>NC_134540.1:2006071-2673928 GCF_050624435.1 Tenrec ecaudatus | reverse complement strand
GGCTGGTGGTGCTGGGTTACCCTAACATACATAAGCCTGATGGTGCTGGGTTACCATAACATACATGAAGGCTGGGGGTGCTTGATTACCCTAACATACATGAAGGCCGGGGGTGCTGGGTAACCCTAACATACATGAGCCTGATGGTGCTGGGTTACCCTAACATACGTGAAGGCTGGTTGTGCTAGGTTACTCTAACTTACATGAAGGCTGGGGGTGCTTGATTACCCTAACTTACATGAAGGCTGGCAGTGCTGGGTTACCCTAACATACATGAAGGCTGGTGCTGGGTTACCCTAACATATGTGAAGGCTGGGGGTGCTGGGTTACCCTAACATACATGAAGGCTGGGGGTGCTGGGTTACCCTAACATACATGACAGAATGCATTGAGCAAAGATTCTACAGCAGAATCCTGATCAAAGGGGCAGGACGAACACGCAGAACAGAATTTCCAATTCTTGAGCAATCCAGATCTCCAGGCTCATGGGGGCTTGATGAGTCCCCAAAACGATGACCCTGAGATAATCGTTCAATCAAGACTCCAGACGGTCCTTGAGGTCGTTATTAGATTAAACTAGTGGAGCTGAATTCGTACAAAGTGGAGCCCTGGGCTCTTTTAGGGGTCTGTCTCTGGGGTCAAAGTGACAACAGCAACTGGAAAGGTCACCCAGGAACGACTTGGGGGGGGGCAATCAGGAGGCGGAGAAGGGCTGGCACTAAGGACTGCGCAGGTGAAAACGGCTGCACGCTTCCCTAGCAGCAACCACACATAAATAAGAAACAACGGATGAACTGTGCCTGCGTTATGGGGACCCCCGAGGGGCCAAGGAATGGAAGGTGTCTTTCATGCCCATCGCGTGTTGATCGGGCACTGTCTGAGGTCGGGCGCGGTGTGAAACCCGGTCAGAAGGGGAGCGGGAGGGGGGTCTAAGATAAGAGTAACAGAATGGGAGAAGGGACGCATCCAAGGCCCGGGGTGGAGCCTTGGGCGGTGGGCGGCGCCACACACACCCGCCCCCCAATGGTGCGCTCCCTCCGCAGCCACCTTTGAGCCTTGCAGGTCGTTTCCAAGCTACCAGCCAGTCCTTAGATGCAGTTGCTATGCAACGCTCCCGCTGCCCTCATTGTCTGGCGCTTAAGTGCCAGGCAGATGTCCACCCATCATTTCCCACCCTTCCTGTTGACATCCCAGTCTTATCCCTGGGCCATGACTGAACAGAGATTTGGGGCGCATGGGGATAATCTATTGCGAACCCGAATCTTTGCTGTGTCTTTTGAGTCTCTGAAAGGCAGCTACTTTTTAAGGTGCGCATGAGGCTGGTGCTTCCTGCGGAAGACTGTCTTCCGTCTTCCCAGAGCCAAGCTACTCCTGTATCAACACAGCCCCCCACTGAGAGGCAGCTCCATATAATGCAGGAAGGCTGCTTCCCAAAGGGATCATGTCCGTGTGTGTGAGCGTGCGTGTGTGTGTGTGTGTGTAGATACCCAAACCAGCTCCATCCTGCACACGCTCGGTGGGCTCACTCTGACAAGAGGAACACAATAGGTTGGAGAGCAGCTCAGGGCAGGAGGAGGAGGAGGAGGAAGAGGAGGAGGAGGGTAGGGTGATGGAATGGCCCCAGAAAGTTGCTAAGGTCACAGAGACCCGTCCGCCCAGAAATGGCTGCGTCCAGGTGTCTTCTTCGATGTACGCTTTCAATAAACAGGCTTCAAAGAAATAAGATAAAGAACTACCTTTACAGTGGGGGAGGGAGGGTCACACCCCTTTCCCTAGTCTGGAAAGGAGGCAAGGGTAACGGGCTGGGGATGGTTCGGACCAGGCGGTGTTTGGCTCCTTGGTGTAAAGGGTAGCTATGAGTCAGAGCAGACTGGACCACAGGTGAGAACAACAGGTCCAGGCCTGGGTGGGCACAGGGCTGGGGTGCAGCAGTCCACCTTCAGGTGCTGTGATGTCTGGCCCCAGCCAGGGCCCACCCCTCCTGAAGCACCCCTGACACTCCCCGTGTTACCAGAAGCCCTGCTGGTGGATCTTCCCCTGCAGCAGCATGAAACAGGGCACCTGCTGCCTCACCACCAGGTTCAGAAGGGACCTCAAGGCCAGTCAAAGACCTAAATGTAAGGCACACCATCCTAAAATCCACTGGCAGAAAAACAGGGTCAGACGGAGAGACCCTAATGCAAGGCACAGACACACGGCTGGACAGAATGGAAACTATCCACACAGAGGAAGATAAAATAGAGAACTGGGGCCAACTGAAAACACCACACTCACAACAAAAGGCCTCATCAGAAACGTTAAAAAAGAACAGAGAAAAATACTTAGTAATGATACATTAGATAAAGGGCTAGCTAGTTGCCAAAATCTAGAGCAAACTACAACATCTTAATAGGAAGAAGACAATAACCCAATCAAAACGTGGACACATGGCAGGAACAGACGATTTCCAGGCGGCCAACACCATGTGCAGACATGGCCGAGGTCATAAGCAGTAAGAGAAATACCAGTTAGAAAAACGAGGTGGCCCCTCACACCAACACTCCGAGCAACGTGAAATAAATCAGAAAGCCAGAGACGCTGGAGAGGATGCAGAGAGAGAGGCAGGCTCTGCATTGCTGGTGGGGCTGTGGAATTGCACAGCCACGACAGAAAGCAGTGTGGCGCTTCCCGGAACAATGCATGTACAAGCAACTTAGGACGCAGCAGGCGCTCTCAGGGTGTATGCCCGAAGGAAACAGAACGCCAACATAAGTAATTAAATGTAAAAAGAGACACAAAGTACGCGACACAGACAGACATGTGCATACCTATGTTCATTGCAGGATTTTCCACGACAGCAAAAACATGGAAACAACCCAAAACTCCAATTATAGAGGAATGGCTAAGTAACTGTGGTACAGCATACGATGGGATCGTCCGCGTCAATAAAAACAACAACTCTCTTAGGTTCTGTGAGACACGGACACTGTGCTCAGCACACTCGGACAAGCTCACAGACAGATCCAAAGACAAAACAAGGTGGTTTTTATACGGAAAGGGGAAAGTCTGATGCCTAGGAGGCAGGCAGGGACGGACGGATGGACAGGGAGGAAACAGGGCAGGGGAGGGAGGGGGTACTGAGTGAGCAAGGAGGGAGGGAAGATTGGGGGCAGGGGGGCCAAGGGCATGGAGGTGGACAAGTAGAATGGGGACAGACTTGGAGCCTTTAGGGACAGAGCAGCTCACTTCAAACACATGGGGCGGGCGTGGGGGGAGCCATGGTGGCACAGTGGGCAGCTAACCAGACTGGCAACTTGAAACCATCAGCTCGGGAGAAAGGCTGCCTGCTCCGGTGCAGACTCCCCTTCTCGGAAACCCGCGGGGCAGGTCTACCCTGGCCTAGAGGGGGGCTGTGAGTCGGTGTTTTGCCTTTGGTCTTTGGTCTGGTGGCAGAAGAAAAGTGGGGCTTTCTGCTCCCGTGAAGACACCCACAGGGATGGTTAGTTCTGCCCTGTCCTAGAGGGTCCCCGAGTCGGCATGGACTTGTTGGCACTGAGACTCGCGGTTCTTTCCTTTGTCCCCGGTTTGTGCTCCACTGCAGAGGTCAGCATGGGCTCAGAGCTGAGGACACGCTAGGGAGCCGCTCTGCCCGAGTGAACCGGAGTGTGTTTGTGTGTGTGCCCGGACAGCTGTGGAGACATGGACTCCCATGTGGTGACTTTTGCTGTTGGGGGCTGTGGGGCCAATGCTGACTCACCTGGACCCATGGATGGGATGGGACAGTGCAGGTGCCCCACAGGGGTCCCAGGCCACCACCATCACAGGAGCAGAGGGCCAGGCCTCTCTGAGAGGCATCGGGTGGGCTCAGGGCCCAGCCTTGCATTTGGTGGCCAGGCACATAAAGGTGGCACCTGCAGGGACCTCCGTGCACGCAGCTCCCTGGGTCTGGAAGCACCAGAGGGAGTGTGTGCTGGCCCACCGTGCTCGCCCACAGGTCCTGGAACCCCCCAGCCCTGAAACCAGCCTGGACCAAAGGCAGGCAAGTCCTGCCCAGGGGCGAGGAAGGGTAGCAGGCGAGTCAGAGCAACAGACAGGACAGGAGTCCAGAGAGAACAGGAGGACAATGCGGGGGCGTTCAGTCCCTACCAGAAAGGCCAGTAGCAGCACAGCCCAAAGCCACTGCCGGGAGCCAGTCCCAACTCAGCCCCGGGGGCTTCCCCCACCACTGATCTGTCTTTACAGCCTCCTCTGTCTACCAGGGGTTGGAGGGTGAGTTTGAACTGCAGGTCTTGTGGTTACCAGCCCAACACATAACCCACTGCATCACCAGGGGCCCTGGGTCTCCTAGAGCAGAGCCCACGTTGGCCCATGACGCCGCTGTCATCTCTAAGGTGCCCGGGTGGTCTCAGCCCGAGGTCAGAGGAATTGCTCAGGCCGCTGGGCTGGGCGCCTCCTCCCCAACCACCCGCCCCGGGGTCTGGCCTAATGTCCCTGTGAGCATCAGCTTCTCCAGAGTGCTGTGCCCTCGGCTCTTCCCGAAAGCCTGCAAACGTTCAGGCAACACGTTTCCTGTTGTGTAGACGCCAACAGCTTACCAGTGGCGACCACATTTGCCCGGCTCCTTCTGTCACCAGTGGACTGGGGCCGGGGTCAGCACTGGGTGGGCCTGTTGCCAGGGGTGGGGAGGCTGAAGAGCAGGACTTCTGGACAGGCCGGAAGGCAGACAAGTCCAGACCAAGTTGTCAAGGTCCGGCAGCCCCACTCCAGCCAGTCCTGCTCATGCAAGGCCTCACCGAGCCCTGTGCCTGCCTCCCGCCCAGGATCCAGTCCAGCTGGGGATCTGTTACACCAGGCGGGCACATCCATGCAGACACAGTCACAGGTCCACGAGGTCAGTGGGTCCCTTTCAGAACACACTGGATGCTTTCCCAGGGGGCAGTGTAGGGAGACCGCCCCCCAGCATCCAGGAAGGAGTCGGTGTGGAATCCCACTCAGAGCGCCCTTTGTGACAGGAGGGCTGCCCCCACCCCTGATCCCTGAGCCTCCACCTTTATGGGCCGAAAGCCAGGCCTTTCTCCTGCAGCGCGCTGGGTCCCCCAGCCCTCCTTCCTTCTTTGAGCAGGACAAGACTAAAGTCTCCCATGGATGTCCACCTGCACTTCCCAAAGCTGAGGCCCCTGCCGTCCGGCCTGGTCCCACAGGGGCGCTGGGAGTGGCGACCGACTGAGAAGAGTGAGAGGGCACCCCCATGGACGCGCGAGAAGAGAGGAGGGGGGGCAGACAGCGTTACCCTTCCTGTCAAATGCAGAAGTGCGCACGCGCATGCACACACACACACACACACACACACGGAGGTCCCATCCGGGCACTTGGAAAGAGAATGCACACTGTTTATTCTGATGTCAGGCTGAGAACAGGCCACCAGGTTGTGCAGCTGCCTTATGCATCTGCTCAGCTGGGGGTGGCGGGGGGGGGGGGTTGACAGCAGGCTCTGCAACAAGGGTCCCCCAGCAGAGGAGCTGGCCACCAGCTGGAGGGGCCAGGCCAAGCTTTGCTGCCTTCACAGAGTCCCAGCTTGCTAGAGGAGAGGAACACTCCACGGGGCGCCGCAGGCCCGGGTTGCTATGGTAACAGGCTTCATTTGGGGGGCCGGATGAGCTGTTAACCACGCAAGCTGGACGTCATTGTCCACATACCCCTGGCGATGAGGCGGTGTTCACAGGAAGTGGGGCTTATGATTCCTGATTCCAGGAACGGTCATTTCTCTACTCCGCCTTCTTCTGCTTCTTCTGGAAATGAGAGGGAAAAGGAAGGGTGGGGGTGGGACGTTTGACACTGGGCCCAGGTCCCAAACCCACAGGAGCCAGGAGCGGGAACCTGCTGGAGGGGGCAGCCCCCAGGCACACAGGGCAGAGTCTGGGGAACCAGAAAAACCAGGGCAGGCCCGGCCCTGCCCAGCTCTGGGGGGTGTCGCTGTCACAATGACCAATGCCAATTTCTTTTTTTCCAGATAAAATTCAGGTCTCCAGGGAAGGGAGGGGAGACAGGGAGCCCAGGGACGTGTACTGGTTTAGGAGCGGGGTTAGCCAAACGAGCGGGCTTCCAGGGGGGCCGTGTGTCACGACAGCCCCCTCAAACTCGCTGTGCAGACCACCGAGAGGTCACCATGGCCACCAGCTCTCGTGGACAGAGGCCTGGGACTCTCCTGTCTGCACACCCAGGCCTCCTCCCGCTGCACTTGCTGTCCACGCCCCTCTGCCCTGCCAAGGCTGCCAACACCCATGCCCAGCAACCTGCGCTCACGCCATGTCGGACGCTCCCTCATTGGTGGCGCTACTGCCCGTATCACGGACCACTCCTCCCTCCCTCCACAAGGGACCCACACAGCTGGTGAGACTGCCTCAGGCCGTGTGCCATTGCTGTGGCTGCGGACCACAAGGTCAGCAATTTGAACCCACCCGCCGCTCCACAGGAAGCCGCTGCAGCGGTCAGCTCCTGTAGGCAGCCCAGTGGGGCAGTTCTGCTGTGCCTGCAGGGTGGCAGTGAGTCGGCATCACTGCTCTGCAGAGCGCTGGCACGGCCAGGTTTCTGTCACCTGCCCGGTTTTCCTAGCCAAAGGCGAACAGCCTGTCTGAACCTTGTTAGAGTGAGGCTGTGGCTGAGACTGCCTCCTACCAGGTGGGACGGGGTGCCAGTTGGCCCAGGGGCTCCTTAATGCCTGAACGCAGGCACGCACGAGCACATTCCAAACAAAATGTGTGACATGTGCCTCAGTCAGTGGTGGCTGTGGACAAGTGCTCTCGGGGACACCCTTGTTTTAGTCTCCTTAAAAACCCAAATCCAAACTCACGGCCATTGCATCGGTGCCGACTCTCGGAGAATCCCTAGGACAGGATAGAGCTGCCCTTGAGGGACTCCGAGACTGAGACTGTTCACAGGAGCAGAAAGCCACATCTTTCTCCCGAGGAGCTGCTGGGGGTTTTGAACTGCCGACATGCAGTGAGCAGCCCAGCAGGTGAGCCCCGGGCTCCTCGCCGGCTTCCTGAAGGCGCCTGCCCAGCCAGGGCTGTAGCTTCTGCGGGACTCTGATGGGTCAGCTCCACCCACGGGCCAGAGGTCAGCTCAGGTCGGTAAGGACGCTTCGCCTGAAATCCCTAAGCGTCATCTCGGGAGACGGTCTCAAAAGGCAATCTTGGGGTTGGGTTGGGGGGTGGGGGCTCGATTGGGAAGAAGTTTCCAGAAAACAAGAAAATGCTCAGGAGAGCTGTTCTCAGGGAGTTGGTCCATCACTGTGGCAGGGTGCCTGGTCCTGGCCCGGGCATTTTGTGGGGAAACCTCCCTGGACCACCCTCCTTTGTTCCCTAAATGCCCAGAGCATCCATGGGGTCCCTCGAGGACCCAGAGGAGCCCTTGCGGCTGCCGCGTCAGGGGAAGAGCAGGCACTGGAGACAAACACCATCCGCCTTCAGAGGTGCAGACCAGCTTCACGCTGGACCCCGCTGTCACTCCAAAGCGTGTCTTTGGTGGTGTGGGGGGTCGCCCTGAGTCAGCATGGACTGTTGGCAGGGGGCCGGGCCCTCTCCCACATACCTCCACCGCGTCTCCCCACTGCACATGGACCCTCCTCAGCGTCCGCATGTCCAGGGAGACCATCAAGTCCTCAGGCCGCAACTGGTCTGTGGACGAGAGAGCAGGCATGTCAGCTTCGCCCCGCTGCCCACCCTCCCATGTGACACCGGTGGGTTTTTAAAACATAAGCTGTCTCGCGTACGCGCACGCACACACACACACAAATGATTTGACAGCTTCTGCTCAGACTGCTGTCAACCAACGACCTCCTTCGGGCCCGGGCTTCCCGTCCAGCTACCCCAGCTGCTGCTGTCCGTTCGAGCCCCGGAGGTCGCCTTTAAAGAGCTTCGTGCTCAGGGCAAGTACTCTGCACTGACCCAGCTATAGTCCTGGTGGCTCAGCAGGTTAGGCACTGGTCTCTAACCTCAAGGTCAGTGGTCAGAACCCACCAGGGTTCTGTGGGAGGACAACGAGGTGGGCCACTCCAGTCGATGCTGCCACCTTGCAAACCCTGAGGCAGCTCTCTGTCCTCAAGGGTCCCCAGAGGACTTGGCAAAAGGGCAGTGGGTTGGGTTTGGGGTGCGTTTTTTGGTTCAGACTTTTAAGGGGTACATTTCTTTGGTTTCGGGATTAAGACTTGAAGATCATCTTTGGGAACTATTTTGGGGGCTCATCAGCTTCAGTGGCACAGGGCAATCTGGGTTCCATGGGACTTTGAATCTGTCCCAGCGTTCTCCCGTCTACGGAAACTGTGATCCACATGGTCAGCAGTGGTGGCTGGGCCCCAGCTCGTGTTTAAGACACTTCAGTAGCGAGCGACACGGATGCTGGTTTGCCTCCGGTCTCCAGCCGTAAGTGGAAATACTAATTAATTGCCTACCCAAGGGGCCCTCCAAAGTTCGTTAGACACAATGAAGCCACAAGGGCCCAGAGCCCCATTCTGACGCAGCTGTGTCAGGAGAACTGGGCCCCACTGAGTTTTCGGGGGTGGGGGTGTTTCAGAAGCAGCCCACCAGCATGCTCTCTGAGGGGCTCTGGCTGGAGTAGACACATCACTGCGTGAGGCTGCCTACACGGCCCTGATCTCTGGGACGGACCTTCCAGGGCAGCCCAGGAAGGAGGGGTCCTGACAGTCCCAGTCTGAGGCTCCGCAGAGCCTGGGGGGGTGAGGGTGCTCCCTTCCCGTTTGGCATCTTAACCAAGCTCATTACTGGGCAGACATTTACTCACATATTAACGAGCACCATTCACTTCTTCTATCCGCAATTATATCTCCCCATCTGACAACGACATGTGGGTGTAGTAGCCCTGGTGGCGCAGCAGTTAAGCACTCCACTGCCCAACAAAAGGTTGGCGGCTGGGTCGTACCGGGCAGGGTGAGAGCCAGGCCCCCTGACACCCAGTGAGGGGGCACCACGGGCCAGTTCTGCTGGGCCACACGGGGCGGATTCCCTGCCCCCCCCGCCCTCTCCCCCTTCTTGTCAACAGCCCTTTGTTCTTCTGTGGGGCTTTTAGGAGCAGTCCAATTTCCTCAGGTGCTTTTCTCCTTCTCCACCTCAGCTTTGCCCTTCACCCTCCGCCCCTCCTGCCCGAGCCACCCTGGGGAGGAGAGAGGGTGAGGCTGGGTGCCAAAGGGAGGAATGTGAAGAGGGGAATGTCCCGGTGACGCAGGTCTGTTTGGGGCTTGCCTGCCTCCTCCTTCCTCCTTCCCTGGGCCCGTGTGCAGGTGAGAACTCCACAAGGTCCTTTCGCTTAAGCCTGTCGGTCGGAACATGTGTCGATCACCAACACAAGGGACCAACCACCTCCTTTGCACCAGGAGAACTGGACGGTGCTCATCAATCCTGTGACTGAATTTTAAATCCAATCAAAGATTCTCTAGAAGAATCCTAACCACAAGGCTGGCACTGCAAAATCCTTACAGCATCCAGACTTTAAGGAGCCACAAAGCCTGGAGGGCACGGTCAAACTGCTAAGGAAATAGTTAACCCTGGATCTGAAACTATCCTCGGAGCCATCTTTGAGCCAAATAACCTCAAGCAAAATTCACACTCGGGGCCTCGGAGAGGACTGATTCCGACTCACAGGGACCCTGCAGGACAGGGTGGAACTGGCCCCATGGGCGTCCGAGGCTCTGAGTCCGCATCAGGGTAGAAAGTGGCCTCTTTTCCCTGTGAATCAAATAATAATTCAGTCTAATCTGGAAACGGAGTCTGCCTAAAGCCCGCTTTTTAAAAGGAATTCTGTGATAAATCTGACAGCAACAACTCAAAATGCTCGATGGGAACCTCTGGGGAGGGCGGTGCGTTTGAGGGCTTGGGCACCGGCTGCGGAGGGTGGCAGCAGGCCCCTGCAGAAGGCGCGGTAATAGGCTGTGCTTGTGTTCAGAGGGTGGCAGTAGAGGCGTGGGGTGCACCACAGACAAGGTGTGCTCTGCTTCTCTGCAGCACCCCAGCCCCGTGCACCTGGGCCAGTCACTGAGTCTGGGGAGGAGCGCTGCTAAACCCAGCTCTTGCGCGCCAAATCGGACCTTCCCCTCAGTAAGTGGAAAACAATTCGGTACCCATCAGGACTCCCGGAGATCCAAAAAGCTTGGCTAGCTGAAGGGCGAACTGGCGGGATAACAGGAGCCTGAAGGGACAGGCCTGAGCCCGGGCTAACTCCCGGCTGCTGTCCTTAGGTGAGCAGCCGTAGCGCAGAAAGTGCCAGTCAGAAGTGACGCTGAAAGAGAATGAAGCCTGAGGTTGGCGGCTTGACCGTTCTGAAGAAGGAGACCCCGGGCCTTCCTGACTGGGGCCTGCTCTGGCTGGACAAGGTGCCGGCAAGCACGGGCACCTGCTCGTCAAGGCGGCTTCTGAGAAGCGAGGCAGGAGCTGGAGCCCAAGCGAAGGCACAGGGTTTCTGGAGAAGCACACAGAGTACCTGAGGCCGCCAGATGAGAGGGAACGCGGGGAGAACTGCCTGCCAAGGACCAGCGAGGGGCCCCTGAGAATATCAAGATGAAACTGCACTGTGTGGGGACCAGGCGGGGCCTCTTGGTCATGGTTGGTTTCTGAGGTTCGACCTTCTTCCACTCCCACAACAATTTTCAGTCCGTGGCTTTCTATGAACAAGAGCACCTCCCCCCTTGCTTTCCCATCTCCGGCTTGTCCCCGCAGGTCAGAGCCGGCTGTCACACTGGCAGCCCTTAGCTCCCTGCTGTTCTGACTCTCCCGGGGGACCAGGGCCCTCTCCGGGCTGCCCACGGCAGGGAGGTGGTTTCTAGAGGGATCTGCCTCAGTCTCAGTGGCCCGGGACACGTTTCTGTCTTCCATCAATGGCCTCTTCTCTGTGGACAGTTCTGGACTGCTTCCTGGCCCTGGCGCTCCTTCCGATATGGAGATGGGTTGATCCAGGTCCCCTCTGCCACTGGGACAGGCTTGTCCCCGCCACCGGTCTTTCTTCAGTCTCTGGTCACAGATCAGGGCACCCGCTGCCTCAGGCCAGCTCCCGGAAGAGGGCCACTGCGCTTCTTCTTCCGATAAGCTGGTGGAGAAGAAAGCCCAGTCACTGGTGCGGCTGGTGCGGCCGGGATTGGCTCCCTGCTCTCCGGGGAGCAGCTGGTGCGAGGGTCTGGGCGCACGTGGACGGCATCGTGCCCTTCTGTGTCTCAGAGGCACGGCTGGGGCTCCGGGAGGCCCGTCCTGGTGCACCTTCACCCATGCGCACTCCTCGCTGGTCACATGGGGGAGGCTGTCATCGAGATGAGTGCCTGACCTCCCACTGGGAACCAACGAGGAGCTCCAAAGAGAGTGACCACCTGCACGGGGTGGCCGACCAAACGGCTCCAGCCCGGACACGGCGTTCGGAAGAACCTCCTCAGTGCCTGCGTTCCCCCGGCTCCGGGCCTTAGAACCCCTCAGGCACGCTCCCCGTCCACTGCCTGGGCCACCAGGGACGGCCCGGCTGGGTTCTCTTCTGGCATCTTCAAAATCGCTCTCCTCACTCTCCCCGGCCTCCTGGGCTCCGGGGGTGAGACAGGTGGTGGCGTCACGGCGACGCCTGTGAAGCTTGTTGCCCCTTCTGTCTCTCCGTTTGGGTCTCCCCAGTCCACGTCCAGGCTCCTTCCGATCGCTCTCTCTGGAACAGAAAAGAAACGAGAAGTTTCACGCCACGTGTGGAACGTGGGCTGGGGCATCACACTTTTGCTGTGGAGATGAAGGGGTCATTAGCACCCCTCGAAAAGGGGCGGAGGGATCATGGAAAACACCCAGCGACTCTGGAAGCCCTCTCGTCCTCGGCCCGTACTCTACAGTGTCCTTCTTCAAGTGGGATATGCTTCGGGGACATTAAAGCGATGATCACAAACGCATCCCTGACAGTTTCATCAGAGCAACTGGTCCCATGTCCCTCCCACCACCCGAGCCTGGAGACAGCCTGGGACTGCATCGGGCGGCCCGGCTCTGGGGCGAGGGCAGACAGGTCTCTCTGTGGCCCAGAACCGTCGCTGCATTCTGAAGGACCGAGGAGAAACATGGCCCAGCACAGGCTGTGCTTCTGCAGGGCTGGCACAACCATCGCTAATGACGAGGCAAGGGGCCTATCCTCCACGCGCATCCCAGGCATCGGTGCCACGTCCACTCTGACCTGAACCACCCAGAGCTACAGCAGACTTCCTCCCTGGCCACCCGAGGCCAGTCATCCGGGAACAACTCCCGGCACCTCTAGCCAGCTGGCCTCCCTTTCTCTAGTCCCCTGGGAATGGGTCACAGGCTACAAGGACTCCATCCTCCACTGGCGGCAGTTCTTCTGTCTGTCGCCCCACTCGCCAGAGCGGGGTCTTGGCCAATCAACAGCACCTGCAGCCCTCTCCCGTTCCCCAGTCCCACAGCTGGCTTCTGACTCTGAGCTCCTGAGTTCCTGAGCAGTCCTTCTGAGAGAGCGACTCACACCCTTGGCTCACTGAAGCCATGGACACGTCCCCCACGCGACTGTGGGGGCTGCTGCTAGCTGTGCCAGTGCTTCGGGGACAGGCTTGCACAGAGCGCCCAGGCTCAGGCAGATTAGGGAGAGACTGCATGAACGGTATCCATAGCAGGGGCAGGCCAGAAGGCGAGCCCCTCAGGTTGGAGGCACTCAGACACACCTGGGGAAGAGCCGCCCCCCGGGCGGATAAGGCTTTCAGCACCTGCACGTGTCGCCGTGGCACGGCTCCAAAGGAGAAAGAGAGCAAGAGGCGTCGAGCCAGGAACACGGACAGATGTGGAATAGAACCCTTGAAGGACTCTCCTGTGCCATCAGTGAATTGAGCTGGATTAGTACTGGCCATTTTGAACCAGACCATCAGATACTGAAGAGACACGGCATATCTGAATTCATCGCGCTCACGCGTGCACACACGCACACGTTTCAAAATCAGGATAACACCCAAATGCCAATTATGGAAAGCCAACTACTATGGCTATTATTCAAATTTACGCACACACACCGCTAATGCCAAGATAAAGAAATGGAGGATCTGTACAACTTCCACCGTCTGAAACTGAGCAGGCACCCGTGGAGGCACATGGGCAATTCCTGGTGGTAGGGGTTGAAGGCCACAGAGAAAGGTCGGCAGTTAGAAATGGGGCCTTGTGGGCAGAAATGAAGCTGGAGGTCATGGGGCACAGTTTGAAAGACCAAGGACACTCTGTACATCCCTTTTCTCACCATACAAACTGCAGCTCTGTGGCTGGTGGGACCCAAGCAGTCAATCAGCGACATCTGTGGGAAGAGACGACGGAGAAGCTCCCCACCTTCCCTCGGAGTCTCACTGGCTCACATCACATGCCTCGCCCAGAAGCGGCTCTAGCCATCGCGTTAGGGGTGAGTCGTTAACTGCCTGTCCAGATCACAGGAACTTCCACCACTGCATCAGAACCAGGATGGGGCAGACAACAGAGCAGACCACCAAACACCCATCCAAACCAAGACTCTGAGAGCCAGCCGAAGGACGGCCTGAGCACGCCCCTCCCATCTGAATCCAGAGGCCGTGTCCAGACCGCTATGCCCGTGGTGCCCTACGACTGAGGAGCAGACGGGCTGTGAGCTGTGGGCGTCCTCGAGGACCTCCCCCGTGAAAGCAGCAGAAGGTCATTCGGCAGAGAGGGCTGAGAGAAACGGCCAAGGCGGCCGTCAGAAGAGACTCTTGAATGTATCACTGAGTGGTCCGAGCCCCCGCAGGTGTCGAAGCCCAAAGCCCTCTGCCTGGGAAGGTGACAGCAAGACCTCTGAGATGCTAAACGGGCCATCAGGGGGAGCAGTTGGGTGTCTCAATCTTATGTGCTGAGGTGCTTCTTTCTCAAGGAGAAGAGTGAGGAGGAGTCTACAGCTGACGCTGGCCTCCCGGAGCCAGGACACCTCGACAGCCGCAGAGAGAGTCTCCATGCCCAACACCCTGGCCTGGGATCTTCAGACTCTGAGAGACTGCCCATTGTGTGGCAGGCTGGTACAGCAGCCTTCGAGCATGAATCGCAGGGGCGGGCCTGCCTGCACAGGAAAGAGCCAGGACTCACGGAAGCAGGACATCCACCATGAATGTTACCAGGCACATGCAGCGTGGGAACGAGAAATGATAACTGGGTGGTAAGAATAACACGTCCGACAAGCTGGGTTTAAGGGGGCCTTTAAATTCCTGGGGGCCCTGGTGTTGCAGTGAGGTTACGTGTCGGGCTGCTAAGCATGAGCGTGAGAGTTCCCAGCCCCCACGCCCCTCTTGGGAGCAGCATGAGGCTGTCTGCACTGCTGGCCGGCCTTGCGGTCAGGCCGAGTCTATCCTACAGAGCTGCTCGGATCAGATGAGGCTGGAGAGCAGTGGGTTTGATGAAGTTCACAAGCAGAGATGGCAGACTGGCAGTCAGGTTGGGAGTCAGGGCTAGAGAAAAAGGTATAGACGACATCAGCAGGAAAAAGAGTTTCCAGGGAGTCGTGGAAATGTTCCCGGGGGCCCAGGGAGCCCTGGTGCCATCATGGGTGATGCCTCGCAGCAAACCACAAGGTCAGCAGTTCGAACCCACCAGCCTCTTGGAGGGCAAAAGATGAGGCTTTCTGCTCCTGGCAAGATGCAGCCTTGGAAATCCCAGTGTCAGGTCTATCCTGCCCTCTAAGGCCCTTCTAGGGTCCCAAGGAGTTGGAATGGCCTGCCGGTGAACGTTGCTTACGGGCCGAGCCAGAGGCCTGGGGAGGTGGTACTTCATGCTCAGCTGTAATGGTTCCACCGAGTGGCTCCGCGGGAGAAAGACCTGGCTCTCTGCCCTTGTAAAGATGACAACCCAGGAGTCCAGGGGGCAGTCCACAGGCATGTGCCACAGGAGCTGCCCGGAGTCAGAAGTCAACTTGAAGGCGCCAGCTACCCGCCGTCTTGCACGGAAGGAGCAGAGGGTCACCATCCTGCCTAGCCGCCAGAAGAGCCCCCGGCCCTGGCGTCTCTCAGTAAGCACGGCGCCTTCCTGAGAGCCCCCAAACGCACTGCTGCTCACCCCCACTTGGCCACGGTGCTGTGACTCACTGAGGGGTGGGTGGGTCTTGCGGGATGAGCCAGTGCTCAGGGGAGGGCCATCCTGTGGGGAATTAAAATCACATCACTAGTCACACCAAACCTCAAACAAAATTCCTGCAAACCCCACCCCCAATCAAGAGACTCCTTCACTAGATGACACACTGCCGTGTGGAGGGTGAACCTCTGCAGCCTCCATCCCCACAGCTGAGGGGCCCTGGCAGTACCGGCAGAGTTCTGGGAGCGGAAGCTGACGTCAACAACGACGGTGGACTGCGGAGCAGTGATGCACAGGACCAACACCGGCAAGGTGGGCAGGACAGCAAGAGACAGAGCAGCCAAGGAACAGGGGGTGTGAGAGGGTGCTTGAGATGCTGGGGTGGGGGAGGGTGCTGGCAGTACAGACACATGGACAAGTCTTCGCCCAGTGTCGACCGGGCCCAGGGACAGGGAGGCCAGACTCGAGAAGACAACGTACGTGATGATGATGAAAAACCAAATATGGTGAATACTAAAAACCTTAACACCTGAATTTTATATAGCCAAAAAGTATCACGTGTCTGTGCACACGTACACACACACACCCATCTATATTCCTTTGTTGTTGCCGTGTGCTGTTGAGCTGGTTCTGACAGCGACCTCGCGGGACCAGGTACAGGGTTTGCTAAGCTGCCGTCTTTGGGGACACTTATTCTCAGGCTTAAGAGGCTTGGGGCGCTAGAGTCCTGCAACAACCGCTCCTGGTGCACAGCCTAATGGAGCTGAGTAGTGTCTGGGGTCTTAACAGCTTGTGAGCAGCCTCTAAGACGCAATTACTGGTCTCCGCTCACCAGAAGCTACAGAGGAAGGAAGAAATGAAGCCTCAGAGAAGCAGTCTGTCCACAGGGCTGACAGCCGACCTGGGCCACGGCGGCGTCATCTCCCGAGACTGGCACGGAACATCACAGGTCGAGTCTCTCCCACATGGATCCCAGAACATCTCAACAGAGGTCTGACACACTGGACATGGGTGACAGGAGAGCTGACGTCCACGGAACAAAGGACATGACCTCTGTAAATCAGCAAAATGAGCTTCTTCTAAAAGTCATCTACTGGGGGTCATTTGCTCTAAAGCAGAGGCTCCCAAACCCCCAGCCCCATTTTCAAACAAAGAAAGTGACTCAGCCCCCGGCAGTGGAAAGCGCGCAGGACTCTGCTTTGCAGCCCTCTGCTCCCCGAGGGAAACAGAAGGGGTCAGGGAAACGCAAACTCACTGGCATCGAGTCGAGGCCGGCTCACGGTGACCCTGCAGGACGGAGGAGAGCTGCCCCTGTGGGTTTCTTTCTGGGAGACAGCCTCAACTTTCTCCTGTGGAGTGGCTGGTAGGTTTGAACTGATAGCAAGAAGTTAGCTGCTCAACATATAACCCATGATGCTACTGGGCTCCTTGCACCCTGCCAAGAGTTTCTAGAGAAAGTTTTTTTCTAGAAACCCAAATAAAAAATTTGGTCACACCTGCCAGTGTACACAAAGGCAGTGACTCAGAAGCTGAAGTGGAAAAAAAACAAGTCAGAAGAAAAGGGACAGGCCTGAGTTTTTGGTGAAGGGAAAAGTCAGGGACATGTCACGAGACAGTCCCTGGAGAAGACATCATGCTTGGTCAAGTAGAGGGGCTTTGAAAAGAGGAAGGCCCTCGATGAGGTGGCCTGACACAGCGGCTGTGACACTGGGCTCAGACACAAGTGAGGGGACGCCGCAGGCCCAGCCATGTCTTGTTCTGCTGCACACAGCTTGCTGTGACTCACAGGCACGGGGCTGAGGCTCCTTTCTGAGACTGCCCACCGCCCAGTACCTGGTCTACTTCTGGGTCTGAGCCTGTCACGCTGCGTCCACTCCTCCTCTCCACGCTCTAAGGGTTGCCATCACACACACCCCGCCTCCATCACCACCCGCAACCCACAGCTATGGAGCAGATTCCAGCACACAGTGGCCATGCAAGACAGAAAACTGTCAGTCTTTCTTCCACAGAGAAGCTGGGGGATTTGAACCACTGACCTTGTGGATAGCAGCCCGGCGCATAGCCCAGGATGCCACCAGGGCACACTAACCCCTACCTAGTCACTAGTTACTCCATGTTCTCCCCCTCAATGCGCCCACCACGATGCAGGTTTTCCATCACATTTAATCTTCACAACAACCCCACTTCACAGATGAAGACGTGAGGGGGTACTCGACTCGCCAGAACCTCCAGCAGGTGGAAGAGGTCTCCGGCACAAAAAGCTTGCACTCTTAATCACTAGGCTTCACGGGTCCAGAGTGGCCCCGTGGGTTAAGCTGCTACCCAAAAGGCTGGATGCCCGAACCCACCAGCAGAGGCACTGGGTTTGTTTAGTTGGTTCTCCGTCCTGGTCCTCCTTGATGAACCACAAGAGTCCGCAGGTCCCAGTGGATCGCTGGTGGTCTTGGTGGTCCAAGCACTGGGCTGCTAACCACAAGGTCGGCAGTTCCATCTGTTCCTCTGCTAGAGGATGCTCCTGTTTCCCAGGTTTACAACGAGGGCAGTTCCACACGGCCCTACAGGGTCACTGTGCGGTGAGAACGATCCGAAGAGAGGGGTCAGTCAGGTCACAACAGTGCTGAGATGCTGCCACCCACTGTGACTCACAGAGGAGAGCTGCCCTAGTCACCAAGGCTGCAGATCGTTAGCCAAGCAGACTGCCGCATCTTTCTCCCTGGGAGTGGGTTTGAACCCCTGACCTCTCTCCGTTAGCAGCCTAGTGCTTAGCCACTGCACTCCTCCCTGTCACACTGAGCGAGGGGCACATGCTCTGAGGACGCAGACGAAGTTCTTGTGGCTTCAAATGGCTCCCGGGGCCTTTGGGTGCAATCACGACAGAGCATTAAGTGGTTCAAGCCCAAAAGGCAAACAGAGAACTCTGGAGCTGACAACACTAGCAGCCACAAGGGGGACAGTGTCCCTGGCTGGCCAGGAGGAAGCCCTAATGGAAATGGGCATGGATGATGGAATTTGCATGCATTAAAAAGTGATACTTCCACCCCCAAATCTCTTTTTACATCTCTCAACCGACTCGGAACCACCTGAAGAGCAACACATGTGTACTAATAGTATCATCAATATGGATTTATAGCGTGCCAAAGGACTTTCTGAAAACTTGACTGCTACTGTGAGCCAATGACGGGGGGGGGGGGGGGGGGGGGGCGGCCTCCAACTGGCCCCAGGGCTCCCTGGGCCGCCACCTTGCCTGGAGCTGAGGCCAGTTCCACATGCTCTTTGTAATCTGGCTTGAATTTCTGGCAGTTTTTGTCAACGTATTGTTGCAACTGTTTATTAAGTGATCTTTGGCAACGTTTTAATTGTATGTGATGTTAATGATGCGGCCGGATAATTTACCAATGATGTGGTCCCCTTTCTTTAGGATGGGCAGAGTTAGGAATCTCTTCCAGTCGGGTAGGCAGATAAGCAGTCTTCCAGATTTCTTGGCACGGACAAGAGTGCTTCCAGTGCTTCATCAGTTTGGTGAAACATTTCCATTGGTAGGCAGTCAGTCCCGAGGGCCCTGTTCTTCCACAGGGCAGCTATGAGTCAGAACTGGCTTGATGGCAAGGAGGGGGGTTGAATGCTTATCACCAATGCCTTCAGAGCAGCATGGCATCTTCCTTCAATACCTCCTGAAATGGCTGACCAAGCTCTCTGTCTCTGTCTCTCTCTCTCTCTCTCTCACACACACACACACACACACACACACACACACACACACACAGAGGCTGTGTATGCCACCCATCTTCTTCTGACGCTTCCTGCATCACTCATCGTTTTGCCCAATCGACTGCGACCCAAGGCTAGAATTTTCTTAGTTCTGCTTGAGACATGCTGTGCACGGTCTTCCTTTTTGGCTTCTAACATGTCCACCCGTTTTGTCATAAAAAGCTGTGCTCTCCTCAAGCTGAGGGGCTCTGTTCAGCCTTTACGTCATCCATCCTTCCACCTGCTTTAGCAAGTCTCTTCTGACAGACACCCACTGTGGTCTTTTCTTTCTTTCCTATGATTTTAGTGATCTTTTGCTTTCTTCACATGATGTTCTTTTTCATTTTTATTTTTCTTCTTTTTTAAATGTTCTACATTTTTAAGTTGTGGTAATAGTAAAGGATATTAAGAGGTACTCATCTAAGTTCAGGATTTGCATCCTAAATGTCCCAATTTTTTCAAACATTCTTTTTGGGTTTTTTTTGTTTGTTTGGGGCATTTTTTTGCGTTCTTGATGGCATCCCACAGCTCATCCGTCTTCAGTCATGAGTGTTCGATATGTCAACTCTGGTTTTGAGATGGTCTCTAAAACTGATGGGATAGACTGAAGGTCCTACTTTGGCTCCAGCGGATTCGTTTCACTCTCTTTAGTTTCAACCAGAGCTTGCATATGAGCATTTGATAGTCTGTTCCACAATCAGCACCTGGCTTTGTTCAATCGTACCCCTCCACCTTTAAGGTGACTGCAACCCTGTGATGCAGACTCGAATGTCCCCTTTGGGTTTCTTAGACTTTAGGACGTTAAAATCCTTATGAGAGTAGACAGACTCATCTTTTTTTTTTTTTTTTCAGATTCATCTTTCTCCTGTGGAGCAACTAGTGAGTTCAAACTGCTGACCTTGTAGTGAGCAGCTCAGTGGACCTGCTGCTTCGAATGTATGATGATGTCGTTGTCAGATATAATAGAGTTGAGAGTGATGCACAGCAGCTGCATGGACAGCAGGAGACACGGCCTGGGCCATCCTCACATTGTTGCAGACCTGTGTCCACCCACCTGGCCAAAGGCCTTCTCCAGGGACTAGTCTATTCTGACAACATGTCCAAAGTACATAAGGCCAAATCTCGCCATGCTCACGTCTAAGGAGCCTTCTGGCTGTACTTCTTCCAAGACAGATTGGCTTCTGCTTCTGGCAGCCAGCGGTCCTTTCAATATTCTTCACCAGTGCTGTCACTCTACTAAGATTGGAGTTATCTACTGGCTCTTATTTCAAGCAACCCAACAAGTTTAGACTTTTGATTATACTCTTAACACTTTACAGGAGCCCTGCCTGCTCAATGGGTAAGCTCTTAGCTGGTGTCTGCAGGTCAAAGGTTAACCCCCAGCTGCTCCCTAAGAGAAACATGGGTGGGTTGCCATGTGCTCCCATAAAAATGCCACCTACAGAAATTCTCTGCTCCGTCCTGCGAGGCGGCAGCACTCCCCTGGCAGTGGGTGTGCTCATGGGTACCTGCATGCCAGAGCGTTTCTGGATGCTTCCAGTCAGTCCCCACTTCTTGTTCTTCCCTTCGTAACTGCCTCAAGGTGATCTCTCCCTCCCTCCACTATGAACCACACAAGAGTTGGGAATAGGGAAACCATTAAGCCAAACTTACTGGAATTCTCTACTGAAATGTAATTGCCTCAGAAATAGACGTATGAATGAGGGAGCTTCAAAAAATCTCCTGAAAAATGTAATTAAAAGATGGAATTATTCCAAGAACCTTCTGAAGCCCCTCATATTACCTCCTGTCACACAGACCAGCCACCTCTTCCTTCAAACTTGTCACGTTGCTGAGAAGCTAAGGGGGTGACCCGTGAGGGAGGGAGCATGAGAGGGCATGTAGTGCACGGTCTGAACACAACAGGTCTCCAATAAAAGGAGGGTGGGTGGGTGGATGCAGAGGGGTGGGCAGGTAGATGGCTGGATGGGAAAGCAAGCCAGACAGTAGGGACAGCCATATACATCTTTTCCCACAGAATCAAGATGGTGAGTCCATGGATGGGCAGACGGACAAAATGACAGACAGTAGGGGGCAGAGGTGCTCGTCTTTTCCCTCCGAGACTGAAATGGAGCCTGGAAGATGTACAGCAAACTTCTAATCCTGCCTAAAAGTAGAATGTGACTGGGGGATGGACAGACAGGGGTTGTGCCACCCAGACAGACAGGGCCTGCCTAGGAAGTAGTGTGTGAAGGGGAGGAGGCATGCGTGGCCTTTGCCTTAGGCTCCAGCTCCTGTGCTCACTGCAGGGCATGTATGTACATCTTTTGTGCAGTTCTCCTCCAGGTTGGGTGTGCCCCCAAGCAAGCGATGCAGGAGCAACAAAGCATGCCTGCAGTGGCCTCTGGGACGCATGCTCACACCAGGACCCATAGTCACGCTCACTGACCCAGGAGGGCTGAGGGAGCCGCCCTCCCTCCGTTTAGGGACCTTGGCATCCTAACCACCGCTGTGGGTCCCACCCAACACTACTACCCAGCATGCTCTTGGTTCTGCTTCAGCGCATGCCTGCAGCTGGCTCCACCATGATGCTTGCTCCAAGCTCTCCACTTCTGGATTCATACCACCTTTCACCTATTGAGGATCCTCGGTGATGCAATGATTAGGCACTCCACGGCTGACCTAGAGGTCAGCACTTTGAAGCCACTTGTTGATTCCAGACAAGGGAGCCATGGCTCCCATGGAGAAGACGGCCTACAGACCAGGCAGGATGGCATATAATTCTCGTGACCATGGGCTCAGGAAGGACTGCCTTTGTGGGGGGCCAGATGTCGTTCCTGGCCTGCACCAGAAGCCCTGCTTCTCTTGAATCCCACGTTCCAGGAGATACTGCCAGGTGGATCTGTGGAGGGTCTACGCCTGCGGCCAGGAGGCTGGTGGGTCTTCTGTGGTGGACCTCGGCCCTTCCCGCAGAAAGGCTCCACCACACTTCCCGGCTGTCTTCTAGGTGGCTCACAGCGTGGCGACTTCAATTCTGTCTGCCCACCTGTCTGGGAATGCTGGTGTCACACATGAAGGGCTGAGTGTGGACCTCCATTGTGTCTATGGTGAGCAGCTGACTAATGCACACGCCCTTCAGGCTTCCTGTTAGTGCCCCCCCTCCGAGCCTTCTTAGCCAGTGTCGACATGCTCGTCGGAACGGTTTACTAAGGATCTGCTCACTTGGAGTGCCTTGGAAAGGCGCCCTGGTGGCACAGTGGCTCAGAACTCAGTCTCTCCCTAGAAGGTTGGTGGTTTCAACCCGTTAGCTGGTCTGTGGGGTAATGCGTGGCGATCTGCTTGCACAGAGACCCAACGGGACAGAGCAGAAAGACAGGAGGCCAAGAGTCTCTATGGGAACACACCGCCTCAGCTTGGTTTCAAGTAGACTGCAGTTCGCAGCCTACTCCGGGAGGCCTACTCTAGCCTGAAGGGTTGCTAAGTCAGAATGAACGCAAAGGCAATGGGTGGGTTTGGTTCGGGGCCGTTAAGACTGGCCCTCTGGGGAACTTACAACGACGTCTTGACGTCCGGCTCTACTGAGCTGGATCACCTCCCGCTCACTTCCCTCCGTCCCACTCCAACCTCCCTCCGCCCAATTACGGCAAAGGCTCTTGTTCATCATTTTTATTAATGTGTCAACTGTGGATACAAAGACAAGTCAAAGTCAGCCTAATTCGCTCTTGCTCCATGCTGGTTTTCTTCAACATCTACCCAGGCCGGCCAGTCTGGACTGGGGACGGGGCACTACTCAAGGACCACCGCAACGCGCCGCGTGTGCTACTCACCGCAGCGCACAGAACGGCCTGGCTTCCGGGAAGAGGGGCCTCGAGGCTCGCGTTGCGTCCCCTCAGTTTAGTCCATCCGCCTTCCGCTGCACCAGGCCGGGCGCACGCAGGCCACTTCGCCGGACCTGTGTCGCCATGCGGGCCATGAACGCTCTGGGCTACAAATCCCGCCAATCCCAACACCGGACTCCCTCTTTTTCAAGCCAATTGCCGACTTGGCGTCAAAGAAGACCCCCAGGAGTGTGGGAAGGGCTTTGTCTGATGCACAGGCCCAGGAGGCCCAAGGGCTGGTCTCTGCCACACGGGGGGGGGGGGGGGGGGGCACCTTTCCGCCCGCCACAGGGGGCCACGAGGGGGTGAGCTCCTGCTGCTCAGACCCCGCCTTCCCGCTCAAAGGGGCGCACATGCGCAGAGCTGGCGCTTTCCACCGGCAAAGGGGCTCTGCGAGGACCTGGGCGGCCACGGGACACCCTGTGGGGCGGGACTGGCATCCCCAATCAAGATAAGGCACACCCTTCCTATTCAGTGACTCTGCAGGGCCGAGGCCAGCTGCCCCGAGGGTTTCCAATCCGTGTGGGTGCGGACAGCCTCACCCCTCTTCCCACAGAGCACCTGCTTCACAAGGAAAAAAAAATATATATATATATATATATAATCTCTGGACTGCCCCTGTGGGTTTCTGAGAGTGGAACTCTTCACAGGAGTGAACCGCCTCACCCTCTCCCTCGGAGCGGCTGGGGTCGGCCAGCTGCTGACCGCACGTGCAGATCGCAACCCAACGCGGAACCGCAGGCAGGTGTAGAAATTTAGTGTGCGCAGTCGACTCTTGGAAATTTTGGTTCGTTGACCCAAAGTTTCCTCAGCCTGTTTTCCAAGGTGTTTTCTGCGTAGCAGTGGTTCTCAACCTTCCTAATGCCTTGACCCTTTAATACAGTTCCTCATGTGGTTATGACTCCCCAACCATAAAATCATTTTTGTTGCTACTTCATCACTGTAATTTTGCTACTGTTCTGAATCAGGCGACCCCTGTGAAAGGGTCGTTTGGCTCCCAGATGGCCCATCCTGCCCAAGGGAGACTAACCACCTGTGGTGCAGAGAGGATACCCCTACCTCCCTGAAAGCAAAGAGAACTTGAAGGCTTTACTGGCGAACATCAGCGACTGCAGCTTTCAGAAAGCAAACATCCTCACAAACAGACCAAAAGATTGAAATTGTAAATGAGTTCATTTTACTTGGATCCAAAATCAATACCCATGGAAGCAACTCTCAAGAAATTAAACTACGTATTCATCACATTGAGCAAATTAGCTGCAAATGATTTCTTGAAAATGTTAACAAGCAATGATGTAGCTTTAAACTAATGTGTACCTGTCTTCAGTCATCATATTTTCAGTCACCTCAAATTCATGCAAAAAAGGGTCCATCAATAAAGGAGAACTGACAGGCTTGAATTATGATGAAGAACAGCAAATATACGGTGGCCTGCCAGAAGATAAATCTGTGTTGTAAGAAGTACAGCTAGAATGCTAAGCTAACGAGACTTAGAAGCGAAGTGGGTAAGACTTCACCTCACATACTTTGGACGTGTTATCAGGAGACATTGCGCTTCATAAATTCGATGGTCAGCGGAATAGAGGATGACCCTCAGCGCTATGGATGGATGCGGTGGCTGCAAAAATGAGCTTAACTCGGAGAGGCAGGACAGAGTGGTGTTCCGTTCCATGCACTCAGGTTGGCTTGGAGTCAGTACGACAGCAACCATCTTGAGGGGCATGGACACCTCAGCTTCACTCCCGGGGAAAATTGTAACAAGCAAACACACAATTCTGGAATGTTCCACACTAACCGCACAGCAATGGAACGGCATCTGACACAGAGCTCCTCAGGGCCAGCGGCTCCACTCATTAAAGAGCCAGGGAGTTTCTTCCTCCTCCAGATGCTCCTGCTATCCTAGCTATCCTGCCCCGAGACAGGCTTCTCTTCCTATTACCTCTAGTACAGTAATTTCTTCTACTTCAGTGCACACGTAGGAAACCAACCTCAGCAGGCAAGCAAGCTGTTTATCTTGGTGTCACTTAAAATGTAACTACATCCTTTTCCCCCCGCTCCCACACCAACTGCTTCCACCTGATGCCCTCCTCTTCCCCTTGCTACTGAATCTGGTGGCAACTCTGCCACCTCCTGTGTGACAAAAATGGAAAGCAGGCAGCCACTCCCACCTGGATGGGCTCATTTCTCAGGGCTCAGACCTCCAGGTGAAATGACCTCAGGCTCACGTGACCCAGAATACTCTGTCTGAAAACCAAGGCAGAAGAGGGCACCCTGGAAAATAGGAGGGGGCAGTGCTTTCTACTCCCATGACTTGTAACAGTCAAACTAAATCTCCTTCCTTCCTTCAAGAAATGGATTCCTGTGGACTAGTCAACATTGCATCAAGAAGTGAATCACATGCGGTGGCACAAAATGACAATCCCACTTGGCCAGAGCAAGCACATCACCCATCAGCAGGGTAACAGTGTCAGTGCTCATGAGCAGAAAAGTGTGTGCATGGATCATCACAAATGGTCGTTCCTAAGCTGCCCTGCGACACAGGTTGGCTCCTGGCTCTTCGTGCTGAGAACATGAGTAGCTGAGACCAGTGTCATGATTGGACAACCACCTTTGTTCTCTATACCTGTGCCAGCATTTCCACTCAGTGCAAAAACCAACCGGTTGATTTCATGGTTTTGCCCACTCTGCAGTGGCCAAGCCTCTTGTTGCAAACAGTCTCTTTCAAATTCTGACAGAGCAACTCGGAGGGGGCGGCGCAAAGTTCGTGGACGAAGGGAACTGAAACATCAAGGAATTTCCCATGAACGTCTTTGAGAACTACAGTGCGCCTGATCCAAGCCATGGTGTTTTCAATGGTCTTAGGTCTATGAAAGCTGGACAATGAAGAAGGAAGATCGAAGAAGAACGGACGCCTTTGAAATTAGAGTGCTGGGGTTTACTGAACAGATTGTGGGCCGCCAGAACAAACAAAGCTGCCCAGAGGTACAGCCAGAATGCAACTGAGAAGCAATGCTTCAGACATGCTGTCAGGAGAGACCAGACCCTAGAGGACAGCATGCTTGGGAAAGTAGGAGGTCGTGAGAACCCAGGAGGCCCTCATTAAGATGGGCTGACACAGTGGCTCCAACAATGAGCGCCAACATTCTTAATACTGTAAGGAAGGCGCAGGGCCAGGCAGCATTGTGTTCCGTGATACATGAGGTCGCTATGAGTCAGGCCTGAATACATCAACTGCTAGCACCCCTGTCCCATTTCATCAAGCCACCTGTTACACACGGAGAAGGCACTGGCGTCTTCTAACGATCAGAACAGTCTTCAGAAAAATCAAGTGACCTGCCCAAGCTTCAGTCATAGCTGTGACTCATCTTCAGATGACGCAATGTCAGACCATGGTGTGCTAGCAAACTGAAGGTCTTTCTCACACCCACCCTTCTAACTTGGGGGCTGGTCAGCTTTGCCATTCCTTGGGATCTATCAGTAAGTCGTGTCAGAAGTAGGAAGACAGAATCCAGTGACCATCAGGAAAGAAGAGCCACAAGTGGAGCAAGATCCCTGTCTGGAGATGGGGAGGCAGCAGAGGCCTCAGCCTTGCGACTATGAGCCAGAGCAGAGGAGCCCTGCTGAGGCCGTGAACCTGAGCAAGCAGAAGAGCAGCACTGAGAGAAGCCATGGGGCAGAGGGGTGGTTTCCTGGCCCACAGCAGCAAAGGTCAAGGGCCCATGAGGCTGAGGACCATAGAGAAATGCTTGCCAGCATGGCTGAGAAGAGGTGCTTTGGACAAAAAACCTGTATCCTTACTGTTGTATAACTTGTTAGCTTCCCCAGAAACCCCCATAAAAACTTGGTACTGAGTTGTATGTGTCCACTGCAGAGAAGTAGATTAGTGTGGAGAAGTGGCCGGTGTCAGATTAGGGAAAAGAAAGGAGGGTGGAGGCATGCCTGACCTCTGCCATATAGCTATTGACCTTAGCCTGGTGTGGATCTGGATTCTCCTTCTCCTTTGTATACCTAGAGGAGCCCTTTGTGATCCCGACACCATTTCCTCACCTAGACTCTGAAGGTGTATGAGAGCAGAATCTCATCTCCCTCCCTTGGAGAGAATGGTGGGTTTGAATCACCAACACTGTAGCTGACAGTCTAACACCTAGCCCACAGCACTTCCCTGAACATTGCACTGCTTCCAGTCTAACAATGCATTTCCTATCATGCCTTAGAATATAAAACCGACCCCCCCCCAATTCCTTTATCAGTAATTAACAATGTACATTCCCGGCAGGCTTCTGACACAGCCCGGGTCAACTTGCGGCTTTTGCCCCTCTAGGTGAACAACAGCTGTGACAGACAAGCATGTTCACTAATAAGATCAGCTGAAGTTCTAACACCCAATACCCGTTACTCTGGTTACTCTGAGGTCATACTGGAGTAGGGCAGTCCCTAACTCACTATGAGAAGAGGCAGAGACACAGGAAGGTGGCCAGGTGACAAAGAATCACACCACAAACCAAGCAACACCAGGGGCCCTAACCTTTGGGGAGAATATGGTCCCATCAAGACCTTCACTGGGTGCTTCTAGCCCTCAAAATGTGGGGCAGAACATTTTCATTCTTGTAAGCATCACCCAAACATTTAAGCCAGACCACCTACCAATTTCCTGAGTCTTCAAATTGGCATATCGTCCACATACAGTGTTTTAAGCCACATTTTCGCCGGTGTTGTACTGCATTTATTTGCTGACATTCCCTCCCTATGTACACAGGTGCATCAAAAGGGGCTGCTACCGGTTCCAGTTCACACAGGCACAGGTTTATTCCAAAGCAAGCCATTGAGACATGTCTGCAACCAGCGGAGAGCTTTTTATTGTGACTTCAAAATAAAGGACATCTTGGTTCGGCCAGCTCCAGGCGTGATGGGCGCAGCAAAAAGCACTGCTCAAAGACCAGTTACTCCGAGAACAGATCCTCCCCAAGAAGGGAGGTGGAAGTTAATGAAGACTGTCTGGCGGCATGAATGACTTCCATCTTCCAGTAGGACCCAGAGAGCAAGGTCCACCCACAGGGACTTCAGAGGGGATCGACTGGGCCAGCTAAAGCAGCCGGCTCACAAAGTTATAGTAACTGTTTTTCAGGATTGCCAAGGGCTCATCCCGATAGAGGTCCTTAGAGGATGCAGGACCATCATGGAAGCTTACGAGGAGTAGGTTTTAACAAAATCGAAAACTACATTGCTGAGAAAAAGACCAAAAGTGCTGCACCAAGGAAATGTCCCCACCACACCTGCTCGGCCTCCCAGAGCAGCCAAGTGTCCTGTGAGCGCCCCTGCACCTCACCCAGCCCTGCCCCCGCTCTCCAACACGCGCATTTGTTCCCAAACTCAGGGAGCATTTAAAAGGAGCTTAATTCGGGTCCCTTGAGGATGTGGTCTAAATCAAAGAGCACAGAATGCTTGGGGGAGGGGGGAGAACAGGCACTAGACGGATGGAAGCATTACCCTCAGAAGTGCCGAGACTGAGATGGAGGAGATGTTGAGAGGCGACAGCTTCACATTTTGATCTTTCTGTGTAATGAAGGTTCCCACGACTCTGTAGTCACACTTTCTGACTGACCCCCGTGCTTGCTGCTTTCCAGAATCCAAACGGAAACTTTTCACCTCAAGGAAACAATGTCCTTTCTTCTTTCGTGTGAAATCCATTGAAAAATACAAACGACTCTGAAGAATTCAAACAAGGACAGCAATCCAGACCTTTAATTTTCCAACTTAACCTTTAAAAATAGGCAAATGAGCAAGGGTAGCATTATTCATTCTGCATATGAAGGCTTTCTCTGCAGAATCTGTTTAATTCGTTCTGTTTTGTATGATGCAATCTTAAAGCAACTAGGCATTATGTTCATCTTTAAGCTTAGGAAACAGATTTGCAACAACAAAGAAAAAGAATGCTTCTATCTGTATTAAAAAGAAGAAAATAAAACCATGTTTATTTTAACAGAAATTCAGAAAATTGATGTAATTTTATGACACCTACTTAATGAGGGGATGTCAAAGGAAGAGACCATTTACAAATAGTTTTGCCCTTTTTTAGAATATAGTGCCTGGAAATTGATCAACAAAACAAACATGTGGTTAAGCATTCATTTACTGGATGTAGCATATTTTATGCGCTAATTAAAAGCAGAGAATATTTTTGAATTTTCAATTTGAGCAAAACAGGTATGTAAATAATCCAACGGAAAGCATGTTGCAAAAACGTGTGTAAATCTTACCTAAAACCCAGCACTCCAGATGGCTCTTTACCAACGGCCTTACTCGACTGCACTGACAAGTCAGCATACTCGCTGTTGTTGGGTGACAGCAAGTACATCTGACTCCAAGTAACCACGGATGACAGAGTAGAGATACTACCTACTACAGGCCCCATGCACAAAACCAACAGCCGACACCACCACCAAGGGAAAGACACTGAAAGCGCTGCCCTTGAGGAAGCAGACAGGGAGCCTTTGCCCCACTCCTCTTCCCGAGTGTGCTGCAAGTCTGCGCCAGAGCGCTCAGGGAAGAAAAGGAAGTTACAGGCTTCCAAACCGGCAATGAAGTAAGATTCTCGCTACTTGTGGATGGTACCGTCCTATGCAGAGACAATCTCAAAGACTCGGCACGGAAATTGTTGAAACTAACTGAAAGGCTCGGCAACATGGCAGGGCACACGGTCGACACACAGAAACCAGCTGGGTTTCTTACACTCACAGAGAACTCTACGAAGGAAGTCATGAAAACCATACCACTTAGAATAGCTAACCAAAGGACACAGGTATGGAGCACAAATCTAACCAAAGAAACAAAGACAGAGACATAAAAACCAAGACCAAGTGTACTGCCAGTGAGTCGATGCTGACTCCTAGGGGACACCCTGTGGGTCTCCGAGACTGTCAACTGTGGGAGTAGCTGGTGGCTTTAAACTGCCGACCCTGCAGATTTCGGCCCAACTCATAACCACTGCACCACCAGAACTCCTAAACACATACAAAACACTAAGAAACCAAGAGAGACCTGCATAAATGGAAGAACATGCCACACTCATAAATAGGAAGAGTTAACATTTTGAAAATGTCATTATCACCCAAAGCAATCGACAGATGAAATACAATCCTGATCCAGATTCTAGTATCAGTCTTTAAAGGGATGAAAAAACATTAAAAAAATAAAACTAACCACCAACTTCATATGTAAAGGAAAGAGACCTGGGTAAGCAAAGCGCCACTAAAGAAGAACACAGTGTGTGGGGGGCGGGGGGGTTTCTCAAACACTAACCTGAAACCTACTACACAGCCACAGTAGTCAAAACAGTAACAGATACATAGACCAACAGAATAGAATTGAGAACTCAGAAATAATCTTTGACAAAGAACCAAATAACAATCAGTGGGGATGAGTTCGTCTCTTTAACAAATGGTGCTGACAAAACTGGATATCCACTTGCAAAAGACTGAAACAGAAGCCATACCTCACACCATATACAAAAACAAACTCAATATTACAGACCTAAGTGTTAAATCTAGAGATCATCAATGCAAAAATGGTGAGAAATGTAGGAGTTCCAACATATGACATAAATACAGTATCAAACATAAGAAAAACAGACAGTAACAGAAGAAATATTAGAGGACTGGGACCTCCAAAAATCAGACACTTGTGTACATCAAAAGATTTCACCAAACCAGTGAAAATAGAAGCCACAGATTAGGAAAAAATTTCTGGCAGTGACATATCAAACAAGGAGTAATCTCTAAAATTTACAGAACACTTCAACACCTGAACAAGAAAAAGATAAATAATTCTATTTTTAAATGGCTAGAAGACATGACAGGCGCTTCACCAAAGAACACATTCAGATAGCCAACACACACGTGAAGAAAACACTCATGAACATTAGCCATTTGAGAGATGTATGTAAATCAGGATAGTGATAAGCTACCACCTCAAAGTTCAAAAAACCAACAGAAACCAGAGAATGCTGGAGAGAGTGTGGAGAGACTGGTCAGGCCGGTGTAATGCGGTGATCTCCTCCTGTAAAGAGAAGCGTGGATACCCCATGGCAGTTCTGCTCCACCCTATTGGGTCGCTGGGAGTTGGACCCCAAAGGCCCCGGTCTGGTGCAGGTAGGTTATGCTGGGAGACACAATAGAGCTAATCAGCGACTATCTTCTCTGTATGGTGAAACTGTACTAGACCACATGGGGCTTGGTTTTCTTCTTGTACAGCTTATCCTTAGTAATAAGTTCCACATACAGATGTTGCAATACCTCATTTACTGCTGTCAGCATTCTGAGGTGTTCACTCACAGATGTTAAGAAATGGAGTTTTTAAAGATACTGAAAGGCATTAAGCGGGAGGAAAGGAGGTATCCAACTTACGTCTGAGCAGACTTATCACCGAGTCTTCGTGCAGGAACCCCATCCCGGGTCGGGACTACCTGTACTTAATGGTCACATCGGGTATCATTCAGAGAGCACACTTGGTTAGGAGGAGAGGGAACAAAAAGAGAAGATTGCTCATGTAAATGAAGAAATTGAATTTCTACTTAAGCAATGAAAACAAAATTCCATGAAAACCTTCCAACGTCCACAGTCCTGGCTGTATTCGGAATGTCCGCCACTGTGTTCAGAGCTACTGTCTATACACACATCAAACAGGGCAGTCAGCGGTGGCGAAGTGCAGATGCTGGGTGTCCACTGGACCCCACCTATGACACACTTTCCAAACTCAGGGGCAAAAAATCCCAACCAGATATTGTTGCAGGTCTGCTCTCAAAACTGACAAACCAGGCAAAGTGACAAAGTCTTAGGTTCCAAACATCTGACCACGGGCCCCACTGAACGGAACCTGTTTAATGACTGCACTGTAGAGAAAGGGGGATAGCAAGAGAGAGCCCCAAGAACCACCACCTCCCGCTCTTTCAGATTCCACTGCACGTAACACACAAGATCCCGCCCACCATCCTATGGAGCTCTAGAAATACTTGTTGATCATTCTATTGCGGGCTCGTACAACTCATCACAATCCATACATACATCCACCGTGTCAAGCATATTTGTACATTTGTTGCTTCATCGTTCTCAAAACATTTTCTACTTGAGCCCTTGGTATCTGTTCATTTTTCCCTTCCCTCCCCCATCCTCACTCCCCCACAAACCCTTTATAATTTATATTATTTCTTCATGTCTTACACTATCCAGTGTCTCCCTTCACCCACTTTTCTGTTGTCCGTCCCCCAGGGAGGGGGTTATATGTAGATCGTTGTGATCGGTTTTTCCGTTCTACCTCGCCTTTCTCTTCCCCTCCTCGTATCACTACTCTCTTTATTGGTCTTGAGGGGTTCATCTGTCCTGGATTCCCTGTGTTTGCAGTTCCTATCTGTGCCAGTGTACACCCTCTGGTCTAGCCAGATTTGTAAGGTAGCACTGGGATCATGATAGTAGGGGGGGATGGGGGGTAAACAAAACTAGAGGACAATGGTATGTTTTTTCATTGCTACCCTGCACCCTAACTGTCTCGTCTCCTCCCCACGACGCTTCTCTAAGGGTATGTCCAGTTGCCTACAGATGGGCTTTGGTCTCCATTCCACACTCCCCCTCATTCACAAAGATCCTATGGATATTTTAAAGGGGAAAAAATAGACATGCAGAGAGGCCAATTGTTTATAAGGTACGTAATTTAAAAAGAAAAGGGTATGCCAATCCTATCTTGTAAAGGGAAATGAAACAAACCATCACCCAGCAGGGTACCTATTAATTCCTCAATGCCATCTCCCTTTCCTGTTCCATTCACAATGGGCACAGCTATATTATTTTCATGGAAAAGAACATTTTCTAAATTATTACCCCAAATATATCCCCCGAATCACAAAGCTCAAACTATCTGTTCTTCTTGCACCAAGTATCTGTCTGAATGTCACTGAACATGACCAAGCAAAGAGTGACAAGTCCAGACAAGGTAGCACTGACCAGTGCGGGCTGCACACACTTTCTCAGACACTTTGGCCTCGGTTGTGAGCATCCCAGGCATGGCAACCCCGAAGGCCAGCACACGACAGAGGCTGGCAGGCTCTCTGGTCATCAAGGAACAGTACGCTTCTGCGCGCTCGAGGGAGCACATCGCCAGTGGTTTCCTTACATGAACAGCTGGCTCTCTGCATCATGGATGCAGCTAACTGCAGATCAAAAATGTTCAAAGGGGTGGGGCGGGAGATCAAATGGTCAGAGCAAAGCCTCCCACCCAAGGCTAAGGGAGATGCAAAGCACTACTTAGTGTTTATGCTGTATTAGGTGCTATACATAATCTAGAGAAGATCTGTGAACGCCACAGAAGAACGCGCCTGAGTCATATGCAAAAATACAATAACCCAGGATCTTCTGTAGAAGATAGAATCTCCCTGGATAAGTCTCTGGGGATTCTGGAAATCACTAGCCCCCGCTGCCACGGGGCAGTGACTAGGCTTAGAAAACCAGTCATTTCTTCAATAGCAAAAAACCTGAGTACAATTGAGACAGACTTTTATAACCTATCAAACCTAAAACTCATTCCAAATTTATCTAAATGTTAAACTTGAACTTCACCCCTCCAAGTCTATAGTCATTAAACCAGAGAGAAACAAACTTTAAATATTTAAGCCCACTACACTACACCGTCAAAATAATACAACCAAGTCTTCCCCATAGACCATGTGGCTTTGAAGAAACATCAAAGATAAAGAGCTGGTGTTGCGCTGCTATTTTGAAATCAGCCCCAAGATTTCAACTTAACACACAAGTATTTTTATTATGAGCCAGGCCATAAAAAAACTACAAAGGTTGCTTATTAAAAAGGAAACAAATCCAATAAAACAATGCTACTGACACAAACCAGAGCTGTATGGGGCTTCACTAAGTGGAAGTCTATCTTATTAGCTTAGACCCACGCCAGCCTTGGTGGTCAGCCCCACTGGAGGGGCGGGCCCACTAGAGGGGGCAGTGAGAGGCAGAGATTTTCATTGGCAACTCTCCTATGTTTATAGACTGCACACCAGGCAGGGGCTCGTGAAGATAATGAGTTGGGAGGAGTCAAGGTGACATCGAGGTAGAATCACCCGCCGGTACTCCTGTTGTTTGATCAGAAAATTAAGAGTGTTTTGCCTACTGATAATGATAGGCATGGGAAGCAAGCCCAAAGAGAAGCAATGGGACTCTGGAGGGACCTGGGGGGAGGAGGAGGCGGGGGAAAGGATAGGTGAGCAAGCAACACCATAGACAGGGGAACACCTAGGGAATTAAAGCAACAATGAGGAGGACATCGAGATTCCAGTGGTGTTGAAGTAACAGCAATCTAGCTGAGAAGAATTACTAAGAGGCAGAAGGAGGACAACCGTGACGGTGGGTCAGGAGGAAGGTAACAGGAAACAGGAAAGCAAAGCTATGGAAATAGGTAGAACCATAGGTGTGCACTTATGTAAATATATTAATTCATAAAAATAGAGGTATTGGCATAGGTACATATAATTATATGGAAATACATTGAGAAAGTGGACGGACTCTGGGCCTCTGCTCAAGCCCTCCCTCAACACAAGAACACTTTGTTCTAACAACCTGGAATTCTGTGATACTCACCCTCCCAAAATGATCACTGAAGGCAAAATAGGTACATAAGCAAATGTGATGAAGAAAGCTGATGGTGCCCAGCTATCAAAAAATATAGCGTCTGGGATCTTAAAGGCTTGAAGTTAAACAAGCGGCCATCTAGCAGAGAAGCAACAAGCCCACATGGAAAAAGCACATGATCATGAGGTGTCAACAGAATCAGGTAACAGACACCAGAAGACCCAAAAGAAACAAAAACATTGTTGAGAATGAGAGGGGCTGGAGCAGAGACGCCAAACCCATCTGCAAGCAGTAGGACATCCCTTCACAGAAGGGTCACAAGGAAGGGATGAGTCAACCATGGTGCAGTGTAGCACCGATGACACGCAATACTCCTCTGGTTCTTTGAGGCTTCCTCACCCCCCACTGTCATGACCCCAGTCCTGCCTTTCAGTTCTGGCTAGACTGGCACATATGCACTGGTACAGATAAGAGCTCACGACACATGGGACCCAGGTAGGCTAGGATAAACCCCTCAGGAACAGAAGTGGGAGGAGGGTACCCCCCCAGGAGGGTAGGGAGGAGAGGGGAAGAGGGGAAAAAGGGAACTGATCCCAATGATCAATGCATAATCCACACCTACCCCCAGGGGGATGAAAATAGAAACATGGATGAAGGGAGATAGCGGTCAATGTAAGACATAAAAACAATAAATTATAAGTTAGCAAGGGGTCACAAGGGTAAGAGGGAGGGGAAGAGGAGGAGCTGATGCCAAGAGCTCAAATAGATGGACATGTTTAGAAAATGATGGTGGCCACATATGTACTGCTGCATGGGATGCTGTAAGCGCCCCAAGAGCACCCAGTAAAATGACTTAGAAAGAAAAGAGAGGATGACGAGTTCAAAAGCAGAGCCAGCAATAAGATCCGCAAAGTGGATGCACAGGTCTCTTCGAGCCTCTTGCTTCCGCAGAACGCAGGTGGCGAGTGCAGAGCTATGGCTGTGTGGTGCTGCCTCCTGATGGTGCTTTAGGCAGACAGACTGTGCCCCTGCCCAAGGTGAAGGCCTCTGGGGTCAGAGAAGCCCAAGTGCCGAGAAGGATTCCTTGGGAAGGAGAGGATACAGAGAAAGCAGCGGTGGAGGTGATCTGTCTAAGTCTACACAGGTGTGCACACGTACACACGCGCAGCAGCATATTCCGACGCATTTAGTCAAGATGAACACAGACAAGTGTGCATACGTGTGGAACAGGAACACACAAGGTACGAGGGAACTGAGCAGCACAGGGCAGAGATCACAGCCCTCTAACTACACACCAGGACTGCCCTACAGGGCAGAATTGCCCTACTGGGTTTCTGAGGCGGTCAACCTTCACGGGAGCAAGCAGCCTCATCTTTCTCCCCTGGAGCAGCGGGTGGGTTAGAACTGCTGACCTTTCCATTGTCAGCTCAATTCAACCACTGGCCCTCCCCTTCACAGAGCTGTGGAGAGCTTCTAGAAGACCCTGTTGAGAGGTCTTCGACGACTGGGCCTTGTTTTACATCTGACTGAGCTTCAAAAGTAGTACAAAGAGTTGGGGAGAGAATTTATAGCTAGAAAGATCAAAAGGTTTTACAAGAAAACCTGAAGAGAGACGAAGGATCGCGGGATGGGCAGGCTTCTCCGAAACCAGAGACATGGTCACGTGAGGAATGGCTTTTGCCCTGTGTGCTTTTGCAACGTGCATTCTGCTTCCCTGACGGGGAGCAAGTCCAGGCAGGGATGCGGGGCCCCTTTCCTGGCAGACTGGGAGGTGGTGCAGGGAGGGTGCGGTCACCCAGGAGAGCGCAGGACTGTGTCAAAGACCAGGGGACCCCACGCATGCCTTTGTACAAGTCGCTTTCTTGTGATTTTACGGGGAAGACTGTGGCTTTACAGAAAGATGGGGTGCCACAAAGAGACCATCACTGGCAGGTGCCATCTTCCCACAAATGATGCTGCGTAATTAAGCAGCTACTCCCTTGTCAACTGCTCAGGACCCTGTGGGATGTCTCCCAAGCCCACAGGTGGACTCCCTCTCCCGTCCTGTCCAGAACTGGAGGGAAGGAGGGAAGAGGGGGAAGGAGGACGGCTAAAGACATGGATGTGCTATGTGACAGATATGTACATAACCTACATAAGGGAGCTTCCCTGAGTGCATGCAAAATGCATTCATTCCACTCCATGTCTTCACCAGCTTCTCCAAGGGCCCTGCATGAGGGAGAAGGCGGCCACCTGTGCCCATCTGCTGGGGATGCTCACTGGACCTCGTGACAGCCTGGTGACACCCTCAGATAGTCTTGTCACACACACACACCAAATCGCCGAGCATCCTTTTCTCTGTCCAGCGAGAACTCCGGGCCCCTACGGTCACCTACTACGAGCCAACCGTCCGTCCATTAAAGTAGTCGGAGAAACACCGAAGCTTTCCAAGAGGTCCAGACTCAGGTAGGAACTACACAGAGCGAGCACGCTCGGCTGCACAGCACCGCCGCAACAGCGAGGACAAGCTGGAAATTCACACCCACTTGTCTACTGCCTTCAAAATAACCAAGGGTGCTGCCCACAAAAGATTGTAAAGCCATTTAAAATGCAGTTGATATCATTTTTATTTACAGTTTAAAATGTAAACAACTTGCTGGGCACATCCTCTGTGATGCGATGTGGTCCTTTTTAGTTGCGGCTAGTTAGGCTTCAGGCCAGGCTCACTAAGTCTGTCTGTCTGTCTGCCTGCCTGTCTTTAAGGACAGGCGGCCTGTGCGTCAAGTGGGCAGAGCCCGCTCAATAATCCCTGGGGACATCGGTTTGGCTGTGTGAGCCTAGAGGGCCCCCCCACCTCGGTCTCCACTCGGGAGGAGGCGGCCTCAGCAGCGAGCTTTTCTGTGAGGGCTCCACGGCGTTCATCACGAGGGCAGGCGACACGTCGAACTCGTAGCGCTCCAGCATCTGGGCAATCTTCTTCCGAGACACACCATGCTTATTCCTCCTGCCGAGACAGCAGAGGCAGTCAGCTTCCCCTCTGGCAAGACACAGCGCCCCGCCACACCCAGGGGCCACAGACACAGCGCCCCACCACACGCAGGGGCCAGACACAGCGCCGCGCCACACGCTGGAGCCACAGACACAGCGCCCCGCCACACGCAGGGGCCACAGTGATCGACCACACAAAGGGGCCAGACACAGCACCCCACCACACCCGGGGCTACTGTGATCAACCACACCCAGGGGCCACAGACACAGCACCCCACCACATGCAGGGGCCACAGTGATCGGCCACACACAGGGCCAGACACAGTGCTCCACCACACAGAGGGGCCACAGACACAGCATCTCACCACACAGGGGTCAAAGACAGCGATCAACCACATGGAAGGACTTCGAGAGGGCCAGAGCGGGGTCTGGGGGTAGTGGAGTAGAACTTTCTGAAGCCCCCTCATATTCTGACCACCAAGCCCTCGACATTCAATAATTCCTTATTGGCTCTCTGTATCTCAGTAATTTCTTTTTTTAACCATTTTACTGGAGGTTCATACAACTCATCACAATCCATACATCCATCCATTGTGTCAAGCACATTTGTTGCCCTCATCATTCTCAAAACATTTGCTCTCTACTTGGCATCAGCTCCTTATTTTTCCCCCTCCTACCCCACGCCCCCCTCCCTCATGAACCCGTGATAATTTATAAATTATTATTTTGTCATATCTTACACTGTCTGACGTCTCCCTTCACGCACTTTTCTGTTGTCCGTTCTCAGTAATTTCTTAACTGTGACCCGGAACTATTCCCTGAGGCCCCTGCCCCTCTGGTTTTAAATCACATTAAAGATTAAGAGGCCCTGGCTTGAGGATGCTAGAAGACCAGAATGACTTCTAGGGACCTCCAAAAACCAATAATCACAGAAACACACAACTCCAGGACCAGGGTCACAAACACCTTGGCATGAGAGGGACTCCAAGGGGATCATGTTCGAAGAAAAGATGACAATCAACCCGGGAATCACAGCAGGGAGCGGCAGGGGCAGTGACTGCTGTGGGGGAGCAGAGCTGTGGGGGTGGGGTGCTTCGGGAGCAGAGGGTGGGTTCCGCTGCCCACCTCAGGGTTAGCAGCCTTCCTCTGGGAGGGACCACCAAGCTGCTGCTTCTGAGCGGAGAAAGGAAACTCTGGGTGGGAAAGGGAGAAGTGAGGGGTAGGGGGTGCTGTAAGGTGAGGCGGGCTCACGGGCACGGGCTATTGCGTGGAGCTGTTAAGGCCGTTGCCTGCCCGATAGTCCTTGGTGGGTCCAATCCTTCAGGTCAACACCCGGGGACCTTGGCCCTCAGACAACTATCTTCACGTTGTGTTTTTCCTCACAGTATGCAGCGGCTTGCCCTGGCCGTAATAAAACATCTGACACTGCAGTGCTACATTTACTGATCATCATGCAATGCATACTATTATTCAGAAAAAGTCTACAAAATGCTTTATTTTGCAAAACTATCACTCTATTAGGTCATTGTGTCTGCAAGGGGGCGGGGAAAAGAGAAAACAGAAGCTGAAGTGACCTGAGGGTGCACACAGCAGGATGTGGCACCAACCACAGCCGCCAGGCAAACGCGTGGCCGGGCCGGTCTCCACAGTGGATGGCGTCTCCTGACCTCGCGTGGACTCTCACTCAGAACTTTGCTGTGTGGCAGCCATGCAAGCCGGCATCTGCCGGCTGACTAGATGGGCTCACTGGGCAGTACCAGCTGGCCTGAGGAAGACCAAGCCACAGCCTCCCAAACTTAGGTGGCCTCTTCAGGGGAAAAATGACTCAGTTACACCCCCCCCCCCCGGCAACAATTTAAACGTGTGCACCAAGCCCCTCATGCAGAATGGTGTCACGCACTCAAACTCACTGTCACCTGGTCAGTGCCCACTCACAGACACAGGACAGGTCGGAGTAGAACTGCCTGGTGAGTTTCCCTTTGAGAACACAAAGCCCAGCCTTCTCCTGCGAGCGGCTGGTGATTCTAACTGCTGACCTTGTGGTTAGCAGCCCAGCAGGTCAGCACCACGCCAACAAGGCTCCTGGATAAAGTGTAGGTCTCAGGGGGCGGTATCCCCGCTTTGGGTCCCAGTGCTTGAGGCCACAGGGGACCTTTCTGATCTACCTCAGACTGTGCTGGCAGGGCTTGCTGCGGAGGGTGGAGAGGTTGGAGAGATCTGATTATGAGCTGCTGCCTGACAGGCTGGTGCCCATTTGTACACTTGCCCTCACAAAACCAATGAGAATCAAACTCACTGCCGCCAAGTCCTTGCTGGCTCACAGCGACCCCGCAGACAGGGCAGAACTACCTCTGTGGGTTTCCGAGATTCTAACTCTTTTTTTTTTTTCACTTTAAACCGAGATTCTAATTCTTGATGCTAAGTCTTTCTCCCTATTTTCACAGAATCCGAAAGAATCAACATTCCCAAACACAGGGAATCCAAGGACCTTTCGGCAGCCAAGCTGGGAAAGAGGAAAAGGCCCAGGCACTCCAGGGAAACGTGGGGCCCGGAGGAGGAGAACTGTGGGGAATGGTCTCACTAGTCCTCCAAGGTCTCTGGGTCCCGGGTGGCATTCGGGAAACCATTTATCACGTAGGGGCGATGGATGCCGACTGTGGTGACCCTCTGTGTCACCAAGGATCCCTGGGAGGGACACAGCACCGGACTCACTCCGGCAGAGACAACAGGGACAAACAAAGCCGGCCTGGAGACTCGGCTGGGCGGGGCAGGGGGAGGAGAGAGGAGAGGTCAATGAAAAAGTGGGTGCCTTACTTTTCTAATTCTTCAGGGTCAAATTTCCACCAAGTTTCGGGTTCGTGAAACTCTACTCTGTATCCTTGTCCTATGGCCTACACGGAAGAAGAAAAAACACAAACCCAGAAACATGTCTTATAGCAAGAAAGGGTGGCAGGCAGACTGCATTTCAGGCACAGCAGATGCTGGGCCAAGGACAGATTACATGATCGATAATAAATACGCAGGCTCAAGCCCCCCCGGGGCCCTCCCCGGTCTCTCCTCAGGTCCAGGAAAGACTTAACAAGCTTTTCTGTTCCCAAAGCAAAGCCGTCAAAAATCAAATTAAAACATACAAACAGAAAGACCATGTGCCCCCTCCCCAGGGCAAACGCACCATCTCTACGTAGGGCCTCATCTCCCAGGCCTGCGTGTTCGTGTTGTCTATTATAATCGGAGACCGGCCCTGCGAGATCGCTTCTTTGGCTGAAACACAAGTCGGTTTCGGAAGCAGAGACAGACACACAGATAGATAGGAGATGAACGCAGACCCGTGAGCTTAAGGGGTGAGCAGTCTTTATTAAAGATGGCCTGCAGCTTCTACAGGTCAGGCCCTGATGGCCCCATCCCCTGAGGTGATACCAAGACATAGGTCCCCCCTCCCCACGGGAACTAAGGGACAGCATCCACACTGCAGGTGGGGCTCCCTGAATCAAGAGCCATGGAAAGAAGTGTCTAACAAACAGTAAGTAACAGAGCCTCCTCTCCCCACCAGCGAACTCTGCACACCGGGGCACGGGATTTCCAGAGCGATGAAGAAATAGGGTCTCAAAGCTGGTCAGGAACTTGTGCAAGCGCTTCCGCTGCCCCGCGGGGCCCTCCCAGCCCACTCCGCTCCCGAGACCTCACCCAAACGCACCTCGGCTCTGGTTCCAGTCGTGGGCATCGCCAAGCTGATTCACATTGTACCTGTACCCGTCCTGGCAGCGGAAGTAGTCGTCAGTGCTGAACACGATGCCCTCAGGGCTCTCACCAAGCAGACTCCTGTCAACAGAGGGACCACACAGGCATGGGTTACACAGGCCCTGCAGACAAGGCCGCTGGGGGGGCAGTTGCTGGCTCTCTCATGTACAGAACGGGGCTGAGGCCCAGCCCTCGGACAGCGCTCTGATTCCAGATATCATGTCATCACGCCGAAATCCAGCCCCTAGACACTCCTCACCAATCCCCAAGTATGCCCGCTCCTTAGCCAGGTGTGAGCTTCACTGAGTGTGCACTGCTGTCTGAAATTCCCTGCATTTAACACGGCCCCATCAACCACTGCCTGCATGTTAACTCCACTCAAGTCTGTGACCCCACAGGACAGAGTGGAAGCCCCTCCCATGGCAGTTGGGGGGCTGGAACTACTGGCCTTTATGGTGAGCAACCCGCTGCGCCACCAGGGTTCCTGAACACAGAGCCCTCAGCCAGCCACTCACCCGACCCCAGGCCGCTCTGTGGACATGGGTCCCTCCAGGGGGCAGGTCGTGAACCACACGATGACCCCCCACAGGAGAACCACACTTCAAACCGTGAAGCGGTCACATTACTAAATGAAACACTGAATTGGGAACCGGTGCTGTTCTAGATCTACTTTTAAAGCGAAAACCAGTAACTGCTAAATAAATGTCATGGTCAGAGACAAGACTCACTCTGTCCTGATGAGGCAACCCCATGGCCGTGGAGTCCCTTCCGGCCACAGCAGCCCCTCCTGACAGAGCGGAAGGTCCACAGGCTTCCAGTCCACACTCTTACCAAAGAGAGTGCACTGGCCACTGTGCCTTCCCCGCAAGGTCTGTCAGGAACAAGCACGCCAGCACACTCAGAAACACACAGCACAACTTGTCTGAGTAAAAGCGGCAATCTTTATGGAAATGGATCCCAAGGCCTTTCTACCTGCCCCCTGCTCCCACCCCCAGGGATGCTGGGTGAGTTTGAACCTGCAATCTTCTGGTTAGCAGTGGACCACTATGCCCCCAGGACTCCTTGGCAGGACCCCACCTTGTTTCCCAGGACAGAGAGGTCCATCCAAGTAGGCAGAGATTAGGGGTAGGGTGTGACGTAAGGGAGAAAGGCAGTAAAAACATGATTTTTAAAAGGGGGATGGGGGAATTATACACACTTCATTTCTTTCCTCTCTTAACCATCAACTATCTGAGTATTATTCTCTATCTGGGTGGGGGTGGGGGGGAGGTGCAGAAGGTAAGAGAGGTCCCCCCGGGATGGTTCAAGAATATCGCATTAGCCAGTTCCCGGGGGGTTGACCCCAACTTAAGGCAGACGACCCCTAAACTCCATGGGGTTTCAAGGCTGGTTTCTCAGGCCTTTCTCCCGTGGTGGACTTGACCCTGTAACCTTTCAGTCAGCAGCCGAGCAGGGGAGTGTCTGTACTACCCTCTCTACGGGATCAGGGGTCTCAGCCCGAGCAGCAAGACAACAAGGAATAAACAGAGGGTACCCAGAGGCTCAGGCCGCATGCAGAGCACGCGGGACAAGGATGATCACTGCTGGTGTCTGATGGACCTTGGCTCTAAGCAGTGAACACCTGAAAGATGTTTACTGTGTTTTACTGACTCTGCAAAGGCATTTGATTCCGTGGAACATAATAAACTGTGGGCAACCTTGAGAAGAATGGGAGTTCCAGAACACTTCATTGTGCTAATTCAGAATCAAGATGCTGAGCAAATCATCACAGACGCTGAATTATATAAAGATGAGTGAGACGTAGGGTTGCAGGAACCTGCAAGGTGCAGATGACACACACACTTGCTTGCTGAAAGTAAGGAGGGCGTGAAGTGCTTGCTGATGAAGGTCAAGGACTGCAGCTTTCACTGTGGATGATGACTCAATGTCAAGAAGACCAAAATCCTCACCAGGGGACTAATAGGCAACACCACAATCAGTGGAGAAAGGTTGAAGTTGTCTTTCTTGGATCCACAATCAATATCAATGTTCATGAAAGCAGCAGTCAAGAGATCTTTTGATTTTTGGTGAATCTGCTGCACAAGGTTTCTTTAGAGTATTGAAGAGCAAGGCTGTTACCTTGAGGACTAAGGTGCACCTGACCCAAGCCATGGCGATCTCCCCTGCCTCGTATGCATGTGAAAGTTGGACACAGGTGGCTAAGGAGGACAGACTGAGAAAGGATACATTTGATCTCTGGTCTGGAGGATATTGGAAGTGCCATGGACGGATAAAAAGGACAGGCCAACCTGTCGTAGAAGAAAGAAGGCAAGAGAGAGTGCTCCTTAGAACAAGGATAGCAGACTTTGCCTTCCTACATGAGACATGTTGTCACGAGAGGCAGCGACGAAACGGAAGCCCTCAATAAAATGGATTGAATCAGTGGCTGCCACAGGCCCGAGCACTGACACCCTGTGAGGATGGGGCAGGACCAGCTAGTGCTTCTTTCTGTGGTACACAGGGTCAGTGCTACCTACCACCAACAAACGGGCAAAATCACCTCGATTCAGGGATGGTATGCTCCTCTCTGTAGAACATCCCAGAGTCCGCAAGAAAACCACTTCAAGACCTAGTGGAGGAATTTAGCAAAGTTGTAGGGTAAATTGTCAACAAGCAGAAACCACTTGAACTTCTGTAGAATGAGGAATCTGAAAGGACATCAGGGAGACAAATCCACTTTCAATATCCACTGAGAGAATAAAATGCCTGGGACTGAATCGGTGCAGGGTCTGGAGGCCTGAAGCAACAGAGATGCTAAGGCACTGCTGGAAGAAACTAGAGACTGAAGCACATCAGCATGTGCCTTCCTGCGCCTGAGCTGACAGACTTACTGTGGTCAAGGAGCCAGGGCTACCCAGAGCGCTCCACAGAGCCGATGGGAGCCGGATCAAACTCCAGCAGCCTCTTTACAGACACAGAAAAGCAATCCTCCATTTTGTGATCCGAACCAGCTAAGCCAATACTGACAAGGAGGAGGAGGAGGAAGAGGAAGGCACATACGTCCTTGATTTTAACACACACACACACAAGTGGTTCAAACCCTCTCCGAGAGGAAAACAGTCTACTTCCATAAAGGTTTACAGCCTCTCACGCCATCAAAATGGAGATTCGAAAACAGTCAACAAACAACTTTTAAAAACACAATAAAGATCTACAGAAACCCTATGGCAGTGGTTCTCAACCTATGGGTCTTGACCCCCGGGGGGGGGGGGAGTGTCGAACTACCCTTTCACAGCAGTCGCCTGATTCTTAACAGTAACAAAATTACAGTTATGAAGTAGCACCGGAAATAATTTTATGGGGGGGGAGGGTCAGCACCGCATAAGGAACTGTATTAAAGGGTTGCGGCATTAGGAAGGTTGAGAACCATGTCCTATGGGATGGTTCGACTCTGTCCCACAGGGTCGCTATGAGCCTGGGCTTTGGGCTGTACAGCACAGCACCTAGCTAAAGAATGGCCAGCCCAGCCCAGTGGAGCAGAAGTGAGAGTCCGTCAAGCGGTTCTGGACAAAGGTGTTCTGAGTCCATCTGAAGGGGAAAGAAGCTTCCCATTATTACTGCTGGGGAATTCTGCAGAAAAAATGAAACTGGATTCATACCCTACACGATATACAGGACAAAGTGTAAAACGCAGGGAGGACCTGACCATGCAGAGTAAATCATCAAATTCTTAGAGCAGGGGTCCTCAAACTTTTAACTGGGGACTAGTTCACTGTCCCTCAGACCCATTGGAGGGCCAGACTATAGTTTAAAAAAAAAACAAACTATGAACAAATTCCTATGCACACTGCACATCTTATTTTGAAGTAAAAAAAAACAAAAGGGGAAAAAACACCTGGCGGGCCAGATAAATGTCCTCGGCGGGCCGCATGTGACCCGTGGACCGTAGTTCAAGGACCCCTAGTCTTAGAATAAAGAAAAAGCTGGAGCTACAGGTAAGACGGACTGCCCCAGTGACTACGGAAACGGGCTCACACCTAACCGCTGTGAGCACAGCGCGGCACTCGGCAGTGTCTCTCTCTGTGGCACAAATGGGCGCTAAGAGTCAGAACCTGACTCAATAGTACCTAACAACAATGTAACAACATAAACAACCAAAAGGCAAAATAAACTCGTGAGAACGCAGGAAGATGAGAAGCTTCTCTCTTTCAAAAAAAAAAAGCCAGATGGCACCTGGCTACCACTGCGAACTAACCTGAAAGGAATCACAATCGAAGACTGTGGTAGAGGGGGAGGAAAATGTGGGACAAAACTCAAAATCCTGAATGAGACCAAGCTTCCCGGTCAGATGGAAAGCAGCAGGCCCCCCAGACCACAACCTGTCATCACCGTTAGGTCTGGAAGTGGGTAACAACCAGCTGTGAAAGACGGGTCTATCAGGGACCATCTGGGGAGAAAAGGGCAACAGGGGCCCTGGGACAAAGTGCGGAAGGGCGAGGAGGGAAGGCGTGGAAAGGGAAGCTCACGGAGAAGGGGAACGCACGGTGTTTCCTTGTGGGGGCTACAGTCCTGACACAGGACCTACGAACTGTTAGGGAGAACTGGCCTGAAGTAAAACCACACATACAGCTGCTGTCTAGGAGAGTACCTTGGGAAACCATGCATCTTGACAAATATCTAAGAACCAAAACAGACAGAAAACTTCAACAGCAACAAACAATCTGATGGTAAAATGAACAGGACCTGAAGTGGCATCCCACCAAAGAGGACGCTCAAAGGCCACCAAGCACATGAAGGGGCGCTCAGCACCACGAGCTACTCTCAAACTCCCGTCCAACAGGTCGACTCCGGCCCACAGCGACCGTACAGGACAGAGAAGAACCGCCCTGTGGGTTTCCAAGACTGCGACTCTCTTGGAAACAAAAAGATGGGGAGTAGAAAGCCCCTTCTTTCTTCCAAGGAGCAGCTAGCTGGTGGTTTCAAACTGCTGACCTTGAAGTCGGTGGTCAAACTCACAACCATAACCCCACCAGGGCTCCCATGAGGCATGCAAATCCCAACCACAATGAGATGCCCTCTCCCCCCTCCACCCCCCCAAGATGATTAAAATTCATAACAAAGTAACAACTGTGGGCAAGGGCGTGGCAAACGTGAGCCCATGCCCACTGCTGGTGGGAAAGCGGTATAGCGGTCACGAGTGGCCCCTCAATCCCACTCCTGCGTGGACCCGAAGGCGTGAAACACACTCAGACTTGTGTGCAAGCACTCCTGCGCAGGGTGGCGGGATCAGCATAATCAGATGTGGACATGCAACAGAGCAGGCACCTCTCAGCCACAGGCTGCATAAGACGACATTATGCTGACTGGAACCGGCCAGACACTACATGACAGACAGGTATTGCGCAGACAGACCCCAAAAGAGATAGCAAATGTGTAGCGAGCAACATCAGTTATATCTGCCAGGGACAGGTGGGCAGGGAAAGGGAGGTTCTCGGAGACGGGAAACCCTCGCTGGCTACATTCAGGGCAGTTGCCAGGGCGAGCACTGCAGCTGCTGTCAAGAAGCTGCACACCGGGCAAAGGTTGCGTGATGGGGTCTTCAACCTGTGCTATCAGCTATGAAGGCTTAGAGACCGGTCTCTGCTCACCTGGAGCCAGAAAGGAGAGGCAGGAGGAGAGGGAATGCGTGTGTGGCCCCCTTGGCCGGGAGACCGGGACGGTGCCTGCCTCCCATGACTGACTGCACGTCACGTTGAGATCAAAGCTCTATGAAAGGTCCTGATCAAAAGGGGGATGAACAGAATTTCACATTCTCATGGAGGATGGACAAACCGAAACTATTGTGCCGAGATCAAACCCCAAATATCCCATGACAGACAGCATCTTGAAACCAAGGGATAGCTTAACTAGCAAATCCAAAGGTCTGTTACTAAGAACTGACCAGAGCACCTGGTCTGCGGGGGCAGGGAGCGCATGTCTGTGGCAAGGCACAGCCCCTATAGGGAGGGCGAGGCGCTACTTCTGAAGACTGGACCAGTGATGGTGCGTGGCACGTGCGGAAAGTGTGATTGGCGTACGCGTCAGTATATGCGTCTCAACAAAACAACGCATTTAAAGGGAAAAAGAACATTTACTTCCTGCTAACAAAAACAGCAGGAAGGATTTCAACTACGGACATGACGAACTTGGTCACCTCTTCTCCTGGTAACAAAAGCATGTCTATATTGCCATGAAAATAACACTGTCACATAAAGCCGCCTGGACAGGAGTGGGTGAAGGGACATGTCGGACAGTGCAAGATATGACAAAATAATAATAATTATCAAGGGTTCATGGGCGAGAGGAGAGCGGGGAGGGAGGCACTGATGTCAGGGGCTTGGGTAGAGAGTAAATGTTTTGAGAATGATGAGGGAAATGAATGTACAAATGTGCTTTGCACAATTGATGGATTGTGGTAAGAGTTGTACGAGCCCCTAATAAAACGATTAAAAAAATTTTTTTAAAGCCCCTGGAAGCGTATGGTTACAGGTTGGGCTGCCAACCACGGAGCCAGCAGTTCAAGCCCACTAGCCCGTCGCTCTGTGGCAGGAAGATGGCTGTCTGCTCCCGTAAAGACCTGCAGCCTCAGAGACCCACGGGGTCTTTTTTGGAAAGATGGAGGGTGGTTGAGTCAGAAGTGACAAGATAGTAGTGAACATATCAAATCAAACACTTGGAAATGGCAGTTCAGATGACTTCGGAGAGCCCTTGTGAGTTAGGTGACATGGGCTGTGTGCCAGAGCAAGAGGAGCTGCAGTTGGAAACGTATGGTTACAGGTTGGGCTGTTCCTGCCGTTTCCCAAAACAGACCCGCGTCCAAGGTTTTGACAACTTGTACAGATGCCACACAGTTGACCTTCTCAAGTAGAGAGACTGATCCTCCTCAGATAAAGAGGCTTCCAAGACTGCATGGGGATCCCATTCTCCTTCCAGCAGTCTGTCTTTCCTTGAACTTGGAGCTCTCATCCAACACCGTCGTTCTCAACAGCACCAGATCCCCATCTTTCCCACGTGGCTGGTATTTCCTTTCCCTCTGCTCTATCACTCTGTCTCTCCCCCTTGCTGCAGCTACTCTGCACCCGAGTCAGGGTCGGCGCCTCTTCCGTCCTCTGCGCTTCCCTCCCGTGGCCCCTTGAGTCCGCGTGCTTTCTCCATGCTGGGTGACGCCCCTGGCGCCCTCCCACTGCTGGTCATAGAAATCAAAGGACATGATGCCCTGTGCCAATCTCTTTGAAAGGTCGAAGGCCAAGGCGTCAGTTTGAGAACCAGGACGCACCGGGCCCCAGCTGTGGTATCTGTAACCGCCCTGCACGCACATAAAAGTTGGACAGGGGTTAGAAAGACCGGACAAGAATGGCTGCATTTCATTATGGTGTTAGCAAAGATTATGAAAAATACCGTGGACTGCCAGCACCACAAACAACCTTCTCTGGGAACAAGTCCAGCCAGCACGCTCCTGAGAAATGACAACGGAGTGAGAAGACACCAGCCACCTCCAGAAAGAGCCCCTCCTGGAAACCCTGCGGCAGAACTCACAAGTGCAGAACATGGCCGTGGCCCGGCGACACCTCACCCTCTCAGACAGCAATCACCTCCAACCAGCTTGGTTTCCAGGAGGCTTTGTTTGGGGACTTGTACTTATACACAGAAAGCACAACGATATGAATCTTGAGACACCAAAGTATTAAAAGCCCAAATGCTTGGAAGCAGATTACCGAGGTTCTTCACAGTCCAATTCTGCCTGTGTTCTCTTAGGTTAACTCGGGCACTCAGATGGAGTCTTAGAATGTCAAAGTAAATTTTAAGTCAAATATGTATAAAAAACTTCAATCAGATGTGAACCCAGCAACCACCTCTCCCCTCCCCCTTCAATACCATGGCCCTTTTCCAGAACCTACACTATGCCAAAGACTTTCGATACATCTATGGCCTATGTTACCTCGTCCCGCTCTGATGGAGCTACCAGGCCAAAAGCTAGGGTGCTAACGGTGCGGCCGGTGGTTCCAGCCCACACCCAAGCTCAGGCTGGGTGCAGGACGCCACGTGAGCACATGGCTCGAGTTCTGTTACACAAGGAACATGACCGCCTGTCTGTGCGTGAGGTGCACAACCCCACCCAAGACCACTGCACTGAGAGCCACCCCTCTGCACACATCCCTGGTGGACAGCTAATGGGTTAGGCTTTCTTCGGGATTTCAAACTTCCATCACCACGCTCCAGAAACACGAGTGGGCGGGGAGGGACAAGACCAGTGGAAATCCCCTTCCACCTCTCTCTCTGTCGGTCCCGCTGGTATAGTGTAGCTGCTTCCACTCTGGGGCCGATGCTGACCCGGACTCATTCTCAACAGTGCTGGGGGTGCAGTCCAGGGCAGAGCCTGGTCTCCAGCCTTCCTGCAGCTCTCTCGGCATTCCTTTGCTTTGTGGGCCTGTGCTCTAGCTCCAGCACGTTTCTCCCCACCCCCCCACCCCAGACTTTCCTTCTATCCCGTCTCCACAGTCACCTCCTGCTGCCTCCTCTTCAAGGGCCCTTGGGACCCTGTCAGGCCCACCGGAGAAGCCAGGGTTGAAGTCACTAGTTAATCACACCTGCAAGTTCTCTCCGCCAGGTAAGGCAGGTGCTCACCAACTCCAGCGATGAAGACACAAAAAGCTTTTGGGGGTGGGGATGGCAGAGTGCGGTTCAGTCTCTCATGACAAAGTGACTAGAGGTGGGAGCTGCTTTCTCACATTCTATTTCATTTCCTGGTGGCTCAGGAAGTTAGGTGTTGGATTTCTGTCAGGTTTTTCAGCCTCAGAGAGCCTTGTGGAGCACCCCTGCCCTGCCAACAGCTCCACAGCTGCAATCGGCCTGGGGGTGCGGAGGCCTGTGGTGGGAAGATCACAGAGACCGTGGCAGTGAGAGCTCACCCTGACTGTGCTGGTTTATCCTGTCAATTCCAGGGCCTGTGGCCCAGGGTAGTTGCCGGTCCCTCCGGTGTGCGGTTCGAAAACTGGAAATGGCTGTCCAAGGTTAGTGGGGCGGCACAAAGCACTGCGCCTGAGAGTGAGTCTGCACATCTCTGCCTGAGCAGACAACCTTCTGCCTCAGTCTTCCCGGGGTCTGCAGCCCGATGCTTTCCCCACAGCGCCACCAGGGTTCTCCATCAGTACCCCATGAACTGCTGCTACTGTTACTACTAGGAGGGGTGGGGAGGATGTACCAGACAGGCCACTAGGCATTACCGAGCTGTCTCCGTCCGACTCCTGGCGACCCCGTCCATATAAGGGCCCCTGTGCTGACCCTGCAGTCAGCAGCTGAACCCAGAGTCTCTGCACTACCAGGGCTCCTAAGGAAGCAGCAGGACTCCCATTCAAACGACCCAACGCCACTGCCGTCCATGTGAACCCATTTCCCAGGCAATCAACCTTCCTGGGAGCAGAAGCCTCATTCATCTTCCTCCCTTGGAGAGGCTGGTAAGTTTGAACTGCCAACCTTGTAGTTAGCACTCCAATGCTTCTAGCTGAGAGTGCCACAGAGACAGAGAGAGAAGGCCTCGAGGAGAAAGAGAGCTACAGCTCCAGAGCCCCAGAGGTCGCTCTACCCTGTCAGCACCAACTGGAGGGCACAGTGAGTGAGCGCTGCCCTGAAGTGAGGAGCCTGTGTCTGCCACACACAGCAGAGGCAGCAGGAGGGGAGCCCACTTAGCACCGACTATCCCCTCCTTGGGGGCGCTGCCAGGGAAGCACTTGGCCTGGAAAGACCAGGGTCTGTCGTTTGAACCCACCAGCCACTCGAGAGAGAAAGATGAGGCTGTGCGCTCCCATACAGATTCATGACCTAGGAAACCCTGTCTAGGTCCCTAAGAGTGGAAACCGATACGAAGGTAACAGGCTTGGTTTCTCAAGAGGAAGATGAGACTGTCTGAGCCCATAATGATTGAAAGCCTCTCAAACCCTAAACAGTTCACTGTAAGTCAGAATCAACTCAATGGCAGTGGGCTCATCTTCGGTACCCTGGTGGCATGATGCCTTAAGCTATCTATAGACTGCTTACCACAAGGTTGGCGGTTCAAACCCACCAGATGCTCTGTGGGAGAAAGATGAGGCTTTCTGCTCCTGTAGAGAGGAACAGCTGTGGGAACCTCCATGGGACAGCTCTGCTTTGTCCTGGAGCAGCAGCTCTCAACCTGTGGGTTGCGACCCCTTTGGTAGTCAAACAACCCTTTCACATGGGTTGCCCCATTCAGACCAGTAGCAAAATTTCAGTTATGAAGTAGCAACAAAAATAATTTTATGGCCGGGGGGGGGGGTCACCACGACACGAGGAACTGTATTAACAGGTCGCAGCATTATGAAGGTTGAGAACCACTGTCCTAGGGTGGCTATAAATCGGCATCAAGCCATCAGCAGTGGATCTGGTTTGGAGGTTTGATCTCTCACCAGCCTTTGCCACCCAAGGTTACTTACCCTGAACAAGGCTTCCTCTTTAGTCTCTGTCCCTTCCATAATGGGAAAAAAATACACAAGATGTTTTTGTATTTCAGGAAAATCCTCCGGAAATTGTAAACCATGACACCAAAGTTAAAACCCATAGTCTCAAACAAGGAGCCCTGTTGGCTCAGTGGTTAAGCACTCAGCCGCCAACCCAAAAGATCGGTAGCTCAAACACACCAGCTGTACCGAGATCGGCCTGCAGTGGAGAAAAACCCATGGGCAGTTCTACTCTCTGAGCGTCATTATGTCAAAATGGAGACATTCCCAGATAAAGACTGTGCACATGATGTACAGGCGCCTTTCAGAATGGGTTCGTGTGGGGCTGTCCTCCGGGGGGGCTGAGTCAGCACGGACTCTACAAGCAGTGGGTCTGGTTTGAGCAGCATTCCCCCCACCACCACCCCCCGTATGACTTTAAGCTCCCCAAAGTCAACTTAGTGACCAAAAGCCTTTCCTTCTTGCGTTTCCCCATTGCTATCAGTCACGTGGCCCCAGGTAGCAGGCTCCTTCTCCAGCCCTGGTGGTGTAGTGGATTACAAGTTAGGCTGCTAACCTCAAGGTGATCAGTTCAAATCCACCAGCTGCTCCTCAGGAGGAAGATGAGGCTATCTGTTCCCATGGGGATTTACAATCTTGGAAACCTCTGGAGTTACTCTTACACTGCACCCCGGCATCTACAAGACAGCCCTTATTTGTGACAAACCTCCTGACTGAACGCCCGTTACCCCCACGGGGATCCAATCCTATGTCCACAAAACCTTCACCACATCAGGAGGGTGTAGACCCCTAGATCAAAGGCTAAAGTCGTTCCAAGAGCCCGGCTTCCAGGGACTACACCAAACGTGCCTCCACTTTCAGAAACACTTCACAGATTACTTACAAGTTTGGTAAGCTACCCAGCGGATCTGCCAAGAAACACAACACTTGCAAAATGGTTCTGTGGCTTTTTAAAATCCTCACCTGAGAAGATCAGAACAGCTTCTTGTCTGCTCCTTCTATGCCATCAGTGTGTAACGTCCAGGGACCGTGCACCCTTTCTCTGCGCTGCCAATGACAGCGCTCTCTGAGGCAGCCACGCGCACCACGCACAAGCTGCCGGAAAATGCACTCCCAAGCAGGCCTTGGCCAATGGGTCCCATGAAGCATCAGCAGCGCCCTCCAGGAATTCCGACTTGGCTCACCTCATATGCCTTCCATGATCAAAACCCCAAAAGGGGCTCCCCCTGATCATCCCCCCAGGGAACATGGGCCAGTGCTTCACACCCCGACGCCCCTTCCCATGGGCTATATCTCATGTGAGCCTCACAGCACTTCCGGGACAGTGATGTTCCTCCCAGCAGACTTGCCACCACATGCCCAGGGTCGCAGTGTGGAATCCTGGCATCCAGCGTCTGCCGTCCAACCTCCACCAGCTGACCCTGGTGGGGAAGCCAGCCTAGTCCCCAAGGGGAGTTTTTCCTCATCACTGATCACTGGACAGGGTGTGCTGGGGGGTGAGGGGCCCTTCTACAGGGCTCTCAGGAAAGTGAGACTGAGGAGGGAGCAGCATTTTTCCATCAACGCTTTGAGGGACCCTGATGGCCTTTTGAAAATCCTTTGTACACGTCAAGCCAAAGGCGGTCTCCTTCCCTCTATCTGAAAGCATTTGTTTTTAGAGTCCAGGAGAGAATGTGAGAGAAAAAAGTAGAACAAAATACAAATCCTGACAAAGGACAGGCCAGCTGGCCCGACAGTGGAGAGAGCCTCAGACTGGTCCTAAGGTAGCCCTTCCGCTTGGAATCAAAGCCATTTCTGCAGTTCCCTTCTAGACCATGAACAGACAGGCTTACACCATGACAGTTCTGCACGAGTGATAATGGACACTGCGACCAGACAGACGACAGCTGTTCTGTTCCCCAGAGGCAGGTGAGAAGGCCCAGAGGGGAGCGGAATAAACAGGGGCAACCAGGAGAAGGCTGACACACTGCAAATATTGTGACCAACAGCCAAGGCCGTTTCTACAAAACCACAACAAAAACTCACTACCAGAATCCACTGACTCACAGCAACCAAGACAGTAACTCCCTTCAGGGAGTAGACAGCCTCATCTTTCTCCCATGGAGTAGCTGGGGGTTTTGAACTTCTGACCTTGCAGTGAGCAGCCCAACACGTAACCACAGCACCACCAGGGTCTCAACCACCAGAAAACCCTTTTAGGTTTTTGACGTTTCTCGTAAGGAAAGAAAGGTCTTTTCAAATGTCTACACCATCCAAGGAGCGAGAGAAAAAGAATAGATGTGAGCTTTTATTCAACTAGAAGCGCGTGGCCACTGTCCCCGTGATGAGACGGGGTGAGGCCACAGGGTGACGCTGCATGGTACTCACCGGGACAGTGTGGTTTTCCCAGATCCAGGCAGGCCCCGCAGGAGGATAAGCAGCTTCTGCCATTTCTCAAGCTTTTCCTCCTGAGTCTGCTGGGGTGGGGGCAAGTGCACGTCCGCTCCAGACCAGCTGTCCACAGGCAGGTCCCCTCGGGGCCACCTGTCCTCAGTCACATCTGCTCTGGCATACCTGTCCATAGGCAGGTCAACCCCAGGCAGCCACCTGTCCACAGGCATATCCCCTCTGGGCCACCTGTCCCCAATCACATCTGCTCTGGGACACCTGTCCATAGGCAGATCTACCCCAGGCATCCAGCTGTCCACAGGCACATCCACTCTGGGCCACCTGTCCATAGGCAGGTCTCCTCCAGGCCACCTGTCCATAGGCAGGTCTCCTCCAGGCCACCCGTCCACAGGCAGGTCCCTTCCAGGCCACCCGTCCACAGGCAGGTCCCCTCCGGGCCACCTGTCCACAGGCAGGTCCCCATCAGGCCACCTATCCAGAGGCAGGTCCATCCAGTGTCCCTCAGTGGCTCCGCCGAGACTGCTGCGCCCAAGTCCCTCGGGGAGGCCGGGCACACCCCCACAGGGAGGAGTGCCTCTGTGGCCACCAAGACAGTCAGGGTGCTCACTGGGCCGCTCCAGAGTAGGGCACCCCCAGCTGGGGGGACCAGCGCTACAGCTATTTCCCCGCAGCGGGGAGCCCTCGTGGGCCGGGAACATGTGCAGTGCGGGGTGTGGAAGTGGGGGGTAGGGCAGAGGGTGGAACCGACGGAAGTTTAAGTGACAGTTAAAGGTGGGGAGAGGAGGTGGCGGGGGGCCGTGGGGCACAAGGAAAGGAGGCAATGGTCGTCCAAGGTGTGGGAAGGATGCCATGGGCCCATTACAGAGGGGCCTGGGGGCCGCCTGGCCGTGGTCAGGGTAGCTGCCTGGTTCGAGCCCCATAGGCTGCTGACCGATGCCACTCATTGCTCTGAACTGGCCTTGCTCCTCTTCCTCAGCTGCTCGGAGGAAGCCGCGCCGCAGGTCTTGGCCAGCGGTCAACTGTTCGTGTACGGGGGCGGCGGCAGCCTGACACCCGGCGTCCAAGTCATCCGTCTCCTGCTCCAGCTCTTCGATTTCTCTGTAAAACTGGCACAGCTCGCTGTCTAACTCGGGCTTGGGGGTGGCCGACAGGGGCTTCTCGCCCCGTCCTCCTGGGCCCCTCCCACGGCGCCCAGTGTCCTTCTTTCTGTCACCCGCCTTCTTCTTCTCGGGGGGTTTGTAAAGAGGGCCTATAAATGCCTTGCTTGTGCTGTAGATGCCATCGTCGGCTGGTGTCTGGGGGCCGACACCGGCCAGGGGGGCATGAGGCGGCACATGAGGCTCCGGGCCTGGCCCACCTACAGGGCTGCTCCTCTTTCCCTGAGGATGGTCGCTGGCTGGGACTGCAGGGGTGGCTCCAGGCTCCTGGACTCTGGGCAAGTCAGCTCTGCCACTGCAGCGGCAGGGAGCGCAGGGCCCTTCCGCTGACTTCAGTTTTTTGCAGCAAGGCCCGCTGAGTCCTTTGCCTCCAACACCCATGGCCGGCGCTTCAGTGTCACCATAAGGCATCTGAGGAGCAAACAAGCCACATGATTACCAGCCAAGATTTCTCACAGGAGCCCTGGCGCTCACAGGATGGGCTGCTAATCTCAAAACTCGCAGTTCAAAACCACCAGCGCCTCCAAGGGAGGAAACTGAGGCTTTCTACTTCTGTAAAAAGTTACAGTCTTTCCCGTATCGGAAACCCACAGAGGCAGTGCTGCCCAGTCCTACAGGGTCACTCTGAGTCAGAATGGGCTCAGCGGCAGTGGATCTGTTTGATGGAGGCACAGGAAGAAGCCCTGATGCAAATTGCACGATAGGGAGTTCAAACTCACCCAGGAGCACCACAGGAAAGAGACCAGGAGATCTGCCGTCCTAAGCCTGTCGCATGCAGTTGAAATCAAGTCAAAAGGGGCTTGATGACATCAAGCCACCACCCCCAGTGTCAAGACGTTGAAAACAGACTCAGCCGTACCTAACAGCATTTCAAACGTTTCAGGGAAAAACGTCTGAAGAAACAATAGCTCAGGGGGAAAGAAAAACACCCTGAAATTTGGGTGTTTCAGGCTGACCCACGAGATGGCTTGACACGGTAAAGAGGCCGCAACAACTCACAACAATTGTGAGGATGGCAGGGGCGAGACCGTGGTGCCTTCCGGGCCCACCTCCCTCCTTCCTCTGCCTGCCAAGTCCACGCTTTTTCGGGCACTTCTGGGGTCTCTAGGATTCAAAGGGCCACTCTGACATCTGTTTAAACGGTAGCGCCAAGAGAAAGGCTGATGGATGGTCTGCGCTCAGGCCGCCGGCCGCGCGCGGAAGAAAGGGCTGGCGGTCAGCACCAGCAGAGGTTCACAGCCTTCTGAGAGTGTTTCCACCCGATCCTACAGGGTCGCGACGTGTTGGGATCGAAACCGAGGCGGAGGGTTTGGGGATGATGGCAACGAACACCCGAGACTTTAAGAGATATAGGGCAGTGCCCCCCAACCTCAATACAACTACCCGCCTCACTAACAGGGGTGTCCCTCTGAAGTCCACTCACCTTACACTACAGCTTTGCATTGACCTTGACCTCACAACCTAACCTTCTCCTAGGAAGCGTTTTGCGACTCGAGGTTCAACACGTAGATCCGACTCTAGCAAACCAGAGCGCGGGCACTGGACGTCGACCCCGGGAGAAGCCGGGCAACCCGCCTCAACTCCGAACGCAAGATGGCGGCCGCGCACGCTCCCCAGACAGGAAGCGCGGGGCGCGCGGGGCATTGTGGGAATTGAAGTCCAGCGTCCCCGCCATCCCCTTAAGCCTTGCCGTAGGAAGACTCAGTCTCCCAGAGGACATTGCGAGATACGTGCGCTTGTTTGCTAACAAACCCAGGACCGGAACGGAGACGTGGTCTCCCAGAATCCCTGGCGTGACCTCGTATTTGCTTGGCAACAACGGCCGGACCGGAAGTAGCTCCCAGGTCCGGAGCGGCGTGCTGTGGGGATGGCAGCCTTCGCTGTGAAAATGGGCGCCGGCGGTAGGAAGAGTGTGAAGGCTGTGCCTGGCGCCCCAAATGGACACATAAGCTTCTCCTGAGCCTTTCTTTTGATGAGAACGAAACAGCCCAAGCCTGCGCCATCCTCACAACGATTCTTAGGTTTGAATCCATTGTTGAAGCCACGATGCGAATCCATCTCTTTTTCGTTGGCCCCCCCACCTCCAAGTTGACCAACGTGATGTCCTTCTGCAGGGACGAGTCCCTCCTGACAACATGTCCAGCAAAGTCTGCGGCATGAAGTCTCTCCATCGTGGTTCTGAGGAGCGGTCTGGCAGACAGATTCGTATGTTCTTTGGCAGCCCGTGGTACTTTGAATATTCGTCATCAGCACCGTAATTCAGACCCATCAGTTCTTCGGTCTTCCTGGTGATTGAAAATACCGTGGCTTGGGTCAGCCGGGCCTCGGTCTTCAAAGTGATGTCCATGCTCTTCAGCGCTTAACAAGAAAATCTTGTACAGCAGATTTGCCAGTGGGATTCATTGCTTGATTTCTTGACAGCTTCTCCCAGTAGTATTGACCGAGGGTGACGTTTTCTGTTGGTCACGTCGATAAGTTTTTTTTAATCTAACTTAAATTTTAAAGTTTTATTGAGGCCTCTTATAACTCTTATCACAACCCATATATACATCCATTGTGTCAAGCATATTTGTACACATATCCATCATCATTTTCAAAACATTTTCTTTCTACTTGAGCCCTTGATATCAGCTCATTTTCCCCCTCCCTCATGGCTTTTTTTTTCATGTCTTACACCGACTGCTGTCTCCCACTTTTCTGTTGTCTGTACCCCTGGGAGGGAGTTATATGTAGATCATTGTGATTGGTTTCCCCTTTCTCAGCCACCTTCCCCTTCCCCTCCTGGTATCACTACTCTCATTATTGTTCCTGAGAGGTTTATCTGTCCTGGATTCCCTGTGTTTTGAGATCTTATCTGTACCCGTGTACACCCGCATTTGTAAGCTAGAATTGGGGTCATGATCGTGGGGGGGGGCATTAAAGAACTAGAGGAAAGTCATGTTTCATCAGTGCTATACTGTACCCTGACTGGCTCATCTGTTCCTTGTGACCCTTCTTGCCTATAGATGGGCTTTGGGTTTCCACTCCACGCTCCCTTTCATTCACATTGGGTATGATTTTGTTCTGGGTCTTAGATACCTGATCCCACGGACACCTCATGATCATACAGGCTAATGTTCTTCCAGATGGCCACTTGTTTATCTTCAAGCCTTTAAAGACCCCAGATACAAGATTTCTTGGTGTCTTTACATTGAGCTGTAATCAATACTGACGGCTGCAGTCTGCATTTTCATCAGTAAGAGCTTTAAATCCTCTTCACGCTCAGCAAGCAAGGTCTTGTTATCTGCATATCAGAAGCTGTTGGTGAGCTTTCCTCCAAGCCTGTCACTTCTAGAGCCCACCTATTTCATTAGCTGTCAGACAGGCATCTGTTCCTGAGAGGGTGCTAGGAGGCCTCATGGAAATGAAAATACATTTTATTTTTCTGTCCCTATTCTACTTGCCTCTCAAAGTGACCAACTCTAAACTCTGCCATCGAGTCAAAGTGACAGTTTGAGTGAATTCTAAGCAAGAGAAGGAAATTGTTATCTTCCCTCAAGTTGATTCCAACCCAGAACAGCGCCATGTGCCTCGGAGAGGTTCTTAGATTGCCATCTCTATGGTAGACTGTTGCCTGGCCAACTGGGAGAGATCTATATTTGTGCCCAGTCCATAGAAAGGTGATCCCCTAGAATGTGAACATTAATAACCAATATCATTTATATCATATGCAAGTAAAATTTTGCAGAGGATAAATCAAAAGTGGTTGCAGGGAGCTGTCAGAAACTCAAGCCAGATGAAAAAGAGGATGAGGGATGTCACTGCTGGCGGCAGATGGATCTTGGTTGAAAGCAGAGTGTACCAGAATGATAATTACCTGTATATTGTATTGTTGATTCAAAGGCATTCAGCTGGAGGGGCCATAACAAACTATGGATAAAACAGAAGAATAGACATTCTGGAACAACTAGTGTGTAGAACAAGAGGCAGCCATTCAAACAGAACAAGGGATGGCCAAATGGTTTAAAACCAGGAAAAGTGTACATCAGGCTCCTATCCCTTCACCATGCTTATTAATCTCTATGCTGAGAAAATAAGCTGAGATGCTGGGCATCGTGAAGAAGCTTCAGGATTAGAGAAAGACTCATTACCAACCTGCAACATGCTCATGGCACAACCTTACTTGCAAGAAGCAAGGGGGATTTGAGACCTATGCTAACGAAGATCATTGAAACCTTCAGTATGGATTACAACTCAATGTAAAGAAAACCAAAAACCCTCCCAACTGGACCAATAGACAACATCATATAAAAAGAGAAAAGATTTAAATTGTCAAGGATTTTATTTTAAGTGAACCCACAATCAATGCTCATGGAAGCAGTAGTCAAGAAATTGAACAATTTATTACACTGGGCAAATATGCTGTTTTGCCTTAGAGCTTTTAAGAACAAAGACATCACTGGGAGCACTAAATTGTGCTTGACCCAAGCCATGGTATTTTCAGTCACCTCCTGTGCATGTAAAGGCTGGAAGAAGAATTGATGCATTTGAATTATTATATTGGGGAATGTGGAAATTAAGATGGATGGCCAGAAGAATACCCCCATTTATCTGTCAGTTTGTTGCACTGTGCTGGCTTATGTGTTACTGTGACCCTGGAAGCCAGACTACTGGTATTTCATGGTTAAAATCAGAAAGGTGTGTGATAGGGTTGTAAGAGGAAGACAGTCAAGGAGATGGACAGACACAGTGGTGGGCTGCAACAATGGGCTCAAGCATAACAATTGTGAGGATGAACAGGACCACGCAGTGTTTCATTCTATTGTGCAGAATCACTAGAAAGTGGAGCTGATTCCATAGCACCTAACACAACAAAGGACAAAGACAAATGAAACATAACCATTCAGGTGAGAGAACACATCAACATTGCCACACTGCTACAGAGGCTGAAGGAGTTGGGCAACACACAGCCATGGTGCTCCTTATGTATGATCGTGAGAACAAGGGATGGTATCACAAGGCCCTGGCTGTTGTTTGTTGTTGGTGCCATCAAACAGGTCCTGACCCATAGTGACCTTATGCACAAAAGAATGAAACACTGCCTGGTCCTGTGCCATCCTCACAATGTTCCTGTGCTTGAGCTCATTGTTGCAGCCACTGTGTCCATCTCCTTGAGGGCCTTTCTCTTCTCCAGTGTTCCTCTACTTTACCCAACATGATGTTCTTCTCTAGGACTTGGTCTCTCCTGACTAGGTGTACGAAGTATGGAAGACAACTGTGTTAGTCTGGGTGGACTAGAGAAACATACCCAGGGACACTCTTATGTGTAAAGAGAGCTTTATATCAAATAGTTATTGTATATTAAGAAAATATCTCAGCCTAGACCAGATCAAGTCCTTAAGTCCTATATTACCCCATATGTCTGATGCCAGTCTATAAATTCCTCTTTAGACTCACAGCCATGCAATGATGCCAAATGCAGGATCACAGGCCAGTGGGTGGAAAGTCTTGTGGATCCAGTGGCAGTGGAAGCATTTCAGCACTGGCATGGATCTCCAAGTGACTCCTGCTTAAGGGCTCTGACTACCATCAGCGTGACTCCATGTGGCTTGCCAACAGGAATGTAAAGCAGAGAGAGTGTGTGTGTCCCACCTCCAGGGAGGAAGACAGGAGTTCCTAGAATCCTCAGGCAAAGGCCACATCCACACTGAGACGTCATTGGTTATTACCTGATTGACAGACTAGACTCCACCCCCTCACTGAAGATTATGTAACTGCCACACAAAATTTCTTCATCTTTGCTCTAAAGAGCAATCTGTCCAGACTTCTTCCAAGACAGACTTGTCCTCTTGGCTGTCCATGCTATTTTCAATATTCTTCTCCAGCAACACAATTTGAACACATCCATTCTTCTTATCCTCTTTATTCAATGGCCGTTTTTCACATGCATATGAGGTGATTGAAAATACAATGGCTTGAGTCAGGTCCCACCTTATTTTAAAGAGATCTTGTCCCTAGAGACTGAATGCAACATATCTTTTGATCTCTTGCTGGCTGCTTCATTGACCATTAATTGTGGATCCAAGCAAGACATCCTCTTTAAAAATACATAAAAGGGCATTTATAGAGGTCTAGACAAAGACATGTACATATGCAAAAATATGTATGAGGATGGGGAAATAGATCTATGTGCCTATATTTATAGGTTTAGTATTAAGGTGGCAGAAGGACCGTGGGTCTCTACTCAAGCACTCCCTCAATGCATGAATACTTTCTTCTAGTAAATTGGCATTCTATGATGCTCACCCTCCCTACACAACCGCGGAAGACAAAGCGGGTGAACAAGCAAATGTGGTGAAGAAAGCTGATGGTGCCCGGCTATCAAGAGAGATAGTGTCTGGGGTCTTAAAGGCTTGAAGATAAACAAGCGGCCATCTACCTCAGAAGCAACAAAGCCCACGTGGAAGAACACACCAGCCTGTGTGATCACGTGGTTCAGAAGGGATCAGTTATCAGGCATCAAAGAACAAAAAATCATATCATTGGATCCACACCTCCATGATATGATCACTGAGGACAAACGGGTGCATAAGCAAATGTGGTGAAGAAAGCTGATGGTGCCAGGCTATCAAAAGAGATAGTGTCTGAGGTCTTAAAGGCTTGAAGGTAAACAAGCAGCCATCTAGCTCAGAAGCAACAAAGCCCACATGGAAGAAGCACATCAGCCTGTGCGATTACAGGTATAAGGCATCATCAGAAAAAAAAAATCTTACCATAGTGAATGAAGGGGGAGGTGCAGAGTGGAGACCCAAGGCCCATTTGTCGGCCACTGGAGATCCCCTTGCAGAGGGGTCTAGGGGAGGAGATGAGTCAGTCAGGGTGCGATGTAGCACTGATGAAGAATACAGTTTTCCTCCAGTTCCTAAATGCTTCCTCCCCTCCCCCAACTATCATGATCCAAATTCTACCTTGCAAGTCTGGATAGAACAGAGGATGTACACTGGTGCAGATAGGAGCTGGAGGCACAGGGAATCCAGGGCAGATGATACTTTCTGGATCAGGGGTGTGAGAGGCGATACTGGGAGGGTAGAGGGTGAGTTGGAAAGAGGGAACCAATTATAAGGATCTACATGTGACCTCCTCCCTGGGGGATGGATAACAGAAAAGTGGGTGAAGGGAGATGTCAGACAGGGCAAGATATGACAAAATAATAATTTATAAATTATCAAGGGCTCATGAGGGAGGGGGTAGCGGGGAGGGAGGGGATAAAAAAGAGGGCCTGATGTAAAGGGCTTAACTAGAGAGCAAATGCTTTGAAAATGATAAGGGCAATGAATGTACAGATGTGCCTTACACAAGTGATGTATGTATGGATTGTGATGAGTTGTATGAGTCCCTAATAAAATGTTTAAAAACAAATAGATAGATAAATAAATAAGTTTAAAAATAAATAAAAAAGACATCCTCCTTGACAGCTTCGACTTTTTCTTCATTGATCATGTTACCCACTAGTCCAGTTGTGAGGATTTTACTCTTTACATTGAGTTTTAATCCATACCGAGGGCCACGTTTCTTGATCTCCATCAGCAAACACCTCAAGTCCTCTTCACTTTCAGCAAGCAAGATTGTGTCATGTGCATATTGCAGGTTTTTAATAAGGCTTCCTCCAATTCTGATATCTCATTCTTCTTCATATAGCTAAGCTTCTTTGAGTATTGGCTCAGCTTAGAGTAGAAAAGTATGATGAGAGGATGCAAGTCTGTCACACACCTCTCCTGAATTTACAACAGGCAGTAGCCCCTTGTATTATTCCCACAACTGCCTTGCGATCCATGTAAACATTTCACATGAGAACAATGAAGAGGTTGTAATGTTAGGTAGCTTAGCCTAGGGAATTGGGAAGTCCATTACGCATGCCCAGGAGAGCCAGCAAAAGACAAAAGCTGGATTTTCCCGCCGGTGGGCTTGGATGGGCGTTACACCTGGAGCAGCCCACCTGGGCCGGGTGATTGCAATTCAGCCAATGGGATCGACCTGGGGTCGTTCACCACACCTCCCCCAGGAACCCTTGAAAAGGCAGGGACCGGAAGGGAGAGGGGCTCTTGGGCGCTTGGTTTCTTGGTCTTGTCTTGCTTGGGCGGTCTGATGGTCTTCGTGGAAGGAGAGAGAACCTTGCGTGTCCCGGAGCAGTCTCTGCCAGGCCGCATGGTCAAAGGAATCCTATGGGTGCGGCGTAAAACCTGATGCTGCTTTGAACTTTCATTAAATTCACTTGGATCACGAGCCCGGCTTCGGCGTGAAATCTTTCTCGCGTGGAGCCAAGGACCGAGGCTGAGATTTAGGCCGGAGAGAGAGACCTAACAGTAATTCCCATTCTTCTCAACATGATCCTTAGTTTATTTTGATCCACACAGTGGAATGCTGTGGGGGATAGCCAGCCCCCCACAACTAATCACGGGTTCAGTAAGCACAATTGTATGGTTGAGACGTATAAAGATTATAGTAAAGTCATAGAGAAATGGGAGAGAGTAAAATAAAGAAGTCAGACACATTTCATGGTAATATGCGCGCCTCAGACCCTCTTGGTGGTCCACGGGAGGATGTGGAAGGTGGGAACTGCAGGAGCAAGTGGGAACGATTTATTACTAACCAAGGCTTAAATACTTTGGGGTGTACATGCCCCCTAATTACAGGTAAAGATATATGTAACAGGAAGGGGTTGTACAATAGGCATAAGCGTAACAGGAAGGGTAAGAGGCAGCGCAGAAAAGAGATAAGGCTCAGTCAGGTGAAAAAAGTAAAGAAAGGCTTTATTAAGGCAGGGAAAGAACTCCCGGGAGGATTCCACGACCCAGTAAGCCAGATCAGGGAAGTTTCCGCTTGTCAGTGAGGTGGTTGGATATACAGAGGGCTGGAGCAAAGGAAGTCCATGCTGATAAGAGGAAGGGAAGTTTTTAATGCTGCAGCTACAGGATCTGAATTAGGATGTGGTCCCTGAGAAGTCATCTTGTTCTTCCTCAAACTTGCTCCCTGGAGTACTGAGAGATAAATTCCATCCTGGAGTGCTAGGGAAGGGGCGACACAAACCAGGCCTGGAGAGGTAAGCTCTTTGGAATGCTGGGGGCAGGGGTTGCATAGTTCAGCAGGTCATCCATCTTCCCCAGAGGCTGGGGAAATTAGGGCTGCCTGGTCTGGACGTGGCCCAAACAAAGGGGATGAGCTAGGGGTGTACACACTATAGGAAGAGGAGGGACCAGAGGTATACATGTGACAAGGGCGGGCCCTAGATTCATGATGGTGGCCTAACCTTGGTCACTCTTGAGTGGGCTTGACCTCCCTGGGCTCTCCTCCAGGGAAACAATCTACTACTCTCCTTATCAGAAGGGAGTGGGCCCTACATAGGGTGGGACAGACTATACTGTCTGATTGCTCTAGATGACTGATAACCCTTAGGAGAATAACTTCTGACCTACTTTCATTGACCTCCAAGTGTAGTATAGTCATTTACCATGGGTGGCAAGCAGCTAAGTTTGGCACATATTTGGGGGAGACAACTTGGGAGAAATATTTGTGTTTCTTACAGAATGCCTTTGCGTAGTCAATGAAACACAAGTAAACATCTCTCTGTTAAGGTCTGCTTTCAGCCAACTCAAAATAACCAATACTAATCCATTTCCGCTCACTAAGGCCCAGGATATCGGTGTTTATGCATTCCATCTCATTGTTGACAGCTTCCAATTTTCTGGGACTCATACTTCATACATTCCAAGTTCCAATTGTTAGCAGGGTTTTTTTTGGCCGCCCTTTCTTCTCACTGTGAGCTGCGCCCCATCAGCCCCATCCTCACAGGCTTTGCCCCATCCATGACGGATCTGCTTTGAGAGAGTAGCTTCTCATCGGGTGCATTTCAAGGGCATCTCCACCCAAGGTGCCCATCCTCTGTCACTAAGCCTTCTGTATCTGACAGTGTTCCCATTCTGTGCATAAGGGTTTTCTTGGCAGCTACTCTCTCAAAAGTGGGCAGCCAATTCCTTCTCAGTAGTTTGTTCTTAGTCTCTCTCTCTCTCTCTCTCTCTCTCTCTCTCTCTCTCTCTCTCTCTCTCTCTCTCTCTCTCTCTCTCTCTCTCTCTCTCTCTCTCTCTCTCTCTCTCTCTCTGTCCTGGAGTCTATTTCAACTGCCAGAGATCCCCCGGTTCCATCCTGGGATATAATTTGGGCTAGGTTGAGCCACAGCCACTCCAAGGGAGAAAGATGACACTTTCTGTCACCGTAAAGACGTACAGTCTCAGAAACCCACAGGGACAGTCCTGCCCTGTCCTGTCATTGGCACTGTGACCGGGAGGAGAATCAGAAGAGGATGAAGCCTCACTACGCATCTTTCTTTCTTGTCCTGCTCGCAAGAAAGATTTCAGATGAGCGTCAAAATTCAGGCAAGAATCAGAGAAAAGGTTTGAGTAGAAAGGGTAAGTTTTATTGAAGGAAGAAACTTTGGAAAAGAAGTCCAAGGGCCCTTACCTTGTCTAAAAGGCATAGCAAAATGTAATTGCTAGACCGCATATGGACTCATGGTGACTCCCACCCAAGGCAGGTTTTCAACTCTTGGCTGGACCTGTGTAATGTTTCTACTCCTCCTTCAGGTATGCATATTCTGGGACCCCAGAACCCCAGACCTGTGCTCTTGCCTCAGACCCCAAACTCTAGAGTCAATTCCGTCATCGTGGGTGGGGTTGGTTGTGCTAACATCCTGTCTTTGTCCCGGGGCCATTTCCTTACCTCCACTATCTCTGCTCTCTCCCAATATAAAGAGGTGTGCTCTTTCCTGCCCTTCACCTTCCTTCCTGCTGGCAGGGGTGGCTGCAGACACCCAAGGGCAGTTTCCTTCCATGAGCACTTCTTGCTTGCCCTTTTCTGACTCACCATTTTCTTGCTACCTCTGGGTACTACATCCTGTTTATGATAAATACTATATAACCCGAGGCACTTTATTATCATTCAGACAGCCTTGTAAATATCCCAGCTTTTAGCATAATTGCTGTAAATAACAGATTACTTAAAATTCATGGTGCATCTCCAGTTTCTGTGTGGACTGCACAAAGACCACCAGGTGGTTTTCAGGGCTGCAGCAATAAAATAAAGATTTCCTTCAAAAGCCCCAGCTGCGAGAGTCTACATACATACATGATATATCCTCAACCCAGGGGCTGAACAGTGATTAACACAAAGTGCTCCACTCTGTTCTAGATTCATAGCACATCAGACGCAATGAATCACCTGCCTAGTCTTATGGTACACACGCTGGTCTCTTCTTCAGCTCCACAGAGGGCCACCTGGGAAGATGGCAGCCCAGGGCACCCTCAGGGGGCAGTTCTGCTCGGTCTCATGGGATTGCTGTGAGTCAGATGGACTCACCTGCACCCCAACACAATGACATGTTACACACTGAGGCTCCATGGGCTTCCTAAGAGCTCCATGTCCTAGAGTTCCTTAGAGGCAAAGCCAGCACTGGAACCTGAGTAATCCGCCTTCAGAGTACACATCCTAAACCAAGACAAAGGATGCTGGCTCCACCTTCAAGCTGAAGTGTGCTTCAAAGCCGAGCAGGGACTGCAGAAGAAAGACTTGGGGATCTGATCTCGGGAAGGGAAGCCAGGCTTTGTGGGGTGGCATATGGTTCCCCTGTTGCTGTCAGCTCATCTACTTTCACATGCTGAATCATTCTTACGTAGCTTCTGCATTGAAACTTATCATCTGAACAGCAAGTCTGTGGAACTACAAGATCAGCAGCTCGAAACCACCAGTGGCTCCGTGGGAGAAAGACGAGGCTTTCTTCTCCAGTAAAGAGTCACAGTCTTGGAAACCCAAAGGGGCAGTTCTACCCTGTCCTATAGGGTCACTAGGAGTCAGAGTGGACTTGATGGCAGTGGAGTCTGGTTTGGTTGTTGCTTTCTGTAACCCAGCTACCATGATGGATCATTTTAATCCAGGATTCTAGAGAGGAATCCCTGATCCAGAGTGGGGAATATATAGAACAGAATTCCAAATGCTCATGGATTCCAGAATTTCTGGGGCCACTGAGGTTGGATAAGCTCCTGAAACTATTGCCCTGAGGTCATGTTTAAATCTTAAACCAAAAATACTTTCCTTAAAGCAAATACTACATCGACTTACTTAGTAAAGAATGTGTGCTTTGATATTGTGCTCTTTTGAAAAACTGTGATTGAGATCACACTGACAACTCCCAAGGTTGGACCAGAAGCTTAGGGCAAGGAACATGGAGTTCACAGTGGGGGAGGGCCGAAGGAGAAGAGGAAGAGGAGGGTGAGGGCAACTTGAAGAACATCATCAGTGCCACTGAGCTATGTGGAAATTGTAGGGTCCGTATCTCCTTTGCTGGGCATACATTTAACAATATACGAAAACAAAAGGAGGAAACCTAACGAAGGCTTGAGGGGTCAGGGTAGGTGATGTGTGAGGTAGCTGGGTGGATTAGCTTTTACATCAGGTGCCCCAGGGATCAGCAGAGAGTGCATGTCTGGTCCTCTGCTCGTTGAAGAAGTGGAGTTGTCTCCAGGCTTGACCGAGTGTGACTCATTGGTTGCACTGCCCCCTGTGTTTCCTGTTTCTACTCCACCTTCTTCGCTTCCCTAACCCTTCTGAACTCTGTCCTCGGGTCAATGCTGACCTGTGGACCTCCAATGGTGGATGAGTCTCAGTTATGTGTGTCTCCCTGGGGTGACAGTTCTTTGAGACGTTGGTCCCTCCATTTCTCTTCTTTTGGATGTGTAGAGATCAATAATTGCAGCTTTGGTGGCTACGTACAAGTTTTTTTTAAGACTCCAGACACTACTTTCTGACCAAACTTGAATGTAGAACCTAGGCTTTGTGAGCTACTTGTTGCCAACTGACTGGGATGAACAAGATTGTGGTTCTAATTCTTCAGCCCCAGTAACCCAATTCCATAAGACGTTTGGTAATATCTAGAATATACCAAAAAGAAGTATCCAATAGTCCACCATTTCAGGCAGTGGCATACATATGATCAAGAACCAATGGTGCTGAAGGAAGAAGTTAAAGCTGCACAGAAGGCAGTCGCCATGAACAAGACTCCAGAGATTGATGGGATATCAGCGGAAAGGTTTCAACATGCATTCACTGGAAGAATCCATATGTGTACCCATCCCAAAGAAGGGCCACCCAACAGAATGCCCAAACCATAAAACAATATCCCTCATTTCACATGCCAGTAAAATTTTGCTTCAGCTCATCCAACAGCGGTTGATAGGGAGCTGCCAGAGGTCCAGGCCAGATTCAGAAGAAGATAGGAAACAAGAGATATCATTGCTAATGGCAGATGGAGCTTGGCTGAAAGCAGAGAATACCGGAAAGATGTTTACTTGTGTTTCACTGACTGTGCAAAGGCAGTCGACTGTGTGGACCATAACGAATTAAGGATAACTTTGAGAAGAATGGGAATTCCAGAACACTTGATTGTGCTCATGTGGAACTTGTACATAGATCAAGAGGCAGTTGCAGGAACAATTCAAGGGAATGTTGCCTGACTTAAATTCAGGAAAGGTGTGTGACAGAGTTGTATCCTCTCATCATACATCAAATTGTGAGCTGAGCAGATCATCAGAGAAACTGGATTACATGAAGAAGAATGTGGCACCAGGATAGGAGGAAGCAAAAAAAAAAAGTAAGTAATTTAAAATGTGTTTTAAAGGAGAGGAGAAGGCTTATTAACAACCTGTGATATGCACATGACACAAACTTGCTTGCTTGCTTTCAGCCTTCTGTGTGGATTATGGCTCAAACCCTCTCAACTGGCCAATAGGTAACATCATGATCAATGGAGAAAAGGTTGAAGTTGTCAAGGATTTTGTCTTGTTGAATCTACAATCACTGCTCAATGAAGTAGCAGTAAGAGATCAAAAGACATTGCATTAAGTGAATCTGCTGCACAAGACCTCTTTAGAGCATTGAGAAGCAAGGATGCTACTTTGAGGATTAAGGTGTGCCCGACCCAAGCCATTGTATTTTCCATGGCCTCCTGTGCATGTGAAAGTTGGACATTGTATAAGGAAGACTGAGAAGAATCTATCCATTTGAATTACGGGGCGGAGAAGAGTATTGAAAGGAACATGGGATTCAAACCAAGAAGCCAAGTCTATCTTGGAAAACACCTGGCCAAGGTGCTCCTTAGAGTCACGAATGGCAAGACCTGTCTTACACACTTTGCACATGCTGCCAGCAGAGATTGGTCCCTGGAGAAGGAAATCAAGTTAGGTAGGGAAAAGAGGCAGGCAAGGAGAGGAAGGCCTTTTAGGGGATGGACACAGTGGCTGTAACAATTGGCTCAGCCATAGGAACATTGTGAAGATGGCAAAAGACCAGGCAGTGTTTCCTCCGGTTGTGCATAGCATTGTTATGGGTCAGAGCCAACTGGATGGCACCTAACAACAATAACAACAACAATGTAACTGTGGCCATCATAAGCTTTATTATTAAAGAAAGGGAGTTCAAAAAGTTTGCATGAAATTTTGTAGCCCCCTCATGTGCATACAACTACACGCATGTATATACAGATACATACACACATAAAATGCATGTACAAAATCTATATGTTCATGCTGTTGTTACGTGAGGTCGGAATGGACTCCCAGCGACACTGTACAACAGAGCAGAACCCCGCTGCTCCAGTACCGTCCTCACAGTTGTTGTTCTGTGAGCCCATTGGTGCAGCCACTGTGCCAATCCACTGTGTCGGGACTCTTCCTCTTTTTCGCTCCCTCCACTCTATCAAAGGTGCCCTAGTGGTGTACAGTGAGCATTAGGCTGCTAACTGCAAGGTCAGCAGTTAGACACCACAAGCCGCTCCTTGGGGAAACACGGCTTTCTACTCCATAAAGAGTGACAGCCTTGGAAACCCACAAGGGCAGTCCTACCCTGTCCTACAGAGTCGTTATGAATCGCCATCCTCTCGATGGCAATGAGTTTGGTTTTTCCGTTTTCTGCTTTACCAAGCATGCTGTGCTTCTCCAGGGACTGCTCTCTCCTGATACAATGCCTAACGTGCAGGAGACCGAGTCGCACCGTCCATGCCCCTAGTGAGCATTCTGGGTGCACTGCTTCCAAGACAGATTTGTGGGTTCTTTTGGCAGTCCGTGTACTTTCAATATTCTTCGCCAGATTCGCTGTCCGAATGGGTCCACAAGCGCACACCTGTACCTCACATCCACCCTGCGGTGGCTGTGCCACACCAGGGACTGAAAGACCTTCTCTTCCTGTGGGCTTCCAGTACCGTCATCAAGCTGTGCACACTGGGCCCTAGTCTGTGTTTAAACGGTCTGCCTTGAGCACCGGCCACTCTTAAAATAAATCATTTTATCGGGGGCTCATACAACTCTGATCACAATCCATATATTCATCCATTGTCAAGCACATTTGTACATTCGTTGCCCTCATCATTCTCAAAACATTTGCTTTCTACTTTAGCCCTTAGTATCAGCTCCTCATTTTCCCCCTCCCCCCCTCCCCCTCCCTCATGAACCCTTAATAATTTATAAATTATTATTTTGTCATATCTTACCCTGTCCAACTTCTCCCTTCATCCACTTTTCTGTTGTCCATCCCCCAGGGAGGAGGTTATATGTAGCTCCTTGTAATTGGTTCCCCCTTTCCACCCCACCCTTCCTCCACCCTTCCAGTATCGCCACTCTGACCACTGGTCCCGAAGGGATCATCTGCCCTGGATTCCCTGTGTTTCCAGTTCCTGTCTGTACCAGTGTACATCCTCTGGTCTAGCCGGATTTGTAAGGTAGAATTGGGATCATGATAGTGGTGGGGAGGAAGCATTTAGGAACTTCAGGAAAGTTGTATGTCTCATTGTTGCACCCTAGCTGGAGATCTGGAGCAGGCTAGAGATCGGGGGCAGAGCTCTTGTCTTCTTTTGGCTGTGGATATCGAGCGAAGTCAGTCTCCAAAGGCATCCTCTGCCGATGGCAGCAAGGTGGTCAAGCTGCCCTCTCTCACATCTCCTTCCAGCCCCAACCACCAGAATTACAGCCCCAAGGGCAGGGGAAGAGGTGGGGGTGGGAAGGGGGAGCTGTTGGCATTGACGACTGTATAACCCCACTCGAGGGGAGTGAAGAACAGAATTGTATGTGATGGATATATTGGAAGACATAAGTTATGGCAATAACTACCTAACTAAAGGAGTTCCTGGGGGGCAGGGTGGGGGAAAGGGGATAAAGAGGAGCTGACATCAAGGAGCTCAAGAAGAAAGTTAATGTTTTGAAACTGATGGTGGTAGCATTTGTACAATACTGCTTGATGTGATTGAACTGTGGAATATTCTGATATCTGTAAGAGCTCCCAATAAAATAATTAAAGATAATAATAATAAAAAGAACTATCTAGGGTCAAATTGACAACAGTTCAAAAGATTAGCTAGTGTGTTGGGCCTGGTTGGCTAGAGAAACAAATCCAGTGATACTCATATATGTATAAGAAAGCTTTGTGTCAAGAAGTAATTGTGTATCAAGAAAGCATTCCAACCTAGTCCAACTCAAGTCCATATATCTGATACTCATCCATAAGTCCCTCTCCAGACTCGCGCAGTCACATGCAGTGATGCAGAGTGCAGGAAGATCACAGGCTGGTAGGTGCAGAGCCGTGTGGATCCAAGGTGGGTGCAAACACAGCAGGTCTCTGGCAGCTCTCCAGGGGGCCACCAGAGTCCCATCAAACAGGAAGGTGGAGTGGCAAAGCGAGGAGGAGATTCCTGGGGTCCTCCTCTTGAGAAGACCACATGCGAGGGAAGAGTCACCAGGCTGGGACCTGTGGAGAGGATGGATTCCACCCTGACAATTTCAAACATCTTCAAGTTGACCTAAAATCATCTGACCGTCACAGCCAGGAACCTCAGGGCACAGGGAGGTGAGGTTCACGGAGGAGGAACAGCTCAGGGAAGGAGGGTGACAATGGTTGTGCAACTTGAAGACTGAGATGAATGTCACTAAACTGAACTCGGAGCAACGGGTGGGCTGGGGACTGAATGCTCTGCTTGGTGTGTCTGCAGCAGCAGCGTCAAAAACAAACCAGCAAAGGGCCAGAAGCAATGAGCCTATCAGGCAATTAGATCTCTGACTCCTCCCTCTAACTCTGATTCTCTCTAGCCTCATCTCATCGGAGAGTCCGGTCGGTCATCCATCCTGTTTCTTCTCCCCACTAGCTGACAACTAAGCTGTGTGGTAACTTACACGTAACCTACCCCCCAGTAAGGAGCCGTGGTGACACAGTGGGTTATGCGTTGGGATGGGTGGTAATTACGTAATCTGGTGTCAATTTGGGACTTAAGAGGATTAAGAATGAAAGGCTGGAGTCTGCTCTGTCAATCGGGTCATAGCCAATGAAGCTTCTGTGTGGGCATGGCCTTCCCCTAAGGATTCTGAGAATTCTGATATTTTCCTCCTGGGAGGCGAGAGACCCTCTTTCTCTATAGTCACTCCCTTGAAGACACTCTACTGACAAGGTACATGGCACTACGTTGATAGACCCTGTCCCCTAGGACCTGGAGAAGTCATATGGATGTACCCTGATGCAGCCCTGGGTGCTGGAGAAGCCACGTGGAGACCCCTGCCAGTGCTGAGATGCTCACAACACCACTGGATCCAAAGAATTTCCACCTACTGGCCTGTGATGGTACCACATTTGCATCATTGCATGTGTTTCGTGAGTCTGAAGGGAACTTTATAGATTGGCATCGGACATATAGGCTAATATTGGACTTATGGACTTGATCTGGACTGGACTGGGACGTTTTCTCAATATTCAATTGCTGTTGTATATAAACCTCTTTCTTATACACATGTAAGTGTCTATGAATTTCTTTCTCTAGTCTGCCCAGACTAACACACACCCTACCAATTGTTGTTACGTGTGAACACATTGTGGCAACCACTGCCAATCCATCTTGAGGAGGGTTTTCTTCTTTTCTGGTGCCCCTCTACTTTACGCAGCATGATGTCCTTCTCTAAGGACTGGTTTCTCCGGACAACCTTCCCAAAGTACGTGAGAGGAGGGCTCACCATCCTTGACTCTAGTGGGTTTTGTGTCGGGCTGCTAACCGCAAGGTCAACAATTCACAACCATCAGCTGCTCCGTGGAAGACAAGGCTTCCCACTCCTGTAGAGAGTGATGGCCTCAGAAACTCACAGGAGACGTGCCAGTTTGGTCTACAGGCTGGCAGTGAGTCAGGCAGTGAGTCTGAGTTTTCGAGGCAGCTTCAGGCATTACACACTGCCTGGTGGGATGAAATTGACAAAAGCAACTCAGATGCTTAGGTAGAAACGTCCACTCACTCACTGCGCTCGAGTCAATTCCAAGTCTACCTATGGACAGATGAGAACTGCCCGGTGGGTTTTCTTCTAACTTTTTAACATCAAACTTTTATTTTCTTTTTAAAATCATTTTATTAGGGGCTCATACAACTCTTATCACAATCCACACATACATCAATTGTGTAAAGCATATTTATACATTTGTTGCCCTCATCATTCTCAAAACATGTGCTCTCTACTTAAGCCCCTGGCGTCAGGTCCTCATTTTCTCCCCTCCCTCCCCACTCCTTCCTCATGAACCCTTGATAATTTATAAATTATTATTTTGTCATATCTTGCCCTGTCTGACATCTCCCTTCACCCACTTTTCTGTTGTCCGTCCCCCAGGTAGGAGGTTATATGTGGATCCTTGTAATCGGTTCCCCCTTTCTACCCCACCCTTCCTCCACCCTCCCAGTAATGCCACTCTCACCAATGGTCCGGAAGGGACCATCTGTCCTGGATTCCCTGTGTTTCCAGTTCCTATCTGTACCAGTGTACATCCTCTGGTCTAGCTGAATTTTTAAGGCAGAACTGGGATCATGATAGTGGCAAGGAGTTGGGGGAGGAAGCATTTAGGAACTAGAGGAAAGTTGTATGTTTCACTGTTGCTACATCGCACTCTTACTGGCTCATCTCCTCCCTGAGACCCTTCTCTAAGGGGAAGTCCAGTGGCCTACAAATGGGCTTTAGGTCTCCTCTCTGCACTACCCTCCTCATTAACAATGATATGATTTTATATTCTTTGATGCCTGATAACTGATCCCTTCAGCACATCGTGATCACACAGGCTGGTGTGCTTCTACCATGTGGGCGTTGTTGCTTCTGAGCCAGATGGCCGCTTGTTTACCTTCAAGCCTTTAAGATCCCAGACGCTATATCTTTTGATAACCAAGCACCATCAGCTTTCTTCACCACATTTGCTTTTTCACCCACTTTGTCTTCAGCGATTGTGTAGGGAAGGTGAGCATCATAGAATGCCAGTTTAATACAACACAGCATTCTTGCATTGAGGGAGTACTTGAGTGAAGGCCCAATATCCATCTGCTACCTTAATACTAACCCTATAAATATATGCACATACATTTATTTCCCCATCCTCATATATAAATATGTTTACATATGTACATGTCTTTATTTAGACCTCTATAAATCCCTTTTGCCTCCTAGCTCTTTCCTCTATTTCCTTTGACTTTCCTCTTATCCCACTATCATGTTCAGTCTTCATTTGGGTTTAAGTAATTCCTCTTGGTTACATTACCCTTGATCATGCCCCACCAGGCCTCCTACTCCCTCCTCACCACCAATTTGGATCTCTTGTCCCTGGGTATGTTACCACCAGTACCTTTCCCCCTTACCTCCCCATCTCCCATGTCTCCCCGGAACTGTCCATCCCATTGTTTTCTCCAGGTTGTTCATCCAGCCTATCTTATTTAGACAGACCTCCAGAGATAATAACATGCACAAAAACAAGACAGAGCAACAAAATAAACAAGCAACAAAATTTAAAAAAAACCAACAACAAACCAATGACAAAAAAACCCAAAACACAACAAGAAAGAAAAGCTTATAGTTAGTTCAAGACTGTTTGTTAGCCTTTAGGAGTGTTTTCCAGTTGAGTCTGATGGGGTGCCAAACCCTGGCCCCAAAGTCTATTTTTGATATTTCCTGGGACTTCGTTACTCTGTTCCCCTTGCTGTTCTGTTGCACACCCTTAGTGTTTGCCTGGGTATGGTGGGATCAGATTGGGCGGATTCCCACACTGTGTCTCCAGTGTTGTCCCCTGTAGGCCTATGGGTCAGTGAGGAACATCATGTCTCATAGTGGGGCCGGCCATGTGGTCTTCTCTGTGGATTGACTGCTCTGAGTGGGAATATCATCTTCAAGGCTTTGTGGGTCAGGATGTGCTCCACTCTTTTCCTCCCCCTTCATTTGCTCCCATGTGCTCTGATCAGCCATGTCCCTCTTCTGGAGCTGCAGATTCAGTGCTGTTCTCTGAAATAAATTCTTTGGTGGGAGGGTTGGGGTGGGGCAGGTGTCTGCGAAGTTGGGATTGGGGCCGGCCCCTCAGACCTCTCCACTGTTTCCCTACTCCACACCAGCATGTTGCATTCACATCTTGGAGCACTGGGTTGAAGTCTGGTCTCCTTTCCCTATAGAGATATAAACAATACTCTTCCCTTTGGTGGTTTAGTGACCTGTGCCCCCACTACCCATTATTTTCCTTTCCCCACTTCCTTTTTAGTTGGCTACCATATGTATCCCTGTATTTGGCCTGACCCCTGCCATACTACCTGGTCCTCACCCCAGGAATGTTTATATACAGAAGCTTTTTCCCTATGCCCCTTTTGCATTAATTTTTTTTAAAGCTTACCTCAGCGGACTCATGTTGTACTTGTCCTTTTGTGCTTGGCTTACTTTGCTTAGTATTATTTCTCCAGTTCTTCACATGCAGCGATATGCTTCATACGTTCATCTCTGCTTTTTAACGATACATAGTACATATGTATGTATGTACCACAACTTTTTAATCCACTCGTCAGTTGTTGGAAATTTGGGTTGTTTCCAGCTCATTGTGATTGTGAACTGTGTTGCAATGAACATTGGAGCACAGATGTCTGACCGTGGTTTATTTCTTGACTCTTTTGGGTATGTGCCCAGTAGGGGGATTTCTGGGTCGTATGGTAGCTCGATTTCCATCTGTTTTAGATATCAGCAGATCAATTTCCATAGTGGCTGTACATATTTACAGGTCCACCAGCAGTGGATGAGAGTTCCTGTCTCCCCACAGCCCCTCCAACACTTGCTGCTTTCTGATTTTTTGAATTGGGCTATCTTTGAGGGTGTTAGGTGGTACCTCATTGTTGTTTTAACTTGCATTTCTCTTATGTCTAAAGATCGGGAACATTTTCTCATATGTTTGTTGGCCATTCAGATTTCTGCCCCTGTGAAATTTCTGTTCAGGTCCTTTGCCCACCTCTTAAGTGGGCAATTAGTTTATTTCTTTTTGGAAGCTTGCAGAGTATTGCAGAGTTTAGTATTAAGGCTTTTGTCTGATGTGTCATTGCTAAAGATGTTTTCAGAGTTCATAGACTCTCTTATTACTTTCTTGTTGAATTCTTTCGATGTACACAGGTGTTTTATCTTCAGTATATCCCATTTGTCAATTTGTGCCTCCTCTGTGTTTGTGTCCTTCCCTATTTCTGATAGCCTGTGTATTCCCTGTGCCAAAGTTCTCAAGTTGGTCCCAATTCCCTCATTGATTGCCCTAATAGTTTGGGGTTTAACTTCGAGGTCTGTGATCCACCTTGAGTTTATTCTTGTGCATGGAGCGAGATAAAGGTCTTGCTTCATTTTTCTGCAGGTAAATATCCATTTTTTCCAGTACCACTTGTTAAAGAGGGCATCTGCTTCCCATCTGATATTTTTGGGGCACTTATCAAAGATTAGTTGTCTTCATGCTGATGGTTTTATTTCTGGGATTTCAGTTCTTTTGCATTGGTCTGAGTATCTGTCATTGTAGCAATACCATGAGGTTTTGACAACTATGGCTGCATAATATGTGCTAAAGTCAGGTAAAGCAAGCCCTCCCACTGTGTCCTTCTTCTTCAGGAGTTGTATGCTAATTCTGGGCTTCTTCCCTCTCCATATTAAGTTGGTAATCAGTTTTTCCATATCTTTGAAGAAAGAAGAGGAGAGGGTAATTGTATCAGAATTGCATTAAACTTATATAGTGCCTTTGGCCGGACTGACATCTTGACTGTATTAGCATGGGATATTCTTCCATTTGTTGAGGTCACTCTTGGTTTCTTGTAATAGTGTTCTATAGTTATCCTCATATAGATCTTTTGTTCTTTTCATCAGGTATATCCGTAGATATTTCAATTTTTGCTTGAATATTGTGAAGGGTACCACCTTTTTGATCTCCTCTTCTGTGGTCTTATCCAATGTGTATAGCAGTCCAATGAACTTCTGTTTGTTGATCTTGTATCCTGCCACTCTGCCAAACTCCTGTGTCGCTTCCAGTACTCCCCTTGTGGAGCTTTTGGGATTTTCCATACATAAAATCATATCATCTGGAAATAATGATAGTTTCACCTCTTCCCTCCCGAGATGAATACCTTTAATGTCTTTTCTTTACCTTATGCTGGTAGCTAATACCTCCAGCATGATATTAAATAAGAGTGGGGACAAGGGGCATCCTTGTCTGGTCCCCCTTTTCAGTGGGATTGTGTTAGTCTTTTCTCCATTGACTACCATGTTGGTTTTTAATATATTGCTTGTATTATCTTGAGGAAATTTCCTTCCATTCCTATCTTCTCAGGTGTCTTAAACAAGAATTGGTGTTGGATGTTGTTGAATACTTATTCTGCATCTATTGATATTATCATGTGGTTTTTATAGCTTTTCATGTCAATGTGGCGAATGATACTAATGGTCTTTCATATGTTGAACCATCCCTGCATCCCTGGTATGAATCCCACTTGGTCATGGTGAATTATATACTTTTGTATTCTATTGGCCAATATTTTGTTACAGATTTTTGTATCAATGTTCATTAGGGATATTGGTCTGTAGTTCTCAATTATTGTGGGATCCTTGCCAGGTTTTGGTATCAGAGTTATACTTGCTTCATAGAAGGAGTTCAGGAGTTTGCCATCTTTTTTATGTTCTGGAAGAGTTTGTTTAGGATTGGTGTTAGTTCTTCCCTAAATGCTTGGTAGAATTCTCCAGTGAAGCCATCTGGTCCAGGGGATTTTTTTGTTGGTAATCCCTTGATAACTTTGTCTATTTCTTCTATTAATATGGATTTGTTGAGATTCTTGACATCCTTTGGGGACAGTCTAGGGAGGGATTGTTTTTTCCAAGAATTTGCCAAGTCTTCCAAATTGTTGAATTCATTGGAGTACGGTCTTCCATGTTGTTGAATTCATTGGAGTACAATCCTTTGTAGTACTGTGTAATTATCCTTTTGAGTTCATTAGGGTCTGTTGTAATGTCCCCTCTTTCATCCCTCATTCTTGCTATTGAAATTTCCCCCTCCTTTCTTTGGTTATGTTTGCCAGTGGTCTGCTGATTCTGTTTATCCTTTCAACAAACCAACTTTTAGCAGTATTAATTTTTTCCGTAGTTTTCTTATTTTTCCTCTCCTGAATCTCAGCCCTGACTTTTATTATTACTTTTCTTTTGCTACTAGTGGGATTATCCTGATCACTCTGCTCTGTTGTTGTAAATTTTGTGCCAGCATATCAATCATGAGTGTCTCTTGCTTTTTTAGGTGTGCATGTATTGCTATGAAACTTCCTCTGATGACTGCCTTTGCTGTGTCCCATACATTTTTGTATGTCTTGTTCTCATACTCATTGGTTTCTAGAAATTTCCTAATTTCATCTCTCATCTGGGCCAGTATGCACTCCTTTTGTAATAGAGAGTTATTTATCCTGCAATTGTTTGCTCTTGTTTTATTCATCTTCCTTTTGTTGATTTCCAACCTTACGGCACAGTGGTCAGAGTCAGTGGTCTGCATGATATCAATGTGCTTAAATTTATGTAGATTCACTTATGCCCCAGCATGTGGTCTATCTTCAAATATATGCCATGCGGGCTTGAAAAGAATGTGATTTTATTTATATTTGGATGAAAAGCTCTGTAAATATCTATAGGGGCAAATTGCTTAATTTTAGTGTTTAGATCTCTAGTTTCCTTGTTGAGTTTCTTTCCCTGTGATCTATCTTTCTCTGAGAGCGGTGTATTGAAGTCACCCACTATAATTGTTGAGGCTATGATTTCTTTTTTTCATATTTTAGAGTGTTTGGTTGACGTATTCAGTGGGTGTCTCATTCGGGCAATATATGTCTACAATGTTTAGTGATTCTTTGTCTACTAGTCCCTTGAGCATTATACAGTGTCCCTCCTTATATCTTTTTATGGTTCACACTTTGAGGACAATTTTATCCGAGATTAGGATTGCAACCCCTGCTTTTTTTGAATTGCTGTTTGCTTCATATTTCTTTCTCCAGCCTTTGATTCTCAGCCTATTTTTGTCTGTAGCATTGAAATGTGTTTTTTCTAGGCTGCAGATTCATGGATTGTGTTTTCTAAACCAGTCTGCTAGTCTCAGTCTTTTAATGCCTGAGTTCAGGCCATTGATTATTAGGGTTATTATCTCCATCTGCGGACTCTGTGATGTCATCTTATTATACCTTTTGTGTTGGGTGTTTTCCTACTCTCCTTTCTTATTAGTGTGTTGTTCGTGTGTGTGTGTTTGTGTGTGTATCATTCTTGAGTCTTTCCATCCTTAAGCCAATGTTATCTTGGGATCTGTTTTCTCTTTGTTACCCTCTGGGTAAGGTTGTTCTATGTGGCGGTCTCTTATTTATACTTGGTGAGTGTTGTTCTGCCCATACTGGGTCGGCAAGGATCTTTTGTAGGGCTGGGTTTCTTCTAATGTGTTCTTTGAGTTTTTCCTTGTCTGGAAAGACTCTTACTTCTCCATCTTTCTTGATCGATAAATGTACTGGGTAGAGTATTCTTGGGTTTGCATTGTTTTCCTTCAATTTTTTTAATTTGTTACTCCACTCTCTCCTCTTTTCATAGTTTCTGCTGATAGGTCTGAGTATATTCTTATTTGGGACCCTTTATATCGGATTGCTTGTTCTTCCCTAGCTGCTCTCATGATTTTTCTCCTTTTCCTCAAAGTTGGATAGTTTATTATGTGCCTTGGTGACTTCTTCTTGGGATTTAGTCTAGCAGGTGTTCTTTCAGCCTCCTGAATGGTTGCCTGGTTTTCATTCATTAAGCTGGGGAAGTTTTCCTCCAAGAATTTTCTTACCATTGTTGCAGTTGACTTCTTTGTTGTGTCTTCCTCCGGTAATCCAATAATTCTAATGTTGTTCCACTTCATAGCTTCAGACATAGCTCTTAGGGTTTCTTCAGCTTCTCTGATGATCTTATTAGATTTTTGTTCGCATTTGTAAAAGTCTGCTTGACTATCCTCCAAGTCACTGGTGTGGTTCTCTGCTTCCTCCAGTTGATTCTTGAGGTCTGTGTGTCTGCAACTGGTTTTTGATATCTCCTCCCCAAGCTCTTGTGTTTCCCTTTGGTGTATGGACTTTATCTCCTGTATCATTTAATCCTTTTTCGGTATTGTTTCCTTCATATCCCTGTTGGATTCCAAGCAGCATTCTGAAAATTTCTTTCTGTGCAGCTCAACATCTGCTTCTTCTATCCATGTTGTTATGTTTAGGTCATCTTCTGCCATTGCCTTTTTTTTCTCCTGTTTTTTCGTTGAGGTCATTGGGGCTGATGGCTGATTGTGTTTCTTTGTTTTATAGGAGCCAGGTGCCATTTTCCAGGGAGTTGAAGAGCACTGGCTCTCTCTCTGGAAGGCTTGTAAGAATGCTTCTTCAAACTGCCTACAGCTAATTTCACTCTGTAAGTAACCTACCATTTTATCTTCCTGTGGCTTCCCTCTCAGGGGAGTGCCCCAGAAGGCTGGTGGATTGCCTGACTTGGTGTAGAACACCGTGAATGGTGGGAAGAATTTCCCTGATCAGGTAGATCACTGCGGACGTTGGGCAGAGGTTCCTGCAGCAGCTTGGAATGTTGACAAGTGTCCTTCAGGCAGCCTTAGGCTGTGTGATGCACTAAGGTAGGTGGGAGGAAGTTCCCTCAGTCACGTAGGACAACAGAGGAAAAATAGGAGCGCCCCCCAGACACACAGACGGAAATTCCCTGTTAAGGAGTTGGGCGGAGTATCACCTGGTGGAGGTCATGAGGGCTTTCCCTAGCCTCCATCTAAGCTGCACAGGGTCGAGTTCATCTAGCTGAGTGTGGGGCAGTTGTAAATTCTCTAGGTTAAGGGGAATGGTCTGGAGGTTGGCAGTGGAGTGTGAGAGAACAGGCAAGAGACAAAGAGGAGGAAATAAAAACCACTAAGCCATCTGAGACTGTGGGGGTATAGGGAGAAGTGAGGGAGACAAAAGTAACAATATAGCTGAGCCCCAATCCCTACCAGTGGAGCTGGAAGGGTTTAATCACTGCCTTGAGGTGGTGGTAAGTTGTGCCTGTGTTGAGATAAAGTGCCTGTGCCAGCTCCAGATGGCCCCCACTCTGGCTGAGACTGTGGCAGGGCTAAGGTCAAGCTCTAGCCAGCCTCCCCTGTGGTAAGCTGAAAACCCCCAGTCCCTCAAAACCTTGTGGGTCTGTGCCTACTCATGTTTATGATGCTCCTCCTGTGATCCAACAATGTTGACTTTCCCACTTAGTAACTCTCCTGGGATGATTTCTGCAGATTCTCTCTGGTATGTGTTACTCAGTCGCCATCTTCCCAGAAGTCTCCTGCCCTACGGGTTTTCATGACAGGAATGCTTTACGAGAGTAGGAAGCCTCATCTTTCTCCTATGGAGCAGCTGATGCTTTTGAACTGTTGACCTTGCCGCCAGCAGCCCAGCGTGTAAGCATGACACCACCAGGGCTTCAGGTAGGGCGCTTAGAGCGAGTCCTTTTTCAGGAGATGCTTGTCCCTGGAGGAGGTCGTCATGTGTGGCATGCACAGGACCAGGCAGTATTTCATTCTGTTTTGCACAGGGTCACTGAAAGTCAGAACTGACCCAATGGCACCTGACAACAACAAGAACAGTGAAACAGAAATGGAAAGCCCTCCACGCGATGGACCGGCACAGTGGCTGCATCAATGTCTTCAAAGAGGACTGCGGGGGTGAATATGGTGCAGGACTGGGCAGGGTTGGAGTCTGTTGCACATCAGATCACTAGGGGTCAGAACTCGCTCGATGGCACTGAACAGCGCCAGTCTGGGTCATCTTGTTTCCTGTAAGGAAACTTCTTCGTTATCAACCAAGAGTGGTGCAGCATTGTTTTCATTGTTGGCTATGTTTTGTAAACATGCAGAAACTGGAGTTGGTAACCTTTCAAAGATGAGTCGTTTCCTTGGGCACGACACTGCAGGACTTCTTTCCCCTGCAAAGTGGGATGGTGCTTAGGAAGGAAGACACTTGACAGTCAAAGGATTCCCTGTGGGAATGCAAAGCTCCCAGTCGAGGGATGCTCGGTGGTTAAAGCTTAAAACCAAACCCACTGCGGTCCAGTCCATTCCAGCTCATAGCGGCCCTCCAGGACAGAGGAGAATTGACCTGTGAGTGTTTCCTGGGACTAGACACCTTCATTTTTCTCCCCCGAGAGACTGTGGATTCAGCTGCTGACCTTGCAGTTTGCAGTTGAGATAGTCTGGGTTGACTAGAGAAACAAATCCATAGAAACACTCAAGCACAAAATGTAACCGTAAATATACAAATAGAGGAAGATGGTATTTTGGACGGATGCCTACCAGTTGCCTCCAGTGGAAAGATTAGAAATAATTTCCCCCCTCTTTTATGCTAAAATACATTTCCAAATTTCTCTATTTGAGTAGGAACAAACACGTACACAAATAAAGCACATTTTAAAACTTGCTTTATTTTCAATCTGCTTTATTTCAGTAAGCAGATCAAAAAATATATTTTCTAATGTCAACATTAAAAAAATCATTTTATGGGGGGGCTCCCACAGCTCTTACAACAACCCAAGCATCCATTGTGTCCAGCACACTTGTGCTCATGTTGCCACCATCGTTTTCAAAACATGTTCTTTCTACTTGACCCCTTGGCCAGCCTTTTTTAACAGCTCCACCTGCTGGCTGCTGCATAAAGCTAATTTTCAAATAGTTCCCTGTTTTATTTTAAACTAAGGAAGCCCTGAGAGGTAGTGGGCTATCCGCTGGGCTGCTAGCATTGAAGTGTGCAGTTCAAAACCACGAGGAGCCTCTCCGAGGGAGAACGACAAGGCTTTCTACTCCAGTAAAGAGTTTCCTATGGGAATCAACTTGATGTCAGTGAGTCTATGCCCAAACAAAAAGAGACTTGGTCAGAAATATGTTGGATGGTTAACCAAAAGGTCAGCAGTTCAAACCACCAGGCACTTTCTGTGGCAGAAAGAAGAGGCTTTCTGTTCCTGTAAAGATTTCCAGCCTCTGAAACCTTCCCGTGCAATTCTACTCTCTCTCACAAGGTTGTTGTGAGTTTGTTTGTTTGTTTGTTACGGTATCACCCAAAGGTAAGAAGAGTTCTGGTGCCACAATGGCTACAGACCAGGCAGGTCCCTGGTTCAAACCCTGCAGCTGCTCTGCGGAAGAAAGATGAGGCTGTCTGCTCCTGTAAGAATGTTCCGTCTTGGCAACTCGCAGGGGGTCATTAGGACTCTGAACCCCTTGATGGCAGGGGGTTTGAGTTTGGTGTATCGGGTGTCTCGAGTACAGCTGGGCACAGCTTACAGAAGGAATTCCACCTACTCTGATCCTGTACAAGAGGAAGACTCCTTTCTACCTGGGTAGAAATGGCATGGATTTCTGAAGAACAAAATGTGCTTTTGTTTGTTTTGAGATGAACATGTTTGTCACTAGAGATTCCTCATCCATTTCACTTTTACTTTTCCTCCTCTTCTTTTTAGCAAACCACTCAAGCCACCATCTGGGTTTGAGGAACTAGAAATCTGGAAGGTATTTGCTTTTCTTTCTTCATCCTCTTTTTAAAAGAAACATACTATACATATTTACACAGCCCATCTCAAGAAATGAAGTCCACAACAATTTCCTAGTAAACCCTCCATATATATGATTCTTCCCATCTCCCCATCCCACACATCCCCACAATCCCTCCCTTTTTCTTCTTCTCGCCCCTGCCCCTGGCCTCAGAGTCACCAAAGCCTTGTCTATTGGTGCGTACAGCACATTTCTTTGTTTTTCCTTGTAACAATGGTGATATTAAATATTGGTCTTTGTAAGATTGACTTGAGTTTCCAAAGCATAATGGTCTCTAATTTTGTCCATGTCTTGTGGTGTTTAATTGAGTTGTCACTTATTTTATGCATAATATTCCATAGTATGAATGTACCAGAGTTTGTTTATCCATTCTTCTAATATTGGGGCTTTTGTTGTTTCCAAGGTTTTGCTAGTGTGGAAATGGCTGCAATGAGCACAGGGGTGCATATGTCTGTTCTGGGCATGTACCCAGTTGAGAGATTGCTGGATCATAAGGTACTTGTACTTGCATTTGTTTCAGGAAGAGCCACACTGATTTCCACAGCCGTCGTACAATCCCACAGGCCCACCAGCAATGGAAAAGAGTTCCAGTCTCTCCACATCCTCTCCAACATTCATTAGTTTCTGTTTTAATTAATTAAATTAGCTTCTGTTTTAATTCATGTGAGGTGGCATCCCACTTCTGTTTTAATTTATATTTTTCTATTTTTTCTTAAATATTCGTCCTGTTTTTTAAATTATTTTTTTAGAAACAGTTTTATCGGCTCTTTAGATACATATACAATTCAATCGTTTTTAACAATATCAAGGAAGAGTTGTACAATCAGTACCACAATCAACTTTAGAACATTCTTTCCTCCTTGTACTCATTGTTATTAGTGTAATTATTATTTTTTAATTGTGGCAAAAATATACACAACAAAACATTCTTCAATTCAACAACTTCTACATGTTCAATTCAGTGCCATTGATAATACTCTTCATGCTGTGCAACCATTACTGATATCGCTTTCCAAATTATTCCTCCACCATTAACATAAACTCAGTGCCCCTAAGCAAAAATTTCTCCTCCTTCACCCATGATAATCACTGGTCAATTTTGCTTTATTTATTTTTTTAGTCACCTTGTTCACATAAAATACACTTCCATAATAAAGTCACTTTTAAAAGATGTTAAGTTTTTTTAAACATTTTATTGGGGGCTTTTACAACTCTTATCACAATCCATACATCCATCTATTGTGTCAAGCGCATTTGTACATTTGTTTCCAACATCATTCTCAAAATATTTATTTCTACTTGAGCTCTTGGTATCAGCTCCTCATTTTCTCCTCCCTCCCCAACCCCTCACGAACCCTTGAAAATTTAATTTATAAATTATTATTTTTCCATGTCTTACACTGTCCGACGTCTCCCTTCACCCACTTTTCTGTTGTCCATCCCCCAGGATTTTATATTTTTCTTATTGCTAAAGATCGTGAACATTTCTTCACAGAGTTGTTGACCACCTGGAGGTCGTCTTTGGTAAATTATCTATTCATGTTTTGTTCCCATTTTTTGATTGGGTTATTTATATTTTTCTTGTTAAGATATTGTAAGCTTCTATAGATTTTAGAGATTAACCCTTTATCTGATGTATTATTACTGAATACCCCACCCCAATTCTTGGGTTCTCTTTTAAATCTTTTGATGAAGTCTTTTGATGTGCATAAATCTTGTATTTTTAGCATGTCCTAGTTCTTTACTTTGTGTTTTATAGTGTGGATATTTTTCATAATGTTCAGTATTGCATTTATGCCTCAAGGGCCCTGTGTTTGTCTGGGTAGCCGAGAGAAATAAATTCGTAGATACTCATATGTGTATAAGATCGAGTGTTATAGTCAAGAGCAATTGAATATTGAGAAAATATCTCAGCCTAGTCCAGATCAAGTCTATAAGTCCAAGGTTAGCCCATATGTCCAATGCCAATCTATAAAATCCTCTTCAGACTCATGAAACACATGCAATGACGCCAAATGCAGAAAGATCACAGGCCAGTGGGTGGGAAGTCTTGTGGATCCAGTGGCATTATAAGCATCTCAGAGTTGGCAGGGGTCTCCATGTGGCTTCTCCAGCTCCAGAAGTCTGGCTCCATCGGCTTCTCTCCATGTGTCTTCTCCACAGGGATGTGTCCCAGGGAGTGAGCAGAGAAAGATTGTCTACCACCTCCAAGGAGGAAATACAGGTGTTTCCAGAATCCTCAGGAGAAGGCCATGCCACACAGAGGCCTCATTTGCTACATTCTGATTGACAAGTTAGTCTCCACCCCTACATGCTTAAGTCTCAAATTGACATCAGATTAGGTGACTACCACAGGTCCTTAAGTTTGCCTCTATTTTTTCATTGATAGTTGTGTTAGTCTGTGTAAATTAGAGAAACATATATATATATGAGTTTTATATAAAGGGTAAGTGTACATTCAGAAAGCAGCCCAACCCAGTGCTGGCCAAGCTCATAAGTCCAACATTAGCCCATATGTCCAACAATGATCCACAAAGTCCTCCTCAATCTCACAAAACACACACAATGACGCCGACTGCAGGAGCAAAGTCGAATCAGTGAATGTGTAAGCATCTCAGTGCTGGCAGGGGTCTTCACACGGCTGCTCCGGCATCCAGAGCTACATCAGGGTAGGTCCATGTGACTTCTCCTCAGGGATGTCTCGCAAGAAGTGAGCCTTGCCAGATGAAGCAGGTAAGTGGCTAAAGGAGCTGCACCCTGGTCTGACTATCAGAAAACAGGAGACCCCTCCACCCTTTAGTTAATCCCATATGTGTTTACCAGCCAGGTTGGCACAATAAACCTTAACTATCTCAATAGTCTTTATAATTGTGTGATTTATAGTTAGGTCTTTTCTCCATCTTGAGCTCATTTTTATACATGATGTGAAAAATGGGTCCTGCTTCATTCTTTTTTAGGCGAAGAGCCAGTTTTTCCAGCACCATTTGTTGAAAAGGCCTTCTCTTGCCCATTTAATGTGTTTTAGTTCTTTATCAAAAATTAGGTGTCTCTAGGTACTTGGTTGAATTTCTGGATTCTCAATTCTAATCCGTTGGCTTCATACCTGTCATTGCTTAAGTACCAAGCTGTTTTAATTACGGTGGATATATAGTAAGTTTTAGGTCTGGGAGTGAACAGGCTTCCTACTTTGTTTGCATTTTTTAGTAATATTTTTGTCTATCCTAGATTTATTCCCCTACAAAGTTAGTGATTCATTTTTCCATTTCTTTGGAGGATTGTAGTGGGATTTGGATCGGAATTGCATTGAATTTGCAAAGTAATTTTGGTAATATTGACATTTTCACAACGTGTAGTCTGCCTATCCAGGAACATGGTGACCTGTTCCAGTGTGGTGGTGGTGGTATTGTTGTGTGCCGTCAAGATGCTCCCAGGTCATAGTGACCGAATTGAAACAGGTGGAAGTGCTCCTGGGAGGTTTGTGTTGTCAGGTGCCCTCAAGTCATATCGCACCACCGTGACCTTACTCAACAGAGTGAAACACTGCCCTGTCCTTCACCATCCTTACAAAAGTCTCACCCTCCTTACCTCTAAGGAACCCTCTGGCTGTACTTCTTTGAAGGCAAATTGTTTGGTTCATTTGGTAGTTCGTGGTTCTTTCAATATTCTTTCAGCGCGACATTTTAAATGTATTGATTCTTCTTTGGTCTTCTTTATTCAATGTCCAACGTTCACATGCACATGAGGCCATGGAAAATAACATGGCTTGGGTCAGGTGCACCTTAGTCGTCAAAGTACCATCCTTGGTTTTCAATGTGTCGATTATAGAGAAACTCTGAAGAGGTCTTGGGCAGCAGATTTACCCAATGTAGTTCATCTATCCTAGGCTGTGATCTTTTTTGCAAGGAGGTCGAATGGTGAATTTTTAAAAACTTTATTTTGTCTGTCATTGTTGAGAATATACACAACATAATACACGCCAATTCAAACATTCCTACAGGTACAATTCAATGACACGATGATGGCATTCTTCAAGTTTTACAGCCATTGTCACTCCCCTTTTCTGAGTTGTCTTCCCCCACAGACATAAACTCGCTGCCCCTGAAGGTTCCCATCTTACCTTTAAAATTGCTGTTGTCAATTTCATCTCATAGAGCTAGTTCTCAGAAGAGCATGATGCCCAAGGCAGACATTGTCCCCTCCTAGTTAAGCTAGACAATTATTTTGGGTTTTAAGAATAATTCATACTATGTTTGGTTTAAGACTTAAAAATCATCTCAGGGCAATAGTTTTACGGTTTCACCCAACACCCATGGCTCCAGAAAAGCTAGATTCCATGAGTATTTGAAATTCTTGGCCCCACCCCAGCCAGTCTTAGGGCTTTGGGATTCGGCTCAAGGGGAGTCCCTCTGGGACATGGGGGGTATATTGAGTGGTATAACCCTTTGCCTGGGCATGCCTACACCATAGGGTATGCTGGACCCCTCTAGGGTTTCCCAGATGGACTCCAATAAATACCTTCCCTTTTGATTTAAAAAAATAAAAGAGAGAGAGAAAGTATGTGTTTTGAGAATGGTGATGGCAACAAATGCACAAATGTGCTTGACACAATGGATATATGTATGGATTGCGATAAGAGTTGTACGAGCCCCCAATAAAAATGATTAAAAAAAGAAAAAAATTCTTCTCTACATTTCCCCCCTTTAGATCTATGATTTTGCTATAGAATCTTTCTTCAAAATGTTCAGTAATGGTAGCTGTCTCATGGAAGAGGAGGCAGATATTTATGGCAGCCACTAGCACACATTCCATTTTCTTCTATTTCTAATCCTGCTTCTTTCTCTATTGTTCCAGGAGACCAATTTCTGTACCTTACACAAGTGCCGTGCACTAGGAGGCAGAGCACATATGACAATGAACTGGGATAGCCCATGGAACCTTGACCCTACAGCTCGAAAGCAAGAAACCTTATGAGATGTTTGGCTGTATATAAGCAGCCGTTGCAGCAGCTATTTTATCGTGTGTGAACATGGTTGCAATTACATCTATCACACAGTTTTTTACAGTTCAACCTTTTACAGGCATGCAAGCAATCTGATCATTGCTGTATAGACAACCCCACTCTTGACAGTGCCACCAGAGCTGCTGCACACAACCCCACTCTTAATATAGTTTTCCATCCCCATTGGTCCTCCTCTCACCATCACTCCTGTCCCATAGCAACCACTAATACATTTTGGGATCTATACATTTGCCTTGTCTTTTCATATATGTGAGGTCAGGTAATATTTGTTCTTTTAAAATTGGCTTATCTTGCTCAGCATTATGTCTTCCAGATATAATGATACTGTATTGTGTATCAAAACCTAATTTCTCCTATGGACTTAGTAGGATGGGCATGCACCGTGTGCTTGTATGAGAGGGTCATGCTATGCATGCACCGTGTGTCTGTATGAGCACATAATGGTATGCTTGCATCATGTGCCTGTAAGCAAGTCAAGTATGTTCTCATCACCTCTTGTTCATTGAGCCACTTGCTGCTAATGGGCATCCCATTGTTCCCACCTTGTGGCAAGTGTAAGTAGTGCTGCAGTGAACAAGTATACATGTCTATGAGTTTCTGATTAAAAATCTGTTGGCCCCTCCACTCAAGTACTCCCTCAATGCAAGAATACTTTCTTCTACTAAATTGGCATTCTATGATACTCACCCTCCCAACACAACTGCTGAAGACAAAGCGGGTGAATAAGAAAATGTGGTGAAGAAAGCTGATGGTGCCCGGCTATCAAAAGATAGAGCATCTGGGGTCTTAAAGGCTTGAAGATAAACAAGCGGCCATCTACCTCAGAAGCAACAAAGCCCACGTGGAAGAACACACCAGCCTGTGTGATCATGAGGTTCTGAAGGGATCAGTTATCAGGCATCAAAAAACAAAAAATCATATCATTGGGTGCACACCTCGTGATATGATCACTGAGGACAAACGGGTGCATAAGCAAATGTGGCGAAGGAAGCTGATGGTGCCCGGCTATCAAAAAGTATAGCATCTGGGGTCTTAAAGGCTTGAAGGTAAACAAGCAGCCATCTAGCTCAGAAACAACAAAGCCCACATGGAAGAAGCACACCAGCCTGTGTGATCACGATGTGTTGAAGGGAGCAAGTATAAGGCATCATCAGAACAACAACAACAAAATCTTACCATAGTGAATCAAGGGGGAAATGCAAAGTGGAGACCCAAAGCCCATTTGTTGGCCACTGGAGATCCCCTTGAATAGGGGTCTAGGAGAGGAGATGAGTCAGTCAGTGTGTGATGTAGCACCGATGAAGAATATCGCTTTCCTCTAGTTCCTAAATGCTCCCCCCCGCCAACTATCATGATCTGAATTCAACCTTGCAAGTCTGACTAGACCAGAGGATGTACACTGGTGCAGATAGGAGCTGGAGGCACAAGGAATCCAGGGCAGATGATACCTTCAGGACCAGGGGTGTGAGTGGTGATACCAGGAGGGTAGAGGGAGAGTGGGTTGGAAAGAGGGAACCGATTACAAGGATCTACATGTGACCTCCTCCCTGGGGGACGGACAACAGAAAAGTGGGTGAAGGTAGACGTCGGACAGGGCAAGATATGACAAAATAATAATTTATAAATCATCAAGGACTCATGAGGGAGGGGGAAGCGGAGAGGGAGGGGAAAAAAGAGAGGACCTGATGCCAAGGGCTTAAGTGGAGATCAAATGCTTTGAAAATGATGAGGGCAATGGATGTGCTTTACACAATTGATGTATGTATGGTTTGTGATAAGAGTTTTATGAACCCCTAAGAAAACATTTTAAAAAATAATGAAAGTCTGTTGGCCCCTGTCATAACTGGATGATTTTATGTCATCTTGAAATTGTAGGACAGTGTAGGGGCAGAGTCCAATCTGTCAATAAGATCACAGCCTGATGATGTCACCTTGGAGGCATGGCTTTTTTATAAGGGAGACACTGGGAACTTCTCTCTCTCTCTTCTCTCTCCCCCTTTGACTTCCTGCTTGCTGGGACTCTGTGTCTGCCTCTTGGGGTAGCCCCATGTGGGTGGCGCAACCCTGCTGCATGCCCACTGATCGTTGACTCCCACGACTTACACCCTCTAGTCTGTGACCTCCTTGCTTCGCAATTTAACTTCCTGCATCATCAGCTTGCAGCTTCATGAATTGAAGAGGGCCTGGGCTAACATCGGACTTATGGATTTGAGTTGGACTGGCCTGGGATGCTGCTTCCTTGCTACGGAATTCCTTCTTGATCTCAGCTTCTTTCTTGTACATAGGTGCGTCGTAGATTTTGTTTCTGTTGACAACCTAGCCCAACACAGGTACATACACTGGAGTGGACTGGCTGCGTCATCTGGAAGTTCTCTGTACATCGGCAAGTCTCCACCGAGGCTGAAGACTTTAAGAGAGCATAGCACTAGGTCTTTCTCCTTCACAGCAGTTGGTGGGTTCAAACCGCTGACCATTCAGTTAGCCGCAGAGCCGTGTTGCCATTGTGTCACCTGGACTCTGCACACACGCATACATATCCAGAATGAATAAAGCACTCACACCCTCATCGGGAAGAGTCCTTGGAAAGAATGGGGCAACTTTCCTTTTGGGCTCCTGCCCCACTCCTTTCTTGGTATAGGAGAGAAAGACTCCCCTACAGTTGTCTGGCACAGGCAGCCGCTTTATAGAGAAGTAAGGCTGTTAAGATGAACGGCAAGTTTATGTGCAAAGGAAGTCGGGGGCCAAGGAGAGTAGGTTTGGGAAGTGAGAAGGAAGAGCCAGGAGAACTAAACACATGAATGGGTTGAGTAGATAGGGCGCTACCCCCTCACCCCCCAATAAGGAGCCCCGGTGGTTCAACAGTTAGATGCTCAGCTGCTCGCTCTCTGAAAGGTGAGCTCCGCTCAGGTGCTCCACGGAAGAAAGACCTGGTGATCTGCTTCAGCCCCGGGAACCCGACGGGGGATCGACCCTGTCCCGTGGGATTGCTGTGAGTTGAGTGTGAACTTGAGGGCCCTGCACCCTAACAGGAGCCAGGCCCCCACCAGCCTCAGACCTAGTCAGCAGGAGCAGCAGTGCCTGGGCGCACTCATGGACCTGAAATTAAAGCAGAATGAGGCAGAGCCGGGGCTAGCTCTCATTTATAATAAGAATTATTTTATTGGGGGTTCATACAAATCTTATCTCAATCCATACATACATCAATTGTGTAAAGCACATTTGTACATTCGTTACCCTCATCATTCTCAAAACATTTGCTCTCCACGTAAGCCTCTAGCATTAGCTCCTCATTTCCCCCTCCCTCATGAACCCTTGATAATTTATAAATTTTTATTTTGTCATATCTTACACTGTCCAACATCTCCCTTCACCCACTTTTCTGTTGTCTGTCCCCCAGGGAGGAGGTTATATGTAGATCCTTGTGATCGGTTCCCTCTTTCTACCCCACCCTCCCTTCTCCCTCCCAGTATTGCCACTCTTACCAATAGTCCTGAAGGTATCATATGCCCTGGATTCCATGTGTTTCCAGTTCCTATCTGTACCAGTGTACATTCTCTGTTTTAGCCTGATTTGTAAGGCAGAATTGGGATCATGATAGTTGGGGAGGAGGAATCATTTAGGAACTAGAGGAAAGTTGTGTTTCATCATTTCTACACTGTACCCTGACTGGCTCCTCTCCTTCCAGCACCCCTTCTGTAAGGGGGTGTCCAGTTGCCTACAGATGGGCTTTGGGTGCCCATTCCACACTCCCCCTCATTCGCAATGATATGATTTTATGTTCTTTGATGTCTGATACCTGATCCCTTCGACATCTTGTGATCACACAGGCTGATGTGCTTCTTCATGTGTGCTTTGTTGCTTCCGAGTTAGATGGCTGTTTGTTTACCTTCAAGCCTTTAAGAGCCCAGGCGCTATATCTTTTGATAGCCGGGCAACATCAGCTTTCTCCACCACTTTTGCTTGTGCACCTGCTTTGTCTTCAGCAATCGTGTGGGGAAGGTGGAGCTCTCATTTTCATATCATTCAACCAGCTATCCAGATGCCTGATTACTTGCGTTTTCTCGCAACACATAAGGAAATTCTGTTCTAAGCAACGTGTCCTCAACAAATGTAGTCTAAAATTATGTATCCTCATCCGTTGGTCCGAAATGTTGGCAGCAGCAGCACCAGCTCACCAGGCTTTTCTTCCAGGTCTGTCTCAGTCTGGAAGCCTGACTGTAACCTGGTCAGCGTCCTGGCAACCCCCACGCCTCTAGACAGAGACACCTTGCAGCTGACAGACACCCAGTGACTGCCGATCAAGAGCATTGTCCTCCTCCATGGCAGCTGATAACTCTGCCCCCATCACTGCCCCCCACCAATCCCCAAGAGAAATGAAGACCTGTGTCCACCCAGAAATGTGTACATCAATGCCCAATGTGTCCCGATTCATAGCAGCCAACTTTGGAAAAAAATGTATTTTGAGCCAAAATATGTTCCTCTGGTGTTGAGGGGAACTGCTTTTTGGGCATGTAGCTGTTGATGCTGTAGGCGCTGGGCAGGAGGTTCCGACTCCCAGAGACCTCGTGGACTATGGAAGGAAACAAGCCCGGTCCGCCTTTGTCGTCCGCACCATTGTTGTTAGTTGAACCCATCTTTGCAGCCCCTGTGTCCATTCATTGCATCGAGGGTCTTCCTGTGTTTCGTTGCTCAGAATCGCTGGCCAATTAATTAGGAAGACTGGAGGAGGGTTGATACATTTGAATGACAGTGTTGGCCAAGAAGATTGAGCATACGGAGGGCTTTCAGGACAAGCAACACATCTGTCTCGGAAGATGCGCAGTCAGCACGCTCCTTAGACTCTAGGATGACGAGACTTCAATTCCCACACTCTGGACACAGTCTACGGCGAGAACAGTGCCAGGAAAAGGACCTTGTGCTGGGTAAAGTAGAGGATCAACAAAGAAGGAGGAGGATTCTCCACCAGGTGGATTGACACCGTGCCTGCAGCCCCGGGCTCGACATAACCACCATGCTGAGGATGGAGCAGGGCCAGGCAGGGTTCCGTTCGATGAGCTGTAATTGACCGATGGCACCTGACAACAACAACACGGGCAGAGAACGGCGTCCCGGCTTTGTGCTCATCACACTGTTTCTGACACAGATGCTCATTTGTCTTCCCACCTATCTGAAATGACGATGCATTTGCGAGAAAGAGGAAAATCAGACCAAGTCCCTGGACTATATCAAAATGTAAGCAAGCACGGACATAAGATAACTATCCCAGAACATGTGCACGGAGGCTTTGAGAACTTCATGGGGAATTCCATTCTCCTTCAGCCCTGCTTTTTCACCAACTCTTGGAGGCCTCCTCCGTGGGTAGTACCATACCAGGGTATCATACCAGGGCAGTTGATTCCTACTGCAACCCCACGGGCATCACGGGAGAACTGGGCTTCCCAGGGTTGGCATGGCTGATGTTTCAGAAGTCGACTGCTGGCCTATCCTTTGAGGTGCCCCTGGGTGGGTCTTTTGGTTAACAGCCAGTCAAATGAGCCCTTTCCACCCCCCATGGACTCCTCCGTTCACAGTGACACCTGGGAGAAGTAGAGGTGGAATTGCCTCCGTTTATCTGGGTCTCACCAGTTGTTTCCTCCTGTGATGGAGTGATGTTGACCATTTTTCTCCTATTTGCTTTAGTGCAAAATGTTTGTGCTTTCTGTCTCTGTCAGGTGTCACCTTCCACAGGTTCCAGGTTTTGCAGGTTTTCGGGGCAGATGGTGCCTGGCTACCCTGATAGAATGTTCAGATTAGAAACATAGAGGAAAATTCTCCCCAAACCCATCTGCAGAGGATCTAGTCAGATTGAGCTGCTGGCAGATCTGCTCTAGCCAAAGGCAAGAGTCTCGAACAGTCTTACAGTCACGCAGAGACCACTGTCATCTGAATTATGCTGGATCCAGCTCAACACTTGGCCAGTTGACCTCCCTGTAGACTCAACCTGAATCTGTTCTGGGTGCAGGTATCTCTTTCTGGTTCCATAACAGAAATTTCTTCCCTGGCTTTTTGAATGTTGTTGGAGGTGTTTTTTCCTTCTTATGCATTATTTCTATCTTTGTATACTATTATGGTTTTAACCTTACCACCTTAGCGCTATTTTGTTTTTGATTGTTTTCTGTTGGGTCTCCCAGCTGAGAAGCACAGGAAGAGGGGATGCATAATGATAATAATAGATACAAGGGAAATAGAGAATACAGTGCTTGGGGGTAGATAATGGGGAGGGAAAGAAGATTTCAGGTAAAGAATGAAGATGGGGGACCCATTACAAGGTTGGATATATAGTCCCCTGAACAGACATGTGGGTGAAGGGAGACAATGGATAGTGTAAGATATGAAATAGTAATAACAATATAGAATTGATGAAGGACTCATGAGGGTGGGAGGATGGGGGCGAGAGGGGAAAAAGAGAAGCTTATACCAAGGGCTCAAGTATAATATGTTTTGGAAATGATGATGGCAGCATATGTGCAAATATGCTTAATACAATCACTGTATGATATGTTATAAGAGCTATAAGATTCTTCAGTAAAATGATTAAAAAAAAGACAGAGTCCCCAGGGAATACCAAAAATAGACATGGTGTGGCACCCCATCAGACTCAACTGGAAAACATTCCCAACGGTCAACAAACAGACATTGAACTATTTACAGGCTCCCCCCCCCCTCCGCCCTCTTGGGTTTTGTTGTTGTTGTTTTGTTTTCTTTTGTTGCTTTGTTTTGCTCAGTCTTATTTTTTGTGCATATTATTATCTCTGCAGGTCTATCTAGATAAGATAGGCAGGATAAACAGTCTGGAGGAGAAAACAATGCGAGAGGGGGATGCAGAGGGCGGGGGAAGGAAGTTGGTGTTAACAAACCCAGGGACAAGGGATCAACAAGTGATCCAAAGTCAATGGCCAGGAGGGTGTAGGAGGTCTGGTAGGGCGTTATCAAGGGCAATGTAACCGAGAGAAATTACTGAAACCCAAATGAAGGCTGAGCATGATAGTGGGATAAGAGGAAAGTAAAAGGAAATAGAGGAAAGAACTAGGAGGGAAAGGGTATTTATAGAGATCGAAATACAGGCATGTACATGTGTAAATATATTTATATATATGATGATGGGGAAATAGATCTATGTGCATACATTTATAGATTTAGTATTAAGGTAGCAGATGGACATTGGGCCTCCACTCAAGTACTCCTTCAATGCAAGAATATTTTGTTCTATTAAACTGGCATTCCATGATGCTCACCTTCCTAAACAAGATCGTTGAAGGTAAAGCAGGTGTATAAGCAAATGTGGTGAAGAAAGCTGATGGTGCCTGGCTATGAAAAGATATAGCATCTGGGGTCTTAAAGGCTTGAAGGTAAACAAGCAGTCATCTAACTGAGAAGCAACAAAGCCCACATGGAAGAAGCACACCAGCCTACGTGGTCACGAGGTGTCGAAGGGATCAAAGGCACCAAAGAACAAAACATCATATCATTGTGAATGAGGGGCAGTGCGGAATGGGGACCCAAAGCCCATCTGTAGGCAACTGGACATCCCCTTACAAAAAGGTCACGGGGGGTTGAAAAGAGGGAATCTATTACAAGGATCTACATGTGACCTCCTCTCTGGGGGACGGACAACAGAAGAGTGGGTGAAGGGAGATGTCGGACAGGGCAAGATAGGACAAAATAATAATTTATAAATTATTGGGGCCTTTTGAGGGAGGGGGAAGCGGGGAGGGAGGGGAAAAATTAAGGACCTGATGCCAGGAGCTTAAGTGGAGATCAAATGCTTTGAGAATGATGAGGGCAATGAATGTGCAAATGTGCTTTACACAATTGATGTATGTATGGATTGTGATAAGAGTTGTATGAGCCCCTAATAAACCAATTAAAAAAAACTTCAAGTAAAAAACAAACAACCCCCAAACAAACAAAAAGGTCACGGGGAGGAGATGGGCCAGTCAGGGTGCAGTGTAGCACTGATGAAACATACAACTTTCCTCTAGTTCTTTAATGCTTCCCCCGCCCACTATCATGACCCCAATTCTACCTTACAAATATGGCTAGACCAGAGGATGTACACTGGTACAGATAGAACTGGAAACACAGGGAATCCAGGATGGATGATCCCCTCAGGACCAATAATGAGAATAGTAATACCAGGAGGATAAAGGGAAGGTAGGGGACAAAGGGGAAACTGATCACAATGATACACCTATAACCCCTTCCCTGGGTATGGACAATAGAAAAGTGGGTGACGGAAGACATTGGACAGTGTAAGACATGAACATATAATAATTTATAAATTTTCAAGGGTTCATGAGGGAGGGAGGGTGGGAGTGGGAGGGGAAAAATGAGGAGCTGATACCAAATAGAAAAAAAATGGTTTGAGAATGATGATGGCAACAAATGTACACATGTGCTAGATAAAATGGATGTATGTATGGACTGTGATGAGTTGTACAAGTCCCCAACAAAATTATTAAAAAAGAAAGAGAGGGGAACTCATTCTCATCCATGCCCTAAGGAAGAGTATGGCCCTACTTATTTCAAACTTCTAGCCTCCAGATCTGTGGGAGAATAAATTTCTGTTGTTTTAAGTCAAAAAATAAAAAGAAAGAGAGAGGGATCTACATATAACCTCCTCCCTGGGGGATGGACAACAGAAAAATGGGTGACGGGAGACATCCGACAGTGTAAAATATGACAAATAATAATAATTTATAAATTATCAAGGGTTCATGAGGGAGGGAGGGAGGAAAAAAATGAGATGATATCAAGAGCCCAAGTAGAAAGCAAATGTTTTGAGAATGATGAGGGCAACAAATTTACAAATGTGCTTGACATAATGGATGTATGGATGGGTTGTGGTAAGGGTTGTATGAGCCCCCAATAAAATGACTTAAATTAAAAAAAATAAAAAAGAGAGAAAGAAGACTGGAATGGGGAGGGAGCACTCGAAAAGATTGTGATTGGATAACGCAGCTTAAAGGTGATTTAACCACGGGGGAGGGGATGTGCTAAAATTGATGCAGGGTGATTGTAAATTCTCCTTGATATGACTGAATGAGTGAACTATTGGATTATATGATATGTAAATTATTTGCCAATAAAACAGTTGAAAAAAAAGAGAAAATTCTAACAAAAAGTGTGAAAGATATGGAACTGTACTACAAATTCTTTAGATCTACGGAGTCTGGAGCAACATCTCCAGACTATGGCCCTGAGTTCTGCTGCAAACCATGAATTGAAATGACATGTGTATGCATGTATATACGCTTATATGTTCACACATGTGCTCATATATTTTAATGCATGTATTGCGGCTGTTATCGACATCATTCTGTACAGATTCCAGAGTGGCAAAAAAGATAAGATGAAACCGTGTCTATTTATTGCAACTTCCTACGTGGTGGGCCGTTAACCGAAAGGCCGGCTGCTTGAACCCACCAGCTGCTCCTAAAATGAGGCTGTCTAGAGCCGTAAATATTTAGTCTTGGAAACCCCGTGGAGCCGTTCTACTCCGTCCTACAAGGTTGTTATGAGCGGAAATCGACTCCAGGGCACTAGGTCCTATAAAAACAATTCTGGCAATCAAACCAGTCGGTGGACTGCTTTGATATATGTACTCTCTGTCTCCTTCCTCTAGCTTCAGCCCAAATATGTCCTCGGATTAAGGAAGTTGTGGGATTTAGCGTAAGGCAAACTGGATAGAAGAATCCATTTGGTGGTATTCGGAGAAGACTAGGTTAGCATTAGGAGCCCTGGCGCGTCTTTCTCCCTCGCAGTTGGTGGTTTCCAAGTGCCGGCCTTGCAGTCAGCGCTCAACACGCGTGTGGTCATTTAATCCACTTCTCCTCGTCACACCCCCGTGTGGGAGTCCAACTGCCCCTTAAGGTCTCCCGGGCTGTCCTCCGATGGAAGCAGACCACCAGGCCTTTCCCCACCTGCGTGGGTTCTGTTTGCCAACCTCTTGCTTAGGGGGCAGTGTCTAACCGCTGCACCACCAGGCGCGGGGCAGCTTTACCTCCCTGGACTCGGAATCGCCTGGACTGGACCGTCCAGGCGGACAGCTAGGGTTGGAAGCGGCAAAGTACTCAGATTGACAGACATTATTTGCACAGCTCATCAGTCTTCAGTATCAGTGGTTCTAAACAGTCCCGAGCTTTATACAAAAAGTCCAAGCGATCTAATAATCGATGAGGCTTTCCGCAGAAAGGAAGAGTAAGCGGTGGACGCAGAGCACAGACTGACAGGCGTCCGCCCTTCCAGCAGCCACCGCAGCACAGGCTCGGAGGAGCAGCGCGCATGCGTGCGCACGGGGCGGGGTGCGCGTGCGGAGTCTGGAGGCCGGCGGGGGACGGGGCGGGGCCATGAGCGGCCGCGTGCGCGCCAGAATCGGGGATGGTGAGGAGGGGGGCGGAGCCCAGCGGACGCGCGCGGGAGGGCGGCGGGGAATAGTGAGCGCTCGCAGGGCGGGGCGAAGAAATGGGCGGGCGCAAGATGAGGCGGGGCCAATGAGAATGGAGGAGCGTACGCTGGACGGGGCGGGGCCTAGAAAAATGGGCGGGGACGAGGTGGTGGGTGGGTGGGTCGGCGCAGGACGGGGCGGAGCTGAAATTGGAGGGAGCTTGCAAGATGGGGCGGGCAGTGGAGAATGGACAGCGCGCCGGGCGGAGCGGAAAGGAGATGGGCGGGCATAGGACGGGGCGGGGCGGGGCTAAAGTGAATGGGAGGAGAACGCTGGCGGGGCGGAGAGAATAAAGTGGGCGGGCATAGGGAATGTGGTGGGAGGGCGCCGGGAGAGGCTGAGGAGAAGCTGCCGGGAGCACGCAGGGCGGGGCAGGAGAAAGAAGGCAGGTCTGCGGTGGGAGAGGGGGCGGTCGCAGGGCGGTCGCAGGGCGGAGGCCGACTCTGGGGGGCGGGCGCAGGTGGGGCGGGGGGCGGGGCGCGGGCGGGCGGGCGGGCGCGCGCGGCGGTGCGCACGGCCGGCAGGGGGCGCTGCGCCCCCACGCCGCGCTCTGCCTGCCCCCGGTGCCGTCCTCGGCGGTTCGATTGGAGCAGCCGCCGAAGAGCGCTTGGCGCCATTTTGAAGCGGAGAGGAGGAGGAACGGCCGGGCTGGCTGCGGAAGGGGGGGGGAGGAGACGAGTGGATGCGGCGGCGGCGGCAGGCCTGGGCGAGCAGCGGCGTGAGCGGAGCGGCGAGGCGGGCGCCCGGAGGTAGGAGCGCCGGGTAACGGGCCTGAGCTCGCGTCGAGTGGGCGCCGCGCTCCCTTCGCCGAGGCCGCGCTGTCTGGTTGAGGCGCCGCCCGCTCCCCGGGCTCGGCCGCGGCGCTGCCCGCGGGGGGCAGCCATGGGGGCGGGGAGGCGCCGCGGGGGCAACTTGCCGCGCGGCCGGCTCAGACCCGCGCGGGGGTCCGCGGGAACAGCCGCCGCCCCTCCCCCGCGGCCCCGGGCTCCCGGGTCCCCCCGTTCCGGGCCCCTGCCCGGCGGGGGCGGGCGGCTGCTACGGTGCGGTCCCCCTTTCCCGGCTAGCGCCCGTGGGCTTCCCCCTTCTTGGGCGCGTGGTGCTGCAGTGGGGTCCCTCTTTCCCGCGGTGCCCCTGCGGTGCCCCCGCGGGTTCCTTCCTGTTCAGCTCCCCGCTGCTTGGGCCCCACTCCGGACCCACGGTGCTCCTGTGGGGTCCTCCCTCCCTTCCTGGGCGCGGGGTGCTTCAGTGGGGTCCCCCCTGTCCCGGGGTGTCCCTCAAGTTCTCCACCCCTCAACCTCTCGCCCGCCCCTGGGGCCCGTTTCTGGGTCTGCAGGGTTCCTCTGTCCCCCCCACCCCCAGCATACATGCTCCTGTGGTGCCCCCTCCCTTCCTAAGCGTGGGCTGCCCCCCGTGGGCCCTCTGCTCAGCTTCCCGCCGGCTGGTCCCGCATCCTGGATGCGGGGTGCTCCTGTGGGGTCCACCCTTCTGGGGGCCCCATTTTCCTGGGGAGGATCAGACAAGCGGGCTCTTCTGGTGGGGCCCTACCCATCTCGGGAGGAGGGGCACAGGGGGTGCTCTGTGGGACCTCCGCATGCAGTCATCCTGGAGGCAGGTCCCCCTTTCCTGCGGGGAGCCGCTTTTCACACCCCCTCTTTCCTAAGGTCTCTGGGCTGCTGGAGTGGAATGCGCCCCAGGGAGCCAGCAGGGTAGGGACCAGGGTTTCCCTGAGTTAGTGCCCTCCCCCTCGCCCCCTTTCCCTCAGTGGAGGCCGCTCCAGGCAGCTGGCGGGCTGGCCCATTCTTTAGGACGACAATGCCAGTGGGAGTGCAGTTGTGAAGAGCTCACACCTCCCACAACACTTCACAAATGGGCCAGGAGAAAAGTGTGTGTGTATGTGTGTCTGCAAGAGTCAATTCTGGGGCTGAATCTGAACCCCAGGGTGCATACCTTCAGAAAGTGGGTGCCACCACCCTCCTTAGTGCCCAGCGTGAGAGGCTACATCCCCTCCTCCCCGCATCCTGAGCATCCAGGCTTAACCCCTGCTGAGACTTTGAATAACGTCTTGTGCATGAAGTGATGGATGGACAGCGGTGTTGCGCATGACCCCACTCATTATTAAGTCATTTCCACTTGGGACTCAGCCCTTCCAAGGCCGGGGAATGTGGCCTGGAGGGAGGTGAGGGTCTTTGTGATCAAACTTTGAGGGGCAGAACCCAGCTGGCTTATCTAGGGAGGCTCACTCTACACAAACCCTAGCTGTCTGCTCAACAATGGGACCTGGCGAGGTGATCCACGATTCCCGCCTGTAGCTCCACGAGAGGGTTTTCTAGATTTTCAGCTGCTTGTCGTGAAGAAAAAGAATGGAAACCACAGCTGCTGAATGAAGCAAAGGAGGGCTACAGAGGGCCTTTCCTGGCCAGGGACCCCAGCATGCCTGTGGTGCGACTGTTAACCTTGTATCAGGCGCTGAGTGTAAAAACAAAACCCCCGAAACCCCAAGCCCATGCTGCCAAATGGATTCTGACCCATAGTGACCCATAGTAGGACAGACTGGAACCGCCCCTGTGGGTTTGCGAGGCTGCAGGCCTTTTCAGGAGAAACAGCCTCATCTTTCTACCAAGAAGCGGCTGGTGGTTTTGAACTGCTGACTTTTAAATTAGCAGCCCAACTTATAACCCACTGCTCTGCCAGGGCTCATCAGAAACCCTGTATTACATCACTGAGTGGGGAGGGACCAATGACAGTGATGGCCTACTGCCATCGGATTGTTGATGATGTTTAGTGACCCCGTACAGGAGCCCCCCAACTAAACTGTTAGGGAGCAGGCAGCCTCACCCTCCAGGGGAGGAGCAGCTGGTGGGTTCAAACTGCTGGCCTGACACACATGAGCCGCCCAACTCAGGCACCACCAGAAAGCCAAACTAGAATTCCTGGTCCTGGTGGTGAAAACGTGGGGGAGGGTTGCAATAGGCAACCTGTTCTGTTCCGATAAATTCAGTCTTGGAAGCAACGTTTAAAATGATTCCCACATTTTGTAAGTTTTGCGTGTATTTGTATGTGTATGTAAAAGGGGCACTTCAGGCAATCTTTTATTGCTGGAATGCGTAGGCTTTCCCCCCTTCCTGATTCTGAAGGTTTTGCAAAACCGTGTTTAGCTTGGAGGTGGCAGCATTAACTTGAGTGAGGTAGCTTGCCCTGCCCTGACTTTTTCAAAGACTCTGGAAACGCCCTTGCCTTCTTTTGTTGTGGCAATGCCCCCCTCCCTCGTGGTTGTTTCTCTTCCTGTGGCATGCCCTCCCCCTTAGCTGTGCCCCCTGCATGAGGGGCAAGCGGGTGGGATTCTTGGTGACATGCGGGGATTACGCTCGTCTGGCGTGGAATTCTGGGTGTGTGTCGGGTGGGAGTGATGTGGAAGCTTCCGTTGATTTGAAAACTGCAGTGCAAAGGCAGTGTTCTCCGGGGCAGGTCTTCTGACTTGGAAACCATGCCGATGAGGGACATGGTGGGATGGACCTGGCCCCAAGGGAAGGGCTGTTTGCGGAGAGGGCGTGCTTTCTGTGGCTCTCTCAGGGAGCTGAGGAACTTAGGGGGCTTCCACGGTGCCGCTTCACTTTGATTGCAAGTTCCCAAAATGAACGACAGAAGCACAAGCGCGAGGGCGCGTCCTGGGTGTTGCCTGGAGGGGGAGAGCGTGTGAGGGTGGGTTTTCCTAGCTGGGGTCTGAGACCCGGACGCAGTGGTAGATGGTTTCCAGCTCATGTAGGTTACTCTGGAGCAGTGCTTCTCCACCTTCCTCATGCCGCGACCCTTTCATACAGTTCCTCAGGTTGTGGTGACCTCCAACCATCAAGTTATTTTTGTTGCCACTTCGTAACTCTAATGTTGCTACTGTTATGAATCATCATGTAAATATCTGATAAGCAGGGTGTATTTTCATTGTTACAATTGAACATCATTAAAGCATAGTGATGAATCACAAAAACTGTGTAATTAAATACTGTGAGATATTTATTTCTAATTATAAATAAATGAAATTTTATTTTGAAGCATGGTGGAGCATGGGTAACAGTCTTCATGCCCCGTATGTGTAGGTGGGCGTGTCTGCATGTGGACGGACCCGCCTGGACAGGGATAGTGGAATGGTGTTTTGGTTCCTAAGACCCTCGGAAATGTTTTCCGAGGGCCTTAGGTGACCCCTGTGAAAGGGTCATTCGAACCCCAAAAGGTTGGAGACTCATAGGTTGAAAACTGCTGCCCTGGAGGAAAGTTGGTGTGTGTGTGTGTGTTTTGGGGGGAACATCGAAGCCAGATTGTAACGGAACCTATCTTCCCAAGGTCACAGGCATGGTCATGTGTGGCAGGCAATGCCCTTAGATCTTCTGGAAGCTTGGAGGCATCCTCCTGGTCTATTTAACTTTACTCAAGACTTGGGTCCCTGCCCCCTACCCTCTCATTTTCTGTTCATTCAACCCAGAGAGGTTACGAGTCTGGCAGAGACTGCCTCAGAGATTGTGTCAGCTGACAGATAACTTTTAGCGGGTCTGTCTCGGAAGTCCATCAGGCCACCGTGGTGTCTTGTGCCTTGACGTGGCCCACGTTCCCTTGGTGTCTGAGAGGCTAGTAAACCAGGCTTCGTCGGAAGAGTTGCTGAGTTTTATTGTGCTTGTGTGTATGAGGTGAGAGAGAGAGAGTGTGTGTGTATGTGTGTGTGTGCGTGCACACACAAGCTTGCTTTTAAGCTTAGCTTGCCACGTGTCACTTGACACTTCTAATCACAATAGATTTTGGACAAGACTTTGCTTGGCATGAATATTCCAGCTTGGGAGTAAGAAAAATTCCATAGAAACCTAGTTTGGAAAAACAAAGCCAAACAAAACTAGTACCCAGTAATTTCCCAGGGAAAGTGCGTTTTTTAAGCTAAATACATTTTTTTGAGAGGAAGCATGTGCATTTCACACACACACCCGTACTTCACCAGGAATGATGGTGGCAGAATGCTCTGGCTGAGTGTGAGTGATCTTTGCTGAAAGAAGCGGTGAATGTATGGAACTGTAACTGGTTCCAAGTTCTGACTCTGGGAGGGGTGGGCCGGGCCAGCCCTTTCCTGGCATTCTACTAAGAACCTCCGGGTTATAGCCATTTTCGACCCCCTTCGCCCCAGTACATCAGAATTAGGAATACGTTTTTGCTCCTGTGAGTCGCTTCCGTCTGCAGTTCTTCAGTATGGTAGTTACGGAGATCACGTCCATTCACCCCAAACCAAACCCCCTGGCCGTGAGTAGATTCTGACACCCAGTGTCCCCACGGGACAGGCAGACCCAGGTTTCAGAGGCTGTGTTTTATAGAAGCTGACTGTCGGGCCTTTCCCCCTCCCTGGGGCTGGTTTGGGTCCAAGCGCAACTCAGCACTTTAGCTACTGCACCATTGGGGCTCCTTCAGCATTACCTTGAGTGACAAATGACACCATCTCCCTGACTGTGCCCAACCCCCACACTTGGCTAACCTCCCCCAGAGAGTGACAACCTTGTATTGAATGAGTGGACCCTCCCTCAGTGGGCTTTGAGCTCCTTAACCATAGCCTCAAACCAAACAGGTTGCCCCTCGCGGGTTTCCAACTTGGTGACCCTATAGAACAGGGTTGCACTGCCATCTCCCCAGAAGCAGGTGCCCCGCTCGTGAATTCAAGCCACTGGCCTTTCCCTTGGCGGCTGAGAACTATCACCACTGCACTACCAGGGACTGCTCTGGCAAGTTTCAGTTGTAATCTTAAACCTATTAACCTGATTACTTAAAATGTATCTCTAGTAGATATTGTGTGGTAGTGATTAGACATTTCTTCCAAAACCCCAAAACCAAACCCACTGGTGTCGAGTTGATTCGGGCTCTCAGCAGCCACTTTTTATAGGGTTTCTGAGGCTGTAGATCTATACAGGAGCAGGCAGCTTCAGCTTTCACTCGAGGAGGGCTTGAACCATTGACCCTGTGGCTAGCAGCTCAGTGCTTAACCCGCAGCGCCACCAGGACTCCTTCTTGACTGTTCTACCTTGCCCCACAGGATCACTGTGAGTCGGCGCGGACGCGATGGCAGTGGGTTTTAGGGAGCAGTAATTGGAAGTACTTGAGTTATATCTGGGAAAACCTAACTGGAGGAGGGTGGGGTGGGGAGTGGAGGAAAGACCCCTGGAACGGGATTTTTTTCTGAGGCTTGGGCCCTGGCTTCACAGCAGGACCCCACTGCCTGACCCTCTGATGGTTCATACAATGACGCCCCCCCCCCCAGTTTCGCCCCTCTTCTTGCTGTGGGACACATTAGTAAGAGAACAGGAAAAGGGGGGCATTGTAATGGGCTGGGGTCTCTAGGGGAGAGAGGTGGTGACCTCTGGCTCTCCTTTCAGACTTCAGAGGGAAGCTTCCACCCCCACAGGGACTCCGGGCTGCTCTGAAAGTCCCCTGGGCCTTTCAGCAGATCGTCTTTGGTGGTGGAGTCGACTGGGCAAAGAGGGGTCAACAGTGCTAGTTAGGGTCTCTCTCTAAGGATTGTGTCAGACCAGAGCCACTGCCATTGAGCCAGTGCCAGCCCACTGCCTTCCGACGTAGGCTGTCATTCTTTACTGGAGCAGGCAGCCTCGTCTCTCTCCCTCAGAGTGGTAGGAGGGTTTGAAACACCACCCCTGTGGTTAGCTGTTCAATGCTTACCTCACAGCGCCCCCTAATTAAAAACGTGTGTGGTCAACAGCACAAACAATCCCTGGAACGGGGAATAGAAAAGGGCATGTAAGTTGCTCCCCTTCTTCCAGAGATTGACGGCTAACAGTTTGCGTAGTGTTGGTCATGCGGTCCCACCTGCATGCGTGTTCAGGAGCTCTGGTGAGGCCGTGGACCCAGTGTTGCCTGAAGGCTCATGGGTGGCTCAGACCCACCAGCTGCTCCTGGAGGGGCGATAAGGCGCTTGCTCCCATGCAGGTTTGCAGCCTTGGAAACCCTGGATGGGTTGCTTTGAGTTGGACTCAGTGGAGTGTCTTTTTAAATGTCCATGTTTACTTTTGAACAGTTTACACGGATCCTGTGACGTGCTATGGTTTCCTTTTCTTGCATTCCCCCCCTCAATCTGACAGAATGGTTTGCTTATTGGCACTTGTTGATCAATATAACACAACAGTTGACCATGGCTGGGGTGTTTTACTGTACGTTTACCGCTGTGGAGGCGATCCCGACTCCTAGCGACCTTCTAGCATAGAGTAGACCTGCCCCTGTGTGTTTCGGAGGTAGTCCATCTTTGCCTAGTCTTTTCTCCTGGGGGCTGGCCTCACTGATGCCATGGTGACATGGCTGTGCCCTCGCTGCCTTTATCTGGCTCCTGCCCAGTGACAGACAGTGAGATGGTGTGAATTCGCACCAGGCAGCAGTGTCTGAGCGCTGCTGCTGCATCTTGGTCAGCACTGGCTGGGCTTTGTCAGATGTGAACCCCCTTGCCAGGCTTCTACCCCCACCCCCACCCCCGCCCCCGCCCCCAGGTATCCCACAGGAGAAAGACGAGGCTGTTGGGTTCTATAGAGATGTAGTTTCAGAAGCCCACAGGCAGCTCGGCTGTCCCATAGGGTGGTTGTGAGTCGGAGGTTGACTGGCTGCGGGGTTGGTTGGTTGTGCTTTGGAGGCTGGTTCCATAAGGGAGGGATGCTTGGAGCATAGGGAGGGTCGGGGTGAGGTGGGGCAGGGAGGGGCTGAGAGAGGAGCATTGGTGCAGATGGATATGGTCTAGGGTCAGCCTTACTGCCTCCCCACCTGTTTCCCCACCCCCCCAGCCAGGAGGACTGCCACTGAGTTATTTTGCTTCCTGGAGGAGGTGGTTACCTAGCATAGTGTCTCAGTTCCTCCAGGGATGAGGGGTCCGTAGTTCCTGACATCATTAGTTGCTGGTCTTCCTCCAAACCAGCCACCCGGGTCCAGCCTCCTGCCCAGTGTCTTTAGCCCCTTCACTCGATTAACCATGCCAGTAGGACTCCTCCAGAGTCTGGGGTGGACAGGGTGAGGTGCCCAAGGTGCTGAGAAGCAGATACTCTGGGAGCCTGGGCACCTGCTTTGGGAGAGCAAGTCCTGTGCCCTGTGGCTAAAGGCCACCTGCGTCTTGGAGCACCTGAGACAGAGGCAGAGCTGGTGGGCAGGCAGGCGGGAGCGCAATGGCGGCCTGTGTGCGTGCAAATAGGGCCTCCAGGCTCATGGCCCTGTTGCCCTCTGCCGGCATGAGCTGTCCGTGAGGCCTTGTCTTGCCAGGACTCGGTGTGTCTTCAGCTGGAAAGTGGGGCATAGTAGCCAAGATCTCTCTCTTCTCCAAACGATTTTATTTAGGAGCTAGTCATGCCATTCCATGGTTCAATCAAAGATCTCTTTTTTAAATCATTATTGTAGCTTTCAATAATGCTTGGAGTTTAAAAAAAATCATTTTATTGGGGACTCTGACAGCTCTTAAAACATTCCATACATCACTTTTATCATGCATATTTGCACATATGTTGCCATCATCATTTTCCAAAGATCTCATTTTGAAAAGCAGCTTTCCTGAGGTCTGTCAGGCAGAGCTGCACTTCACCCACTTAATGAACTTGTGAAGCCCAGTGTCATCAAGAGCACACAGGTCTGTGTCCAGCCTAGACAGCTGCTGCCCTGTGAATGCAGCCCGGCTGGGCCCCTGGGCCCTCATTCCCAGCCCCTCTGACCACGAGTTTTTAGGATGAACCCTGAACCACTGTCAACGAGCTCGTTCCGGCTCCTCACAACCCCCTCTGACAGAGTCAGACTGCTCCCTTAGGTTTCCAGGTCTGGGTATCTTGATGGGAGCAGACTTGCTGGTGGGTTTGAACTGCCGACTTTGCTGTGAGCAGCAAGTGCTTAGTTCACAGCTCACCGATTCTTAACCAGTGCCCAGTCATGGGGTGCCCAATAAAGAGCGATTCTAATGGGCAGATACCCGCCTGGGTAGTGTGTGTCCCTCTCCAGAGCAGGGGAGACTGGTCGGGCCTGGGATGGTCAGTCCGGCCTGCTGTCCTGAGCGGGGAGCAGTCCCACTGCACAGCACTGGGCTACACTCTGGTTTCAAGTGGGGTGTGGTCCCCCTCTCCCCACTCCCTGCATCTCAGGAGCCCACACTGCTCATGATTGGAAGTATGTTCTTTTGTCTTGAAGGGCTAGCGCCTGTGGGCCTGGTTTTTAATGTTATTTTGAAATCTTAACATACTGTTTGTCACACTCTCCCCCATACACAGACTCATACCCTTGGAAACCCTGAAATACATGCAGGAGCTTCCACAAGTTCATGGAAAAATACTGTCACCTTTTAAATCCACTGTCCCACAAACTTCCTGAAGCTTTTTGTACATGTGTCAATCCCAGATGAGAAAGACAGGTAACGGATAATGGAGTGGTAGGGTTGCTAGGAGTTGGCATCCACGTGGTGGGAGTGAGGTTCTTTACTGACTTTATTGAGGCGTAGTTAAAATGCATTGATTGAAACGGGCAGCTCCTGGGCACTCTCTTCGAGCGGAGCAGTGATACCCTCTCAACCCACACCCAAAGGGAGGCACAGACCCTTTCTATTATCCTAGAGAGCCCTCCGTTCACCCACCTTGACCCCCCACCTTCTTATTTCTGTCTGCATAGAGCGTGTGTGCTCTTGCACCAGCTTCGTGGCTCCGCGCATGCACGGTAGTTTGGGGTTCTTGGTGTGAATTTGTTTTGATGGCTCAACAGTATGCCACTGGACAAGTGGGTCACAAGTTTCCCCCCTTTGTTGGGTTGAGGGGCATTTGTTGGGCAGAGTCCAGCATTTGACTGTCAGGAGCAGGGCTGCTGTGACACAGTGCACAGTGCAGGTGCTCTCACTTCTCTTGGGCAGATGCTGGGAGCAGAACTGCTGTCTTACAGCCAGATGTCCCTTTACTTTCTGAGAGATGGCCCTGGAGTTTCTTAGAGTGGCCCTTGCATTTGACAAGCCCACTCCAGTGGACAGAGCTGATCACCTCAACTCTACTGGCCTTTGGGAAGTCAGGCTTTTAAAAAATTAACCTTTCAGGTTGGTGTGTGGTGTGTAGTTGGGCTGCTGACTCTAAGAGGAGGCTGCTCCCGGAAAGATTCACAGCCTCGGAGACCCAGTCTAGGATCGCTGTGAGCTGACTTGGACTCCATGCAGAAATAGCAGTAGCTGTGTGTGTGTGTGTGTGTGTGTGTGTGTGTGTGTGTGTGTGTGTGTAGTGGGGTCTCCTTGTGGCTTTACTTTGGTTTGCTCTGATGAAGCATTGCTGTGAGTCGGAATCGCCCTGGTGGCAGAGTCCCCATGGCCTCTCGGCTGGCAGTGAGCCTGGACTCTGATTCAGGATGCTCTGCCCCTCTCCACAGGCTGGTCAGCAGTGAGAGCATCCCCTTGTAAACTACCTCCTTCAGACTTCTGCACACTGAACAAAACGGGCTGTTTGTTTATTCTTGATTGGTGGGCATTCTCAGTATGGTGGCTTTCTTTTTTTGGTAATCACTTTATTGGGGGCTCTTACCACAATCCATACGTACGTCCATGTGTCAAGCACATCTGTGCTTATGCTGCCATCATGAGCCGTGTGCACAGGGTGTTCTGTTCCGTCTAGTGCTCGTTCTTGTCCTTCATGGCATCTTCCTGAGCTATTCGTTTTATTTCAACATAGCACTGTGGTCTTTTCTTTTTCTGTACTGATAGTGCCCGTGAAGCGTTTGTAGCTAAAAGTCACAGGAATGTGCAGCACTTGCTTATAGAGGCTCCTAATTTTGGTTTATACATAAGGGGTTATGATCAGTGCTGGGCGTGGTTTGAAGGAGGGTTGAGGTTTATTTTTTTCAAGTGCTTATATCCAGTTGATCTAGTACCATTGTGTGGGGAAAACATCTTTATAGCTTTTGTGCCTTTCTGCAGAATTGTTTGGTGGCTCAATGGGTAAAGCTCTTGGTTGCTAACTGTAAGATCAATGGTTCAAACTCGGTAGCTGCTCTGCAGGAGAATGATGAGGCTGTGTGCCCCCGTGAAGACTTACAGTCGTGAAAACCCTACGCAGGACTGCTATGGGTCGGGGTGGACTCGAAGGCTGGGGTCTTAGGTGTATAGTAATGGAGAGAAGGGAGCCATGTTGACACAGTGGGTTATGGCTTGGGCTGCTAAAGTGACCACTTTGAAACAGTCGGCTGCCCCAGGGGAGATAGGTGTTGAATATTGTCAAATGCCTTTTAAAATATGTATTTATTGAGGTGATGGCATGTTTTTTGTTTTTTACTGTCATCTGATGAATTACATTTACTGATTTAAAGAAATCTTTTACAATATTTTATTGTCCTTTTGGTGAAAGGTCCACAGCAAGTTAGGGTCACCTGACTGACTGACTTCTGCATGACCAGGGGCACGAACTGCATTCCGCATGGTCCGTGAACACCCCGAGGCTCCTTCCAATGGCTCCCTTTCCAGCCCTCCCCTTCCCTGCCTCCTCCTCAGTCTCCCAGGCATGACCTCTGACAGGAGAGCAGCAATCTCGGGCAAAATTGTTGGTTTTACAGGACGACTTGGTAGTTAGCCAGAAGGTGACCCCACAGAAGTGGTGTTGCTTCATGGTTTAAGGAGAGTCCTCTATCTAGCAGGCCCAGTAAAGCTTCTACAATTTTGAGCTCTATTAGATACTTTGCTTTTTTTGGTTGTTGTTGTTGTTGTTGCTATTCTTCTATCAGGATCCATCCATGGTATGTATACCTGATCAGGATGGTAGGGAGTGGTAGTCAGCATGATTATTGGATTTGGAATATTAAACCAGCCCTCCATTGCTGGAATAAACTCACTTGGTCATGTATTGTTTCTTTGATCTGTTTTTTTATTTGGTCTGCTAATGTCTTGAGGCTTTCAGTGTCCATGCTCATAAGACATGCTGGGTCTGTGGTTGTAATCTCTTATAATACCCCTTACTGCGAAAGCTCTGCCAGCTTGTGAATCCCATTTGGGGAGTGTTTGCTCTTTTAAGAACAATTTTATATAAGATTGGTAACACATTTTTAATGTTTGATAAATATCTGGGCTTTTCCACCCCTGGTGGGAAGTGTTTTGATGTGGTTTTCTTATCATAAACACATTGTTATATAGATTTTGTGTTTTCTTTTACATTTCTTTGAAGAATTTATTTCATTTAAGTTATCAGCTATATTGGCACAGAGTTAGTAATTTCCTTGGGATTCTTTTAAAAAAATCATTTTATTGGGGGCTCATACAACTGTTATCACAATCCATCCATCTATTGTGTCAAGCACATTTGTACATTTGTGGCCATTATCATTCTCAAAACATTTTCTTTCTACTTGATATCATCACATTTTCTCCCTCCCTCATGAACCCTTGATAATTTATAAATTATTATTATTTTTTCATGTCTTAAAACTGACCAATGTCTCTCCCTGGGAGTCTTTCGAAGTCTGTAGGCTCTGTAGTGATCGCTCTTGTTTCCGAGATAATAGTTTGTATTTCAGTCTCATCTTTTCTTGATTATTCTTGCTAGGGGTTTAGCAGTTTGTTTCTACACCGTTGTCTCCACTCATTTATCTTTATTGAGTTTTGCTCTTACCCTGATTATTTCCTTCCTTCCTGTGGACTTTGGGTGTGATCTGCTCTATTTGTAGTTTAAGGTGGACATTTTGATCCTTCAGTGTTTTCTTAATATAGGCATTTAAGTTGCTAGCTTCCTCTAAGTTTACTTAGCTACATTGACGTGTTTACTTTTATTGTTCAGTTCAAAGTATTTTCTAATTCTCGTGATTTTTTTCCTTTGATTTGTGGATTATTTAGAAGAGTGTTGCTTGCCTTCCAGATATTTCAGGTTCTCCCAGATACCCTGTTGTAATAGATTGCTAATGCAGTTCTTTAGCCAGAGCACATACTCTGTGAGATTTCAGTCTTTGGAGCTTTATGGCATAAGGGGTGAGTAAGTTCTGCGTTGGCCTGCTGGCTAAGCATGACGTGAGCAGTTGGAAACCATCACCTCTGGGGAAGAGGCAGTAAAGGTGGCAGACTCAGAAATCCACAGGGGCGGGCAGTTCTGTTCCCCACCTAGGTCCATGTGGGTTGGAATCAACTCAACAGCAGTGGATTTGGCTTTGTTTTTTAAGGATCCCTGGTGGTGCTGTGGGTTAAACATTGGGCTCAAATCCAACAGTTGCTCCTCAGAAGAAAGATGAGGTTGCCTGGTTTTATAGAGATTTACAGTCTTGGAAACCCACAGGGCCAGGTCTGCTCTGTCCATTTGGGCACTGGTAGTTGCAATAAACCCGGCAGCTATGGGTTTGTTTTGGTATTTTATGGCATAGTGATATAGTGAGTTTTATTTTGGGCTGCTAACCGCAAAGTCAGCAGTTCGAAACCACCAGCCACTCCTTGGGAGAAACATGAGTTACAATCCCATGGAGGTTTTTGTTGTTTTAAAATATACATGCTCGTACCGATGAAGAACACAGCTTTCCCCCAGATCCTGGATGCTTCCTCCCCCCAACTACCATCATCCGAATTCTACCTTGCAGGGCTGGATAGGGCTGAGGTTGTACACTGGTACATATGAGGGCTTGAGGCACAGGGAATCTAGGGTGGATGATACCTTCAGGACCAAGGGTGTGAGGGGCGATGCTGGGAGAGTGGAGGGCGAGTGGTTGGAAAGGGGGAACTGATTACAAGGACCCACATGTGACCTCCTTCCTGGGAGAGGGACGGCAGGGAAGGGGGGGAAGGGAGACTCCGGATAGGGCAAGATATGACAAAATAACGATGTATAAATTACCAAGGGCACATGAGGGAGCGGGGAGTGGGGAGGGAGGGAAAAAAAATAAAGAGGACCTGATGCAAAGGGCTTAAGTGGAGAGCAAATGCTTTGAGAATGATTGGGGCAGGGAATGTATGGATGTGCTTTATATAATTGATGTATGTATATGTATGGATTGTGATAAGAGTTGTATGAATCCCTAATAAAATGTAAAAAAAGAAAAGAGAAAAAAAAAGAAAATGATTAGGGCAAAGAATGTACAGATGTGCTTTATACAATTGATGTATGTATATGTATGGACTGTGATAAGAGTTGTATGAGCCCCTAATAAATTGTTTAAAAAAATAAAATATACATGCTCTGTCTATCTGAACATGAGTTTTTGTTTGTTTATAAAAATTTTAATGTATATGATTGATCCTGTGAACATTTGTGGCCACTCGCAGTGTTTTTCTGCCGATGGGTATGGTGCTGTGGACGTAGTGCTCAGGTCCATGTTTGCTGTGAAGGGCTTGCAGGGACGGGTAGGCGTGTGGGCCGCCCAGTCACACTGCTGCTGTGGCACAAAGCAAGCTTGGGCAGTCCGTGGGGCTTCACCAAACCTTCCCTGTCTTGTACTTCCTCTTCCCACCCACTTTTGGAAGCCGCCTTGGATGTGAATGAATGGGACAGGCTGCGTTCTGATAAAACTTTTACTTACAAAAACAATCAGAGGGCCACAGACGGTGGGCTATAGCTTCCTGGCCCCTGGTCAATTCTCAGCAGAATGACAGGGTTACAGTCTTAGAAACCCACAGGGCGCAGGTCTACCTGTTCCTGTAGGGCCACCAAGTCATCATCAACATGATGGCAGTGAGTGAGTGAGTGATGTCTGTTCCCAGGGAGCGCTGAGGTCGCAGTGGGTGAGCCTGAGGCCACTAGCCCAGAGGTGTGTGGTTCCAGCACTTCCTCTGATGAGGAGGAAGAAGGGCTGCTGCTGCTGGAAAGGTGTGCAGGCTCGTCAACGCCGAGGGGCGGGTCTGGTTTTGATTTTCCTGTGATCTTCTCTGTACAGCTTGCCTTTGCCTGTGCAGCAGTTCTGCAGAGTGTGCAGAGCTGGGATGCGTGAATTCTCCACTTAACTCTGTCACAGTTGGCCAGATACTTGCTCAGGCAGCTTGTGCCTTGAACCCTCAGATTAAGAGCTTTCCCGTGAAGGGTTTTTATGTCCTCTCGGTGAATGAATTGTCCTTTGTACCTCTGGTAAGTCTCTATCTTGAAGCCCCCTTCGTCCTATGACAGTAACAACCACACCAGGGTACTCGTGACCACTGTGCTTGGTGACCAGTGTTAAAGGCCAGGCCTGCGTATCAGTGGAAAGTATGGCTCCTGAAGGTAGTGTGGTGTGGGTGGCCCTGTGGCATCTGCTACAGAATCCTCTCTGCTCTTGAGTGAGGCAGCGACTGCCACTCTGCCTTTGACGTTTGTGTGCTGGCCCTCAGTCAACTGTGTGCTGTGTGTTCTCTGTCTGGTCTCTTGACTCTTCCTTCACTTCCAAATACCATTTTAATGTTCTATTTAAGGTTTCTGCTGGCTTCTTAGGCAATTCCACTTTCTACTTGTGTGTGTGTGTGTGTGTGTGTGTGTGTGTGTGAGAGAGAGAGAGAGAGAGAGAGAGAGAGAGAGAGAGAGAGAGAGAGAGAGATATTGCTTGCCCTAGGGATCCAGTGCTCATCATCAACTTGCGCTGTCTGTGGAGCACTCTGTATGGAGAGAGAGAGACCTGAACAAAGGTGGTCCATTTTAACTTCTGTGCTGTTTATTGGCAGGCTGTGTTTGACTTCAGTACTGCACCATTTTTGCTTTAAATAGCTCCCTTTTGATCAGGAATGTAAGAGGAGAGAGAGAAAGCCAGCCTTTGACATGTGCTCACGGATGTACTGTTCCTGGGTTTCTGCTGCAGCTGTTGATGGTTGATGGAGGACTAGTTTAAAACAGGAACTTGTTCCTTCAGAAGGTGAAAGTACTAAAAGCAGAATGCTTTGTAGCTCACCCCTCAAGTGTGGCCAGAAGAAAAGTTAGGTGGGTGGTACCCGCGGTATTAACCTGCATCTTCATGGATTGAAGGTTATAATGCACAGCCCAGAGGTGACAGGTGGGCCCCTTCAGTCCTCTCCACGTGGCCTAGCCTCGAATGACACCTGTGTGCCTGGAGTTAGAGCAGCACAACCTCTGGGACTGGCACTTGGGACTTGCAGTGCCAGCTTCCACCCAGTGGCAGGAGTGGTAATGTTGATGCGGGGCTGGCACCAGCAGGGCTGGTCAGTCTGAGGCCCCGAGGAGCCTTGGAAACTCAGGGAAAGGCTGGCGCTATGGGCATCCCCTGGAGCCTGTGCTGACAGCAACGCTCTCTTGCCTGTCAGATTTCTACCTGTGCTGGAAACCAGGCAGCAGTGCCCCACTCAAAGATGGTAGCTGACTGCCTGCTCTGAGTGGAGAGCTGCATCTGTTCAGCCTAGCTGGCTGCCATCTTTGAGTAGGGCACCCCTGCCTGTTCCCTAAACCAACCCAAACCCTGCCCACTGCCGTTGTGTCAGTTTTGGCTCAGAGCTACTCCATAGGACACGGTGGAACTGCCCATTGGGTTTGTGGGACTAGGAAGGCAGACTGCCTCAGCTTTCTGGAAGGTGTGGCTGCTGGATTCAGACCACAGTCCCTTCTGCTTGGCAGCTGAATGCTGTAGCCTCTGCAACACCATGGCCCCCTTTGTGCCCTCCTTGGGGCCAAATCCCAGCCACACGGGGTTTGGTTGCCGTGCAGCTCGCAGCTGCCCTTGTTTCACCGCACGACAGACCCCTAACACGGTTTTGAAGTCTTGTCCTTACGGGGGAGATGAGTTGTTCATCTTTGGCTGATGTTCATTTCCCTCCTGGCTAAAGGGAATTTGCCACTTAATAGCTCTCCGTTCACTGCCAGGAGATGAGCATAGGTGGCCGGCAGAATGGGTTCATTTAACACGCACTTTTTCCTACCAAAACCCAGGAGGAAATGCACGTAGCCACTGGGAGGGTGGCGCCCCGTGTTAATGCCCCCGGCTGTGTCATGGTGGCTACAGTTGTCATTCTAGCCACCTTTCCAAAGGATAGTCTGGCAAGCACCTCCCCCAGTCTGCTGGGGGCAGTGGGTGGGGGACAGAGCTTTCTTTCGTGTCCATGGACTTCCGTCACTATGTGACAGTGCCCAGTAGGTGCCTTGCTCCCTGGTCAGTCTTACTCTACCCATAGTTCCCTGAGGGTTAGGTCTGCCACCCTGTCAGGCCTGTAACAAACCCCCTTTGCTGGTTGAGGCATTGGCATGAAGAACCCTAAGTGACCAGGTGGCACTCCTAGCTTAATGGGACCACTGTTGTGTCCCTCGGTGGAAGCAGATGCCCCTTGGGCCTGTAAGAAGTTAAAAGGATGGGAGAAGCAAGGAGGAGGGGAGGAAATGGAGGTGGGTACAACCAACCTCCCCCACCTCCCACTCCCCCAGCTCACTGCCATCAAGTTGATGCTGATTCATCTCAACCCTGTAAGAGAAGGTAGAACTGCCCTTTTGGGTTTCCAAGACTGGAACTTATTGTGGGAATAGAAAGCCTCATCATTCTCCCGAAACATACCTGGTGGGTTCAAACTGCTGACCTTGTAGTTAGCGGCCCATGTGGTGACCCACTCCACCACCATGGCACCTGCAGCCCACAGCAGCACACTTTTGTGCTGGTGGGCACAGCCGGGATGAAGAAGACAGGGAAGGGACAATAGAATTGCTAGCACTGTGCCCTTTGTGCTCATGCATGCAGGGTTGGCTGTGTCAGGAAGTGGGGGCTGTTCTTCCAGCACGGAGTGTCCAGGTCAGAGAAGTAGGAGGCGGAGATGTCCATCAAGAGGGAGCATGGCCTGATATCAGCGAATATCATTCTTTTTGGTTCTTGGGCATTAGTGGAGATCCCTGCGCCCAGATCCGTGCCAATGTCAGAAGTGCAGCTCCTTGCTGGCTTTCATTCTCCCACGTGCCATCGACTGTTGCAGAACAGGACTGCTAAGTAATCCTGAAGGTAATGAGATGCGTCAGTTCCATCCCTCACCTAGGGGTGTACCACAGGGGCATTGCTAATTTGGAGGTCACACATTGTGTTCCTAAGAATGGGAGCTGGGAGACATGCCGCCTACATGTGAGTCTTAGCTGGACTGCTGGCCATTAGTTTCAGTGAGCAATGGAACAGCCCAACCCCCGCCTCCCAACACCCCATACCTCTCCCATAGCTCAGTGAGTGTCTGACTGCCCTGAGCATATGGACTAGCTGTGGTCAGCCAGGCTGCGGTCCTGCTGACTGGTTAGACTTCCCTCTCTGGGCAGTGGCAGATTTGCTTTGGGAAGATGAGCTGGTGGCAGAGCAGCTGGGCACATTGCCAGGGGCATGGATTCAGGTGGGAGAAAGAGAGAGAGGCCACATCTATAATCCTTGCATAAGACTCATCAACTCGATCTGCTTCCTCCCTTGTAAAAATGGTCAGATCAAGGCTACCTGCTTAAAGGAGACCGGAGGGATCTGATAAAATGCCCCGTGCCTGATGTAGTCTATGGACTTCTCAGCCAGTAGTAGTTCCTGAGAATATACCATGGACTGCCGGAAGATCAAACAAATCTGTCTCGCAAGAAGTACAGCCAGAACGCTCCTTAGAGGCAAGGATGGTGAGACTTTGTCCACGTCCTTTGGGCACATTGTCAGGAGGGCCCATTCCCTGGAGAAGGACACCACGCTTGCTGAAGTGGAAGGGTCGTGAGGAAGAGGAAGGCCCTCGATGAGATGGGTCACTAGAGCGCTGCACCAGTGGGCGCGCACACGAGAGCAGTCGTGAGGATGGCGCATGATCAGGTTGGGGTTCATTCTCTCGCACACGGGGCTGCTATGAATCAGAACTGACTTGATGGTGCCTAACTACAACAGGCTGTAGATACCACATTTCTCATGTGTTTGGACCAAGTTCACAACACACAGCAATCATGCTTGGTCAAGTGGCGGGTCAGAGAACAAAGTGACTGCAACAGGCGCTCAGACATCATGAGGGTGAGGAGGAGGAGGAGTGGGCAGTGTTTTGTTCTGTTGTACATGGGTTGCTGTGAGCGGGAGATGACTCGACAGCTCTTATAACGACAACAAACAACAACAACACGTGTTACATTCTTACTCGAGGTGTTGTCGTAGCTCGGGGGCACTGTTACCATCTCTCCTCCTTACTGCTGAGGACACATACTGAGCTGCGTAAGGTACTAATGTGCCAACATAGGTGGAGGGCCCAACCTTTTCTTTTTGTTTAAAAAATGTGAAAAACATAATTCTTTCTGGTGGGAGTCCATGCAATAATTTAAAGTGCAGGCTTCTAGAGCTGAGCTGCTTGTGGCTGATTCCTCAGAGCTCATGCTTAGAGCTTTCATCAGTTGTGAGCGCTGTATCTCGTGTGAGGTAGGGGTACAGATGAAGTCGGTACAGATGAAGTCTTAATTATGCTGATAACCTGTTCAAGCACCCTGTTGAAACAACCATTTCCCTACATGTGTGGACATTCTTGTCAAAGTGCAATTGACTGCACATGTGAAGGTTTGGGGCTCTCATTTCTTATGTCTGCTTCAGGGGGTTGTGGTGATGGTTTCAGAGAAGCATTGGAGCAATAACTGCAGTTGATGGAGGCTGCCTGCTCCCGTAAAGGTTCCCAGCCTTGGAAACTCATGGAGGGTCACTGAGTCGGAATCCACGGGATGGCAGTGAATGGGCTGTGTCTTTCAAGCGAGAGCCATGCTGTCTTGACCATGCAGCTGTGGAGTGCAGGAAGGGTTGAATCTAGTCCCTGTGAGTCCTCCAACTTTGTTATCTGGGTCAAGATTGGACTATTAGGGATCCTTGAATTTCTTTATGAACTTCAGCATCAGCTTGTTAGTATCTACAAAGGAGTCTGTGAGCCTGAAGCTGAATTTTAATGGTTTACTCATCTGTCTCTCAAGTGTTTATTGGTGACCAATTTCTAACAGCCATCTTTGTTCTACAGGAGGGAATGTTTAGAATAGCCGAGAGGGTCAGCCAAGGTCAGGGCCAGGGGTCCCCAAGATGGGCCTGGGAGTTGTTCAAGGCCAGGGTCAGTGGCTTATGCCCAGGCCCTATGACTTGTGGCATCGGGCTCTTGTCCCCAGGCCCGTCCCCACTCGTGACTCATCTTCCTGTCTCTTCCTCTCAGCACCCATGAGAGGCCTTGAGAGCGCTTCTCCAAGGCCGTCGTAGTTCAGGGTCCCCCAGAAAAGACAGATTTGACTGGTGCTACTTTTCTCTTGCTGTTGACACATGTATACGAGAAACTCGTGAGGCGTTTGTGGACAGCTTTATGAGTCTCTACAAGATGAACCGGCCATGCGACCACCATCCAGAAAGCACTGCCACCAACAGCCCTGAAGCCAGCCTGGTACACCTCCCAGGGGCTGTGCCCTCAAAGGGTTCCTGCTGTTCTCACACTTAGACTTAAATACATGGGGACTTCAAGTCCGTGGAGAGAGCCTGTTATTTTCCCACAGACTTCTGGGAGCCTCTGGTTCTGTCAGTGGCCTTAGGCTTTAGGGCCTCTGTGTGTCTGCTAGGCACCACTGGATTAGGTCCCCGTGAGCCTACCTCCCGCCCCGGCATCACTCAGTCACTCCAGTGGAGGGAGCCATTTACTAGTGCCACTGAAGCAGAGCTGAGCTTTGGAGTGAGAAGTGTGATGGTGTGAGCAGGGGGACAGAGATGGGCTGGGGCACTGTGAGAATTCATGACACACAGCCCTGGCGGCCCAGTGTCTTAGGCTCCTAATGGAAAAGTTGTCGGTGGACCCACCAGCTTCTCCGAGGGAGGACGAAAAGACAGTCTGTTCCTGGAGCCCCGTGGGAGAGCCATGCTTGGGGCCGCCCCCCATTAAGGCCCTGTGAGTGGTGATGGACACACAGCAGTGGGATTTTGTTTACCGATTGCATGGTTCTGAGTAGACAGCTTCTACCCGGACAGACTGCACTCAGTCACTTTGTATCTTCCTGTGGCTTTTAGTATGTGGTGGCATTTGTGTAAGGAATCTGATGAGAAAACCAGAGCGCTCTAAAAAATAGGACGGAACATGAATTCTTCTTGGTGGGAGGAGGTGATCAATGTGGGCTTCTGGGTGAGCTGTGGAACTGGGTCCAGGGGATCAGTTAGTAAGTGGACCGGCCATGCAGTGGTGGTACTGCTTCTCTTTGTCTTTGAGCCTGGGCACTGCTTGTTGACAGCTGCTCTTGGGACGAGGAAGGCTTGGTTCTTGACACTTCACCAGTCCATGTGGGTTTTGTGGGCACCCTTTCTTGAGGGCACTCCCTTCTACGTGGGCATGTGCCAGGGCATAGCTTCCCAGACTTATTTGGCCTACCACCCCTTTTCAGAAAGACACTACTGTGTAGCTCCCTAGCAAGTAAAAACATTTAGCCCATCATCCAGAAGAAAGGGTTGTCTCTGCTTCTGCAGCCCCTCGGTCAGTCCAGGGCTGCCTCCCAGGGGGCAGTGTTGTCCACTGTTGGAAGCGCTACTGTAGTGCTTTGTTGGTCACTTTGCTTCTGGGAAACTCTGCTGATGAAATTCAATGTTCTTTCCCAGATTTGCTCCTAGGGGTTGAAATCCCCCTTTGGGATTGAGAGCGAGTGGCAGGTCTTTGGCTGCTGTGTCCGTTTGGTGCCGTGTTGACGGTTCGCACAGGAGTGGGATGCTCGGACTGGCGCTTCACTTGATCCTTTCCCCAGAGAGGAGCTTCCGTCTAGGCTTACAGGTGACCTGAGGGCAGTAGTTTCAGGGCTTCATCCAGCTTTCATGGCTTTGGTAATTCTGCAGTCTGTGAGATTTTGGGATTAAGTTCAGCATTCTCCTTCTTTTGATCAGGATTGTTCTTGCAAGCTTTGATCAAAACTCCCAGTCATGGTGGCTGGTCACCATCAGATCTTCCTTCTGGTCTCATGGCACAGGACCCAGTCATTCATGAGAACAGTTAGCCACATGGTCTGAACCCTTCTCCTGTGGCCGACTCTCCCCTGCCTCTGTTGTCCAGGTGAATAGGGGCCAGTTGTGCGTTAGAAGGCCGCCTACAAAGTGTTCAGACCCTACCCAGTGCTACCCAGGGAACTAGGAGGTAGAGCCCAAGCACAGACCATAATGCTGTGTTAACTGGGTGGATGTCCAGGAGACCCGTGAGAGGATCAGATCCCATCCGGTTTTTAGTTTCACAGAAGCAGCCTCAGTTGTGGTGGTCATCATTATTGTGACTATGTTGCACCACTTTTGTCAGTTCAACGTTTTACAGGGGGCAACCCTACCATTCAATGATGCCATTTTCCCATCACCTTCAAAACTGCCCCCCCTTTCCCAACTTCCTGCCCCGATAGCCACCCATAAACTTTGTTTTCTGTTCATTTGTCTTTTCACATAAGTGCAACATCTGCCCTTTTATCGTTGATTTGTATCTCTCAGTATCACGTCTTCCAGCTTCAACCACGCTGCACAAGACTTTGTCGCCTCCTGGCGGAATGGCACGCCTTCACTGTATCGCCCCGGTGTAGCCCCTGGCCTACTGCTGGGTGTTCAGGGTCTTTGTACCTTTTGGTTGTTGTGAGTGGCGCTACAGTGGACACTGGTGGGCAGCCTCATGTTGAGGCTCTGCTTTCAGCGTCTTTGGTTACATACCTAGGAGTGAAATTTCTGGGTCACATGGTAGTTCTTTCAGTTTTCTGAGGGCCCACCACACAGCTTTCCACAGAAGCTGTACCATTATGTGTGTACTCCCACCGTCTATGTGTAAGGGTTCCTGTCTCCCCACATCCTCCCTACCATGTTACTTTCTGTTTAAAACAGCCACCACCACAACAAAATTACCTGTGCGAGTGGTCATGAAATGACGGTCTTTGTTGTGGTTTCTAGTGTTCTCTGATGACAAAGGAATTGAGTGTCTTTTCTTGTCTTTGGCAGCATGTGAATGCTTTATTAGTGAAATGTCTGTCCACATCCTTCTACCATCTTGTGATTTGGTTGCCATTTTGCTGTTGTTGGAAGTTGTATTTATCTACAAGGGGCTTCAAGAAGTCTGTGGGAAACCTCAGTTCTCTCCCAGCCCATTTCTCTGTCAGCTTTTTGAAGGACCTCCTCCTGGGCTGGTTATTAGATTCCTCTCGGGGTGTGATTTCTAAGGTGGTCTCCCAGGTGGAGGTGGGTTGTCTTTTTTCACTTTTGTGGTCAGTCTTTTTGATGAGCAGACATGATATTTTTATGGGCCTCTAGCTGTTGTGCTTTCTTACCACAGTAGGCAGTCCAGTGCTGCAGTCCGACAGTGCCACCCTGCTTTTCCTTCTGCTTTGTGTATGGCGTGAGGCAGGGATCCTGCTCCATTAACTGTGTAAATTGAATACTCAAAATTGGGGGGGATGACGGCATGAAGTGGTTGGTTTACAAACTTTCATAGGTGGGGGAACATATTCAAAGAAGTATAGGATTAAGGTGTTATTTAATTGCTATCACGAAGCCGAGGAATTATGTACAGGTGCCAGGTTGGCAAGGGGTGGATTGAGGTAGTTTATTGTGCCAACCTGGCTGATGAATACATGTGAGGTTAATTGAAGGTCAGAGGGGTAAATGGCTCGGTGAGCCTCGCCTTTCTCTAATCCTCGGGTCTCTAGCTTTGTGATGGTCAGACTAGAGTGGAGCTGCCTTAGCCAGTTCCCTGCTTCAGCTGGCAAAGCTCACTTCCTGCAAAACATCCCTAAGGAGAAGCCACATAAATGTACCTACCCCAGTGCAACCCTGGGTGCCGGAACAACCGTGTGGAGACCCCTGCCAACGCTGAGATGCTTACACATTCACTGATTTGGCTTTCCTCCTGCAGTCGGCATCATTGTGTGTGTTTTGTGAGATGGAGGAGGACTTTGTGGATTGGTGTTGGACATATGGGTTAATGTTGGACTTGTGGGCTTGGGCAGCACTGGGTTGGGATGTTTTCTTGATGCGTACTTACCCTTTATATAAAACTCTCTTATACATGAGTTTCTGTGGATTTGTTTCTTTAAAGTACCCAGACTAATGCAACTTGAGTTTACACATTTGGGCCTTTAACTGTTTTGAAATTTGCCTTGGGTATGGTCTGAGGCAGGGATCCTCTTTTTATTTTTTATTCCGTGTGTGGAAATCTAGTTTCCCCAGCACCACTTCTAGAAGAGACATCTCTCCCCTATCTGATGGACTTTTGTTCAGCCAGCAGACCATAATATCAGTATATAAGAGAGCTTCAAAAAATTCGTGGAACCACCTCCCCCTTTTATGTGTGTTTTATATTTTTTATCCAGTAGGGCCTGTATTTTATCAAATGTGGTTTTAAAAATTTTCTACATTCAGTTGAGATAGTTTTCTTCATTCTACCTGGTGGAATTATACTGATACATTTTTTCCAGTTAATAAATCTTACATAATTGAGATAGGTTCATTTTTTATAGATTCAGTTTGATTGTGATAAAACTAAATAGTTCAGTGTAGTAATCATTAACCACATATAGGCATTTAAGTTAAAATAAATTAGATTTTAATTTAAGAAATCAGCTTCTCAGTCTTGCAAGCACATTCCCAGTGCTCGTGTGGCTGAGTTGGACTCCAAGCCACCCTGTGGGACAGAGCTGAGCTGCCTGGAAGGGTTTCCAAGGCTCCCGGTCTTTATGGAAACCAACTGCCTCATTTTCCTCCCATGGAGCGCCTGGTGGATTTGAACCGCCCACAGTTCACTTAGCAGTTACCACATAACTACCACACCACCAGGACTCCTGCCTCTATGTCTAGTGGCTGTTGTATTGGACAGTCCCCATTATTGGACCTTTGTGCCATCATGGAAAGTTCTTTTGGGTTCCACCGTGGATAAACTCTTTTTTTCTGCTGTAATTTGACTGGAACAGTTTGACGAAGTCATCATGTGCTTGCTCTTGAGTGTCGTTCTCATGTCATGTTGGTACGAGTGCTGCAGGAAGAAACAGGACCTATTCTCTCTCTTCCTGTTCTGGGGGAGAATGTGTAGGAGAAAAGCGCCCTGTTCTCTGTGGATCTGGAAGCGCTCGAGCAGCCTGATGATTTTCGGTGGGAAAAGGTTCACTCAGCTCCGTTAAGTCACTGGTCTGTGCAGTTTCTTTTCACTCTCAAAGTGGCTGTTTCCTGGGTTTCTCTGTGAATTTCTGTCATGGAGTGTTTGGAGTTACTGGTACAAAGCCAGGAGCCTGCAAGCTCTGGCCCTGGGGCTGCAGGCTGCTCTGGCAGCTTCTTGGCAAGCCCCACGCCACACCCACTCACCACCTTGGTGGTCAGAGGACCATTGTGACGGGGAAGGTATGAGACTCAAGTCAAAGCCATTTGTCCCTGGCACAGTTCCTGTGTCTTGAGGGCACATTCTTAGGAGTGGGAATTCTGGATCTGTCTGGGTTCTTCTGACTGTTTAAGGAAGCGCCATGCCGTCAGGCCCACTACAGCCCAGTCTTTGCACAGCCCGGCAACATTGTTTGTTTCCATTTTGCATTTTGGTGCCATTATTGTTTGGGTGAGATGGTGTCTCCCGATAGCTTCGATTTGCACTTCCTCAGCAGTGGGGCAGTAGGTTAAGCACCAGGCACCTAACGGAAAGGTTGGTGGTTCAAGCCCAGCAGCTCCTTAGCAGGAGTCAGCCTGGCTGGACGCCAGGCAGTGCCGGCTGGCCGTGAGTGTCTCTCCGTGCTCTTTGGGCTGGGCATCTCTATAGGTGGAGCGCCTGTCCTCATTGTCCTCTTCGGGGCTGAGGTTTGGCGTTTTCTGCATACTCAGGGACACCGCCTGACGGCTGAGCCCAACGGGCTTTCCTCAGAGCTTGCTTCACTTTTGTGCAGTCTCCACGTTCCAACAAGTGCGCGAACTACAACACTGTTCCCTCAGGTTTTAACTGTGCTTTCTGCGGCTGCTCTTGGCTTTATTCCACCTGCCCGCGCTGCATGTGCTGGTGGTGCAGTGGGTTAAGTGCTGGCCTGCTAAGGCTGGTGGTTCAGACCCACCAATGAGGCTGTCTGTTTCTGTCTTGGAAACCTGAGAGTAGTTCCGCTGTTCTATGGGAGGGGTGGTGGGGGTTTCTGTGAGTGGGAGCTGACTGGGCTGCGGGGGGCTTTGTTTGGGGGATTGGATGCTCTGATTCTGTCTGCACCCTGTGGGGACTCATGGGAGGTCTGTCTCTTAGACTTGTCTTGTCCTGATGCAGTTATCTCTGCTTGAGGCACCGGTGGTGGCCGGTGTGGGCCCTTGAACCAATGTCTCAGGTCTGGGCATCTTCTCCAGGTGACCCTGGAGTGATCCAGAAGTGGGCTGAGGCAGGCTTGTCATAGTTCGTGGCTGGGAGCATAACACCAGGGCTTGAGTCTCCCGCAGACAAATGAGCATGTGGCCTCCAAACCCCGAGGGACTGACTGCTGCACCCCCTCCCTCAACACACACACACACACACACACACCCCTCGCCCACCTGCCTGCCAGTGAGTTTGGTTTAGTTTGCTTGAGTTCTTGCATTGGGAGTCCACCAATTTCCAGTGCCCTGTGCACAGTGGAAGGAAGCACTGCCCTGCCATGAGCCAGCCTCGCGGTCTGCTCCGTGTGAGCCCAATGTGGGACTCACTGTGTCAATAGTGCGTCTCCTTCAGCACCCACCTTTTCTTTTAAGCCTGATGCCCTTCTCCAGGGACTGGGCCCCCATATCTCTCTCCCCCCCCCACACACACCTTTTCTTCTAAGCCTGATGCCCTTCTCCAGGGACTGGGCCCCCTGATATCTCTCTCTCTCTCTCTCTCTCTCTACTGGGCCCCCATCTCTCTCTCCCCCCCCTCCTCCCACACCTTTTCTTCTAAGCCTGATGCCCTTCTCCAGGGACTGGGCCCCCTGATATCTATCTCTCTCTCTCTCTCTCTCTCTCTCTCTCTCTCTCTCTCTCTCTCTCTCTCTCACACGCGCGCGCGCCTTTCCAATGACTGGGTCATTGATCTTGCAAAGTTCTGCCATGCTGCCCCAGTGCCACCAAAAGTCTTAATTTCCAGTGGCTGATTTGACCTCGTTTCCACTAATGAGGAGCACACAGACTGCATGTGTGATCAGTTTCAGGCACAGAGGTTGGTAAACTACTTTCCGTGTTTCCTCACCGACTGGCAGTCCTGGTGGGTGTGTGAAATTGAATAAGCCTTTCTTATTAATTGGTCTTCCATGTAGGCACGTGGCTGTTGCCCTTCACAGATAGCATCTCATGTCAGGCTTAGTCGTGAAATGTTCTTTTTGACGATGAATATGACACTACATTGCATCATTCTGGTAGAGTGGATGCTTGTCGGATTCAAAGTGGCCAGCACCAGTTTCAGCCCGCAAGCCTCGGATAGCGCCCTTTACGTGGTCTCTTTCCGTTCGACGACTTCCCGTTGTCCTAGACTCCCGCTTCTCACATTCCATGTGCTGTGCTGAGTGGGTGTCTGCAGCAGTGGCCTCCCCGCTCGGTCGTGCATCAGCAGAGGAGGGGCTCCATCCGGGGCATGAAGGCCGGTACCCCTGTGAGGAGACAGCTCTCTCCCAGTTGTGATTTGAGTGCCTTCAACATGTGGTGCTCCGTTCCTGCACTGTGTTAGACGGTGGTCTGCTGCTGGCCAGGAAGGTTTTGTTAAAGAAGTAGCTCCCCAGGCCCACCACGGCTGACTCTGCACGACGACCCTGCTGGCTTGTGAAATACCAGTGACATAGGTCCCTTCCAGCATCCTGGACACAGGCCAGTCACCCCAGTAGGACACTGACAGCCCAGCTTCCTGGCCAGGGGAATGGAGCTGTGAAGAGGCAGCCAAGGGCCACCTTCTGTAAAGCAGACACGCTTCCTTAAACAGGTAACAATACAAGGCAAAAAATAAGCCCTTCTGTTAGAATTATTGGACAAAACTCAGTTGAGATTAACTGAGAAACATACTAATAAGAAGCGAGAGCAGAAACTGCAGTAAAACCCTTGTTTGTGCCCTAAAGTTAGCCTTCACATAGCTGTGTACTATAGCCCCGATGCACTGTTGGCCTCGAGGCCAGCGGTTCAAACCCACTAGCCGTTTGTGAGAGAAAGATGAGAGAGTGCTCCTATGAAGGTGACAGCCTCGGGGGTCCTGTGGAGGGTGGCTGTGATCGGACTCGCTGCGATGACAGTGGGTTTTGGGTGTTGGGCACCTTCAGGTGCATTCACGCACCGTAGTGGCATCACTGCTGTGCTGTAGGACACGTGCCTGTAACGTTAATGAGGGAATTACTCTCTGGGAGACTTGGTGGTGTGGTGATTAAGCACTTGGCTGCAAACTGAAAGTTTCCCAGTTCAAACTCAGTCGTGACTAAAGGAAAAAAAAAAAAGACCCACTGAAAAGGACCCGATGATCTGCTCCTATTGCAGGTGACAGCCGAGGACTCACTCTGGGGCTGTTCCCCGGCCCAAAGGGCCACCTGGTCACCTAGAGCTGTAGCTACAGGTGGCATCTGCGGAGCCTGAGCAGGTCTGGCACTGGCTGGGGTGTAAGGCTGGGAGCCGAGCTGGGCACAGTGTATGGGGTAGAGATCAGGGCAGAGACTGGGAGAGGAGGAAAGCGGCCAGGTGTGCAGCCCAGCACAAGGCCCAGGGTGGCCAGAGCCCCACTGGATTACTGGGAGCAAAGGAGGAAGGGGAGAGAATGTGGGCTTTCCTTGCGGGGTGTGGCTGGGAGTTGAGTAGCTGGAGGGGTTTTGGGTGGTTGAGCAGCTGGGCTGCCCCATTCCCTCCCACTACCTCCGTGAAACCCTGCGCGGCATGTCTGTGTATGCTGTGCAGACAGGAGGAGCCCTGGAGAAGCCTGCAGAGGCTGGCGTTGGTGTGCCTTGGGAGGGTCATCAGTTCATGCCCACTCGCTACTGCTCAGGAGAAAGATGAACCGCTGCAGAATCCCACGGAGGCATCTCTGGTCTGCCCTCTTGAGTCACTCTGAGTCAGAACTGACTCTTTATGCTGGGCTTGGTGTTTGTGGCTCTGGTGGCAGGGCTGGGTTGTGATGTGTGGAAGGTTCCTTTCTTACAGTGAACTACCCCACGGGGTTTCAGACTGCCCGCCAGCCCTCTTTCTCAGGCAACTACTCCATTGGTTTGAACTGGTGGCTTTTCGGTTGGTAACTGAGCCCTTAACCACTGTGTCACCAGGGCTCCTTGCAGTAAGGTGAGCACATAGATCTGGCAGTGGACGTGTGAGGGAGTTAATGGCTGCAATCTGAGTGAGCATATACTGAGAGTGGGGTGTGTGTGTGTGTGTGTGTGTGTGTGTGTGTGTGTATTCTGCCTTCCATTTCCTTGCATTTTCCTACCACCTTGTGCAGCCTCCAGTATGTGCTCTAGGTTGGATATGCACAGTGAAGTAGGTAGTTTGTTCCCGAATGTCTCTGTAGGACAGAGTCAAACTGCCCTGTGTGGAAGCAGGCAGTTTCCTCTTGCTGTCTCAGAACATCTGGTGGATTTCAACCACCTAGCTAAGCACTGTAACCACTACATTCATCAGCGCTCTGGTAATGACCTTAAACCCAAACCAACTCACTGTCATTGAATCCATTCCGACTCTGAGCGACCCTGTAGGACAGGGTAGAACTATCTGGGTTTCCGCAACTGCTATCTTTACGAGAGTAACGTCCTTCTTTCAAGGAATGTCTGCTGGTTTCGAAAGGCTGACCTTCCACTTAGCTCAACTCGTAACCCACTATGACATTAGGGCTCCTTTATAATGACATTAAAAACCTCCCAACTCTCTGGCATCAAGTCGATTGGGACTCCTAGGGCCCCCATAGTACAGGGTAGAACTAGCCCTGATTTTCTGAGACTCGTCTTTCTTCCCTGAAGCGCCTGGTGGTTTTCAACTGTGGACCTTGCCGTTTGATGCTGGCCAGAGAGAGTGAGTGAAAGATGTGCACTCACAGATGGTCCACTCTCTAGAAGGCGTCCTTCCAGGGTGGACGGGTTATGTACTCCACGTCAAGTAACAAAGGGTAGTCCACGCTGAGCTGTGGGTCAGTAGCACACTGAGAAAAGGTAACTTGTGACTGATTTGCAGGAGCATATGTTAATGTGGTCCTGAACTAGAGGTGAGTCGCATAATGACTTTTCTTTCTGGTCTCAGCACAGCCCCCTTGGCTATCTAGTTCTCTCATGCCAGGAGTGTGCCATCCGCTGGGTCCTCAGACAGGCCCATATTTCCGGAGGGCACCCTCTGCTGGTTACACAGGAGACCAGCCGGGAGAGGCCTTCCTGCTGTGGTACAGGTCTGCCCGGCCCAGGTCTCCTCAGGCTTTCCCACCCCCACTCAGGCTGGAAGGAAGCAGGGGACCCGGGAGGATAGTGGGGCTTGATACAGACTTCACTGGACCACTTGTGGGTTTCCTTGGAAGGTCACTGTGAGAACGGTCACCCAGATGTAGCAGGACATCTGATGGCTCAGGCTCGATCCCAGGCTCTTCGTCAACCAGCACTTTGACTTTTTCTTCCTTCTCTGGAAGGTTCTTCAGCATCTCTCAGGAAACAGCAGTGATTCCACTGGTCTGTCCCTGCTTCCTCAGACTGTCAAGTCCAAACCGACAGCGGCCTGCCTGCCAGGGTTCCTGGGAGCAGAGCCGATAGCTTGAGCTTGCTCCCACCAAATGTTGGTGTGGTTTAGAAGGCACTGGCCATTTTATGTGAATGTACGCACGCATGTACAGGGTCGACAATGCAGCAGTGAGTTTGGGTTTTTTTGAGTGGTGGTGGTATAAGTGGTTCAGTCTTACAATATTTTCGGGCGTTTTACTTCTTGCAAAATAGATTCCAAAAGTGGGGAAATTCTAGGTCCTCACAGGGCAGGAAGGGGCCTCCATTGCTCTCCTGGAATTTGGTGTTAGGCGTACAGTGTGCCTGTCTGAGTGATACACAGGTTACCTGGATGCAAAGTTCATTCTGATGCAGAACGCTTTTCCAGGCATTATTCTTTTGTTAAGGATAGTTCCCATTTTCTCCTTTAGGCCCATCTGCCCCACCTTAAATGTGAATGATTGAGGTGTTTCCAAAGCTGAAAGCAATTCCATTAAAGCACGACTCACCCTGACCTGTTCCCATGGATTCCTGGGAAAACGCCAAATCCCTCTTGCTTTCCTGTTCCTGGCTTTATTGTGGCCTTCCCTTTCTCCGCCCACCTTCCCCTCCTCTCTTCTTCCTACTACCTTGCTCTTAGGTGGGTCATTCCCCCAAGGCCAGTCAGAAGAGATAGATAGGGTCACCTACAAACTGTTTACTTCCAGGAGATTCAATGGGTGTGCTATCTGGGCATTCAGTTAGAAATTGGGGGGTGTTGAGATACCCCAGACAAGCACCATCATTGGAGTTCTTCCTTTCCAGCCTGCCTCGACTCTCATCTATGTCTTCATGGCCCTCTCCCTCCCCTAGCTGACCTCCAACCCTTCCTTCATTGGTCTGGGAGACCCACAGAGGCACGGCTGCTGCTGCTACCAGATGTTTTCTGGCCTTCACTTATCTTGTGAACGTCAGGTCTACATCTGGTGTGTCTGTCTGGGAAGCATTACAGCCAGAACGCTCTTTAGACTTCTGCCATCTGTCTTTCCCCGAGCTGATCTGTCTTTACATGGGACTGCCATGCTTGTGTGATCTGTTCTTGGGTGACCTGTTATATTTCCTTAGGCCTTGTTGGCCTTTTTCTGCACCTACGTCATGTTATCGTCCTAAGTGGTTTGCTTTTTTTAAAATAATGGTTTAGTTGCTTACCGCAATCAGGCTTCACGTTCATTTTTCCTTCTTCACCTGGCTGAGTGAGGCTGGGTTGTCCAGGGAAACAAAACCAGTGGCTCTCATGGATGTCTGAAAAAGAACTGTACGTCAAGAGGGCATCCCAGTCCGTCCAACTCAAGTCCGTGGGTCCGAGGTTAGCTGGAGCCCTCCTCAGACTCACATAACTGCAGGCCGATGGTGTAGAAAGGTGAAGCAAGTGGGAAGCGGGGAGATCATAGGCTGGTGGGTGCAGAGTCACGTGGATCCAAGGTCAGTGATGGGAGCTTGGCAGGGTGCTGACTGCTCTCCAGGCCAGCCGGCCTTGTGGGCAAGGAGAGAGAACAGGCCACGCCTCCAAGGAAGCAGCACCAGGCTATCTGATTGACAGGTTAGACTCCACCCTTACTTTTTGATGCAGGGTCTAGTCAACATAAAATGGAATTGTCACACTGGGCTGTTGCATTTTGTATTTCCATGAAAATGGTATTTTATGCTAATCTACACAAACAGCATGTAGCAGCATTCCATCCATTTATGTGTCTCACGTGATGCTAAGGGTTACAGAAAGGCTGGATTCCACGGGAATTCCAACTTCTGTACTGCACTTACCCTTTAGATCAGGATTCTTTATAGAAGCTTTGCTCAGAACGTTGAGCTGCCCACCACCCAGTTCTGGTCTTGGGGCAGAGCAGGTTGTTAGCCACACTCCCACCGCCATGTCCTGTCCTGTCATGGACCCCTCCTCAGTGCCGTAGGAGGACAGACCAACTGTTAGACTGGGGATGGCTGCTGGTGAGCTTTGTTTTTCTTATGTGTGAATAATTTTATTGGGGCTCTTACATCTCTTACAACACTCTACACATCCGTTGTTATCAAGCACATTTGTACATACATTGCCATCATCATTTTCAGAACATGTTCTTTCTACTTGAGTCTTTGGTATAAGCTCCTCTTTTTTCCTTCCTTTTCTCACCCTCCCACCCTCGTGAACCCTTGATAAATTATAAATTGTTATTATTTTCATATGTTTACACTGTCTGGTTATATGTCGAGCATTGCGATCGGTTTCCCCTTCCCTCTCTCCCCCTACCCTCATGGTATTGCTACTCCCATTACTGTTCCTGAGGGGTTAATTGTCCTGGATTCTGTGTGTCTAGAGCTCTTACCTGTACCAGTGTACGTGCTCCTCTGGTCTAGCCGGGTTTGTAAGGTAGAACTGGGGTCATGATAGTGGGGGGAGGAAGCATTAAAGACCTAGAGGAAGGTTGTGTGTTTTGTAGGCGCTATGCTGACTTGTGCCTTCCTTGTGACCCTTCTGTGAGGGTATGTAAAGTTGTCTACAGATGGGCTTTGAGTCTCCACTCCCCCCCTCATTCACCTCAATTGGATTGTTTGTTCTGGGTCTTCTGATACCTGATCCTGCTGACACCTCATGATCATAAAGGCTGGTGTGCTTCTTCTATCTGGGCTTTGTTGCTTCACTACTAGATGGTCCCTTGTTTGACTTCAAGACTGCTGGCAAGCTTTTAAGACCCCAGGTACTATGCAGTGAACATATTTATTATTAGATCAGTTACTTGGGAGAGCTAAGGAAGCCGTGACCCAGACGTCCAAGCCAAGGAACCAGATCCCGCGAGGCGCTGGGTGGTTCGGAAATCCGCAGCCTGTGCAGTGGCTCTGTAGTCTTGTGGTTGGTTTCCTTTTTGCCGGTAGAACTTTTTATAGGCACGAAGCTTATTGACAGTGAGTACAGTACTGAATCAGTCAGTCAGTCCCCCATTTCCATCACCTTAAACAGAAACCCGTGCCCTGCACGCATCAGTTCCCCCGTCCCCCTTAGGTGCACACGCACATGTGTTGTTCTGATGATGGTTCCGGGTGACTTTTCCGTTCTCATTTGCATTGCCTCCTATCTTAAGTGTCTGGAAATGGTTTATTTGTCACTGAGAGTTGTCAACGGGACCAGTACACAGAGGTGTACAGATGTGACAGCAGCAGCGGATTGTGGGATAAGATGTACTGCTAAGATCCGACGATCTGAAGTGTGGTGTGAACATGTGGCCATTTGGGGACTCTGGGGGTGGTATGTGTCTTTTGGGCAGAAAGTACCTTTTGGGTCAATACAGACAGGCAGTTTCCTGGGCTGCGGTAACAAAGTACCACAAAGTGGGGCTTCAAGCAGGAATGCCCTTGCTGGAGGCTAAACCTTGAGACTAGGGGTGACAGTTGGGCTGATGCTTGCCGGGGGAAGGCGCTCTCTTGCCCGTTCCCACTCCTGGTGGCTCCAGGCCTTGTGGCTGGCCCTGCCATTGGACTCCACAGACCTGCTCTCCTCCTTTTCTAGGTTGGCTTCACGTTCACCCTCGGACCCTGTTTACAGACAAAGTCCTGTTCACAGGCTTGCAGGCCAGGCCTCCGGCTTATCTTTGTGGGCACACAGGGACATCTTGGTGTGTTAGATGGCTTTGCACCAAGGCAGGTCTGTGTGTAATCAGACACGCAGCGAGAAGTGGGGCATTGCTCCCCACAGCTCCCCGCCCGCGAGGTCCAGTCACAGCGGAGCCTCGAGGCACCTCTTCTGTAGCTGGTCCCTGAGCAAAGACAGCACTTGTAGATCCCAGCTCGGGCTCCTGTCTGAGTCCGCCTTTGTTCGCTCCAGTGTGTCCCCGGGGCCCTGCAGGGAGGCGACCACCCTTGGAGTCCTGGGTGGAAGCGACTCGTGACCCAGGCTTCTTTTTGTTGTGGTGTGGGTGCTGTGCTCCACGGAGCAGTCCTGGTGGCTTAGTGGGCTGCTCATTGAACTGCTAGCCACAAGGTCAGTAGTTTGAACTAAACAGCTGCTCCAGGGAGAAAATGGAATCTGCCTGCACCATAAAGATGTAAAAAGTCTTGGAATCCCCCAGGGCTGATCCCCAGTATCCTGTGGGGTGGCAATGAGTCAGAATTGACTCGAAGGTGGTGAGTTTGGGGTTTGTTTGAGGCACTACTCCAGATTCCTGTTTTACCTCGGCTCCAGCTCATTTTGCCTTTGAGCTTTCTCTAGCTGTGACAAGCATGCTCAGTGACTTCTAATTCCCTTCTTGTGGTTTGTCATTTTTAGTTCTGTCTTTTCCCTGAGTCTTCTAGTTTACTGCTTATCATTTCTAATTTACTGCACACATGTTCAGCCTGGCCTGCCCCGGCTTTAGGATGGCAGGTGTGGGAATACTACGCTCTGTTTGGTAGTTTTAGGTCTCTGTGAGGGCTCTCTGTTGGTGGCTTTGCTGGTCTGACCTTTGGGATGGAGGGGCCTCCTGGGTAGAACCTGAATGGACTTGCACCTTCACTTCTGGGGCCCAAGCCAGGTCTCATCAGGCCCATTAGGCATTGTGAATCTCAGCAAACTTGGTGGCATTTGATCACCACCCCACCCACCCATTATCTGTTCTGCCATAGTATCCCTGCTTCCCTGCACTGAAAGCCCCTAAGCACCCTTCCTCGGACTGAGCCCGCCTTCTCTGCTGCCCCTGCCTGCATGGGGAGGGCTCAGGTTGAGCTCTGGTGCCCCTTTTTCCTTGCAGGTGCATTTAAGGTAGGGGTGTGTGTGTGTGTGTGAAAGAGAGAGAGAGAGAAAAGAGAAGAGGGGAGAGGAGGAGAAAAGAGGAGCGGGAGAAAAGAGATAGCATAGCATTCTTTAGTAGCATCGGGAGGGTCTCCTAATTTCCCTTCTAACTTGACAAATTCAGATGTCTCTCTTTCCCCATGAAATCCCCAAACAGAACTCTTGGCTTGTCAGGATTGGCCAGGGCACTGAGGGCAGATGTGGGCACAGTACCTTGGGGTGGGCTCCACTGTGTCTCTGGGCTCCTGTCTCTCTCAGAGTTTGACCTGATTGGTAATTAACTTAGATGCCTTAAGAGGAAACTTTTTTTGGTTTCTCTCTCTCTCTCTCTCTCTCTCTCTCTCTCTCTCTCTCTCTCTCTCTCTCTCTCTCTCTGTGTGTGTGTGAGAGAGAGAGAGAGAGAGAGAGAGAGAGAGAAGTGCTTTTATTCTTTTCAGTTGGAAGGTTAGTAATGACTAGAAATAAGATGGAGGGTTTTCTCCTTTTTCCTTTTGGGGAGTAGGCTCCCTGGAGAGGTTTCCATCAGGGAGCCGGTGTCTTGTGGGAGCGGCAGCCAGCAGTGGGGTTGGTGGCCTAGGTTGCGCTCCGTGGTTCGCGCTGACTGGCTGACAGCCTCTCTGTCCCTGTTTCAGGGGAAACCACAGTTCCACCATGGCTCATTCAAAGTCGAGGGCAAATGATGGGAAGATCACGTACCCGCCCGGTGTGAAGGAGATCTCCGATAAGATCTCCAAGGAGGAGATGGTGCGGCGTTTGAAGGTGAGTGACGGTGGGTCCACTTCAACCTGCCGAGTGAACTATCCACAGCAGCCGAGGAGCAGTGTCAGGGACTGGGCTGAGATGAGGTGCACTGGGGCTTCCGGGTCAGACGTCCCACTACTCTTAGCCTCTTTTCTAGAGAGAGCAGCAGGATTCAAAGTGGGGCGATGCTGATTTTGGGCATACCCTGGTAAATGTGTCAGGTGTGTCAATTACAAGTACTGATGAACACCAAGGCGGCATTGGTTATGGAATGTCCAGTGGCCCTGTGACATTTTAGCCAGAATAGTCTGAAATCTCTCACTCTATTTGGAAGGGATTCTAGGTAAAGAAATAGTTCCTTGAGCCCAGGTATGGTTTTTCCTTTGTCACCGTTCATAACGCCCCAAAGCCATTCAGACATTTAAAAGTAATAGGATGCACACGTTAGGGGACTCACCTAGAACTTTTTAGCCTTAAACTCATGGTCCTGCCGGCCAGGAAGGTTGGTCCACAGTGTACATGGGACGGGAAGTCTCAGGAAGTCCTCGAATTCTCCCAGTAATGACTGGTGCATGAGGCTAAGTTTAATTTAACATCCAGTTAACAGGAATCGTAGGACAAGGACAAGCAGTTTGCCCAGTGTTTAAAAGGACAGTCTTGGAGGGGCCTGGTCCTCTCGGACAGACCCTTTTCTCGGGCACTGAGAGCGGACCTGTGGGCATGGTTGGAGCGAGGCCTCCTGGCCAGAGGGTGCTCTTACCTGGAGCGGTGTCTCAGGACTGGATGAACATTTTGTTTGTGCCCTTGTTTGGGTAGATGGTCGTGAAGACATTCATGGACATGGACCAGGACTCTGAAGAAGAAAAGGAGCTCTACCTGAACTTGGCCTTACATCTCGCATCAGACTTCTTCCTCAAGCATCCTGATAAAGATGTCCGCTTGCTGGTCGCTTGCTGCCTGGCCGACATCTTCCGGATCTACGCCCCCGAAGCACCATACACGTCCCCCGACAAACTGAAGGCAAGTGCCGCCCACACCGCCCTGCACGAGACACTGCTTCCATCTGCCCGGCTTGGCCCCCGGTTGGGGCTGACGTAGATGAGAGGAGTGTCTGGCTCCGTTGCCCTTGGCTGTAACAGCCTCTTGGAAAACCACTTCTGGGTTTCTGGAGCTTATGTTTGGAAACAAACTTCTGATCCTGAGCGTAACGTGCGGACTAGTGTGGCGAGTTCAAGCCTTCCAGTGCTCTCTGTGGCCCTGGGCTCTACTCCCTCCGGCTTCCCTTTCCCTTCTGAACTTTTGTCCCGGGACAGGCTTCATAGTTTGAAGTAGCACAGTCAGCTGGATGCTAGATTTCTTTCTCTCTCTCTTTGCAGAGTCTGTAGAAAAATGACTGACTTGGAAATGGGATTTTTTGAATATATAGGTGCACCAAGTCAAATGTACTGCCATGGAGTCGATTCCAACTCATACATAGCGATCCTATATAGCATTTCCAACACTAACTCTTTAGGGAAGTAGACAGGCTCAGCTTGCTTTTGCAGAATAGCTGGCAGGTGTGAACCATTGAATCTTTGGTTAACAGCCCCATTCTTAACCCTTAGAGTGTCTAGGGCTCCTCTGATGTATGTATGTGAATATACATGTGGGTGTGTGTGCACAGATACATGCATGCTTCTCCCCACCCCACCCAATTGATTGCTTTCTTGTAGAATGCTCTCGCCTGATTTTGACCTTTAAACTTTACAAGCCCATCACCTACATTTCTTCTAAAAGAATCCATTCTTCCATTTTCATAATTTACTCAATGGCATTGAGCCCATCTCTCCCCGTACACACAGGCACGTGCAGTCAAAAACACACAGCAAGTAGGGGAGAGATGAGGGAGAAGCAAGTCAATATAATAGCTGAAAAATTTTTTCTTAGGGATTCTTTTAAAATAACTAATCTGTGTGACCGCTTGTCTTTACTTTTTGTTGTCCATGAGATGAAGGTTTACAGAGCAGATCATCCGTCTTCGTTCCACAGTTAAGCACATCTTGCTCCATCTCATCCGTTGCAGTCCATTCAATGCACCACATTGCTTATCCCACCTTCCCCCTGTTGAAGCTGTAAATTAAATTCAACTATTATTACTTTACAATCGCTACTGATTCGTGTCATTTCCCATTTCACAAAGAGTGTGCAGTAAGATGCACACGAGTGAGGCAGGGGGAGAAAACCAAGTGACAGCACCCTGTGTACCAACACACTTGCCAGTGTCACAGCGTGCTGTTGTGAAGGACATGAAATCTGCTCCGCGATGTCTTGGAAGCCTGAGCAAAAGGGAGACGTCGTGGATCATTGCAAATTAACCACCTTTCCACTTGTCTGTTTTGTTTTGAAATGTCAAATTTTCAAACATTGCCCTGCGATAGTGTTATGTGAGAGGCTTCAAGATGTCTGTGCGAAAAATTCCATTACGGTGTCATTGCATTTTTCCGCAAGCTTCTTGTCGTCTCTTCTCCTGGTCCGTATAGCTTGCTGCTCCGGCGAACCCGGTAAGGTCTCAGTGGCAGCGGTTTTATCACATCACCATCAGCCTCAGCAGACCTTCTGGTAGCCTTGTGTCCCAGTCTGTTCTTCTCGCCTGTTGTAAGCCCCGTGCTTCTTCCTCTCCTTTGCGGTCACAGCTGACGGTTTTCCCCTGAAGGCTAGTGGTGGTAAGACGTTTGCTGTCACTGTCATCCACGCGACAGCCCACTTCAAAACTTACAGCCAAACGCAATGTCACAGGCAGACACCCATGTACGAATCTGCACATATACAGCCTGCGTCCCCCGTGTGCTAAGTAATTCATGATAACGGCATGTGAGTCTTAGATGAGCTTTGGGAGTCTATTTGTGTTGGCGATCTGACCATGGCTTTGTCTCCTCTTCTGAAGGATATATTTATGTTCATAACAAGGCAGTTGAAGGGGCTGGAGGACACAAAGAGCCCGCAGTTCAATCGGTATTTTTATTTACTTGAGGTAAGTCACCCTGTCAATCCTGAAGTAACTGATTTTGGCGCCTGGATCTTGTCCCTCCTTGGCATGCTCACCGTTGGTTCCCTTCTCTATCTCCCTTCCCTTACAGAACATTGCCTGGGTCAAGTCCTATAACATATGCTTTGAGTTGGAGGACAGCAATGAGATTTTTACCCAACTGTATAGAACATTGTTTTCAGTGATAAAGTAAGTCTCTTTGACCAGCTCTGTAGCATTTTAATAATCTGAAGCATTTCTAGCTTACAGATAGGAGCCCTCAGGGCGCAGTGGGGTATGAGTCGGGCTGCTATCCACAAAGTCAGCTGTTTGAAATCACCAACCTGCTCCTGTGAAGGGCTCCGAGGCCCTGTAGGGCAGCTCTCCTCAGTTCTGTCGGGCCTGGGTGGCGGGGAACAGTGGTTGCTTGCACTCCCAGTGACCTTGCTGCTTTGACTTTCAGCAACGGCCACAACCAGAAGGTCCACATGCACATGGTCGACCTCATGAGCTCCATCATCTGCGAGGGGGACACTGTCTCTCAGGAGCTCCTGGACACCGTGCTGGTGAACCTGGTACCTGCCCACAAGGTAAGTGGCAGCCTGTACCGCACCAAGAGGTGTGTGCTTACCTGCCCCTCAGACCTGGACTCTTGAATGCCCTTCATTCTGCTTTTACTTCCCTTCTAGAGAATTCCTTCTACTGACTTAGGTTAGTAAATCTTTGTGCTTAATGCGCATGAGTTACTAACTACGGGAAAAAAGACCAGTCACCGTTTGAGCTGACAATCCACGTGCAGAAAGTCAGATTCATATCGGCGCATTTCAGGGTGTGCATGCATAGCTACTATTATGGTGCATGTTTAAAGCGGCATGCGCTTGAGCTCACAAGCACACCAGGGAAAAATAGGCAAGGGAAGCCTGCCTTCAGGTCCCTTGGGTTCCAGGCCGTGGCTAAATAGACCAGCAGAAACCTTCGGCCCTGGAATTGTGTGGAGAACCAGAGGGGCGGCCAGTCTCTGCAGGCAGCCGGGAGGAAGGACCGAGGTTGCTGGCTTTCTTAGAACAGGCATGATCCTTGTCCACAGTCCAGCGTTGAGCTCTCTCCCGCTTCTGATAGCACTGGCCATCCTGGTTCTCTCTGGCTCCTAGACCACGCCACTCCCTCTCCTCTGCCTGTGGCTCTGGTCTGTTCAGAGGACGCCACTCTTGTCACACTAGGACCACCTGCTCCAGTAGGACCGCCCTTCACTGGTAGCTTCTTCAAAGAACCGCTTTCACAGTAAGGCCCTGTTTGCAGGTCCTGGGCTCTTGGCCTTCAGCACATCTTCTGGGGGAAGGTGGGGGGCTACAGTTCAGTCCCTGACTGAGGGCTACGCTTGTGTGTGTGTTTAGTTTATTTGTACCACAGTTGTTGTGCTGGTGGGTGTGTATTTTCAAACAAACGGAAAACAAGTATGTGCTGGGTGTTGGAAAGCCTCTTTTCATTGGTCCTGGGGATTGGCTTTCATGAGCAGAACGTTGTACATGGAGATGTGTTCTCCAGATTAAGAGCCACCACCCCTGAATCGATTCAGACTCCCAGCAACCCTGCGCGACACAGTAGAACTGCCCCTGGGCTGTCCGTCTCCATGGGGGCAGACTGCCACGTCTTTCTCCTGCGGAGCAGTTGGTAGGTTTGAACTGCTGACTTTGTGCTTAGCTACCACATCACCAGTGCTCCGGGAGGTGTGCTGCAGGGAGAGAATTGGAAGATGTTTTCCTCACTGGTACAGTGTTCTCAACCTTTCTCATGCTGCGACTCTTTCATACAGTTCCTCATGTGGTGGTGACCCCCACAACCATAAAATTATTTTTGTTGCTACTTCATAACTGCAACTTTGCTAGTTATGAGTCAGGCAACCCCTGTGAAAGGGTCATTTGACCCCCAAAGGGGTCATGACCCACAGGTTGAGAACTGCTGCTCTAGCACAAGTTCTCGTTTTGTGGGAGGGGTGAGCTGGCCGAGATGTGGATGGCTGCTGGTTGTGGGCTGTGACTGGAGTTGGCATGAGCATGAGTTCCCTGTAGCACCTTGGCTCTGGGTGGGCAGAGCCAGGCTTCAGTCATTGCTTCCCCCTCGCAAATGCTTGTGGCGCACTTGCTCCATTCCCGACCAGGTGCCTGATGGGGGGGGGGGCAGAGAGAGTAGCACCTGCTGTGCAGGGGCAGAGGATGAGCAGGGGTGCCCAGGAGGTCCTGTGGATGCAGCGAGGGACCCCACAGCCTCCCAGCGAGGGAGCACCAGGGCGTGATGCTCAGAGGGGACAGGTGACCGTCATCCTGAAGGTGGTATGGAAGAGTCCTCAGACTGACAGGTGGCGTGGTGGGAAGGAGCAGAGGCTGATGGAGAAGATGATGTGCAGAGATAGGAAACATGGGTTGGGGATTGTGTGGTCAGAGCTAGAGCGGCGTGGACAGGCTGCTGCTGTCCCAGGAACCCCGGGCTCCCCTCACTACGGCCCTGGAGAAAACAGATCAAGCTGGGGGTGGTGGTTCCCTTTCAATGGGCAGGCATGCGATCCAGCCAAAGGACATGGTCACAACTGTGTGATGAAGGTACCCTGGGTCCCACATGGGGATGCTAATGGCAAGGCTGGCTGTTGAAACCCAGCAGCTGTACCTCGGGAGAAAGCTGAAGTTGTTGCTCTCTGACAGATGCAGTCTCAGAAGCCTATGGAACAGTGCTCCTATCCTGTAAGGTCCCTGTGAGTCAGAATCGACCTGACAGCCGAGAGGAGGTGTTGTGAGATAATTTTAAGGTAGAGATGGCCTGTGTAGAGGCAGGCAGAGGTGTGGGGCTGTGGGGCTAGGTTTTTTGAGGGGTGGGCAGCGTCTAGTTCATGATGGGCAGGCTGGCTGGTTGCCTGGTAACTTGGCAGCCCATGGGTACACATGCAGTCTCCACTGAGGCCCTAGTACCACTCTATTATATTTGACAAATCACAGCCTTAACTGTTTAGTTAGAACACCTATTAGCTACAAGATATATACCTTAAGACAGCAGTTATCAACCCGGGAGTTCTTTGAGGGTCGAATGCCTCTTGCACAGGGGTTGCCTAAGGCCATCGGAAAACACACACGTATTTCACAATGTATAATTATACATTGTTTTGTGATTAATCGCTATGCTTTAATTATGTTTCATTATGTTCAATTTGTAACAATGAAAACACATCCTGCATATCAGATGTTTACATTATGATTCATAACAGCAAAATTACAATTATGAAGTAGCAACAAAAATAATTTTATTTTTTTGGGGGGGGTCACCACAACTTGAGGAACTATATTGAAGGGTCTCAGCATTAGGAAGATTGAGAACCACTGCCTTAAAAGATTTAAGGGCTTAATGTTCAAAAAGAAGACTAAAACAATTAACTAGACAGTATAAAAAGGGGAGATTTTATACAAAATTTATTAGAAATGAGAACTGGTCAGTGAGATTATAGTTTTGAGATTAGCTCTGACAGCGATTGGGAGAACCAGGAGGGGGAGAGGAGGAAGCCCTGGGGGCAGTTCCCCCTGTCCCATGGGACCGTGTGAGTCAGAATGGCCGCGTGGCTGTGAGTTTGTGTTTGGTTTGAGCAGTTTGTAAACCTGAAATAAACCAACCTCACTGCTATTGAGTTGACGCCAACTCTTTTTTTCTCTTCGATGCCAACTCTTAATGACCAATTAGGGCAGGGTAGAATTGTCACTGACTCTTTCCATGACTGTCAGTCACTCTTGAGTGGCATGTGGTTTTGAACTACGGACCTTGTGGTTAGTACCTTGGGTTGGGGCATTGGGACAGGGTGGGAGGAAGGTTGAGGGATTGCTTTTAAAGGTTTGGTTCTCGGGAAGATAATCTGGACTTGTACATTCAGATTTGTATAGATTTGTTTGTTCCATTAGTTCATGATATATTCAGCATTTTTCACCAACACTATAGTTCAAATTCATTCATTCTTCTGTGGCCTTTCAGCCTTCACATGCATGTGAGGCTATTGAAAGTACCATGGCTTAGGTCAGATTGCCCCCTCCCCCCCCCCATCCTCAAAAAGACATCTTTATTTTTTAAAATCTTTTGCACAAGATCCACCAGTGCACTATGTTGTTAAATTTCCTTACTTCTGCTTTCATGGGTATTAATTGTGAATATAAGTAAGATGAAATTCTAAACAACTTGCGTCCTTTGCTTATTGGTCCAGTGTGTAGTGCATCCTGAAAGCTCTAGCCTTTCTGTGATCATCATTAACAAGCGCTTCAAGTCCCTCCTGCTTTCAGCAAGCAGCAGTAATGTCTGCACGGTGGGGACCAGTACTGAGATGCCAAGTGTCTCTCTGTGCAGTCCAGCTTCCTGGGCTTTCTCAGCATGTGCATCGAGGAGGCAGGACAAAGAGATAGAGCCCTGACACACACCTTCCCAGTGTCCATCTGCGCAGAGTCCCCTTGCTCTGTTCTAAGGACTTCCTCTTGGTCCATGAACAGGTTCCACACGAGCACAATGTGGTGTTCTGGAATTCCCGTTCACAATGTTACCTGTACTCCTTGTGGTCCAAAAAAGGGATGAGTGCTTTTGTCCTTAAGACACAGGCAGTCATCTTTCTTGTATTCTCGCCTTGTCAGCAGTGACAGCCCTCGTTCACCTCATTTTCTGCGTCCACTTTGGATCTCTGGTAGCTCCCCGTCGGGGTACTGCTGCATCTGTTAGAGCATTTGCAATTTAGTGTGTCATTTTAGCTCATGTCCAAGTGATCACAAATCTTGTAGGCCAGATGTTTGTAAGAATATTGATAGGTTGAAAGTCAGAACTAACAATCTTTAAAAAAATTTTTTTTAGGTATTTATTTTGAAATGGTTTTATGTTCTTTTTTGTATTTTTAAAAAATAATTCTACTGGGGGCTCATACAACTCTTATCACAATCCATACACACATCAATTGTGTAAAGCACATTTGTACATTTGTTGCCCTCATCATTTTCAAAACACCTGCTCTCTACTTAAGCCCTTGACATCAGCTCCTCATTTTCCCCTTCCCTCATGAAGAGAGCTAGCAATCTTATTAGCAAACAATTGGCCCAAAGAAGAGGCCACAATGGCAAAATCTGTATTTATACATTATACATTTAATATTTTATGGGATATAGTGTGTCACAGCTTTTTAATGTAGCCTTGTGAATTGTCCAACTTAAGAAGTTAACCCCCATTTTTATATGTGTGTGTAGGAAGGTAGAAAATAATGAAGCAGGAAACAGTGACATTTCCTCCAAACCATCAATTGGTCATTTGAAAAGGGCATTCAAGGGACAAACTCTTGGCAAGTTGAGACAAAAGAGGTGAGTGTATCAAACGGTAATTTCTGAATGAAATTTGGGACGTCCTCTGCTCACAGTGACCCTGTAAGGTAATGCTCTGCCGAAAGCTTCTATGAGAAAGGCGGCAGTCTCGAGCTCTCTACCTTGTTGTTAGCATCAGTATGCCATCAGGGCTCCTTGAAATTGGGAACAGGAAACATTAGAGAAGCATCAAAAGACAGTATTTGCAATCAGTCCAAAAACAAATAAATAGAAACCTGGAAAACAAACCCTGCCAAATTTGCATAGATGCACCTATTTAGTGTGGGGGTGCATTCACATCCACTGAGGGTGACACAGTGGCAGAGGGATACAGTGTGGCATAAAGCAATGTGGATAATAACAGAAGGACTTTCAGGAACACCAGCGTGGCTTAACAGTGGGCACTCTGAGCAGTAGAAACACTGCTGGTTTGGGTGTAAGGCAGGAGTGGGGACCAGCCAGCCTGAAAAGCCATCAATACCAGCTAATTCACCCGCCTCACCAAAGAGAAGCCGTTCCTACCATCACATTGGGGCTAATTTAATGAAATGTTTGACCAGTCTCGCCGAAGGATGATGTTATAAATATTCACGTTGCCCTTGGCTGAGAAAAGGTTTCCCATCCTGGTCTAAAGTAACAATTATAGAGCAATTTCCTTATGTGCCAAAAAAAAAAGCACTGGGTAAAATTCAGTGTCCATTTTTGATTATAAACTCCTGCCCTTGGAAGCAGACAGGGACTCACTGAGACCCACAGGGATGTGCTCAATGCGGTGCCTCCTTGCAGGCGTCCAGCTCCAGCCCTAGTGGAGTTAGGAGGAGCCACACGCCCACTTGTCTGGTTTTTAGCGTTGGAACATTTTACTGTTAGCAATACGAAGACGCTTCAGAAAGGTCATGGAAAAATTCAGTGGCTCCTAATTCCGTCCTTGAGCAACGTTGTGAAAGCGCCATCGTATTGCAGTGCATGCTTACCCTGTGGGCGTTATCCTGTGTGAAAACCGATTATGCAGTCTTGCCAGCCCTGGAGCCGAGATGGAAGTTACGAAGATACGGAGATGCAAGGTTGAAAAAATGAGACCTCCGTAGAGAAAGGGGGTGTTTGACTTGGGTCAGGACTGACTTAGGTCTGAGTTCCCCAGATGGGCGTCTGTCGTAAGTCGGGGTGCACAACGATGGCCTGTTGGCGTGGGGCCGTGGCCGAGAGGAAGGCAGTGTGCTGTTGCTGGTCAGCATCCTGCCGGAGGTCTTTGGAGTAAAGCTAGACAGACAGAAGATACTGCAACAGGACTTAGAGGACATGGAATCGCAACAGTGTGTAGATGGCTTGTATGGAAAAACACTAAAGAATGCCCAGATGAGTTATTGAAACCAGACAGAGGTGTTACAAGGTTGCTAGACAAGGGAGCACTTTTCACAGTCTGTTGGAAGGTGAGGGCTTTGACAGTCTGTGTTCTTTGATGTAACACAAAGTGTGCTGCAAAGAATGAAAGATCAAGTCGAACTTCTTATTGTTGTTGTTATCTGCATACTAAGAAGTAATCCAGCCAAAATAGTAGCTCTGAGTGTGTGTGTGTGTGTGTGTGTGTGTGTGTGGGCGCGCGCCCACATGTGTGTGATGTTTGACAAGCTGATTATAAAATTCACGTGACAGCAAGTGACCGATGATAACCAAACAGTCTTGAAGACAAATAAGGAAATAACTGGGTTTGGTGGTGGTGTAGGTTTGGTATATGTTGGTCTGCAATCCACATAGTGGGCAGTTTGAAACCACCAGCTGCTTGGAGGGAGGGAGAGAGCTTTCTACTCTTGTAAACAGTTAGTTTTACAACAGGTAAAAACCCCACAGGTTAGTCAGCTTAGCTCGATGGCAGTAAGTTTGGTTTGGTTTAGTCTACCTGCAGGAGGCCTGTGGTGTAGTGATTATGTGTTGGGTAGCTAACCACAAGGTGTGCAGTTTGAAACCACCAGCTGCTCCTTGGAGAAAGACAGGACTTTCTACTCCTGTAAAGAAGAACAGTGTTGGAAACCCACAGGGTCGGTTCTACCTTGTCTTAATCAGGTTGCGGTGAATCAGAATTGACAGCAGTCAGGGCTTTGTTTGTTTGTTTTTAAATTCTACCAGGTGTCGCACATGCCTCTTTTACTGTAACTAGACAGTGATGGACAAAGGGACGGATAGACTCTTGAGAGAAGATGGAAATGTGGAAGCGTGAGAATGTATGATCAGCAGTTGGGATGGCTATAGGACAATTGACCTTCCGTAGTAACCGAACCCACAGTCCTGCAGGACAGCGTGGGGCTGCTCCTTAGGGCTTCCTCATCTTTTCCCCAAAGTGGCTGTTGGGTTTGACCCACTGACCTTGCAGTTGGCAGTGCATCCCCCCCCCACTTAATTTGTTGTGCTACTAGGACTCCTAAATATACATATATAGAAAATAATAAAATCAGATGTTTATTTTATTCCTTATGTAAGAGTAAACCATAGATGGAATAAAAAGCTAAATCTGCAAAGCAAACCCGAGACGGTTTTATTTGAAAATAGTAAACCGCTCTGTAGCCTTAAGGAAGGAAAGCACGTCTTAAATACACAACCAGAGCACAAAGCCAGAGAGGCTAAGACTGCAACGTTGTATTATGTTACACTAAAGTACTGTGTCTTTTGTGAGACATAGGTATACCAGAGACATGCCGTCCATTCCGACTCAAAACCACCCTGTGGGGAGGGAGAGCTGCCCTGGTGGGTTTCTGAGGCTGTGACCTGGTGCTTTTGAACTGCCGCCCAGTGTGTAACCACTAGGGCTGGAAACCAGGAGGGAGTTCAGCATGTCTACAGCTGACAAGGGTTTCGTGCATAAGACCTCTAGAGAAGGAAGGTAGACCAGCCCAGCAGCCAATGGCAGGGAGAGAGTTCTTTCTTTCTCGTGCCCTGGGGGGCGAGAGTAGACACAGGTGCATGGAGCGTGAGTGACTGTTCTCTAGGCTGTAGTGTAGTATGCGGTCCAGTTTGCAACAACAGCCAGACGTGACTGTCACCATACAGCACAGGCGCCACTGTCAGTGTCTCTCTGAAAGTAATGTTGCGTAAAGGACGCTGCATCCCACAGTGACGATCTACAGCAGCGCGTCTCAACCTGTGGGTCCACAACCCTTTGGGACCCTTTCACGGGGGTTGCCCGATTCTTAACAGTGGCAAATGACAATGATGAAGTAGCATCAGAAATAATGGTGTGGTCTGGGTGGGGCCGTTCACCACATGCGGAGCTGTATGAAAGGGTCGCCGCGTGAGGTAGGTGGAGAAGCGCTGAGTTCAGGTGGCAGTGACACTTTTGGATCCCTGGTCTTGATTCTTCCTGTTGTCGCTGTCATCACGTTTTCGTGTGGCTTTGCTTTGTGAATTGGGTGAGCGTTTCCGGAGCCGATCAGTTTCCCACCTGACAGACAAGTCATCCACATGGTGTCTTGTCGTACTGCCTGTAATGCTCTCCAGGTAACAGCCCTCGCCCGCTGTTCCCGGTTCCTGAACTTTGAACTCCGGTGGGTGAATGCTGTTCTCCTGGGGGGTGGGGGGGGGGGATGCTGGCATGATACAGAAGGGGCTGCAGAAGCAGAAGGCTGCACTTGACCCTGGGTCGTGGGCTAGAGGAACAATTCTAATTGCCTAGAGTGCACTGGGTCACTCATTTGGGCTCCCCTGAACAAGGGGATGGTAGGCAAAATAAGTTGTGAACCTGTGTTCTAAGGCAGAGATGGGCACCTTCTTTCTGCGAGACCATTTGGATATTTATAACGTTGTTCAGGGTAAACTTGCCCCTCGTGTGATGGCTGGTGAGGTGGGTGATGTCAGCTGGTGCTGTTCATTTCCCGGGACTTCTAGATGCTCCTCACCTGTAAGGGTTTTAAGGTGAGCCTACACCCCCCTGGGGTGCAGGATGGGGAGTGTCCCCTGGTAGACCTGTCTGTTGTTGGGCTGTACACAAACCTGAGGGTACGTTCATTTATAGGCGTGAAGAGTGACTAAGGCCATGTAGTCTCTGGGCTCCATCAGGGGCTCCATCTGGCCAGTTGGCCTGGCGTTTAAAAGTTTTTCTTTCATGAGTTTGACTTTTAGGAACTTTTTTTTATGTTGTGTTTCTTGTTCAGGGCTTTGCTCTGCTCTGGCACGTGCTCGATTCAGTCCCTTTCCCACAGACGGCCCTCCTCTGCCCTGAGCCCCCAGGCCACTCCCTCTGGAGCTAGGCTCGTCCTCCTAGAGAGGAGCTGTGGGTCCGGTGGGGTGTGCACTCAGCAGACTGATGCTGTGATGAGTCACCTCCCCAAGGGGCCCTGGTGGCACAGTGGGTTCCCCGCCGGCTATGAGCCAACAGGTCTGCAGTTGGACTCACCAGCCGATCCGGGGGTGGGGGGAAATGATGTAGAGCCTCTCTGTCTCACAGGTCACTCTGGGTCAGAATCCACTGTGGTCTGGCTTCGGTTTTCTCTGTGTAACCCACGTTTGCTGGCCACTGTCGAGAAGTGACTGTCTGGGAAACCCACAGGGGCAGTCCCGCCCTGGTCTGGAGGGCTGAGTTGACTGGAGGCCAGTGGGTTCTGCTTGGCTGTGAATGAGATGTGAAGAGACTGTCATGTCACTGCTTGGAGGCCCTTGCGATCCAGTTACTGGCCTGCCAATGAGTCTTCCAGAGAGTGCTTTGCCTTTCCATTCCACAACAGCCCACAGGCGCACCTCCTCAAGCTCGGCTCCTTCCAGGGTTTGCTTTTCGTAGATAAGGTATGTAATATAATGCCCACCCTGTTTTATGTGTTCCAGAATTTAAACAAACAAGCCTACGATTTGGCCAAGGCTTTACTGAAGAGGACCGCCCAGGCCATCGAGCCGTACATCACCAACGTGAGTCTGCGGCACACTGCTTGTCAGAGGTCGGAGCCTCGTGTTACTGGGTGCCTGGAAGCCGGGGCTCTGCAAGCAGTGGCCCTGCCTTTCATTTCGTTTTGTCTTGCTTCAGTTGTTAGGTAACACGCCTCTCCTCCTCACTGTGCTTGCATTCTCGGCTCATGTTTCCCCGTCATTTAGGGAGCTCCCCCCAAGTTGGCTTGTCCTTGGTGTCTTTCGAGGGCCTGGGGCCTAGACTAGTGCTTCTGTGTTGGTGAGCAGGGTGCGCTGCTCTGTGTCTGGGGTTTGGAAGAGGGTGGAGCGGCACGTGCTTAGATCAGACACATGGAACTTGCCCTGAGCCTTTTGGGGAGGTAGCTGATTTGTAGCGGAAGAAGGTAGGAATCAAGCTCGGAAACGAAGGGCCAGTAGGACTGGCAGGAGTGATTTGGTGAGCGGTGCTTCATCTGCTGCCGATGTTACTTATAGCGAGACAGAGTCCAGTGAAGGTATCTGCCTCCCTCTTTTTGGAAAAGAAGAGAATTACAGTGAAGTGGACTGTCTCCATTTGTGATTGGCCTCCGGTTGTTTTCTTTGGGAATCTCGTTAGGGGCTCAGTTCATTCTGAGGAGTGTGTTATCGGCCTTCGTTTCTGGGTACACTTGTGCTGTACCCAAGTTAAAACACCAAACGAAACAAATACACCAAACCAAGTTCCCCACTCCTCAAAGAACAAAATCAATCATAGTAACACAAACACCCACTTGCCCCTTCCCTGGTGTGTATTGGAGGAGAACCTTGCCTGCCCCTTGCAGAGATCAAGCTGCCTCGAAGGGCAGATGTACTCTGCAGTGTATCCCTTGGCCCTTCCCAGCGTGAAGGGCTCTGAGTTAAGTCCTCACGGCGTTGTTTTAAGGACTTGGTGTCTTAGAAAACTGGGTTCCACGCGCAAAGGACGCTGTCTGGGGCGGGCACTGCCACACCTTGCATCTGTTGTGTGTCCATCTCTGGCCCACCACAGCTTGGCAAGGAGCTCCCGCTCTGTTGATGTCCGGAGTGGGGGTGGGGTTCCTGACTGTTGCTGGTTCGGTGGACTTTGAGCCTCCTTGATCCTATAGCATGTGACCTGCGCAGACCACCCTCCCTCATGGGGGGCGGCCCTTCTTCTTGCTCTTGGTCCCCAGACCCTCCTGTGTGTAGCTCCTGCTGGCCGCTGTGCACATCGTGGCTGCGGCATTCCAGGCTGGGGGTACCTTTCTGTCCCTGGCACGAGGAGAATCAGAGTGGGACGCTGCTGGGCCTGGGAGGCCAATTGAGCAGACGAGAGACCCCAGGTAGAATGAACGGAGGTTTGGGAGCTGGTCCATTATCCAAGTCTTTCCATTTTGTGTCTGTTGGGAAATAATGAGAAGCTTGAAGAGGCGCTTAGTCTTCCTGGGTAAATTGTGGGGACAGTGCTTCCTTGTCTTTGTGTTCCTTCCTGCCTGCGGCCGTGTGCCCCCCACCCCAACCCCACCCCCACTCTTGTTAGGTCATTATCAGGAGGGGAGACAGCATGAGTGCCCATCTTTTTTTTCCTCGTCCCTCCCATTCCCTGCCCTGTGTCAGATGGGAGGTTCCCCAAGACGCCACAAAGAAGGACTCTCCTCACAGTCCTTCAATTGCCTTACAGAGTCTCCTAGTTTCTTAAAGTAGGTTTGTTTCTCATTTGACAACCCAGAAACCAAATGATGTGCTGGGGACCCGGAACCCCCTGCAGTACCTCTGTGAGGGCGCATGGTCAGCTGTTCTCTAGAAGATCTGGGCCAGGCCCTCCGTTCTTCTCGAGATGGGCTCAGGGGCTTGTCTCTCGGGACCTCAGTTTGTGCCTGTAAATGGAGGCTTGAGGGGCTTGGCAAGTGGTGGCACAGCCGGCGGGGCTTCGGGAAAGTGCTAGAGGTGCCCTTGTGAGGGGGCACTGTCATGGCCTCTCCTCTCTTGTGGGGGAGACAGAGGGCTGTCTGTACACGATGAGTTCATCAAATCCAAGCTTGGGCCTCCTCTGCCCCAGATGTCTGTCACCACGTGCTCATGCTGGTACCAACTGTGTACTGTACCCGAACCTGCTTCGAGTCAGGTCTGCACCAAGGCCAGGAAGCCTAGCTTGGGTTTGGCTTTTGTGGGCTGACAGTGTCTTAAGGAACCGCTTTTAAGATACTGGACCAGGAAGTGAGGCAGGTGTGTGCTTGGGTTTCGCCATTATAAACTTGACACACATGAATGTGCCGTTGATACGAATAGGTAGGGGTTAAGTAGGGAGAGGGTGTGTATGTTGGAGGGGGAGGGAGGCATTTTCCATTAAAAGAATTCAAAATATTTTAAAGCTAGACCTGATTTCTTCTTTGACTCATGCAGTGCTTTAGTTTAGCTGCTACAGGTGCCCATCTTTACGAATGTGACAAGCTTGCCCTGAGATGGTGGGCTGGTAGGGATCTTCTAGGTGGGCACCACGCCTGTGTGAGTGAAATAGGCACCTGGCCTGGCTGGGCCCCAAGTGGTCACAGGGGACTTGACGAGCTCCCTCAACGCATGGTACCTTGTCTTCCTCTCTGCAAGTTCTTCAACCAGGTGCTTATGCTGGGGAAGACGTCCATCAGCGACTTGTCGGAGCACGTCTTCGACCTGATTCTGGAGCTCTACAATATCGACAGCCACCTGCTGCTCTCTGTGCTCCCCCAGCTGGAGTTCAAGCTGAAGGTACACTCGCACTGCGTGCCGGGGGTGGGCAGTTGCTCCCGCGGGTGCGTGCTCCCTCCCTGGCGAGGTTCCCAGCCAGTAAAGACTACCATGGACAGGGCTTCCCCAGCTGTCAGCTGTACAGAAGCAGGCAGCCTCTCCTGTGGAGCGCGCACAGTGGGTCTGCACTGCGGACACAATGCTGACTTGACTCGCTATACCTCCAGGGCTCCTCCTGGCTAGCAAACAGTAGTTGCTAAATTAATGCTTGCAGAAGCTGTAATGCCTCCATCTATAGGTTCATTACACACAACTATAGATTCCTCAGGTCAGAATTTAAACTATCTTTGAATAATGGTTTTGTTATTGTTGCATCCTTGCCCAGAAACGACCACATTCGGGTGTAGGCAGGGAGTGCATATTCCCCTTATGCCGTGTCTGTTCTGGGCGGGAAGCCAGTTCTGACTCATACAGCCACCCATGCGACAGAGCAGAACGCCCTCACCGAGGTCGTCAAAGCCACGCGTGCCCCCCCAGAACACCGCAAGTGCAGAGAGGTGGCAGATGTGCACACGTGTGGGAGGGACCGCCGGCGTTGCATGCAGCGGTGGGGACGGATGTTCAGGACGGAGGTCCTGCGTCAGTCTGAAGTGGTCTGAGCACTCGTGGAACATTTCAGTTTGTGAGGAGGAGGTCGGGCATCTCCGTGTATGGAAGTGGAGGTGAAGGGAATGGGGCAGGGTTTGAGGATGAGCCACCTTCTGCAGAGCCCACCTGGTGCGATGCTGCGACCATGTTTGTTTCAGAGCAATGATAACGAGGAGCGCCTGCAGGTGGTTAAACTGCTGGCGAAAATGTTTGGGGCAAAGGACTCGGAGCTGGCGTCTCAGAACAAGCCTCTCTGGCAGTGCTACCTGGGCAGGTAGGTGCCTCGGGGTACCAAGCTTGTCACCTCGCACGTGCCCTTTTAACAACGTACTGCTCATAGCCACGCCACACCACACTGTGTCTCTCCAGTTGGGAGCGTGAAGGTACCATTCCCGGCGCTGAAGTTGGGAATGTTCGTAGCAATTGACCATGCTTCCAGGCTCCGTTCTCCTTTCATCTTACTTTCTCCTTTGGACCTCTTCTGAAAGCACCTTTCAAAAGCTACCCGACAGAGTCTTGCAGCCATGAAATTAAAGCGTATTAGTGCAAGGCAGTGTGAGTAATTCCAACGGAACAAGCAGTGCTGGATGCTACAGACCCTGATGAAAAGCTACACCTCATTAGATTTGGGGGGGACACACATACTCCTCTTTTTCAAGCCAGATGTAGGTAGTGCAGGACCCCACCCCACAATTTGTGACTTGCTCTTGACTTAAGAATATGTTGAAGAACATGTTCTCTTCAGATGCAAAATGAGGTTCATGGCGTCCCCCTGTCCTCCCTGTACAGTGTAGAGGTGTACCCCCCCACCCCACCCCTCCCACCCCAGTGCTGGTGACAGGAGAGCTCCGTTCTGGGAAGAACATGGGCGCTGCTCCCTGGGCTCCCTGCCTGCAGGGCACCATGCAGCGGGTGCACTCTTCAGTGGTGTTTGCTGTGCTGGTTCTCTGCACCTGTGCTTCCCACGCGGCTGGCAAACCTGTGTCCCCACACGTATGTGCACACAGGGAGACCGAGGGGTTTCAGAAAGCCGGGGGAGGCTCCCTGGTCCAATTAATCCCTGACTCCCGAAGCCCCCTGGAATGGGGCAAACCAGCTGCCTTTGCGGGGACTCGGGCCTTAGGCCCCATGGGTAGGACTGTGGCTATTTGGGAAGCAGATCACTAGGATCCTTCCCAGGCACCTCTGGGTGGACTTGAAGCCGCAGCAAGCGTGGTCATTGTTAACCCAGAGGCTTCGGTGCATTTGCGGGGAAATGGAAATTTTGAAGAGCAGCCTTTTGGAGCCCCTTGTCTGTGTCATACTGAATCTTACTCTGGAGCCACATGTGTATCGATGACACGTATTTGTCAACATTAGTTGTCAGAAGAGAGGGCCCTCGTGTAGTGTGGCCCCTTCAGTGTCTTCTCCCACCACAGGGCAGTTGAGGCAAGTGCACACGGTCTGGTGCCCTTCCACTTGGAATGACCTCTGTTCAGAGCAGCAAGTGGACACTGGCTTTTGTGCAGATTGCACAGACGGGTGGTCACTTTGTGTTTGATGTTTGGTTCCTCAGGTTTAATGACATCCACGTCCCAATCCGCCTGGAGTGTGTGAAGTTCGCCAGCCATTGCCTCATGAACCACCCTGACCTGGCCAAGGACCTTACAGGTACTGTGGCTGGGTGCCGTGCTGACGTGGTTTCACAGGGAAGTGGATTCTGTTTCCATGGTGAGGGGACGCACCTCTTTGACAGTCCCTTGTGGAGGCAGACGGCACAGCCGGTGCTCCTGCGGTGGAGCCGTGTGCAGGAAGCTGGTGCCTTTGGGGCCTGCGTGCAGTTCTCCGTTCCCAGGCAGAGAAGTATGCTTGTCTCCAGGGCTGCCACTTGAGCAGGGCTTGGCGTGGGGAAGACAGTAGGACTGGAACGTTCTCTAGGACTTCAGGCTGAGTGTCAGTCGGGAGCAAGCCTGGCCATTCCCCATGGAGGCCCGACTTATTCAGGCCTCGACCTTCTCAGATCTTCTGCGGTCTCCCTGGGCCTGTGCGGGTTGCAGCTGCACACTGACCAGGCCACCTTGCCTTGCAGAATACCTGAAGGTGCGCTCACATGACCCCGAGGAGGCCATCCGGCACGACGTCATCGTGTCCATTGTCACAGCTGCTAAGAAGGACATCCTCCTGGTCAACGACCACCTCCTGAATTTCGTCAGGGAGAGAACGTTGGATAAACGGGTGAGTTGGCAAGATCCAGTCATTGCGGCGGCTGGTTCTTTTTTGAAACTCATTTTATTGGGAGTTCTTATAGGTAGCATAACATTCCATAGTCCAGTCATACAAGTAGTATTGTACAATTGCTAGCACAATCCATTTTGAAACATTTTCTTCTTGAGCTCCTTGATATCAGCACCCCTTTATCGCCTCCCTCCTGTACCCTTTCATTCATTCATTCATTCTGCTGTATCTTCCACCATCCAAAATAGATTCATGCACATACAATTCTGCAGTTCATTTCCTGCGTTGAGTTATGCAGCCATCAATGCTGTCAGCTCCTCCCCCTTCCCATATGACTCCTGTTGCTATTTCTGAAGAGTCGCCCATCGTGGCTTCACACATCGAACCATCTCAGTTATGCAAATGAACACGCGACAGTCTAACGTGATTAATGAGGGAAGACAATAAGACCGTAATAGTAAGGTGAAGACATGCTGGAGAACTAGAGGATAGTTTTGTGGTTCATTGGGGCTATCCGGCCTCCTGGATTTCTCATCCCTGCTGTGTGGCCCTTCTGAGAGGGACTTTGACGGCAGATTCTTGGTGTCAGTCTCGGAGCGTTACCGGCATGGGAGGGGATCGAGGGGTAGATGCACAGAGCCCTTTGGGTGTGGGCGGCATTTGAACATTTAAATCTGTGTTTTGGTGGCTTCATGCTAGGCTTGGTGGCCAGTCTCTTGTGCTGCTGCTGGCCCTCTCCTCCTTGGAGAGAGTTTGGGCTGCAGTTGGCAGCTCTGGAGCTGGGTGGGCTGGTGGTTCTGCAGACTGGAGTACAGGCTTGTGGGCCAGCGTGGTGAGGCCGGCCCCACAGACATGTGTCCAGGGATCTGTCGGGAAGGCTCCACATCCTCCTAAAGGAGCCGCTCCAGCTCCACTCATCTGCCCTCGACAGTGTCTCATCTTGAGTTCCCTCAGTCTTGGAGCTCCCCTTTGCCCACCTCCTCCTACCAGTCAAAGCAGCAGTGGTTAAAGTGCTCAGCTGTTCACCAGAAAAGTCAGGCCTGGAGCCCATCTCCTGGTCCCAGGTGAGGCTCTCCGCTCTGGGCTGCGTTGAACACTCAGGACCGAAAAGCTGACGAGCTGTTTGAGAACATCAAGAACATCACGTAGGTCATTAAAGGACAGGAAGGAAGGAAAAGATAAAAGTGGACGCCAGAAGAGACTCTGAATCAATAGAGTAGCTGAGGCAAATGGAAGAAAAGATGAAGTTACAGAGCAGAACAGAAAATTTCAAAGGGCAATTCCCGAAGACAGTGTTAACATATCAAAACGAAACGTGCAAAGACCTAGGGTTAGAAAACCAAAAGAGGAGAACGTGCCCAGCATATTTTAAACTGAAAGAACTCAAGAAAAAATGTAAGCCTTGAGTTACAATATTGAAAGATTCTATGGTCAAAATATTGAGCAATGCAGGAAGCATCAGAAGAAGGTGGAAAGGATGCAGTGTCACCGTGCCCAAAAGAGCGAGTCAGCATTCAGCCACTTCGAGCGGTAGCACACGAGCAGCCGATGGTACTGAGGGAGGGAGCCCAAGCTGCCCTGCAGAAGGCTCCAGGAACTGATGGTGTTTCAACAAGCTGATGAAGCACTGGAAGCCCTCACTTGTTGATACCAGGGCATTGGGAAGACAGCTACGTGACCAACTGCCCAGAAGACATCTGGATTAGTGCCCGTTCTAAAGAAAAGTGGCACGAAAGTAAAACTTTACTGAAGATCATCCAACACCAGCTGCAGGAGGACAGTGACCGGGCTGTGCCAGAGGTTCAGGCTGGATGGATTCAGAAGGGGACGTGGAATGAGGGATGTCATTGCTGGTATCAGATAGATCTTCTTTGTGCTTTATTGACTATGCCAAGACATTTGACTGTGCGGGTCATAACAAAATGTGGATATCCCTGAGAAGAAAGGGAAATCCCAAACACTCGATTCTGCTCGTGTAGTCTATACATGGATCCAAGAGGCAGTTGTGCAGACAGTGCAAGGGAAACACTGCGTGGTTTGAAATCAGGAAAGGCATGGGGCAGGGTTGTGTCCTCTCACCATACTCATTCCGTTTGTATTCTGAGCAAATAACCAGAGAAGCTGGATTACATGAAGGAAAATGTGACATCAGAATTGACTCACTAACAACTTGCAATATGCACATGACCGACCTTTGCTTGCTGCACGTAGGGAGGACTTGAAGCACTCGCTGCAGATCAAGGACTGCAGTATGGATTGCAACTCAAAGGAAGGAAAACCAACATCACCACAACTAGACCAGTAAGCAACGTGATAAACAGACAAGAGCCACACTGAAGAGGCCAAACAATGCCCTGCATTGTGCAAAGTCACTCATGAGCCCCCCTCTAAGGTGCTGAACAGCAGGATGTTAGTTTGAGGACTAGCCTGTGCCTGACCCAGCCATGGTGTCTTCCTTTGCCTCCTATGCCTGTGAAAGTGGGACACTGAGTGTTGAAGGCCAAAGAAGAATCCATGCGTTTGCATTGTGGAGCCAGAGAAGAGTGTTGAACTAACCATGGACGGACGGCCAAGTGAACAACCAGGTCTGGTCTGTCTGGGAAGAAGCACAGCCAGAGTGCTCCGCAGAGGCAAGAAGGACCAAACATCTTCTCAGGACTCCGGCCAGACATCGTGCCTGGTAAAGCCGAGGGGCAGTGAAGTGGAGGATGACTCTCCACTAGATGGACTGACCTGGTGGCTGCAACAGTGGGCTCCCACATAAGAACGCATGTGAGGAGGGTGCACACAGTCTCTGCAGGCTGAGTCGACTGGACCGCCCCTCATCACAGCAGCATCGTCCATAGAGGCGCTGCACGGCCCGAGCCCCTCCAGGGTTGTGAGGGCCCGAGCCCCTCCAGACTTGATGGCAGTGCATTTTGGGTTGGCTGTTTAGAATCATCTTCACTGAACACCCCATCAGTGTATTCCGTGAAGAAATGCACAGAGAAGGAAAAGGGGCTTGGCGCCCTGCCTAAGACAGCAGTCCCCTTATTGCAACGTCAGTTGCCGCTTAGTGTGACACAGACTCCGAGTCGGGTCGTTGGGCAGGGTCAGCATCCTGATTGCCATGTATTTGGGACCATTGTGTTGAGCCCTTGGTTGGCTCACCCGGGTAAAGATGGACAACCCAAACCAGGGGAATACATCCATGTTTCTGGTAGTCTCAGAAGATAACTTCACTCTTTCATTTTTAACACAGTGTGGCAGTTACAAATTCTGTCAACTTATAAAAGGGTGGAGTCTAGCCTGTCAATCAGGCCATAGCCAATGAGGTCTCCATGTGGGCATGGCCTTCTCCTGAGGATTCAGGGAACTCCTGTATTGCTCCCTGGAGGCGGGAGAGTCTCTCTGCTTGGTCTTCCTGCTGATAAGCCACATGGGAGTTAAACACTGGTGCAACCAGAGCTCTGGAGCTGGAGGAGCCACATGTAGACCCACACCAGCACTGAGATGCTTCCACCACCGCCACTGGATCCACAAGACTTTCCACCCACTGACCTGTGATCTTTCAGCATTCAGCATCATTGCATGTGCTGCGTGAGTCTAAAGAGGACTTTATAGAGTACTATTGACATATGGGGTGATGTCAGACTTAAGGACTTGATCTGGACTGGGTTGGGATTGCTCTTTGGAAAAAAGTTCTCTCTTAGACTTACCCAGAGTATCTCTGGATTTATTTCTCTAGTCTATCTGGATTAAGACACAGACTTAGAGATTCAGTTTTTCCAAAGAAGTGGAATTCTTACATTATGAGTAAGACTTAGCAAAGTCTTCTATTTTCAGACAGCTGAATGGGATGAAGACTATTCGTTGTCTGCTGTTCTTAATTCAAACTACACAGTCGAGGGTGGGAGCTGGCAGAGAAGTCACTCTGTTCTCAGAAACTCTAGGAGAGAACAGTCGTCTTTTTTCCCAAGGTCCAGCTAGTGGGTTTGAACCACCAACCTTGCAGCTAGCAGCCCAGTGCTCAACCAACTGTGCCACCAGAGTGTTGGTTGAGAGTGTTGTTGGTGAGAGTGTAGCATTTATGTAAAGTTTTTAAGTGTAGATGCATTTTAGAATCACAACCCAGGAAAAACTCACTTCCATCAAGTTGGTGCCAACTTATAAGTGATTCTATAGGGCCGGGCTTCCTAGGCTGCAACCTCTTTCCTGCAGCAAAAAAGCCCTGTCTTTCTCCTGGGAAGTGACTGCTGGGTTTGAACTGCTGACCTTGCAGTTAGTAGTAGCCTAACACGTTACTACTGGTGATGTCACACTATTGTTTAGGTAGATCTCTGAATACATTTCCTTTACTGAACCTGACCTGAAGTCCCTGACGCACAGTACGCCTCATGGTGGGGTCTGACCTTCAGGCAGCCTCGTCAGCCCCTGAACCAAACCCACTGCCACTGAGTTGATTTGGACTCATAGGGACCCTGCTCAGCTTTCAAGATTGTGAATGTTTCTGAGTGCAGTTGCTCGTGGCTTTGAACTGCTGGCCTTTTAATTCGTCTTGGCTTTTGAAATTTGGCAGCATGCTTTCCTTTCCCACTTTTCTGTGGATCCTAAAAATGTAGAGATTGTGATCATCTTTTAAAAAAATTGATGGGTTTGAGATGTGACAGTGTTAGAAGTGTTAATGCATGTGGGTGAGTTTACCGCTTTGTATGTAGGAGATAGAATATTGTGAAGAGTGTTCTCCTTCATAAATCTCTAGTCATCGCCGACTGACACTCTAAACCTGGGCTTGGAAGAACTCCAGAAAGCAAAGGAAATGTAAAACGTTGAAAACGTGTTAGGTGCCGTCCAGTGGCTGAGACCCATGGCAGCCCCTTGCACAACCGCAAAGCTGCATGGCTCTGTGCCATCTCGTCACAGCTGTTGTCACGTGTGAGCCCCTGGATGCAGCCACTGTGTCCGTCCTTCCTCTTTTCTGACCCCCCCTCCCCCACCTTACCAAACACTGTGACCTTCTCCGGGTCTTGCTCTCTCCTGAAAACATGTCCAAAGGACATGAGACGACGTCTTGCCATCCTTGCTTCCAAGGAGCATTCTGGCTGTTCTCCTCCTAAGATGGGCCTCCTTTATAACGGAGCATTGTGAAGCTGTGTCCGTGTCCCCGGGAGAGGGCGGGGGTACAGAAACTGCCCAGGGAGAGACGCCATTCCTCCTGGGAGATGGTTAGAAAGAGCGCACCAGCCTTCTTCATTTTAATTATTCAGGGGCACTGGGTGGGTTTTTTTCTCCAAAAGAGGGCAGTCATCTGAATCCATTGAGGATGTTTCTGTTCTTCTTAGTGGCGAGTGCGCAAAGAGGCCATGATGGGGCTGGCTCAGATCTATAAGAAGTACTCTCTGCAGTCGGCTGCGGGGAAGGATGCCGCAAAACAGATCTCCTGGATCAAGGACAAGCTGCTGCACATTTACTACCAGAACAGCATCGACGACCGGTAAGGCCTGGGCCTGACCTCCAGCCCGTGGCCGGGGGATCTCGCGCCTTTCCTGTAGGGGATCAGAGTGAGAGCGTGAAGAGCCCCGAGATCATGCTCTCATGGTCAGAGCTACACCACGAGAAACTGCGTCCTTGAGTTCTCAGTGTGGTCACTGCTTTCAGGAGTTGGACGGGGGCCAGCCTCCGGAGTGCGTGCAGGGAGATGGGCATTTTGAAGAGAGAGCCTTTCGTAGGAGTTGATGCTTGGAAATGCCTACTGCACTTTGTCCTTACCCCTTTGTGTCCAGATCAGGAACCCAGGCCCCGCGCAGAGGTGTTGGTAGGGTGTTTCCAGCCCACCCGGCAATGTCCTCGTCTGCCTTAGGAGAGAAGGTTCCCCTGGAGGCCTCAGCAGCCCCCAGAACAGCTGTTGGCGGGGCTTCAGAGAGTTGGCAGGGAAATTCCACCACCTCTTCATTCCCTTCCCCCAGAGGTCGTGAAGCGCCCTCGAATGTGTCTGCCATGTGGTTTGGGACCATGTGTGTGCGTCTGTGAGAGCACAGCGGCACGGTGACTGTGTGTTCTGTTGCAGGTTGCTCGTCGAGCGCATCTTTGCTCAGTACATGGTCCCCCACAATCTGGAGACGGCAGAGCGCATGAAGTGCTTGTATTACCTGTACGCTACGCTGGACTTGAACGCGGTCAAGTATGTCCGAGGGTCACGTCTTCCTTCTCCATCACCCGCCCAATGGGGGCACGTGGGAAATAAGCTGCTTGTGTTTGCGTGGGGAAGCCCCGTTCACGGGACTGTTGCTGCGGGCTGTGAAGCTAATGCCCCCTCCCGGCGACCCCATGTGACGGAGCAGAACTGCCCCTCAGGGTTTCCTGGGGACGATTGCCAGGTGTTTGCCCGCACAGTCGAGGGTGGGAGCCACAAGGCTCGTGATTGGAACCTAGGGCGCCTCAAGGAGGCCTTGCTCGGTGTTAGAGAGCAATGAGATCCTTGGCAGGTCCTTCCCAGCCATCTGCTGCCTGCGTCAAGCAAGAGAGCGAGCTGCTCAGCTCGGCCTTTTTGCGGATTTGATTTATTTTTTCCTTCCAGATTTTTATACCACTGGTTCTCAAATGTTGCCAGTGTCCTTGTCCACTCTTTGGTCTGCCCCCACATGCACCTTCTGATTCTGACCCGGAGGCCTGTGGGATAGGAGTTTCTGGGCTGCTCGGCCTCGTCCCAGAGCAGGGTTTGGCATGAGGGTTGGTACAAATATATTCTCAGGCGACATGTCGTCGCTGGTGGCTCTCAGGTGGGAATCATAGCTTTGGACCTAGAGGAGACATGGCCCGCCTAACGGAATCCCAACGAGGGCTCTGAAGCTGGGCTGTCTTAGAGCTGGCTTTGCTCAGGGTGAGCCGTGGTGATGCGGCCTGCCCAGTTAAGGCATGGGGTGTGAGATGATGTTCAGAGCAGCGTGCGGCTGGCTGGAATCTGAGACCCTGGACCCTCCCGTCTCTCGGCTTTCCTGTCCTCATGTTTCTGTCTTCTGCAAAATAGGGCCTCGAGGGCGGGAGGGCACGCCCCTGACACCTCCGCTCCAGCCTCGGGAGTGGTGGGGTGGCAACGTTGCTAGAGTGGGGCAGCGTTCTTTCGTTGTAACTGAGTCCGTGGGGCCCTCAGCTCCCAGAAGGAGCTTGCCAGGCAGTGTGCTCTCCCAGTCCTCCACACAGTGCCCTGCAGGCCGCAGAGCCGACTGACAGTGCCAAACCGCACTCGCTGCCAGCCTGCCAGTGCCGCCTGCCAGCCCAGTCGCCCTCCACTGACTCACCAGGGCTCCTCGACAGCCTGCCGCAGAGCCCTAGATCAGTCGAAAGCAGAGCCCAGGTCTGACCCAGCTCTTCTCCACGGCACGAGGAGATACGTTAACCCCTGCCCTCAGTCCCTTCTGACTTGCAGTGACCTCAGTGGACAGAACTGCCCGTAGAGTGGCCAGGGCTGTCATGACTACAGAAGCAGACGACCTCTTCTCTCCTGGGGCTGGTGGGTTAGAGCAACTGACCTCTTGGTTCACTATTGAGCACTTACCCACTGCACTACCAGGGCTCGCTCGTCCAGCAGCGCCTTGTTAATCCTGGCGCCCCTTTCCCTGCACGTGCCATTGCTTGCTCGGCTGGGCGAGTTCTCCCTCATCCCCGTCATCGCTTCTCCAGTGTGAGCTCTTCGTTTGCAGATGCCCTGCACCCGGAGTGCTGTAGAAGGGTGTCTGTTCTGTTCTTTACGTTTATCTGCGTGTGTTTTCCAGAGCGTTGAATGAAATGTGGAAGTGCCAGAATCTGCTCCGGCATCAAGTCAAAGACCTGCTTGACCTAATCAAGCAGCCCAAAGTAAGTTCTGCTTCCAGGAGGCGTCGCCGCGTCTGCTCGCTGTGGCGTGCAGTCCAACAGCGTATCTTTATTGACTGTGTCCTGCTGCCTGTCTGTGCCGGACAGCCAGCGAAACCTTTCAGCGACTGACGCCCTACCTGAGGAGTCAGAGTTGGCACTCCGCCTGGGACAGGTGGTGCCCACAGGAAAGAGCGTGTGCTTTCAGGGGCCCCGAATTGGGGGTCTCTGGCTTTTGTTTTCAATTTTAAGATGAAATAATAGCAATAGTAATTCAGCATTATCGAAAGCATAAGAAGTGAAATAAATGATGCTTTCACATCTTGCCACCCCAAGACGCTCCCATCATGAAAAATCCTGGGCTCGTAGAAAGTCTTCGCCCTCATGGTATTTTAATATTTGTACTTAAGCTGTTATGGTGAATATTCAGTGTAATGATCCCTCAGTGGTGCTTTTCATCCAGTGGCTGTGTTAGGTTTTGTCCTCGGGCATTGAGAAAGCAGGGTCGCGGTGCATATGACGTGCACACACATGTAAAGCACATCTAAGAAAGCCGTCTCTAGCACATGCTGCCCGTGATCATACGATCCAGGTCCCTACAACATACTGTGTCCTGGTTCCCATGGGCCCAGAAGTCCGTCAGATCGTGCCGGTTCGTGCTGGGTTGAGAGCGACCCTCACTCCTCCTGTAACAGTGCATTTCACGCCCCTCTGTGTGGTGGGCAGGGCATTGGGCTGCCACATGCGAAGTCAGCAGTTGGACCACCAGCCACTCCTTGAGAAAGAGGCCTTCTCTGTGGGCATCACCTTTCATGAAGAGTTCCAGTCTGGGAAGCCCACAGCAGTCGCTCTACTCCGTCCAGTATGGTCGCTGCGACCGGCATCCACTCCATGGCCGGGAGGAGTGCCTGATTGAAACGGACAGCCAAGTAGCGTTTCGGTGTTCAAGCCTCATGACCACCTCTCTGTTTCTATGAGAAATGTCCCCACTGTCCACATTCCAGTGAGTCCACGGTCCCTGTTTCTGCCCCGTGGGGGGAAGCTGGAAACCTCGGTGCCAATGAGAGCCTTTCCCCGTCTGTCTTAGTGCGTAAGTTGAGCGAGACGCCCCGTTTGTTGTGCCAGAGGCACACTTACTTTCCGGGAAATAAGGGGGAAAGGGCTGTTGATCAGTGGATGTGCAGGGCGGTCTCGGAGTGCCACAGTGAGGTGTGTGACTCCCGCGTGCTCATCGTGGTGAACTCCTGAGGAGTGAGATCTCATTAGCCAGACCTTGGCTTTTGGCCCGTCCAGTATCTGCTTACTGGATCTTCCTCTTACCCATTGATGGGTATAGCCGGGAGAAGAGTCGCATGACTTTCCTCCTGTGTCTGAAGTGGAAATCACAAAATGCATTCTCCGTGAGCTAGGAAGGGATGCTGAGGCCTTTCCTGCCTTGTGGCCTCTGCTTCTGCTCAGCCTGGCTGCCTGCCTGCCGATTGAATGGCCCACACTGGAGAGGGAATTCCCAGGAAACCGGGCAAGGGAAGATGGTGCCCTAAACTGGGATTCTCATGTGAGGCGAGATGAGGTGAAGCCCCACCCCAGGTGGTGCAGTCACTTAGGCAGCTTGGCTGCTGGTGGTGGAGACACCTCGGAAGAGAGGCCTGGCCCTCTGCTCCTGGTGAGTCAGCTGTGGAGGAGTCTGGAGCAGGTCAACTGTGACCTCAGGTGGCGTCCCCCCCACCCCCACCCCCACCCCGGGCAGTGTGTGGAGGGAATGGCTGCTGCCTGATGACTCTTCATTGACTCTACCAGGAATGGTGGTGGGAACCGTGGCGTGGAAGTTTCGACAAATAGCAGAAATCCCTAGCTGTTTGCACAAGTGACTAGTTCCTATAATTGTGCTTGGCTTGGCTCTCTTTCTTATACACAATTTTGCATGAGGATCAGCTTGAAACCTCACCCCCACCCCACAACCCCCCCAGGGAAGGACAAGGGTAGAAGTCTGGTGTGTGTCCAGACAGACCTATCCACATACCTGAAAGCACATTTCTGAGGCGTCATGGGCGTGCACAGTGGTTAGCCCTCGTCCATGAATGAAGGCAAGCCACAGCCTTGAGGACTCGCCGGAGTCTGTCTCAGCGACTGCTGAAGAGCACGGTCCCTCTGAGGTGACTCCTTCGCCTCATGTACACAGGCAGTGTCACTCACGCTGTCCGCAAGCATGGTGGTCGCACTGAACCCTGGCAAGGAGTCCCAGGCTCCCATCGTCAGGTTTTCACTGAGATTGGGATAGACCCCCCCCACCCCCACCCTAGTCCCCGATGTTTGTGGGTTTCTACAGGCAACCGGCCTTTCAACGCTGATGAAGCCAGCCTCCTGGTGCCCGTAGCCTGCTCGGCAGCTGAGGGAAGACAGGGAGGTCGGGCGGTGGCCTCATAAGCGCACGGAGGATGAGTGGGGCCTGTGCCGTGTAGGGGACACTTGGAGATCGTGACTCCATAGCTGTTGGAGTGGCATCGGCAGGTTGGGGGAGAGTGGTGGTGCAGCCTCTGACTCACAGGCCAGGGTTCTAATTGTGCCCTTTTTTGTGTGGTTTGCAGACGGATGCCAGCATCAAGGCCATATTCTCGAAGGTCATGGTTATTACCAGTAAGTCGCCCTGAACCGCCCTGGTGCCGGGAGGGGTGGAGAAAACCCCTCATGGGCCTGGGCCCTGGGAAGGAAAGACAGGTGTCTGGGACTCATCCCTGGCCCTTCCCCTCGCTCCTGGAAGTGGTGGCGATCGTAGACGGCAGAGTGCTTTTCCTCAGGACCAGGGCCTCGCAGCAGCAGCAAGAGCTGGGGAAGGGAAGCGTTTGGCAGACTTATTTCTGACGTTTAAATTGTTACAGTGACACCCGCGAGAGCCAAGGCTCAGGAGGTGGCACCTCCTTGCTCTTGAGGGTCAGGAGGTCCCCGCGTGCCGTTGCACTGTGGAGGGCCATAGCAGCAGGTGGGTGGGGGCTGCATGACAAGAAGGCCAGTGTGAGCTTCAAGCCCACCAGCTGCTCGGGGGAAGGTGAGGCTGTCGTCCCCTTGAGATGTCCAGCCCAGGAAGCCCTGTGGGGCAGTGCTGGGCTCGGCTTTGTAGGGCTGCTGAGTCAGAATTGACTGGAAGGCGGTGTGGGGTTGGTCTCCCCACCTCTCTGTCGGCGCCTGGGTGCTCCTTCTGAGACAAGTTTCTGCCTCACGTGGGCTGTGGAAAAGCAGCCTGCGGCTTGAAGATTAGCTGACCACATGTACGTTTCACTTAGCACCAAGTGGCTGATCTGCCTAGTCACTACAAGATGGGTTCTTTGAAAAGCACGCAAACTCTAATTACAAATGCAGGCTTACTGGGGGGCTTCTTGCTCAGTAACTGGGCGGGGTTCTTTACCCGGGGCTGCAGCGGGCATGCTGGTTCCTCCTCCCACCACCGCAGAGGCCCCTGTGGCTGGAGAGGAGAGTGGGCGGAGGTGACCAGGCTGCGAGGAGGAGGGCCCCAGAATATGCGACAGTAATGCCAAATCTGGGTGGGAGCTAGTACCCCTCGGGGTTGGGTCCCACACAGAGTGGCAGGAGGGTCAGTGCCAGTAAGGGTTTTCCAGGAGGAGTTTGGTGGCATGGGCACTGCGATTGGAGAGCAACCCACTAAAGCTGGGACTACTTCTGTTCTTAACACGTGGGGGTACAGCCCACAAGCGGCAAGAGCTTTGGCTTAGTCTGAAGACCAAATAGATGGTTAGTCCTGGTCAGAGGCAGGGGTAGGTCAGCACCAGCGGGTTCCAGTCCTTTGTGTGAGATTCTGTGGTTCCAACTCCCAGGACAACTGAACAGAGGGAAACCCTGCCTGGCCCTGTGGCACCCTTGCAGTCAGCGTGGTGCCAGAGCCTGTGCCGCAGTCGCCGTGGGCGTCTGTTACGTGGAGGGCCTTCCTCTTTCTCACTTGGCTAGAAAGCTACACACCAGTGATGCTGTGCCCTGGCTGTGTCTCCTGACTGCCTTCTCTGAGGTTTGCCAGTGGACATTGTCCCCGCGGGAGACGGGGCCCTGTGAGAGAGCAGGCCCTGGGCTCTGTCGGCTTTTTGGTGCCTCTGTGCCCCCTTATCGTCTCTTCTTTGTTTTCCATTGCTCCTTAAATGGTAGGCCTGATGCTGGCCTGTAGTACAGGGGCTTTTCCCGAGCACAGCGACACCCCAGTGGGTGGCTAATGGCGCTCACAACGCGGGTTGTGCAGAGCCCCACAATGACACACCCTGACCTTGGATGCTCCCCGACTGAACACATGGTTTCTCTTCTGTAAGCAGCAGAGCCAGGTTCCTCTCTTGACAGTAGATACATTGTCATAGAAACGTGCCAAGCCCATGCAGCCAAATCTTCAGGAGGCTGCTCGCACCCGCCGGGCCTCAGACTAGGCACGCAGGCTGGTGTGCCACTCTCGGGAGTGGGGTCACTGCACCCTGGTCTTCAAATGCACTTGTGTCTCTGCTGCTCGCATGACAGGTCCGACTCTGGACAACAGAAAGGTTGGCGTCACTTGGGCAGGTGTTGTGTCAGCGCTCAGGAGTGGTTTGCGGTGTGCCACATTAGCAGGCCAGTGTCGAGACCATCTTTGAGCCTGCAGACACTGATCCAGCTGTTCTTATGTGGCCATGAGGTGCCTGGTGACAATGTGGCTTAGGCGTCCAGCTGCTTCCCCAAGGCTGACAGTGGGAACCCGCTGGCCACTCAGGAGAAAGATGAGGCTGTCTTCCTGGGAGTGAACTTGACGGCAGTCAGTTTGTTGGTGTTCACACCCAGCAGTGGCACCGGGAGACGCTGCCCAGGGGATGTTTCTAAAGGCCTGAACCACGGACGCAGCTGTGCCTGGGCGAGCAGGAAGCTCAGGCTGCTGTGTGAGGAGTGAATGCTGCCCTCACGCCGTCTGAGAGGGACGGAGAAACAGGCCATTTCCTAGTTCCCCTGCGTGCATTCCTTTAAAGGGGTTCACAGTCTGTGTCCTTGACCATGTGTGGCAGTGTTAAAGGAGATTGAACATGGAAGGAAGGGGCACAGCGCAGCCGAGTGGGCAAGGTGTGCCTTTCCTCCTCCGGAGAAGCCTTCCTAACAATGCGCTTCCACTGCATTTGCAGGGAATTTACCAGACCCCGGCAAGGCTCAGGATTTCATGAAGAAATTCACCCAGGTCTTAGAAGATGACGAGAAGATAAGGAAGCAGCTGGAGGTTCTGGTCAGCCCCACGTGCTCCTGCAAGCAGGCCGAAGGCTGTGTGGTAAGGAGAGGGCGTCCTTAGAAAGTTAGCCCCACCAGCATGCAAATCAACGACCAGCCCGCAGGGAGTGCTGCTGCCTGCCGTCCCAGAGCACGGGCTGCTGTACACTCGGCGCTGCAGCGCACCGACGGTGTACCAGCTCTTCACTGACGGTGTGGCACTCAGAGAGCCTCACCGCCTACTGGTGAGGGTGCACAGAGCCCTCCTGAGCTGACAGCCCGGGGCTGCAGGTGAATGCTTGCTCTGCTCGCTGCTGCCTCGAGAGTGAGCGCTGGGGTGACTGTCCGAGAGCTGAGCACGGGTGCGCTCTGCAGATGGCCGCCCCGCTTCTAGGAGAAGTCCCCAGAAGGGCAGGAGTGTGCATTAAAGGCCAACTGCCAGCTGCCCTCCCCGGCTGACCTGGGGTGGTAGCAGCATAACACTGGCAGTGTGCTTCACTGCAGATGGACAGCTGGTCCTGCGGGTTGTTGGTGTGCCAGCCCACCCAGAGGTGCCTCGGAGGCCACCCTGGTGGTCTATTCCCTGCCCTCAGGGCACTGGCAGAAGATTGGTCTGCTAACCTCCAGATCTGTGGTTCAAAGGCACCAGCCGCTCTGAGGGAGAATGACAAGACGGCTGCTGCAAAGATTGACAGCTGTGGACACCCTGTGCTCTGCACCCTGGGGCCACCACCAGCCAGTGTCCTCTTGTTGGCAGCCAGTAGCACCATCCATGTGGCTGGCCCGAGTCTCTGTCTCTCGGGAGGGGTCAGCTGACGGCTGCGATGGCTCCTGCCCCTATGGTCCATTGGCCATTTACTTGCCTTCCGTGAGACAGGAGTGTCAGCAGCACACTGCTAGCTCCCAAGGCCGGGCCTGGGACTTTCACTGTGTGTGGCGGGCGCCCCGTGACCTCAACTCCACTCTAGGTCACAGATGTCGTGTTCCCTGTTTGTGCTTGCTGGTGTTACTGTGTCCATTACCAGACGTAGACGGGGGCTGATGGCCAGCTGCAGTGTTTCCGTGGCCTGTCAGTGGAAGCGTGTGCTCTTCCCAGTGTGTCTGGATCTCTTACCCAGAGAGCCTCCCAGGTGCTCACAAAGTGTCTCATGGCCTCTCCGGGGGGTGTGTCCATCAGAGATGGCTGGCTATCTCCTTGGGGACAGCTTGGTGTCCGTCAGGTGTGTGGTGGGGACCGAGCTTTGTCTGGCCAGCTGGGGTTTGCGGCATAGGGCGGGGCGGTCTCTCCTCATTCCTGGAAATGCCCCTTCCCTCTATTCGGGATTTCTACTCCAGTCTTTTTCTGGGTTTGGTCAGTCCCTGTGGGTTTGCTGCTTCAGGCACTAGTGCGGCAGCATGGTTTTAATCATGGTAGATTCTTCTTGCACCTTTCGAGGTGGGCAACTTGTTCAACATTGTTTTGTAACCATGTTCTACATGTCTGTGTTACAGCGTGAAATAACCAAGAAGTTGGGCAATCCCAAGCAGCCGACAAACCCCTTCCTGGAGATGATCAAGTTCCTGCTGGAGAGGATCGCGCCGGTGCACATAGACACGGAGTCCATCAGGTGCGTGCACAGGTGCCTGCCTCAGACACGGCACGCACCAGCTGTGTCCCGCGCACTTCGTGTTCCTGGTGGGCTTTCAGTCACTAGAGACGGTCAGGCTCAGCGTGCCCCGGTTTTGCAGCAGCCCCCGTGACTCAGCCTCTGGCGTGTGTGAGGGTGTCCCTTGTGGGTTTGCTGACGAGAAGTGCCCACTGTCCTTGTCCTGCAGTGCCCTCATCAAGCAAGTCAACAGATCCATAGACGGCACCGCCGACGACGAGGATGAGGGGGTGCCCACTGACCAGGCCATCCGGGCGGGGCTGGAGCTGCTCAAGGTCAGTGCCCGCCCCACCAGCGCCATGCAGCACTGACTGGTCCGTGCTCGGGGCTCGTTTCGCTATTGTGTTCGGGGACATAGAAATGGTGCCTTTCCTGTAAAGGGTGAACTTCAAGTTTGAGATTGTGTAGTCTTCAGTTACGACATTAAAACAGCGGCATCCAAGTGGAAGATGGGCGAAGACCATGTGAGCTGATCCCGAAAACTCCCTTTTTATGTTTAATGTCATTGGATAAAAACTATGCTTCCTTTTAAACATTTTTGATGGGTTGGATTTTTATTGTTGTTCAGTCTATCTTTTACTACTTAGAGAAGTCCTAGGAAATTGAAAAATAAAGGGAAGGACGCATATCCCTGCTTACATAAGCAGTGTTCCCTTGGAATCTTTTCAGAGGACACATGTCTAAATCGCTGAGCACACACAGAACATAGCATTCCTGGTGTCCAGTCCTGGTGGGACTGACCGTGCTTTCTGGTGGCGTGCGTGGGGTTGATGTGAGTCAGAACTGACCCGGCAGTGCTGAGCAGCAGCAGCTGAGCCCATTCTCAGCATTTTCCTAAGAGTGCCGTACGTGAGGACTGTCACTCCCCAGCTCTGTGTACCGTTGGGCAGTGAACGGCTCCTGCTGCCTTTCCTGCCGTCGGCATGTGTTAGACCAGGCTGAGTAGAGGAGCAAATCCAGACACGCCCGCGTGTGGGGGAGAGCTTTATACCACAGTATCGTTGTCTAGTCCTTCAGTCAGACATTAGCCCATGGGTCCCATACTAGTCCCTAAATCCCTCTTCAGACTCATGCAGCACATGCAAAGATAAAAAAGGCAGCAGGACCACAGGCAAGCGGTGCAAAGTTGTGTGGATCCGGTGGCTGTGGAAAAGCCTCCGGGGCTCTGGAAGGTCTCAGTGTGATGCCACATGGCTTCTCAATAAGGGTTTTGAAAGCAGAGAGAGACAGACCAACTGACTGACCAACCGAGACTGGCTTCGGAGAGCCATTCATCTCAGTTGTCCTTCAGTCAGGCTGTGACCTGATTGCCAGGCTAAACACCAGCCCCTTCACTCTTAAAAATCCTCACATTGGAAATGAGATGACATATATACTCGTGTATAAGCCGAGTTTTTCAGCACATTTTTATTGCAGTTTTTGTGGTTAAATTAGGTGCCTCAGCTGATATTCGGGTCAACTTGTACTGGAGTATAGACAGTGTTTAACTACTACAGGAGGCTAGGGGCAGGGGGTGAGTGGGGGCAGGCTGGACACTATGGACAGGATGCAGTCATGCGCTCTTGTAGCGCACGCCTGGCTGGCGTGGAGGGTGGGGCACACCAGATAGTAATGGCCACACACAGGACCTTGTGCTTTGTCCTGGTCAAACACCATACCTTTAATGGGAGCGCCTGTTCTCTCAGTCTCGGTCTTTAAGGATTCGGCTGAACTTTTTAATAGCTGTAACATAGAAACTGTGTTTTGCTTTAATTGCTCTGCTATTACTTTTGGTTGTTTGGGAGCAGGGGGAAGGGTTCTTTTTGATGCACAGATGTTAACATTTTATTTGGGCCAAATTCAATCCTGGTTGCCTCTGGGATTTTGTAGGATGTGTTTGATGTGTAGGCAGAATGTAGCACATGCTGTTAAGGGCATGCTACGAAGTACAGCAAGAAAGCCACACTGGTGACAGTGCCAAAGAATATGAACCCCTGAAAAAGGACAGAATCCCGCCAGCCCTGTCCAAGTCCTGTGGGTGGGTCCCTCCACCCCCATCTTCTGGCCTCCCGGCGCTGGGGTGGGGGGCACTGTGTTGGAACGAACTGTTGGTTTACAGTTCAGTGTCCACGTGTATCTGCCTGCGTGTTTCTCTGGCTGTACATCTCCATAACGCCCGACATTATGCATCTAACAGGTGCTCGCGTCGCCGGTTTATGGATTCTGTAAATAGGGCCTTAGCGTGTCTGTGTGTTTGTGCCATTTGCCCTTTTACTGCCTACATTTGGTCAATGCTGACCACATTTAAAGTCTTCTCAAAGAATTGTCATCTGAAACAATGACCTCTCTGAAATTTTATTTTGGGAGCGAGGATGTAATTGATTTTCTCTAGGTGACTAACCACTTTTCTTTAGAGTATTTTATTTTAAAATTCCATTAGTTCGGTTGCCCCATTATAACTGAATAGAGTTTATATTGTCTTACTTCATACACATGCTAGGATCCATTTAATGGTTGACTTTTTTGGGGTATGATTTTTCCAGGTGTTTACCAAGCTGATTTGTTTACTGTAACTTTGTAGTCTCCTTTACTGCCTGCTGTGTGTTTACCCCCTACTCTTGAATGCTCCATAAAAATGTTCTTAGCTGGTTCATGTAGAAGCATCAGGACGTTTTATTAACTTCGCTCTCCTTGTCCCTTTCCCCAACTCTCCATCAGCACCCTCCAAAAAGAAAACACCCCAAACCGAAACAAGACCCCAGTGGCTTTGCTCAGAATCCCTCCCCTTAGGCTGTCCTTTCATTTCCGACTGTGGAGTCGCTGCCTCCAGTGCGTGTGTGAGCCTGGCGGAGCATGCCCTGTTGGTTCCCACTCAGTGTGGCCCGCAGGAGACGGTTCCTCCCTGGGCTCTTGGTTCTGCGGTGGAGCATCAGTGCAGATGAGCCGGTCCCAGCCTTGTGTGTGTGTGTGTCCGTGTGCTCTCTCACGCGCAGGTCCTCTCATTCACACACCCCATCTCCTTCCACTCGGCGGAAACTTTTGAGTCCCTCCTAGCCTGTCTGAAGATGGATGACGAGAAGGTCGCGGAAGCTGCCCTGCAGATTTTCAAGAACACAGGGAGCAGGATTGAGGAGGACTTCCCGCACATCCGATCGTGAGTCGGCTACGGTCCTCCCTGCTGGAGGGGCTCCTGCTTTGCATCCCTGTCCTCAGGGGCGTCCTTCAGATGTAGATGGACACTGAAGCGCCCAGCAATCCTGGGCCTGTGCTGTGTGGACGGGGCTCCTGGGACTCGGCGTTCTGGGCTGTAGGTTGTGCTTAGATTCAGAGATGGTACCTCGGGTTGTGCCTCAGAGTAAAGCATGTGGGTTGGGATGGGGGTGAGGCAGCAGGCTGGCCCTTCTCCTCTGGCTGGAGACTCGGACTGTCACGCTTTCCTCGCACCCACTCAGGGTTCCTCTCTGCTGTGGAGACCCGGCCTTGGGGGGCCTTAGCCTGAGTGCTCACTGCCTAGGAGCCCCCCCCCCCCCCCAAGACCACAGGTCAGGTCTGTGTCCTCGTCAGGGCGTCAGGGAAGGCCTGCCCACTATGGTGATGAGAGGCCACAGGGTGGGTGAGGCAGCGCTGGATGGCGGGGCTGCTGGCCAGCTCCATGTTTGGGAGCCGCTCCAAGTAGAAGAGGGCTCTCTGGGCCTTTTCCTCAGCGAGCCTGCTCTCCTGCACAGCCCACTGCTGAATGGGGCAGAGGCAGGATCTCAGAGTGAGGAACCTTAACTGCTCGGAGGGGATTCTTCATGTTTAAGTGAACCCAGATTGGGGCTTTCTGTGTGGGGGTGCGTGTTTCTACTTAAGAGGAGGCTTCATAAAGTGTGTGGGGAAATTTGTTCTCTGTGTTGTTTGAACCTGAGTTGTGAGTGAGGTGGAGGTTGAGAGTTGGTCCTGTCTGCGTTTACCGGTTCACCCACATTTTCTTTCGACGCGCTTCTGCTGTCCCCTCCGCACACCCATTCTCACCTGGTTCCTGTTCCTGTGGTCAAAGCCTATCCTTTGGATTTCGGACGGCTGGTGATTGTAATGTGGAACCCGGTCTCTGTCCGACTGGTGAGCTTAGTCTTTGGTGTGACTTCCTTCCCCTGGGATCCCCTGCAGAGCAGTTGGTAGTGGTACCTGGGCACCATCAAGCTCTTCCTGTCTCAGAGTTGTGAGGACGGTGCTTGTCCGCACTGAGCCCTGTGTGTCCCTACTTGGGAACATGCGCCAGGAGCCATTGGAAGGACAGTGCTCTGAACTCAGGCAGAGTAGAGCCACTGTGTGGGGCCTGGGAGACAAGGAAAGAGCACCCCTTCCTCGCTCCTGGCCACTGGTGTGTCTGCTTGCTCTGGTCTGGCCCTCCTCAGTGTCAGTCTTGGGCTCCAAGGCCCAAGGCTGCAGGGTTGTTGTCCATAGTGTTCCATCTGATCCCGTGGGTATCTGTGCCCATCCTCCTTGCCGGAAGTCCTCTGCTGTCTCCTACAGCCGGTTTCCCACCCACTCTTGGAAGCTCCTTGTCTGACTGTACAGTTCACAAACAATCCACTGGCTGTAATAAACTCACCCAAACTTGCTCACAGTCAGGGTCCCTGTCAGAGGCCTGGTCCTTGCGCTCACAACAGGCTCTACTGGACTTGTTCGTTCCTTTCCATCTGGGCTGCCTTTCCTGGTGGTCTCGCCAGGGTGAGAGCCACCACAGGGTCAGCTTGTGGGAGGAGGACGGGAGCGAGGTGATGGGGGTCCTTGGGATTCCTCCTGGCCAGGGGAACGTGCAGCTGCCGCAGCGCAGACCAACAGAGCCGCCTCCATGCCTCCTCTGAGGGAGTCCCTGTGGTGCCACACACCTTGTTCCATGCGGCTGTGCTGTGCTGCAAACTCTGACCCTGGGAGAGGATTTTGAGAGACGCTGATGAATAAAGTGGACATTTATGAAATTGTCTTCCCCAGAAGAAGTCACCCAAAATGAGGTTGTCCCTCGTCAAGATGGGTGCCTGTGTAATAATTGTGAGGGCGCAGGTCCCGGCGGGGTTCTGTCCTGCTGGATGTGGGCTGCTCTGCGCTGAAATGACTGGCAGAAGTCACCCAAAGGAAGAATGCGTAGAGTGGAAAAAGAGCTCGTGCATTGGTCATTGGTGTGCTGCACGCTGGGCTCCAACTACAAGGCCGGTGGTTCAAACCCATGTGCTGATACAAGGGGAAAAGATGAGGCTGTGCTCCTGAAAAGATGGCCGGCCTCAGAATCGTAGGGGGGTTCTGGCCTGCCCTTTAGGGTCACTATGAGTTGAAAAACACTTGGTAGCAGTGTTTGGTTTTTCAGTTTCAAACTGGATTTAATGGATGCCAGATGTAATACCAATCAGATTGAAGTGGACATTTGAACCGCTCACCTTGTGGTTAGCCTCACACTTAATATGAAACCTCTAAACTCAAACCAAACTCACTGCTGTTGAGTCCCATGAGCCTCTGAGAAGGAGTGGAGCTGCCCGGTGGGTTTCTGAGACTGAATCTTTATCAGAGTCGACAGCCTCATCGTTCCCCCAGGGAGCGACTGGTGGTTTCCCACTGCAGACCTTGAGGTTAGCATCGCAGTGCATAAGCCATTAGGCCCCCAGGGCTCCTCGTCGAACTATTTCACATGCACAAGAAACGAGGAGTTTGAATCCTGTATAGTCATCCAGAGTATTGGAGTTGGGTGGGGGCCCCTGTTCAATTGATTCTTGTGCGTTTGGGGGTGGGGGAAGCGAAGGAGGACTGAGCCTCCTAGGGGCTGGCAGCTGATCTGCCTCTGAGCTGGCTCCTGAGGTGGCTCTGGTAGGTTAGAAAGCAGCTGGCAGTCTTTAGCACTGGACGTCCCCCCACAAACCCAGAACTTAAGATCAAGCGTAATATCGATGCAGAAACCATAAGGAAGATCTTTGCAAAAAGTAGCTTCATTAAGTGTAAAGCAAGAACATATCATGGCCAAACACGACTAATTCCAGGAAGTTGGATTGATATTCCGGAACCTGATACTTTGTTATAATCCATTATTACAAAACAAAATCCAACCCGCCAGGTGCTGTGGGGTCAGTTCCCTTTCCTGTTCCTGTAGCGCTATGCAGGGTTCCAGGGGCTGGTCTTTCACAGTGTTGGTTTGGCAGGCCTGCCTTCTAAGGTACCTTGAGGGGCGGGCAGGGAGGTTTAAACCAGAGTGCGAACTCTCCAGCCACTGGCTCACACCCAGAGCCCTCTCAGGGAAACCGGCGGGGCGTGGTGGTTCTACTCTGGGCTGCTACCATAAGGTCAGCAGTTTGAAACCACCAGCCTCTCTGTGGGAGAAAGATGATACTTCCTACTCTTTTAAAAAAATCACTTTACTGGGGGCTCTTACAGGTCTTGACATTCCATCATTCAGTTGTATGAAGCACACTTGTACGTATGTTGCCATCAATTTTCTTTCTACTTGAGCCCTTGATATCAGGCCCCTCCCCCGATCAATTATATATTGTTGTTGTTTACTGTTTTACACTGTCCATTTTCTCCCTTCACCCACATTTCTGTTATTTGTACCCCTGGTGGAGTGGGCTATATATCCAACCTTGTGATGAGTTCCCCTTCTCCCTCCTGCCCTCCCCCCATCCCCCTGATATTGCTACTCCCACTACTGTTCCTTAGGGTCTCACCTGTCCTACATTCCATGTGTCAGGAGCTCTTATCTGTACCAATGTGTGTAATCTGGGCTAGCTGGATTTGTAAGGTAGAACTGGGGCGGGGGAAGCATTCAGGAACTAGAGGAACGATGCGTGTTTCATCAGTGCTACACTGCACCCTGATTGAATTGTCCCTTTTAACTCTTCTGTGTGGGGATGTCCAATTGTCTACAGATGGGTTTTGGGTCTCCACTCCAAACCCCCCACCCCATTCGCATTGATATAATTGTTTTGGATTTTTTGATACCTGATCCCGTCAGTACCTCATGATGTCACAGGCTGGTGTGCTTCTTCCTTGTGGGCTTATCTGCTTCCCTGCTAGATGGCTGTTTAACTTCAAGCCCTTAAGACCCCAGATGCTGTATCTCTTGATAGCAGGGCACCATCCACTTTCTTCACCACATTTGCTTACACATCCATTTTGTCTTCAGTGATCGCGTAGGGAAGGTGAGTATCAAAGAGTGCTGGATTATTAGAACAAAGTGTTCTTGCATTGAAGGAAGACTTGAGTAGAGGCCCAAAGTCTGTCTGTGCTATCTTAATACTTAACATGTAAATGTATGTATATTGGCCTCTAACCCTTTAATTATTAATTAATATATACATGCCTATAGCTATACTTTTGCTTTCTACTTACTTTCTTTATTTCTTTCACCTTCCTCCTGTTCCAGTGTCACGCTCATCCTCCATTCAGCCCTCAGAAAATCCTCTGGGATATATTGTACTTGCTCAAACCCCACCAGCCCCCTCTCCATCATTTTTAGATCTCTTGTTGTGACCCCTCATCTCTTGAGTTTGTTGGCTCCCCGTTCCCTATCCCTGCCCTCCGCAATGTCCCCCCAGCACTGCCGGTCCTGTCGTTTTCTCCTCGGGATTGTTTGTTCTGCCTGTCTTATAGAGCTAGACAGAGTGAAAGAAACAAGCAACAACAAAAACGATCGATGCTTCCTACTCTTGGTAATAAGTCTTGGGAACACACGGGCAGTTCTGCCCTATTCTGTAGGGCCGAGATAAGTTGGCATCTACTTAAGGGCAGTGAGCTTGCTTGTTTGGGGCTAAGTGGGCCAAAGGGGGAGAGATCATTTTGCTTGATGTTGAAAGGCCTGCTGATTAAAAAAAAGTGTTCTTAAGGAAACAGTGCAATGGGATTAAATCCCTTCCTCACAGGATCTCCCTTAAACCAAGGGCTACCACCAGGTCCTGAGGTGCCCTCACGTTCCTGGGAACATGAGCAGGTGAAAAACTGCAGCTTCCCCCCCCCCCCCCCTTCTCCACCACTGCTCGGGGAATGCCAGCCCTTGTGGCTGTATAAGCACGGAAGCGATGTTTTTGTTTGGAAGGAAGAAGCAAAATGATTGTTTTTCTTGGAAAGGCCAAGAGGAGCCCAAATAAATACCACACCAGGATGTTTTCCTCATACGCCACTGGCAGACTTGGCACTTAGCAGAGCAAACGTTCAGGATCTGCAGAACTCAGCCAATAGGCCGCCTTGTCGTGGTGGGCGTGGTAGGCTAGCAGCCAACACAGAAATTGGCCGAGACAAGTGAGAAGATGCTGCAGTGACAGCCTGGGGAGCCAGCCCACGGGGGGTCCTGCCTGCCCTGTAGTATCTCTCGGGTGGGCATGGCCTCACTTGACTGTGGGTTTCTGGTGTGACAGTCTGTTTGCATTAGGGTGTGAACGAGGCTCTCGTGAGTGGCTGATAGGCCCTCAAGTGTGTGGCGTGGAGGAAACCCCGAGTTTCCCTGTACCTCGCAGTGATCTCCAGGCTTCTCCCTGGATTTCCTGTGAGAATCTGTAGTTGCTGTTGTGGCAGGCCGCCTCTGGAGGCGGCGGGCGGGCTCTGGCTCCAAGTTCGCTGAGCTGGGTGATGACCGCAGCTGCTCATCCTTGTCCTCAGAGGCTGTGGGTTTCTCTGCCACCGCCGCCTCCTCCTCCGGCTACATAACGAGGACACCCTCCTTGCTCTCTGGTCACCGCGAGACCTCAGCTGGCTGCCTCTTCTGTGTTGCTCCAGAGCAGGTGCGCTCACACCTTCGGAGCTGCAGCACTGGCCACACGCACGTGCGCTCTCTCTGGTGGTGGGGGAGGGGGGCTGCTCACGATGCTGGCTCAGCCTGCCTTGACCTGGATCCAGCATGCCTGCAGAAGCCACCTGCTGTGTGAGCCAGAGGGCCCTGCCTTGGAAACAGGACTAAAAAATGAGTTTGGCCTGAAGTTAGACGGGACCTCCAATTCTACACCTGACTACAGCGGCCTTACTGAGCCATGTCTGCCCGTTTCTCTGGCAGGGACTGCATAGCTTGTATCAGAGCCCCACCAGACTCAGACAGCAGCAGCACTCTCCCCAGTAAGGAAGGTCCTGGAGCCAGGCCTTTGTCCTTGTATCCCTGACTGGGTCTGCCTTAGGGTTTAGCAGTCAAGTGATTTGGGATCATTCCTTGCAGGGAAGTCAGATCACAAGAGGAGAGCTTCTCCTGCTCATTTTCCCCCCTTTCATTTTCTTTTTAGAGATGCTTTATCAAGATTTAATTTTGTTTATGATATGAAATATTCACTTAAATCTGCAGTCATTTTGAGAAAAGCAAGATGTCTTCTAAGGAGTCTAGCTTCTGTCTGAGACCAAGTCCCGCCATCCTTGTCTGAGGAGCATTTTGGCCTTACTTGGTCAGGCAGACGAGCATCCAGGAAAAAGCACTCTAGCGTGTGTGCGTCTGTGTGACGGTGTGGCCGTGTGGGCCTGACATCACCCTGTGGACCGGCGGGCACGATGCACTAGCCAGACTTCCTCCTTTGTGCTGTGTCCTCGTCGCACTAAGCGCTGGCTCGCTGAGGCACATTTGGAACGTGCCCAGTGCCTGTGGATGTCCACTGGGGCGGCTGGAATGCACGGCAAGTGTGTCTCTCTGGGGTTGCCTGCCACCCCACCCCTGTCTCGCCCGTGGACTCTGTTTGTTGTTCAGCCTTTGGGTGTTTGCCAACCTGATAATTCTGGAAGTCTGGCTGGACGAGTGCTGGGAGATGTATGCGTATGGTGGTGGGAGGGTGGACTCAGAAGGCTATGGAATTCTCCCACAAACTTTCTGTCACCCCTCCTAACCGAGTAACAGCTGCCCTCTCTGCAGGGCTGCCCCTCTGCTGGAGGGGCACCCGCCGCCGCTGCATGGGCCCATCTTCCACAGAGGCACTGCCGGGTCCCTGCCACCAGCCTTGCTGAGCTGAGGATCCAAAATCTGCTGTCACTGCCCCACAGACTGCCACACATCACTAGCGTTGGTTTCACTCTGTTCTTGTAGGATTTTAGGTCAGTGGAACCGGGCAGAAGCTGAGTGCCCACAGCGCCATGGAGGTTCCCCCCAGGTCACCCAGCGCATGTGCTGGGCTCACCTTCCCTGTGGCATCTCCGGGCACACAGTTGGGCAGTTGTGAACAAGCCTCTGTGTAGACACTTCTTCTGTCTCTGGGATAGTCGCCAAGGACTGGGAAGGCAATCTCGTCCTGTTGAATGATCCTCGAAGTGGTGAGAGTAGACATCCTGGCTCTTCCCCACCTTGGACGGTTTCTGACCACTGTGGTCTGTGTAGACGCCGAGGGTCAGTGTGAGGAAGGGTTTTGACTTTGCTGGATGAGGTTGATCTTGGTCAGATGTCTTTCAGCATCCGTTGGGATGGCCCCATGGGCTTTCTAACAGCAAGTCCCGCTCCCTGAATTAGTGCCTAGAGGCTCCTAAGGGCTGGGAAGTACACTGCCCTATCTCCTGCTCTGGTTCCTGGTTCTACTGCTGCTCCTCTGAAGTCCCAGCTGCCCCCTGGATTGAGGCCGTTCACGGTGCCAGGGGTCTTGGGGCCTAGAGGATGCCCTCTACTCCTGGCTCTTGCTGGTGGTGAGTTCCCCTCCTGCTTCTCAGAGGGCGCATTTTCTACCAGCAGCACGGTGAGCCTATGCCTTCTGCTCAGTCATTGTCCCCTGCCATCTTCTCATCAGACTCCTGCAGGGAGACTGTGTGGCAGCACTTACTGACTTTGGCTACAAGAGTCACAGCAAAAAACCAGTTCTGCTCCTGCATGGCCCTGTCTGCAGGTCTCTGTCCTTTCGGGTCTGAGTGGCAGCAGACTTCACACATGGACACTGTACACGTGGCTCTGGTCCCCTGATAGGGAAGTGTCACGAGGTGGTACTTGGGGCTTCGGTGGTGCTAGGCACCCGGAGGCTTCATTCCAGTCTCTAGGCTCTCTGCCATCATGGGGCAGTGTGAAGGGTATGGCCAGAGGGTAGGGGTTCCTCTTAGGGCCTGTCCCAGGACTTTTAGTTAGTTCAGCTGAAGTGACAGCTGGAGGAGAAGGCTTCTTGGAGGGGAGGCATTGAGGCGAGGTGTGTGTGTGTGTGTGTGTGTGTGTGTGTGTGTGTGCGCGCGCGCGCGCGCAATGTTTGGGTTTTGTTCTGAATGTAGACGAGGGTGGAAGGAAAGTCATGGCTCGAGCACCCTTGGGCCCGTGCGGTGCCTGTGGGGCTGCTCTGACGGCTGCCCCTGTTTCCCGCAGAGCCCTGCTTCCTGTGCTGCATCACAAATCCAAGAAAGGACCCCCGCGGCAGGCCAAGTACGCCGTCCACTGCATCCACGCCATCTTCTCCAGCAAGGAGACCCAGTTCGCGCAGATCTTTGAGGTAAAGAGGGGAGACACCGTGGATGTGGCCGCCGCATCAGCCACCTGTCCCTGTGTAGTGTTGGTTCCGCACTGGCAGCTGCTCGGTGTGTTTTGATAATTGGCTACAAGAGGAAGAGATCTGATTGTTCACACGCTATGCATACCCGGCACTCGGATCCAGAGCACCAAGGACTCGCCCCTGCACGTGCACTTAGTCGTTGGAGTGTGTGGTCGTAGTTAGGGTTCTCTTTTTCCTCTCTGAATCCTGTTGCCCACTGCAGTGGCTACACAGAACTCGGCAGATGAAACTCGGGATGAAAGGGTTTATGAAGGAAGTGACCACGTGGTAATGTCAATGAGAAAGGCTCAGGGTGGACTTGTTTGTCAGGACATGTGACAAGTTCTCTCAGGTCCTCTAACAAATCCCCAGAGAGCACACCACTCCGAAAAGCCAGATTAAGTGCCCAGAGGCATCCCACTCTAGTAAATCTTAGCCTGAAGGCACACAGCTGCACTTCCACGGGTCAGCAAGCCCCGTTTCCCCGAGTAGATGCCAGAGGTACCCGCTCTGCAAGCCAGCCTCCTGCACTCAAGCTGTGCTTGCTCTGTGGCTCGGGCAGCCCACTGCTCTGCCCCATGCTCTGGCTCTGGGTGCTATTGCTGCGGCCACTCGGAAGTCACTGCGCAGGGACCTCCCTGACGGTGAGAATCCTCTCTGCTGCTCAGAGGACTCGTGTTTTACGCATAGCAGGATGGCACTCCAGGGACTCTTGTTCAGAATTACTCACAGGTGAATCCTAGGAGCCCCTCCCTCTTCTTTCCAGACCCATGCAGGATCAGGTCATTTGGTGCAAGCTGGAGATGTTGGCTAGAAGAACCATGTTAAATAACCCACTGTCCTGGCATGGAGGTTGTTTCTGGTTAACAGGTAGTTGCACCTAAAGTCAAAGGCGTCAGTAGCAGTGGTAGGTCCCAGATGATGGTTCTGTCTGGTTTTAAGGTATTGGCACGTTTCTGAGATGATGCCGAAATGGGTAGTGGTTGGTAGGTGCTGGTGAGTTGGCAGCTGCAAGGCAGTGCGTTAGGAAAGCAGTACTAATTGGGATGTAAAACAGGTATTGATATCTCTGGCCTCGTTTTGTGTCAGCTAGTACGTGTGTCCTCTCTCCTGGGTTTCAGTTATCTGCCCTGTAAGCAGCCTCTCCCTTCTGGAAGTGTTGAGCAGACTGGCTTCTCTTGTCCAGGGTGGTGGTTAGTGCTGTTGGCGGAGAATGTGCAAGCCAGCGCGCCCCTGTCGTCTGGGGCTTCCATGAAGCCAATACAATTAGAAAATTGTGCCAACGTCTCCAACGACAAAGGCTCTCGGACACTTCTCTGTCCAAGAGACATGGGCCGTTGTGGTCACCTCTCCAGCTAGGCCGGCCACACGGTTGCCTCATGTCCAGCAGCTGCGAGAGGAAGAAAGGCTATTTTCTTGGACCATCTTCAAAGGGCAGCTTTGCTCTGCACCACACATAAGTTATTGTCTGTCTTAGGTGGGGGACGCAGTGCTTCTGCATAGGTGCCTGCTACACATGCGTGGTGGCTCACGAGAAGCCTGTGCTGTGTGTGACTAGTGACCTGCCTTCCTTCCAGTGGTGAGGAGAGGAAGGCACCGCTGCTCCGGTGCTTGCCTTGGAGGGACGCTGAGGTGTATCCCGCGTCGTTGCACCTCTGAACCAACCCTCACGTGTCCTCCTTAGGTAGCAGATCAAGTGGCTGGCTTGCTGAGAAATGACTTCATAGAGCAGCTGGCCGCCCATCCCAGGTCTTGTCCGACCCAAGGCGCTGCGTCAGTCCTGGAACATGATGAGCATCACTGTCATGCGCTCATGGGCAGTAACCACCCGCTTCTAGCAGCCTGCGGTGGATTGGGCTAAAAGCCAGCAGTTTGAGCAGGAAAGACGAGACTTTAAACCCACCCGGTCTGCTCTGCCCTATAGTCTCCCTGAGTTGGAATCGACCCCGCGGCAGTGGGTGTGTGTCAGGTCTTGGCTATAAGGAACCCGGCCCTTGGGTAGGTGTCCAGTGGAGGGAAGTCACCAAGAGTAATGACAGGAGCCAGGCTCCCTTGAATCTCACTTGTGCCTGGGTGGGAACCGCACACCCCCATCCTCCAGCTGGGTAACTAATAGCCTCATGTTGTTTTTCAAGCTCAAAACCCTGGGTGTTCAGCATAGCATTTTCAGAATACAGAATTTTCTTGTAAACAGTGCATGGGCATTTTTAGTAAGTACCATGTTTCTGTATTTTCTTGTTTTTAAAGTCAAGAAAGACGGTGTATCTTTAGCACCAGGCTGCACCCTCCCCCCACCCCCTATGGGTTCTTGGTAGGACTTACTGGGTGTTATGTTCTAGCAGTTCCTGCTTCATCCACCCACACTCACACTCCTGAGGGAGCGAGGACATCCCTCTGAACCGCTATCCATGCAGGCCGCACTGCGAGAGAAAGGGCAGCCCTCTGCCCCTGCCTCCGCCTCCAAGACCGTGTATCTGCAGCTTCTGTAACGAGTGCTCAGAGTGTGCGGTTTATTGTGAAGTGCAGTCAGGACATGTTGCAGAAAGAATTCTTTTCAGAGCCAGACTGCAGATGTGTGTGCGTGATGGCACCTCAAAACAGAACACCTAACTGCTGGTGGCTCTTGCACTCACCCCTCTGGGGTGCCAAGACTGTGGCTCTGTACAAGAAGGAGCAGAGTGCCTCATCTCTCTCCCTTGGAGTAGCTGGTGGATTCAAACTGATGACCTTTTGGCTAGCAGCCTAAACACCTAACCACCCTCCCAGCCTTGTGTGATAGTTAGTGTGTCAGAGATGGAGCCTGCATGGCATCTCTGCACGCATGGAGACTTGACCCCACAACTACTCCCCCCTTCCCTCTCTTCCAGCCTCTGCACAAGAGCCTGGACCCAAGCAACCTGGAGCACCTCATCACACCGCTCGTCACCATCGGCCACATCGCCCTGCTCGCGCCCGAACAGTTCGCTGCTCCGCTCAAGTCCTTGGTGGCGACTTTCATTGTGAAAGACCTGCTCATGAACGACCGGGTAATTGTTTGTAGATTTGCCCGTTCTTCACCCCGTCTGCTTCCGTGACCTTGTGCCCCAGCTGAGTGGGGCAGGGCAATGTTTCCCTCAGCCCAGCGACCGCCTCTGCCTCCCTAAAAGTGAAGTGAGCGGAACACGTGTGATTGCATGTTGGCACGTGGCCTGACTGGTGTCCCTCGTGACTCAGCTTCACCGGGTGGCCTTTCTGTGATGACATGGTTTGTTTTATTGTGACGCCCTCACACATCCATTCACAGCATGGCTGTTGGGATAGTACTTGCCTTCCCTCCCTCCTTCCCTCCTTCCAGGAGAGAAAGTTAGAGCTCCAGGAGGGAAGAACGAATGCGAATGGGTTTGTCCGTCATCCCGTTTGTTTCTATGAGAATTGATTCCGAGATAGTCACGTGACATGTCACACACATGTACTTGTGTTTCGCACACATGCATAGACACACATCACCTTCAGTGGGCAGCCAGCATTTTCCTGCCTCACCTTTGAGAGTTCCTTCTCTGACAGGATGCCCTAACTAGACATGTAAGCGCTTTACCACATCTCTCTCTCAACAGTTGCTTGGTTGGGCGTGTCTCTGAGCTTTATAGCCGCGTCCTGTTGTCAGGCACAGTCTCGAGCACCCGGCTGTCCGCCCCTCCCCCGGGGACTCTAGAACTCTGCTGGCTGGGCAGCCTCGCCGAGGTGCACTTCTCTCATGTTCCCCATGGCTCCATTGGGGCCATTGCTGGGCCACAGGGACCCTGGTCGGCAGGGAGGGACTGCCGTGTGGGTTTCTGAGACCATCTTTCTTTCTCCTGCAGGGCAGCTGGTGAATTTGAACTGCTGACCTCATGGTTAGCCCCTCCGTTATGGGCAGCAACTGGTACATTTTTAAATTCTCCCAGTGGGACATTCAAAGTCTCTCTGTTCTTTTGTTGGTAGTGCTGCTGGGATGTGTGTCTGGAGAACTCCAGGTGCATGTTAGCAAAAGTTCTTGTGTAAATCTCTGATATTGTGTCAGATTACCTTTCAGAAAGAACTTGGAAACCATTTTCTTGCTGGCACTGTATGACTTTTGCTATTGTCACATTCCTTCATGTTTGCACAGTAGACAAGGAGCCCTAGTGGTGCTGTGGGTAAGGTGCTGGACTGTCATCCACCAAGTTCACGTTCAGACTCTGCTCCCAGAGAGACTGGCGGCCCTGGAAGCCTGCACGGCTGCAGTCGGTCGGAGTAGGTTTCGAGAGCGGTAGTAGATGGGCAGGGCATTTCATTCGGATCCTAGTGGAGCGCGTGGCCTGCTCTCTGAAGACTCTTCCGAAATCTTTTCCCGTTTTTATTCCAGGTGGTTTGTCCAGCAGGTCATTTCAAACACACTGCTCCTTTGTCCAGTGTGTGGTGCCGTCTCCCACCCCAGAGCCCAGAGCCTCCTTTATGGTTCAGCTGGCCACTCTGCAGTATTCTTCCAACAAAAGTGTGTGTGTGAGAGAGAGCGCACATTTTACTGTGTTTTCAGTGAGAAGGTTACATGCCAAATTTAGTTCAAAACGTTACTCATTGTGATGAACAAAACCCGTGATGATTTTCTCGTGTGGGGATGGTTGGTGCTCCAGCACCATGCAGGCTCTTGCAGACTTTCTTCATAGAGCGTTTAGCTTTCCTTTCTCATGTTCACACTGGTCTGTCTGGATCTGGCTGGTTGGCTGTGGGGTTCTGAGATGGAAAGATTCTATTTTTTACTGTTCTCCCGAGAAGACAGCCACGTTCCACAGCACAACTTCAGGAATAATCCCACCTCCCCCAGCTGTCTGCGCTACCCCGGCCGTCTGCCCAGCTCCTGTCTAGGGCTGCTAGCCTCACCGCCTCCGGCCCATGTTCACTCCGTCCCTCACTCACCCGGCACTGTCTGAGTCTCCTTACACAGGAGTTTCAAAACATTGATGTCAGACACTCCAGCTTTCCCAATTGTTTGTTCTGTTTCTGGTCATTTGGGGTAAGTTATTTTCTTTCTTTAAATCATTTTTATTGGGAGCTCGTACAACGCTTATCACAATGCATACATATACATTCTTTGTGTCAAACACATTTGTACAATTGTTGCCATCATCATTCTCAAAACATTTGCTTTCTACTTGAGCTCTTGGTATCAGCTCCTCATTTTCCCTTCCCTCCCCGCTCCACCCCCTCTCATCAACCCTTGATAATTTATAAAAAAAATTTTTGTCCAACATCTCCAATATCTCCCTTTACCCACTTTTCTGTTGTCCATCCCCCAGGGAGGAGGTTATATGTAGATCCTTGTGATCGGTTTCCCCCTTTCTACCTCACCTTCCCTCTACCCTCCTGATATCACCACCCACACCACTGGTCCTGAGGGTTTCATCTGTCCTGGATTCCCTGTGTTTCCAGTTCCTATCTGTACCAATGTACACCCTCTGGTCTAGCCGGATTTGTAAGGTAGCATTGGGATCATGATAGTGGCGGGGGAGGAAGCATTAAAGAATTAGAGGTTGTATGTTTCACCGTTGCCACACTGCATCCTGACTGGTTGGTCTCCTCCCCGAGACCCTTCTATAAGGGGATGTCCAGTTGCCCGCAGATGGGCTTTGGGTCCCAAATCTGCACCCTCTCCTTCATTTACAGTGATAGGACTTTTTTGTTACTTGATACCTGATCCCTTTGACACCTCGTGATCACACAGGCAGGTGTGCTTCTTCCATGTGGGCTTGGCTGCTTCTGAGCTAGATGGCCGCTTGTTTACCTTCAAGCCTTTAAGATCCCCACATGCTGTATCCTTTGATAGCCAGGCACCATTACCTTTTTTCACCACATTTGCCCATGCACCCATCTGTCCTCAGCGATCGTGTCGGGAAGGTGAGCATCATGGAATGCCAATTTAATAGAACAAAGTGTTCATGCATTGACGGAGTACTTGAGTCCATCTGCTACCTTAATACTAAGTCTGTGAATATGGAAGTTATTTTCTTGATGGGCTCTTTTAGCGATCTGTTTAAGACAAACAGCAGTGTGAAGGTTCTCTGATCCACGCTGTTCTTTCTTCCTCTCTATTTCTGCGGGTGTCCGTTTCAGGGGCTTACCTTTCCTACTGTGGTGCTGCTGTTGGAGGAAACGCCCTCCGGGCTTGCGCGTCCTCATCTACTGGGTGTCAGCGGGCGGCGTTCAGTCCATCGCTGGTGCTGGGCGGCACCTCCTTCCTTAGTGTCTGTCCTGGGCCCATGGATGCTCTTCTTCAGGTTCTGGGGTTGTTCCTGCCCCCCAGTGCTCGTCTTCCAGAGCCTTGGGTTGTGGTTGTGGATTTTCCTGATGGTTTCTCCCAGCCTTGAGCCGCTTAGGGCTTTGTTTTCCATCTGTTAGGATCTTAGGGCTGTAGTGTTTGGTGCTTAGTGTCATCTGGAGTAATTCTTTCTAAATGGACGGGCAGTCTGGCAGCATGTTCCTTGCCTTACATATTTTGAAAAACGTCCCCTTCCTTGAGTACTGGTGCCCCGGGTACAGGAGTTTATGCCTCAGGAAGGTTACAGCACCTGAGGAATCATGGGTGACCAATTCTCCCGGAAGTGTGTGATTGCGTTCACACACCCCTAGGCCTGACCGTGGTCAGGAACTGATCCAGTAGACCCCCTTCCTCTGGTCTTGCTTCTGCTCCAAGCCTCTTCTCACCAGTAGCGTCTTGTCCTTGGGCACGTGTGACAGGTCCTCTGGAGCATCAGCAGAGGATCGATAAGGCCGCCCGTGTCTGTGTTCCAGGCTGCCACCTCTGCACACCCCGGGGAAACCCTGGGGTCCATCTCAAGTGTGCTACGATGATTCATTGAGGCTTTTTCACAACTCACTGCACTCCCTGGCTGCTCCCCCAGCACCTCCAGCCTGTCCTCCCAGGATGGCTCACTTCAATCATGTTTAGCTTCCAGGTAAAAAGACGACCAAGCTTTGGGTTCCTGATGAAGAGGTTTCCCCTGAGACAATGGTCAAGGTGAGTCACCGGCCAGCACTTGGGATTTGATGTGCTGTTGTCCCGAGGTCCCGGGAGGCTCAACTGAAAAGAGGCTGGCGATCAGAACTCGCCCAGCAGTGCTTTGGAAGAAAGGGCTGCCTGCCCGCTGCTGTCCACTCATAGATGTTCTGTCACATCAGGGGCAAACAGTGCTTCTGTTTAGTTCTGAGTATCCCCACATGAGGGTGGTGGTGGTTCCCATTCACTGTGGCCCTGCACCCTGTTTTGTGTCACTGATTGACACCCCTCAGTGTCCCATCCCGCACCCCCACTCCTCCCCTCCTGAGCCCTGTCCGAGGTCAGTGCCGTGCTGCCCTTTGGAGGGCCAAAGGCCAAGAGGTCTGCTCTCCAGGGAACTGCCCTGCATCTTTCACTGCCCCTGAAACAGAGAACAGTTGGTCTAGGAACAGCCGTCTGTCTGTCCCTGGCTGAATGACTCCCGTATCTATCATCATCTGTTGATCCTCTCTACTGCCATCGAGCCAATTCTGACTCAGAGTGGTTTACAGGACTGCCAAGAACTGCCCCTGTGGGTTTCTGAGACTAACTGTTTCTGGGAGGAGAAAGCCTTGTCTTTCTTCCACGGAACGGCTGGTGGTGTCATATTGATGTTGCATAACCACTGTGCCTCCAAGGTTCCTTATTTGTATGCACAATAAATGTTCTCTCCTTGAAAGCAAGAACCCAACCCCCTGTCGTGGGCTGATTCTCACTCTCATTGAGGGCAGGGTGGGACAGGTGGGGGTGCCCGCAGAGTCCCCAGGCTCTCAGTTTGCACCACGGCAGACTGCCTCTTTCCCCTGCCTTCAAACGGCTGGCCACCTCACTACCTGCCCAGTGCTTTAGCACTTAACCCTCTGCGCCACCAGAGCTGCTTTGCCTTCAGAACTCTTAAAACGTGGCGAGGGGTCTCAGGGGTGTGTCTCCTGCTGCTCAGATCCAGGCAATTAAGATGATGGTCCGATGGCTCCTGGGCATGAAGAGCAATCACAGCAAGTCAGGGACGTCCACCTTGAGGCTGCTGACCACCATCCTGCACAGCGATGGGGACCTGACGGAGCAGGGCAAGATCAGGTACCTCGAGGCCCCAGGCGGGCCACTCAGGCCTTGGCCAGTTTCTCACGGCCCTTCTGTGATCCGGGTGACCTGTAGCGAGCGGGGGTAAGCTCTCTTCCTCCCTCACAGAGTGATGGACAGAACCTGGATCCCAGGGCTTCTGCCCCTGGGGAGAGAGAAATGGACCCTGGCCATGGGCCAGCCCTTGTGGGTAGCAATAACGGTGCGGAGGGGATTGTCGGAGACCAGAGGGAGAGGACGGATGAGGTGGGGGGGACACGTTTGCTGCGTCCTTGCGTGTGATTCTTGGGGCGGCTTCTGAGGGCTTCTGTGTCGTCTCCTGGGGCTGGTTCGAGAGGCTCAGAGTGGATGAGGTAGAGCTCCTGCATGCTGGCAGGGACCCTTTGTGGAGGGGCGCCACAGAGGCTGCACGCAGGGGCAGGTGCTCAGAGTCTGTCTGGGACCCTGCCTGCTGAAGCATAGCCTGGGGCGGGCGGGGGGGTGGGGTGTCAATGAGTACAGGGAGAGTGGTAGTTTAGAGGACATGGTGACCTACATTTTGACGTGCTGCCTCTGAAGGACTGGCACCATCCCCTCTTGTAGGCCGTGAGGCCGAGTCTGGAGCAACCAAGTGCCTGGTGGGGGCTGAGCACTGGTGGCACCTGACTGGGGCCCTGCGCGGTCACCTGCATCTGCCCATGTCCATAACCAGTGAACCACACCGCCTCCCTAGTGGTCGTTCCTCCTAGTGGTCGTTCCGCCACAACCCTGGCGGCCGAGCAGAGCCTGACTCTTGGCCAACGGGTCACAGTTCCTCCGAGCTGCCCATCTGTACGGGATCCAGCGATCACCACTTCCTTCCGAGGGTGGTGGTGGCCTTTCACTGCTGGCCAGCTGGCCACTTTTTCCCTTGCGCCTTGGAACTCTCAGGAAGTAAGAGGAGCCAGCGCTAGGACAGGTCAGGGTGTGGGGACTGGCGCAGTGGTCTGGTGCACGGGCTTCAAGCTGCTCTTGTGCGGTAGGACCCCCTCAGCTGGGGACTTTGGCCCCTCGGCCCCTGGCTTTCGTACTAGCTGGCTTCCGGGTGTTGCACCTCCAGCCCCTGGGAAGGTGTGATTTGAAGGAAAGACTCCTTGGCTTGAAAAGGGGACAGTGGAAAACAAAAGCCCACAGGAACCAGCGACGTGGATGGAGCATGTGGAGGTGCCTGCTCCCTGGGCCGCGTCTGCCTAGTGGCCCTGCCTGTGTCGTTCTTGCAGAGCTGGTGGCCTCGGCCAGCTTGGTCGTCATCTTTCTCTCAAGCCCTCCTCAGTGCTGTGGCCCTGACAGCGAGCTTGCTCCTTGACCGTGAACCGCGGATACACAGTGGGGAACCCTGCTCCTGGGCTCCCCCAGAGAAGCCCTCACTGCCCCTCGGTAGGGCCTGTTGGTAAGAGCGAGCAGTTGCAAACAGCTGCCGTGTATGGAAGCCTTCCCTCCCGGGGCCAGTGATCTTCTGACTGCCTGGTGACGACCCTCAAACCAGGGTGCTTTTAACCCTGTGTCTGTTGGAAACTACCTGCAATGGAAGACAAGACCCGACAATAACAGCAATGAGGAGGCCTTAAAGTGTTCATGGGAAGATGGAGTGAACAGACCGTGGGATTTGAAGCCCCCGCATAGACTTGCTATGCGGGTGGCTGCAGGCTGGTTTGTCACACGGCTCTCAAGGTGCTGCCAGAGTCTCGGATGCCAGGGCTACTCGTAGGGCTGGCCGTGCTTGTACACATCAGCAGTGGTTTGCATGGTGCCCCCACATTGCGGGGAGGGGTCCCTGGCCGTCAGGGTAACGTTACCTCACTGGGTGAACCAGAAGGAAAAGTCCTGAGTCACCGCTGCCTCTCGCTTCTTTTCTAGCAAACCAGATATGTCTCGCCTGAGGCTGGCCGCCGGGAGCGCCATCGTGAAGCTGGCGCAGGAACCCTGCTACCACGAGATCATCACCCTGGAGCAGTACCAGCTGTGCGCACTGGCCATCAACGTAAGGGCAGGGGCACCCCTCCTCCTGAGGGACCCAGGCAGTACCAGGGAGCTCACTGGCCATCGGCGTAAGGGCAGGGGGCGCCCCTCCTTCTCAGAGGCCCAGGCAGTACCAGGGAGCGCACTGGCCATCGGCATAAGGGCAGCAGCTGCTCCCCGGCAACAGGCACATTGAGGGCACCCCTCTCTTTCTGCACCCCCTCAGAGTAGCCCCCAGTCCACAGTACTTAGGAGCCCTCACAGGCCCATAGAAGAGAGCCCTGCAGGCACAGCAGGTTGGGTATTGGTCAGCAGTTTGAACTCACTCACCGCTCCATGGAAGAAAGAGGAGATCTTTTGCTCCGGTACAGATTTCTGTTAGGGAAGCTCGCCCTGTCCATGTAGTCTCGCTGGGAGTCGGAATGGACTTGATGGCAGGGGGTTTCACTTGGGTTTTTTGGAATGGCGCCGTGGTGAAGTGCTCCCCCGCCAATGGGAAAGGCAGGTGGTTCAAATCCACCCACCCCATCGAGTGGCTGGAGTTGGCAGTGACTTGATGGCAGTGGAGTTTGCTAGTTGATTAACAGAGAAAAATACAGGAAGTTCTATATCTCTAATGACGTTTTGTATGAATTTCAGGTCAAACCAGAAACCGTCCCTGTTACTGGGTGGCTTAAATGTGGGAAGGGTTAGCAATGGTCCTTGTGTAGGTTCTCAGGTGGGAGTGACAGTACACCGGGCTGAGGTGACACTGCCAGGTGGGTGGGAGCAGTCGCTCGTCCTGTGGAGGTTTTTTACGTAGTCTTCCTGTTCTTCTCCAAGCAGTGATTTATCTGAATGCTTTCGGGGCCCTTGTAAGGCCTCCCTCCCTCCCACTGCTGATGTATGCACCGGAAGCCCATCGCTTGTCTATTGTTTGTGTTGTGATTATGCGCTCAACTCCTGGTGCTTCAGTTTATACAAGTTTATGATTGACGCATGTGTTCTTGTTGCTCAGCTATTCGTGCACTTTGAGAAGCGAGGCAGTTCCTGACCAGTAACGTCATGGGGCAGCTTCCCCACGTAACCTGGGGGAGAATCATATTTTGTTAGAAAGAAACAATCGGCTAAAATTCGAGTGTTGAATATCTCACAAGAGCCAGTCGTACAGTTGGTTTTTTGTTTTGATGTGTGTGTGTGTGCGTGTATGCACGCGTGTTCGGGGGATGCACGTTGCTGTTTCCGTGTGTATGTGCAGATATCAAGTCACCGTACTGCAGTCTTGGCGATACCTGCAGCCGACTCGGGTTTCACATGCTTGTCTTAGGGTTCTCTTGCTGCCCTTGAAGTCCTTACTTGCTGTCCACAAGGTGGAGATGGCTCAGAGGGGCTGGGCCGTGATTGGAACCTGTCCTGTGTGATGGGTGTGGACCTGCCTCCAGGGACCTCGGGGGTTGACACCTCTGTGCACGTCGTAAGATGGCTCTGAAGTGCTCGGTCACAGGAGGACCCCGGGCAGGACAGCGCAACTCCAGCATCGCCCATGAGCAGACACAGGGCGTTTTCACCCGTCTAAGGACCGCTGCCCTCTCTGCTGTCCCTGCTGGTCATGGCCACCCTGCTCTCCTGAGCGCTGCTCCCGGAGAAGGAGAGTCTGTTGGCGTTGCCTTTCCCTGTGTCCCCTCACTCCTCATGCTTCCTCCTGTGTCCGTGTCGTCCCTGCAAGTGCTCTAGGGAGACCCCAGCCCCGCCACGCGCGTCTTCGTCTTCCTTGCCGACTCCCTGGCTTCTCACCGACCCCTCTCGTTGTTCCCGTGTTCTGCACCCTCTCCCCTCTGGACTCTCCTCCTGGGCCTCGCAGGCGCAGGTGGCCGGAGTACTAGCTGGCTCTGAGGAGGGATGGGGTAGTGGGCTGGGCTGAGGGGATCCAGCAGCAGAGGACAGGGACAGCCAGGTTGTCTGACTGGATTGATCAGTAACCTGGCAAATCTGTGCACTTTGATCTGAATGGAAACACTGACTGCCCTGAGTCAGTTCTGACACCCAGTGACTTGGGGCTCTTAAGTCTTAACGGGAGCAGACAGCCTCTTCTTTCCCCCAGAGGGGGCTGGTGTGTTCAACTGTCCAACTTGCAGAGAGCAGCCCGATGCTCTCCCTGAGAGCGCCATTCTGAGCCGTTCCTTTGAAGGGTAGCATAGAAGGCGGCTGTCTGGGTGTCTGCCCTGCTCAGGGAAACGGCTTGTGTGTGAGCTTTTGGGCCCCACATCCTGTGTGTAGGGAGGGTGGACTCAGGTGGACCGTGTTGTCCACCCTTTGTCATTCCTGGTCCTGAAGAGAAGAGCTGGGTGGGCCTCACCAGCCAGTGTTGTCTCTGCAGGACGAGTGCTATCAGGTGAGGCAGGTGTTTGCGCAGAAGCTCCACAAGGGCCTCTCGCGCCTGCGGCTCCCTCTCGAGTACATGGCCATCTGCGCGCTCTGCGCCAAGGACCCCGTGAAGGAGAGGCGCGCGCATGCCCGTCAGTGCCTGGTCAAGAACATCAATGTGCGGCGGGAGTACCTCAAGCAGCACGCAGCCGTCAGCGGTGAGCACGGGCGGGCGGGGCTGGGAGGTAGCGGGCGGCATTAGTGGTGATCCTGGAGCCCGATGGAGTATGCAGGGGGCAGCGAACGTAGGGCAGGATGACCATCGGCAGTGAACACTAGCCACTGTGAGCACTGGGCTGGTGGCTCCCAGCTCTCTCTCACCACCCTGCCATGTCCACACCATCCCCTGACCAAGGTCACGTGTGAAAGTGGGTGTCCAGTACTCCGTGGACGAGGCCCACCAGGACTGTGACTTTGCCTCAGCACGAGTGTCTGTTCACCCCAAGTTGCTCCCGCATGGGTCTGCATAACGAGAGGGCTACAGTCGCTGGTCACCGGTCTGGCTCTGGGCCTCTCTCTAGAAATCGCCTCCCCTAGTGCTTCTGTGGGTGAGGTGCTGGGCTGCTAACCGCAAGATCAGCGTTTCACCCCCAGCTGCTCTGTGTTAAGAAAGAAGAGGCTGTGTGTCCCCGTGAGACCCCGGGCTGGGGGCCTCTGAGAGTGGGATTCACTGGAGGGGTTGGGTCACGGCAAGTAAGCAGGACCAAGAGCCAGGGGCTGCACCCTGCCATCTCACCACCTCTACGGTGACTTTGTCCTGCTTCACCTTGGAAGGTGGGTGCTATCTTGGTGCCAGTGCTTGGCTTCTTACTGGGAAAACCAGTCTGCTGTGGCCCTTTGCAGATGGTGGGTGTGGCGCCTGGCTGGATGCCACCAGCTGTCCGAAGAGGTTGGTCCTCGGGCCTGTGGTTCCAGCCGGCCCAGGATGGAGGAAATGCTGAGCCACGCCATGCTCATCTTTAAGGAGTGGTGGGGACCTGGTAGTTGGTAGTGGGTTCCCAGCGGGGCTGCCAACACCAGCATCTTCCGATAGGAAACCACCTTACCACTCTATGCTAAAAAGACGAGGCTGTCGCTCCTGGAGTCTCCCACCCTCAGAAGCCCTCTGGGACCACTCTGACTCTGTGGCAGAGGGCTCGGCTTAGTTTGGTTTGATTCTTCTGTGCCTGCCCTGAAGGAGTGGTACTGTATACAAGCCATTCTCTTCTGCCGCAGTTCTAGAAAGGAACTTGGTGACTTAAAGAGGCCCATAGGTGCCCCAGGGACACACTGGTTTAGCCCTTGGCTGCTAGCCAAGAGGTCTGTGGTGGCCCCCACCACGCGCGCTGGGAGAAGGATGCAGCTTTCTGCTTCCATCAGTGTTTGCAGCAGTGGACGCCCGTGGGGCGGTTCTGCTCTGTCCCAAAGGCCTGCTTTGAATTGGGATTCAGCTCGACCGCCATGGGTTTGGCTTTTACTGAGGATGGGGATTGTTTGTAAGGCGGTCCTTTGCTGAGCTCAGCTGGGCTGGCCAGGGGCACGCTATTCTCGAGCTGACTGTAAACACAGAAGGCGTTGCTGCTTGCTTAGTTTTTCAAAGTTTCCCGAAGAACTCGTTCTGCCCGTGCCTGTGCGCCTGCTCTCTCACTAGAAGAACATCCATCGTCGCTTCCTATTTTGGGTGGAAGTTTCTCATTTTGCTCAGTGGCAGTGAACATGCTGGACAGAGGGTCCCCCCAGCACCGGCAAAGGCAGATGTGCCAGCTGTGGCCCTTGCAGGAAGCTCACTGGCGCCTCCCCTTGCACGCTGTCTGTCACGGCAGCTGGGTGGGGACACAGTTTGGTTTAAAGTCCCTTGGCGCTGCATGTCCTCCTCCGTAGGCACAGGAATCAGGTGTGCCGGGGGCTGAGCAAGCACTCACGACGAGCTTCTCTAACCGGCTGTCCTGAGGGGGTATTCTGTTTTCTTCAGAAAAATTGCTGTCTCTTCTCCCGGAGTACGTGGTCCCGTACACAATCCACCTTCTGGCACACGACCCGGACTACGTGAAAGTGCAGGACATCGAGCAACTCAAGGATGTGAAGGAGTAAGCCCCGCCCGCTGGGCCTGTGCTGAGCAGCCAGACTCGCCTTAGTGCTAGATGACCTCGTTTCTGTGGGGCCCAGCAGTTCTTAGTTCCTGGGTCCTGGATTGGCTCTCTGGTTTGTCTTTATGTCCCCACTTTGTTTAATTCCTAGCATGTTTCCTCTGAATGGCTTTTGCTTTCAGATGTATTTCTAGAGGCGCCTGGGGGCGTAGTGGTGACATGTTGGGCTGTCAACTTCGGTCAGCATTTTGAAAAACTGGGCTTTCTACTTCCGAAAGTGGTCTCAGCCTCAGAAACCCTCGGGGGAGGTTCTGCCCTGTCCTGGTGGGGGCTCTGAGTGGGCGTCACCTCGGTCCCCGTGAGCGCAAGGAGAGCCTCTGGGCTCATCTTGATGTGTAGAACAACCGTGTCTGTGTCACAAGGGGCCCTTTTCCCTCCATGTTCTTTAAAATTTTTTTTTTTAGATGTCTTTGGTTTGTTCTGGAAATTCTAATGGCTAAAAATGAAAATAACAGCCATGCATTTATCAGAAAGATGGTAGAAAACATCAAACAAACGAAGGATGCCCAAGGGCCGGACGACTCGAAGATGAATGAAGTATGTGGCTCTGCACGTGGCTGCCCCGTGGTCCACACCTGGGGTGGGCAGCTTCCCTGGTGTTTGCCATGCCCGCCTCTCCTTCCGGCAGGCGTCCACACTGACGTCTCTTTTCCTGGGCTTGCTAGTCGGGCACGCGCTGGGTGCGGGCTCTAGAGTCACTGCGATTCGCTGGGCCCTGGTGGCCCAGGGCCGTTAGAAGAGGAGCTCTGGGGACGGCTAACCACAGAGTCAGTGGTTCAAACCCACCAGCTGTTCTGTGGGAGAAGGAAGAGGCTTTCTTCCTCATAAAGATTTTCAGCCAGGGGGACCCACGGGGAAGTTCTACTCTGTCCATTGGGTCCTGTGAGTCAGAAGCACTGACTCAACAGTGAGTTTGGAAGTTTGGGGGGTGACTTGGCATCAGCTCAGTGGCCTTGGCTCTGGCCCCTGGTTTCCGACTCTGTCTGCCACCCGCCTGCCCTCCCGCCGCTGCAGAAGCTGTACACGGTGTGTGATGTTGCCATGAACATCATCATGTCCAAGAGCACCACGTACAGTCTGGAGTCTCCCAAGGACCCAGTGCTCCCCGCGCGCTTCTTCACCCAGCCTGACAAGGTACGTACCAGGGCTGAGTGAGGAGTGGAGCAGGGCCCAGGGCCAGCCAGAGACTCCTTAGGGTGCATGAGAGTTTGTAGGCTGGCGGCCCTTGGTCCCATGTGGGAAGGGTGGGCCCATAGCCAACCAGTTTGCGGTGGTGAGCCTTCATAACTGGGCCTGGGACAGGGAGCCTGAGGCCAGGCCCACAAAGGTGTCCCCTGCCCCTGCCAATGAAGTCCAGGTGCTCTCCTGAGACCCCTGTTCTTTGATGTTTCAAGCAGCATACTGGTTAGGGTCTTGCAGGGCAAGGTGGGCTGTCAGGTAAGTTTGGACAGCAGTCCTCAAAGTCAGTGGTCCCGGCCCACTAACTGCTCCTTGGGAGAAGGGTGAGGTGGTCTGTGCAGAAAGCCTTTTGAGGGTGGCTGTGAGCAGTCAGAGGCGCCCTGGTGGTGTGGTGGTTTATACGCTGGACTGCCCATCACAAGGCCAGCAGTTGAAAGCTCCTTAGGAGAAAAGGCTCTTTTCTTCATCAGGAGTTACAGTCTCAGAAACTCGCAGGGGCAGTTCCACCACATTCTAGAGAGTGGCTATGAGCCGGCATCAGCTCTACAGCCATGAGTTTTTGAGTGAGTGAGTTGGAATCAACCCAGTGGCTGTGGCCGTGGTGTCTCAGTCAGCAGCACCTGAGAGACTGAGGACAGCCTGTGCCCCTGGTAGGAGCAGGGCAATCATAGCCTGCCTCGTCTGGTACCCGGAGGGGGTGGAGCTTCTGCAGGTTCTCAGCTGCATCTGGTCACCGTGGTCACTGTGAGCATGATAGCCCTGAGCTGGAACGGAACCGAGTGATGCTAGCTGTTGGAATAGATGGGTGGGGTACAAGCCAGCGTCCCTCGTGTCCTGCTGCCTGTGGGACGGCTGAGCGGAGAGTTCCGATCTAACTGACGTCTTCCTTTTCCCTTGCTTGTAGAACTTCAGTAACACCAAAAATTATCTGCCTCCAGAAATGAAATCGTTTTTCACCCCCGGAAAAGTACGTCTTGACCAGCGCCTTGCCTTTGCTGTGTGGGGTCTGTTGGGCGCTGTGCTCACGGCATGATGATGTGTGTTGTTGGGTTTCCCTTAAACGTGTGTGTCTCCTGGGAGGGGAAAGACGACGCCTTGTGTATTTTATTTACTGCTTCAAAGTTTTCTATTATTTTGTTTGCTGTACATACAAGCTAGATGCAAGCGGATAGACACAAACTTTTTTTTAAATGTGTTTTTTGTGAATTAGGCGGGGGCTTACATTTCAGATAATTCTTTATTCAACAACTTATCAAACCTCCCAATAGCTTGCCCTGCCCCGCCTCCCCTTTCTTTCCTTCCATTGGTAGGGTATCTTCCCTTGTACTCAAACTAACACTTGTCTGCCCTCTCATGTACTGCGCCCCATCCCCGCTGACGCTAAAGACTGCTGCCTTTGCTGTGCAAACCTTGACCTTGATTCCTGCGTTCTGTATCCGTGGCCTCAGACAACACTGGTCCCTCTGATTGGCTGACTCCACTCAGTGCCACGTCCTCTCGTGCCTCCCTGTCACGAGGTTTCAGACTGACCAGCTGGGGGGTCAGTGCTGGAGCCCCGAGCAGCAAAAGTGGGCCTTCTCCCACCTTCGTGGTGAGGGTATGTTTAGCATGGCCCCAAGTCAGCATCTTTTCAGAGTTCACCAGGGCTCTGGACACACTGCCACCATTGCTTCTGGTCTGTGCGTGACCCTTAGTCTGTCCTCTTGGCTTTGCTTCAAGGACAGAGTGTCCGTGGTCCGTATGACCCTGCTGTGATACATCAGGTTCCTATGTTTTCACTGAGGGAGTCACGCCCTTCTCGTTACAGCCGAAAGCCACCAACGTCCTGGGCGCCGTCAACAAGCCACTGTCGTCGGCCGGCAAGCAGTCACAGACCAAGTCCTCCCGCATGGAGACCGTGAGCAACGCCAGCAGCAGCTCCAACCCCAGTTCTCCCGGCAGGGTCAAAGGGCGGTGCGTGCCCAGAGTAGTGGGTGGGCAGGCTGGCGGGCATGCATGGCGGGGAGGTGGCCCAGTTACACGGCTTTGTGCCGGCAGACTCGACAGCTCGGAAATGGACCACAGCGAGAACGAAGAGTACACCATGCCCTCGCCGCTGCCCGGGAAGAAGAGTGACAAGAGGGACGACTCGGATCTCGGCAGGGTGAGGCCCCCATCGAATCTCGGTGCTGGTGGTCAGTGAGATCTGCAGCCTTTCGTGTCGAGGCCTGTCTGGGCGCACCAGTGCTTGTTTGGGGGTGGGAGGTGCTTGTTGGCACTGCTGAGTTTGTATTTCGCTAGAGCCGGTGAACTGGGCCTTTCGTTGCCTTCGTTTCTTCTGGTTGAACCTCTTGTTCCTTAAGCCCCGTGGTTTACGTGTAGTCCCCGTTCCATCTCCTGTCCAGGCTGTTTGGTAACGTCTCACTGCCAGAATGGAGGCTGGTGCTGTGGCCCCCACGGGGCCTGGCAACCTGTGGGTGTCCTAGTTAAGCTCCTAGCTTTGTTGGCAGTGGTAGGAGGGTCTGCCTGGCTGGGGAGCTCGATCAGATCACCTAGTTGTGCCCCCCTAGGAAGTGGTGGCCGTGGCAGCTGCTGTCCTGATTAATGATATGGTCGGTGGTTGTCGTGACAGCAGGAGAGCCCGTGTGTGGGCTGTGGAGCATTACTGATGAAATCATCACTTCTCCCTCGTCCCTTGCCCCGTCGGGTCTGGCCTCCCCAGAGGCTCGCTCTGGCTGCATTCTGCCCTGGTGGTTCTCTTGTCCTCGGTCCGTGTCTCTCAGAACAAGCAGAAACACTGAGCACTCTGAAAGTCATGGTTACGGGCTGTGTGTTGCGGGCGTGGCCAAGAAGCAGTCCTGTAGCGCATCTTGGGAGGTGCGTCCTTGAGCTGGGAAAGGTGGAAGGCATGTCCCCGCCACAGGCTCAGGGTGGGACTGCCTTCCCTGTCTGTTCAGGAGAGGGCTCCCTGCCCTGGAGAAGAGGCCAACTCTCAGCGAGCCAGCTGGGCAGGGACCATCTGCTCCTGGGTGTCTGTGAGTGTCCGTCTTTACAGGAGTAGATGGCCTATTTCTCTCCTGAAAACCAGTGGTTTCAAACTGCTGCTCTTGTGTTGAGCTGCCCACTGCATAGTCCGCTGCTTGGAAGCAGACCCCTGGTGGGTCCTCTGGTGCAAGGCCACCGCTCAGCCACACCCACTCACTGGCCCCTGGAAACCGCCAAACCTGGTTTTTATTCTTTCTCTTCCTGGTGTACAGCCCTTTAAGCCCCCATGGAGGCCCTCCCCTAGGAGCCCTGGTGGTATAGTGGTGAGGAGTTGGGCTACCTGCCTACGTCAGCAGTTCAAAACCAGCACCAGCTCTGTGAGACGAGAATGAGGCTCTGTGCTCCTGCAGAGAGTGGCAGTGTCTGTGCCCACAGGGGTGACGGCAGTGAGCCAGGTGTTTGGAGCAGTGGGCACCCTGAGCGTCCGTGTGTGGTTGCAGTGGGGGACGCCTTCTTCCTTAAGGCAGGGAGCGTGTCCTTGGATGCTCTGTCAGGAAGACAAGTGCCTGGTGGGAGAGAGCAGCAGATGAGAAGAAAAGGTAGCCCTTGTCTCTCTACACCGTGTTCGGGGACCCCTCCCTGCCCGGGGCTCTCCATCAGCTCGTGGGCCTCACGACCAGCGCCGTTCCCCGGCTCCTGGCCCCCGTTCAGTGTTGCCTCTCGTCTTTGCCTTCCTTCCAGACACGTGGGGATTCAGCTGCCCCTCAGCTCTTGGGGTGCCACGAGGACGGGGCGTTTGGTTCGGGGGTGACTGTTTCAGTTCCCTCCAGTTTTCCTCTGAGTGGCAATGGTTCCTGCTTCCCTTACGTACACATTAGCCACGCAAAGGCGATGCTGTTTCACGCGGGGGGGAGGGGGGGTTCGTGCCAAGAAATCTATTGGTTAAATGCAGCACGTGACTGTGCCTTTCACTAACGGTGGCCTCCGACCATGCCAAGGAGAACACGGAGCTGGCTCCAGAAGAGTAGCAAGTGCCTCCGTCCCAGAATGCTACCGTCTCGCTCTCTGAGTAGTCACTGTCAGTCAGTGTGCTAAAGGCAGAACTCGTGGAGCCGCCTGATTGAAACCAGGCACCAAACAAGCATGCCTGCTCTGCTGCACCGCTGTTGTCGGAAACAGCTCTGGGGCGTCTGGCAGGAAGTCGGGGGACGGCAGCGACAAGGAAAAGACAGGCTGTCGTGTCTCTTGCTGAGCTAGAGGGAACTGAGAATTCAGCACGACGGGTGAAACGTTATTCCTGTGTGTGCGCCCTTAAGACTGCTCTCGTAATTTTTTTTTTCTTTTTTGATTAAAAGATTATTTTTTTGGGGGTTCTTGCAACTCTTATTACAATCCATACATCGATTGTATCAGGCGTGTGTGTACATAAGCTGCCATCGTTCTTTTCTAGACAGTTTCTTTCTCTTTACATATATAAAACTGTTTTATTAGGGTCTCATACATACGACTCTGACCACAATCCACACGCACCTCAGTCATGTAAAGCACATCTGTACATTCATTGCCCTCCTCATTCTCTAAACATGCGCTCTCCTAGACATTTACTTTCTATCAGCTCCCCCCGCCCCCTCGACCCCTTGCTAGATTATAAATGATTGTTATTTTCATACCTCACACTGACTGCTGTGTCCCTTCCCCCATGGTTTCTGTTGTTCTCCCCCCGGAGGGGTGTATATGGTTTTGTGTTGATCGTGGAATTCGGTTCCCCCTTCCTCTTGTCACCCCACACCCCGCTCTTCCCACCTATCCTCTGTGTGTTATCACTGTTTCCATTCCTGATCCTGGATTCTGTGCACTGTGAGCCCCATCTCATCTACACCTGTGTATAGATGCTCCACTGTAGTCCGAAGTGAGAGGCAGTGCTGGCGTGAGGAAGCCTGAAGGAACCAGAGGAGTACTGGTGCTTCACTGCGCCTTGCTGACTCATACCTTCCTTCCCTGTGACCCTCTGTGGGGGGTGTTCCATTGTCTGAAACTGGGCTTTGGGGCTCCCTTTAGCCTCACCATGCATTTTTCTTTGTTTGTTATGGGTATTCTGGTGCCCATTACCCGGTCGGCTGGTGTGCTTCCTCCATGTGGGCTTGTTCCTTCTCTGCTGGATGGCCGCTTGTTTGACTTGAAGCCTGTAAGACCCCAGGCGTTGTATCTTTTAATAGCCAGGCACCATCCTCTGTCTTCACCACATTTGCTTATGCATCTGCTTTGTCTTCAGTGATTTCTGTGAGGAGGGTGAGCCCATTTGTTAAAACAAAGTGTGTGTGTGTGTGTGTGTGTGTGTGTCTGTCTTGTGTAATTTGTATATGTAATCGTAGACTTCATCTTCATGACTTTCTCCATTTCCTGTCTCTGGTCAACCCCCTTCCATTCTCTAAGTTTCATTTAAAATATCACAGTCTAGATTTTAAACTGCAGGGTTCTTCAGACTTGTTGATCGTCAGTTGTTCCCTGGGAAGCAGCTGGACTCTGATTCAGAAATCGTCCAGACTTTGGAATAATGTGTCACTGTGCTCCACATCTGTCTCTTCCACTCAGACGCACAGTAAGACTGCTGCTTTGAGAATCGGGCCGTGCTTATGCCTGATGCGCCCTTGATAGTTTACATCTGTGGCACACACTCGGTGGTGGAGTTGCTTGAGTTGACTTTTCAAACTGGTCCTAAAGCTTGCTTGGCCCAAGAGGATTGGGCACCGTACTGCACAGGGCACTCTGCTCACTCAGTTGTGCTGCTCCTGAGAACTCAGTTTCCGTTCGAGGAAGTCTGAGAGACCCTCCCCTCCCCACGCAGCGGGCCCCTAAAGAGCAGCCTGGGAGTAAGCTCAGCCAGGTGAGGGCGCTGCCCAGGTCAGGCTGAGAAGCGGGCTGAGGCTGGCATGCCGCTGGCCTGCACTGCTGTCACCGCCCTGCTTCTTTGTCCCCACAGTCTGAGCTGGAGAAGCCGAGGAGCCGCAAGAAGACTCCAGCTGCCGACATGGAGGGGAAGCTAGGTGCCGACGACCTGAGCAAGCTCGTGCCTGAGGCCAAGGGTAAGGGTGGGTCTCGCAGCCGCAAGAGGGGCCTGCCGGCTTCTGAGTCGGACGAGCCACCATGGCCCGAGGAGAAGCGGCTCAAGGAGGGCCTGCTGGAGAACGAGGACGAGCAGAACAGCCCGCCCAAGAAGGGCCGGCGCGGACGGCCCCCCAAGCCGCCAGGGGGGCTCCCCAAGGAGGAGCCCCCCATAAAAACTTCCAAAAAGGGGAGCAAAAAAAAACCAGGACCCCCTGCAGCCGAGGAGGAGGATGAGGATGATAGGCCCATTGGGAACGCAGAGCCCAAGTCCAAGAGCAAGCAGCACCGGCCAGCCCGGAGGGCCCAGCACAGGTGAGTGAGTGAGTGAGTGAGTGAGTGAGTGAGTGAGTGAGTGTAGTCACTTGTGCGGTCATGCATTGTGTGACGAGATTGTGTGTGTGTGTGTGTGTGTGTGTTTGAAGTCACTTGTGCGGTCATGCGTTGTGTGACGAGATTGTGTGTGTGCGTGCACTCGCACATGTGACCCAGCCTGCATCCAATGCCCCACAGCAGAGCTGAATCCCCTGAAGGCAGTACAGCTGAGTCCACGCCGTCCACACCACAGAAAGGACGTGGGAGGCCATCGAAAACGCCTTCGCCGTCACAGCTGCCCAGGAACGTGTAAGTGGGCGCTGAGGGTGTCGGTGTGCTTTGCGTTGCTGTATCAGCTCCTGGCCGGGCCCCGCCCCCCAGGAAAGCACGTTTCATTCCACAAGCTGCTTCAGCCTTGGGGAGCGAGTGGGTGAATGCATACCAAGGAGCGGTGCCATGGTTGAACTGCTTGGCATCTAGCCATCCCTCACCCCCACTGTCTCCCTGACGATGGTGCTCTCTCAGACCAACCTGGGCACCTCTGCTCTGACCTGAGAGAGTGCCTGGCAGGGTCCGAGGGTGGGCTTGGGTCTCTGGGAGATTGGTCGCTGAGGAAGGGAAGGTGCTGGCCCTGCTCAGAACACGCAGGCAGGGGCCTCTGCACACATCCCCAGCCCCCTCGCATGTCCCCCGGCAGCCTTTATTGAAGTAAAACTTCCCTGCTGGTTCCTTGATCTTGCTTGTTGCAAGATCACAGCCCACAGCCGTCTTGGCCTGGTGCGTGCGGGTCTCAGGTTCTTGGTGTTCCGGGGGTGTTAGGTTTCTAATCTCATCCACTCGTCTCTGGGTATAGCTCAAGTGTATGGTGGCCGCACACTTGGAGGCCAAGGACACGGTGGGTGCTCTGAAGCTACCGGCTGGGAGAAAGCTTTTACCACCCTACGAGCCCGTGTCCCGCCGAGCTGCTGGGAGTTAGCAGTTCCAGTGTGGCTCGGGGGGTGCGCTGCACAGGTGCGTGGGAGGGAGGAAGATAGTGCTGCTCCCTTAAGATTTGCAGCCCGGAGACCTTCGCCCTATAGCTGTGCTCATTGTGCGTCTGAAACCACTTGTTGGCTGTGCCACCCCTACCCCCCCCCCCCCGCAACCCCCCCACACACACTCACGTAGGAGAATTGCAATAACACAAGATTGCACATGTGATGGGAACAGCAGTATAATTTGTAGATGGGCTTTATTTTCTTCACTTAATGTAAACAAAAAAAAAATCTTAATGACCCTATAGGACGAAGTAGAACTGCCCCTGTGGGTTTCCGAGATCATAACTCTTTACGGGAATAGAAAACCCTGTCTTTCTCTTACAGAGTGGCTGGCGGATTCAAACTGCTGGTCTTGTGGTTAGTGGCCCAGTTCTTGGCCCACTGTGCCACCAGGCCCCCCTCTCTTAGGAAAGTGGAAAAATCTAGTGTTAGGAAGGAGTCTCCCGCGCTCTTCCTGTGAGTGAGCCCAGGCTGCAGCTCATCACAGACTTGCCCTGCCGCGTCTCCAGGACACCCAGGAAGGACTTGGTGGCCTGTTAGAACCCCGGGCCACCTCTGCAGGCCTCTCCCTCGGCAGAGAGGGAGGGAGCGAGGAGACTGATGTCCTTGGCAGTGATACAAATGCCATGGTTTCTAAGCAAAGGTTCTTGATTTGTTTTTAACAAGAAAATAGTGGGGGGGGGGTGTTTGGGGGGTGGTAATAGGTGTCAAGCTCAGAACTTTAATTTGTGTAAATTTCAGCATCGTGAAGTCAATGGCAGCTTAAACGCTTATTGTGATTATCTAATAAAACTCGACGCACCCTTGTGAGAATGTAGAAACCAAGCAAGTCTGTCTGTACAGGACCACTGGGAAAGGCTTCTCTGGCCCATCTTGGCCCTGACACCTCCCTGGGCATCTTCTTCCACAGCCAGTGTGGTGATGTATGTATGGGAATTTGTCAGTTTACTCATCCTGCCCTCCATGGAATTGATAAGATTAATAGCAACCTCTGTTGTTCCTGTGAAGGCCAAACCTAGTGGAAGCGGCTGAGGTTGAGTGTGGATGAGACTTTAGACGGCTCGTGGTGTGTGTGCTTACTTATCAAGAGGGTGTGTTGGGTCACACGGGGCTGCTGTCGAAGCCCTTTGGCCATCCCCTGGTCGCAGGATTCTAGGCTCTGGGGCCCTAACCTGCCACGGAGCCACTCTGACTCCCACAGACCGGAGATACGGTTCCTCAGTTGAGCAGCAGCACCTCTGACCTTGGGAGTTAGCAGGTGGCTCTGGTCCCCGTGGTTCTTTCTGTCCCTACGTGTGGGAGCCCGAGGGGCGCCGTGTGCCTGGAAAGATTCGGGTGCTCCACCAGAACATGCTAAGAGGAGGACTCTTCCCTCCTTAGAAACAGAGAAGCAGCTGTTTCCTAGAGAACGGCAGCTTCACCCAGGACCCCTCCTTAGATGGAGTCCCTCTCCTCTCCCGAGCGTCCCTCTCCTGGAGGACTGACTGCCTTTTACGTCCACGTCTTTGTCTTTGGGGCTTGGAGCAGGCATGCGAACGTGCATGCACTCTGAAAATCTGGACAACACAGGAAAACCGAGCAAGGGACTTCTTTTGGGGAGGGGTCTTTCACTGTAGGTTCTAGTATGCAGGGGGGAGGGGGGTCATGACAAGTCCCAGGAGCTGGAGGTGCTGTGCAAGGTTTGCGGGTTAAGGTTTTGGGAAAGGAGGAGAGGAGGGGGGGGGGGTGGATGGTCTGCAGCCAGTAAGGACAGTGGACATGGTCTCTTTCAGCTCAGCTGTAAGGGGCACATGGACCGTCAGTCAGTGGTGGCCAGACTCACACTGGCTCTGCTTTCCTGGGGGTCTTGGTCCTGGGACTCACCACACCAGAAATGCTAGTGAGCTCTGGCGGTCACTGATCCTGTCCCCCGTCGGGTGGCACCACATCCCCATGCACTGATTGCGTGGTCAGCTCCCTGCTCTCCGTCCCTGCAGCCGTGCTGGGCGCTCCAAGCAGGCCGCCACTAAGGAAAACGACTCGAGTGAGGAAGTGGATCTGTTCCAGGCCAGTTCCCCGCTCAACGACGACCTCACTCAGGAGGACACAGAAGAGGAGAGTGTGCCTGCCGTCAACGTAGGTGTTGAGGGGCCCCTCCGTGGGGGTCGTGCAGGCTGGTGTGGGGAGATGGTCAAGGGGCGGGACCACTTGGATGGAGGCCACAGACTGGGTGGGACTCTAGATGGAGACAAGGGAGCACCACTGCAGCAGGGATCAGCCGGCCTCCTGGCTGGGTCTGGGCGCTGTCACCCACAGTCCTTTGCTGTCAGTGTGTCTGACTCCCAGGTGTGATGCTGCACATCGCCAGGGTGTCCAGGGCCTGCAGGGAGACCCCGTTCTCTGGAGCCTCTGATCTACGCTCTGTTTGAAACCCCTTCAGCTGGGCCGTGTGGTTTCACCTACTCCACCACCCCCCTCAGAAGAAAAAAGACAATGACCACCGAGGGCATGTGTGCACAACCTCTCAGGGCAGCACCGTCCTGGTTCAGGATTTGGGGACGGTTGGTTCAGTGGGACATCACAGCCCGCTGGGCTCACAGCGCTTTTAGGGTTTCTGGCTAACCAGCTAGCTCACTGGGTTGTGCCTTGGCTTGTTTTTTTTTTTTTTTAAATGCTTTTATTAGGGGCTCTTAATCTCTTAACCCAACCCATACATTCCGCCAGTGTGTCAAGCACATTTGCACATATGCTGTCATCATCATTTTCAAAGCATTCTCTTCCCACTTGAGCCCCTGATATCAGCTCCCCATTTCTCCCCCTCCCTCCCCCGCCTTCCCTCCTCACAAACCCTTGATAAGTTATAGATTATTTTTTCCATATCTTACATCGTCCTCCGTCACCCCTCCCTCACTTTTCCGTTATTTATCCCCCTGGGAGCGGGTTCTTGGTTGATCCTTGTGATTCCCCCTTTCTCCCCCAACCCTGGAATCTCTACTCTCCTTGTTGGCCTTGAGGGGTGTATCTATCCTGGATTCCATGTGTTGTGGGCTCTTATCTGTAGCAGTGTGCATGCTCTGGTCTAATCCAACTTTTAAGGTAGAATTGAGGTCATGATAGTGGGGTGAAGGAAGCACCAAAGAACTAGGAGAAAGTTGTGTTTCATTGGTGCTATACTGCACCCTGATTGGCTTGTCTCTTCCCTGTAATCCCTCTATGAGGGGATGTCCAGTTGTCTACAGATGGGCATTGGATTGCCATTCCATCTGCCCCCCTCTCCCCCCCAGCCCCTTCATATTGGGTATGATTTTGTTCTGGGTCTTAGATGCCTGATACCCGATCCCATGGATACCTTATGATCACACAGGCTGGTGTGCTTCTTCCATGTGGGCTTTGTTGCTTCGCAGTTAGATGGATGCTTGTTTATCTTCAAGCCTTTAAGACCCCCCGACGCTATATCTTTTGATAGCTGGGCACCATCAGCTTTCTTCACTACATTTGCTTGTGTACCCATTTTGTCTTCAGCTATCGTGTCAGGAAGGTGAGCATCACAGCATGCCAGAGTTAGAACAAAGTGTTCTTGTGTTGAGGGAGTACTTGAGTCAAGGCCCAATGTCCATCTCCAACCTTAATTCTTAACATGTAGATATAAGTATATATTTCTATTCTCATTATATATATGTATATTTATGTACATGCCTGTACTTAGACCTCTATAAATGTCCTTTGCCTCCTGGTTCTTTCCTCTATTTACTTTTTACTTCCCTTTTGTCCCACCATCATGTTCGGCCTTCATTCAGGTTTAGCAATTCCTCACTGCTATATTGCATGCCTTGACTCTTAAAAAGCCTGTGGACAGCCATCAGGCACAACGGGGCAGTGGCCGAGAAAGTGGCGTGAGGAGGGGAGGGGCCATGAACTTGTGGCTGATGGCCTCCAAGCCCATTTGCCTTCTTGGGCGGTGCGCAACTATTGTGACTGGACATGGGGATTAGAGAGCCTATAGAAGCAGCCCATCAGGGGGCGTACAAAACAGAATGTCAGCTTCTCCTGGGGTCAAGAATTTCTCCATCAGTGACAGCGGGGTGACCTACATGCTCCGTCCACAAACTGAAGCTGTCCCTGCGGCGTCCTCTCCATCCAGGATGTCTGCGAGGAACTCTGCTGCTCAGCAAAGGGTCAGTGTGGGGTCAGCCCAGCTCTGACGAGGGGCTTGGGCAGTGCATCCTTGCCAAGAGCAGTGTCACCAATGTCACTGACTGAAGAAGATGATCCACATACCACACACACACACGTGGATCCCGTGATTCGATGGGATGCTGATGCTGATGCTGACCTGCTTTGAGCTGCAGCACCAGCCTGCCCTTAGGGGCGCCAGCGAATGGCCGAGTGTGGAAGGAAACTGTGGCACTTTGACCCCCGTCTCCCTCAGACAAGGAGCGCTAACTCGGGCATCTGTTTGTAAGCCTGAGATGGCCACTGAGACAGTGGAAAGCTGAGCAGAGGGACCGCTGCCACTCCCGCCCCCTTGTCACCGGGCTGGCCGGAGAGACAGCAGCTTCTCTGCCTCTGCTCTGGAAAGGCCCATCTGATGGGACCTGTGTTTGAAACACCCTGGACCACCACGGGCTGGGGGTGGGGGGTCCCTGTGTCCTCTAACGCCCTGCGTGCCCTGCAACCTATCCCCAGGTCCGGCGGAGAAGCTCCAAGCGGGAGCGGCGGTGAGCATGGAGCCGTGGCCTGCTGCTGAAAGCTCCGAAGACCACTGCTGCCCCGGCCGGCTGGCCGGCCGGCGTGAAGCCACCAAGAGCTGGCTGCCCTCATGGGACTGCCGGGGCGCGGCGCCCCCACCTGCTCGCTCCAGCCATGTGCCTCGCCAGGACATGGCCGGGCCTAAAAGCGTGTGTGGGTGCAGCGGCTGTGCAGACAGGAACTAAGAAAGACCCTGTAAATAGCCTCTTTTTTTTTTTTAGTGTTTCTGACTTCTAAAGTGCTTGTATAGCTTTCCCGTGGCTCTGACCCCAAGCCCGTGGCAGGTGGAGGCATGCTGGCCAGAGGGGCGGCCGCCAGCTCGTCCATCCGTCCGTCTGTCCATCCACGTCCGTGTCCGTGTCCTGCGACTTTACTGTGAATCAGAAGTTCCAGTGGACAGCGTCCCACTTCTCTCGGCAGAGAGGCGCCTTGGGCTGGAGAGCTCGTGTCCCGCTCACCCCTCTGCTACACCCATACCCACCCAGTGTTTACTCCCCGGCACCCTTTGGTCGCCAGAGGTGCTAAGTTGTCTGTGCCGCCCAGTCCAGCGCGCGCCATCTCTCTGGGGACATGGGACATGGGCGCCCGCCACCTGGCTGATGGTCAGCGTCCCTCCGTTGGTCAGCTTACTTTACAACCTCAGTATTGGCCCCAGAACGCTCGGGCCTTCCACAGCAGTGGAAATTTTAGAAAGAGAGATTTAAAATATTTTAATTTTAAAGAGTGTGCTATAAAATAATGTACTGAATTCTTTATATCATTTTATCATCCTTTTTCAGTTTTTATTAATCTACTGTATCAATAAAATTCCGTAATTTGAATGAGTTACCAATAGTCTAGAACGTTCTTGTGTATAGCAGTTGCCTCTGGACCCCTACGTTCGGAGGATACCCATGATTGCTGTCATCCTGTGCACGTTAGCAGAGCGCCAGCTCTCCGGCCACTGGAAGTCGGGTCAGAAGGGAAACGTACTGATGCAGTGTGTCTTTATAAAGCTGTTCTCGAAAGCCAAGTGTTTTGTATTTTGATAGTGAGTTGCATGTTTACAGGAGGGAAACAAAGTTCTGAACGGGCTGTGCTCTTTTCTGTAACTTTCTATTTAGCCATCATATATGAGAGATTGCTCCATAACTTAGTTTTTCACCAAGAGTTTATTATTGTACTTTATTTGGAAGCCAAAAAACCTTTGTGGGTTGGGGTGGGGATTGTGGGGTGCCAGCATGGAGTGATAGATGCATGCACCCACCTCTATTAGCTGCTGTGGGTTTCACAGTCCTACAAACGGAGTAAATCTGGGCGAAGTGGAAACCTCCTTGGATTTAGAACAGCATCAGCCTGCCTCGGCCCTCCGCAGGACTTGAGAAACAGGTTCCTAAGGCAGTAGTAGCCTGCACACAGTTGTATGAACTGTGCTTTGAACCAAAACAGAAGCCCCTACTTACGCTTCACGAAACTCACTTTAGTACCTCAGGTGCTACTTTTGTCTTGTTTTTGTTCTTTTGGCTTCTCTGTGACTGTCAACATCTGAAAAGGAGATCCTCTTCTAATTTGATAAATTTACTGCGTCCACTGACAGCCTTTTGTAGGACGCCCCGTGCCGCGCTTAAGGAACCGTTCTGAGCCTGGCGATCGGAGAGTGGGACTGCCGTGAAGAAGTCACTCTCCGGAAGGTGACCTTTTTTGGTCCCCAATATGTAGTGACTTGGTGTGGGTTGGGGGCAGGGATTTCTTTGTTTTCTCGCCTTTGGAAGACTTCTTCATGTTTGTGAAGCAGCTTTTTCATTCTTTAAGTTGGTTCTGCGTCTTGTCTTGACCTCTCAGTATTTTATTACACTTCATCTGAAGCAACCCTGATGCCGTGGCGTTTGGAGGCTGCTGGGCCCTGGGCACCGGCGGACGCGCGTCTAGGTCCTCCGGTTGTTAGCCCGTCACTAGCTCAGTGCTCCCCAGTGCTCTCTGTCTAAGCCGTGCAGAAACGACGTATTTCTCAATCTGTAAATCCGAACAAGAAAGGAAGCGCTTTGAGTTTTTGTTGTTGACCAAACTGCACCAGAAGTGCTTCTGAAAGCGAGCCTACAAGACTGTTGTTAAGAAACGGGGTCAGGGGTGAGGAGTGGGGGGAGAGACCTGGCCTCAACACCGATTGTGCAGCATCTCCGTGTGCATGAGTATAGCGGCCAGTCTCGGTGCATCCCAGTGCCACGCGTCCTGATGTTGACAAAAGGTGTTCCCTGTGGATGATGCCTTGAAGCGTGTGAGTTTGCAACCTGTCTGTTGTCCATTTGGGGGGTAGGGTGGGGCATGCAAACCATGATGTAAAATTTCCACCGTTCTGTAGAGAAACAAGACAATTGGTGCAATAACGATCCAAGTTTGGATGTGCTGAGCCTTCCCTCATAGGGGACCACCTGCTGCTGCCTCACCAAGTGGAGCGCCTCACGTACGGACGACATCTGGGAGCCCCGCACTCTGGCTAGAGTAAGACAGTCTCTGGAACGTGAGTTGCTGACCCTGGTCGACAGATGGCAGTGACGGTGTCCCTGTGGAAAACACCCAGAGGACCGTGAAAGAAGCTGCACCCTGTGGACCCCGCCTCACCCCCAGGAGGACCCAGCACCCCATGCCTCTGTGACCGCCATCGCGTGTGTACAACCCATCCCAGGGGCTCGGCTCAGCTGCTCTCTGTATCCTTCCGCTTTCTAAGTCTGGGTTCTGAGGTCTCCGCGCCCCCTGCCCCCGCTGGACGCCACCCGGGACTCGAGTCTGTTTGCCTGGGGACGTCTTCCACAGTGGACGGTGTCCGTCCAGATGAACAACCAGTTTTCCAGACACATCTTTGGGTTCTCTGTGAAGCTGAATAAATCTGAGCGTTGCTACACCTTGTGCCGTGTGTGGTTTTCAGTCGCTGGTCAGTGAGGTGTGTGCCAGACACAGAGGAGCCGCGTCTCGGTGATTCTAAGACTGGACGCCTTTGTTTTCAAGAAGCTTTTCCCGGTAATGCTTGTTTTCCTTTTTAAAAAAAAATCTTATTTTTAGGGGCTCATGTAATTCTTATCACAATCCATACACACATCCGGTAATGTTTTTCTAGCATTGTATTTACTTACTTACCTTGGTGATAGGAGCTGACAAAGTCCTGGTTATATTAAAGAACTGCATAACTGAAAATAGTGAACCCCACTATAAACCAACACCACCACCCAAAAGAAACACACACACACACACACACAGAAGAAATAAAATTGGTTGCCGGTGGCAGTTTTAAAAATCTGTTTAGCAAACATTTATTGCCATCCCTGGTGTGCCGGGCTACTTTGAGACCAAGGATGGAGTGTGATCTAGATAGGTGGAACCCCCACCCCAAGGGGGGGAGTAGTAAACATTAAACATTAACAGCAGATTGTGAGGTTTGGTAATGTTAGAAGGAGGAAAAGAGTCAGGAGAAAGAGGCGACTGAGGCAGAGCTACCTCACCGCTGTGTCGCTCCCTGTGTCAAGTGCAGGGTCGCTGTGCCTTTGACCAGGTGGCATCTACAAGCTGGCCGGCTGCGCGCTCCCTCGGAGAGCAGTAACAGCCGCCGGTTGTTCGGTGGTAAAGTGTCTGCCTAGCCCAGGGGCTCTCGGCCGGTTTATGCCCTTATGTGTCAGATAGCTTGAACTTGGACTTTGTCCTCTAACTAGAGCATTTAGACCCCTTACCGATGACGCAGCTGCGCTGGCTCCCATCTTCCTTTGTGAGGGCGCTTGGAGCGGAGCTGGGCCGGTGCTGCTGGGGAAGGGTTGGGCTGCCGACTGCAAGGCCAGTGGTTCAAACCTAGCAGCTAGTCCATGAGACAAAGACGAAGCTGTCTGCTCTCGTAAACACTCCCTCCCCCCGAATCCCTGTGTATGGCGTCACCGTGAGTCTGCTTGCAGTGCCTCTAGTTGTGTTTGCGGGCAGCACCCTCTTCTGCAGGAGCTGCTCTGGGCTGTGGGGTCCGGAAGGGACTGTTTGACACTTTAAAGGTCTGTGTGTTGCATTGTATCTACCGTCAGGACGCCAGCTGGCCCTCTTAAGCTTTTTAGGTAATTTTTCTCCCCTCAGACGCTTTTAGGAGTCTCTGGCCACCTTCTGAAGTTAGTCGTTTGGCTGCACTGTGCCTCACCCTGGTTTTATTGCACCTGCGCTGCTCGGAGCTGACTGGGCTCCAGTCTGTGGCTCAGTCCACATCCCCGTCAGCTGGGGCACTCCTTAGCCGCCTTCCCTTCCCACACTGACATCGTCTGCCACCTGCCTTCATGGCCTCAGCGGTGGACAATGACGGGACCTGGGCAGTGTGTCCTGCTGCGGTCACCAAGAGGTGGAGCTGACTCGACTCCACCACCCACACACCAACAACCACCCGCCACCATACACCAACCTTTGAGATTCTTTCCCCTCTGCCGAGACCCCTCTGACCACTCACCAAGCCTGCCTCCGGCTGTGTCCACTCTTGAGTTAACCCAGCAAATTAGTTCGATACTGTTCCACTCCAGGATATCTGGTCACTAGTCTGTATGGATGGATGTGTCCTGGTTGGAAGTCTGTAGCACCCCTAACACCCCTCATCTGTTTCTCTCACACAGTTGCATTGTTGAGGTCCACCGCTGGTTTCTCCTCTTCCTGGCAGCCAGGCCATGCTTCCTCCCCTCCTTGGCGGGCCGTGTCTCGTTTATTGTGGCGCTTCTGTCCTTGCAAACTCGAACCCACCGCTCTTAGCCAATCCAGTGCACAGCTACCCTGCACAGGGTCTCCCGGCCTGACAGCCCTTGCTTCCTGCTGCCAAACTGGTGGCTTTGAACCCCTGACCTTGCAGTTGGCATCACCTGTCCTGCAGCAGCCCGCCTCTCTCACTTGCATGCCGAGAGCATCCCCTCTTCAGATGGCTGAGGGCAGGGCACCTGCTATGAGGAACATCTAGCCCAAGGCAGTGAGCTGTCCTCGCCGCTCCCAGCAGGAAGGCTTCTTTGAGGGGAGCTTTCAGGCATGTGCCCCTACCCCCCCATGGGGTGGCCAAGCTGGTGGGTGCCTAAAGACAAGCCAGCAGCCAGTAGGGAGCTAGGCGGCAGGAGTGAGCAGGAGCCAGGGCAGGCCTGGGCAACGTGGGGGTGGAGGTCCGGGGCGTGCCTTCTCACATTCCCGGGGCTCTTGAGTAAAGAATGGATTCCAGTAAGGTGCAAGAGGAGAAGCCCAAAAGAGTTTGTGATGTTGGGACAATTGGACCAATCCCAAACTTGCAGTGAGTTCAGTTCTCACCCATTCCCACGGCCCACGGGGGGGAGGGGGGGAGTTCCTAGGTCTAGACGCACCTTGGCTTCATCTTTCTCACTTAGCCACCCGGTGCGTGCAAGCTGCCGGTCCTTCCGGTAGCAGCCCAGCCCCTCAGCCACCGAGGTGCCAGGGCTCCGTGGTAGGGCCGTGCCGGACACACTACCATTGAAACATCAGTGGCCTAGTTTCCAACATCACAGCCACACATGGGCACCACAGTGCGACAAACTGACAGACGAGGCAGCAAGACCCTGTCAGGTGACCTCCATGGCCTGCCACAGAGGGCTTCCACGTCACCCTTGTGAGGTGCAGCAGGGCTGGAGGGGGATTTGAGTGGCCCTGAAGGGCAGGGCAGAACTGCCGGGGGTGGAGGCACTGTCTTGGGAGGAGCAGGGTCATGACTAAGCAGATGGACTCCCAGCCCACTTTTGTCCCACCACCGTTGGCTTTCCTGACCATCCATGCAGGAGGGGCAGGGGACAGGCTCCAGGAAGGCATGTAGACAGGGACACGGTAGCTACCAGGGCGCTATGTAACCTCCGTGAAGTTAGTCACGTAATCATCGTGGGTGGCGTCACCCCTCTGACCGTGCAGAGGAGGAGCTGCAGGTGCAGAGAAAGCAAGTCGCTCAGTCACACCTACACTCGGACACGGCACTAACGCCTCCCCGTCCCCAGGGCCTGGGCTGCCGCTGACCTCGAGGTTTCCATGGACCAATGGCTCTGAAGTGGACAGCCACGTCTTTCTTCCGAGTCTGCTTGTAGCCCAGAACCTCTGAGCACAGAATGTCCGATTGTTAGAACAAAGTGTTCTTGTGTTGAGGGAATACTTGAGTTGAGGCCCAATGTCCATCTGCAACCTTAATTCTTAACATACAGATATGAGTACATAGTTTTATTTCTCCCTTGATATATATATATGTGTATATATATATATTTTTTTTTCATATGCACATGCCTGTATTTAGGCCTCTGTAAATGTCCTTTGCCTCCTCGTTCTTTGCTCTATTTCCTTTTTACTTCCCTCTTGTCCCACCATCATGTTCGGCCTACATTGGGATTTAGTAGTTCCTCGCTGCTACATTGCCCTTGATTGAGCCCCACTAGGTATCCTACGACCTTCCTTCCATTGATTATAGTTCACTGTTGTTCCCTCATTCCTGGGTTGGTTTCCCCCCTACCCTCCTCCCACCCCCACCCCCTGCCTTCCTTTCTCCTACCTTCTATTCTCCCATATCCCCCTGGAACCATCGGTCCAGTTCTTTCCCTCTCTGAGTTACTTATCCCTGCTATCTTAGCTAGATTGACATGGAGATACATTAATAGTGCAAAAACCAGGCAAAGCCAAACAAAACAACGAAGTCCAAACCAACAAAACAATAACAGCAAAAAACAAAAGCAAAATAACAATAACAAAAAGAAAGCCACTGAGAAAAATTGAAAAGCCTATAGTTCAAGTCCTGTTTGTTGGCTGAGGCTGTGACTCTCAATGGAGGAGAAAGCTCCGTCTTTTCCCCCTGGAGTAGAAAGCCTCGTTTCTCTCCTGAGGAGCAGCTGGTGGTTTCAAACTGCTGATCTTTCAGCTTGCAGCCCAACACGTGATCCCTACACCACTAGGGCTCTTGCCTTGTGGACACGGCCTGGGCTTTATCTACCCCAGGCCCCTGGGCGCATGGGCTCACCTGCAGGCATCCATGTTGGGGTCCCAGCAGGCGTGGGCGGTCAGAGCAGACTGGGAAGTGTGCCTCCGGTCCCAGCTCGGCTGTGACCTTGCACGTGTGGCAGCCATCTTCGGGAGGCACCTTTGCTAGGGACACTCCCCGGCCTCCCTGAGGATTTCCCGTGTCTGGGGGGGTGGACGACGAAGGGGCGCTGCTGGGGGTGGGCATGGCTTTAACTTGCATCTCTCTGAGGGCTGATGATTAGACTCTTCCTGAGTGTCTGTCCCCTCAGGAGACCTTCGGCGAGGTGTCTGGGTGCGTTTGCTCTGTTGGAGCTCTGGATGCTCCAGCCGGGGCCGCCATGTTGGTTCCGCTGCATAACAGCCAAACACTGCCGGGTCCTGCGTGTCCTCGCACTTGCTCTTGGGTTGGTTGGGGCCACTGCCCTGGCCACTGGGTTGATCTGTCCCCTCGAGGCCCTTCCTCTTTGTCATCGCCGGGACATGCCCCTGTTTAACCACGTCTACACGCAAGGCTCCGGGACTCTGGGGGCGTCCTCATGTGTAGCCGCTCGCCCTCTTCTGGCTGTTCCTCTCACGTGACTGCGGGAAAGCTAGGCCATGACCGTGGACGGCCCGAGAAGAACAGCAGCATTTGGACGGCGGTGCTGGAGAAGGAGATGGAAAGTGCCCGTGGGCAGCCAAAAGAACAAGCAAGCCTGTTGTGGAAGAGGTACAGCCAGCATGCTCCTCTGAAGAGAGCCTGGTGAGACTTAGTCTCACCTACTCTGGACCAGTCCCTGGAGGAGAGTAAGGGGTGCTTGTGCAGCTGCAACAATTCCGGAATGTTCTGTACTATACCTCTCCCCCCCACCCCCACCCCCCGACACCTTTGGACCAGGATTCCCCCATAGATTCTTTGATTACAGAGAATGTCTAACAAGGTTTCAATTTCCTGTCCCTCAGATGTAGTATGAGCATGCCATGGGTATGTGTGTATGCCATGGTCTGGAGTCGGTATTCCTCTCGACCTTAACAGGAGATGCAACCTGCTTCCCCAGCCCCCACCCTGTGTTGTGAAGGCTGCCACAGATGTGCCCCCACGGGCCTGGGGTGGGTGAGTTCCCCGAGGGCAGCGGCATCAGTGGTGGCAGAGGGTTGTCAGGGGTGGTGTTAGGGTCAGGATGAAACAGTCCAGAGTCCCAAATAGAGGAGCCTGGGGTGCTGGTGCCGGGAAGAAGGCTGCGGGGTAATTAGAGACCCGCCTGGGCTCTAACGGGAAGACCAGGATTCTTGAAGAAGATGGGGTTCTGATGGGGAGACCAGAATTCAGAGGAAGAAGGAAACTGAAGAGTCACAGAAACCACTGGGTGACAGGACTGAAAGCCCCACAATCCATTGCTTCCTCTCACAGGAGACCAGGAGAGCTAGATGGTGCCCCACTACCATGACCAGCCACTCAGGGGCACAGCAGATAGACCCTGATGGGAGTGGGGGAGGAGGGCGAGTGGAACAGGACCCCACACTCCTGGAGAACCCATCGAGGCTGGAGGAACCCTGAGGCAACTGCCGTGGGGTCCCCTTAACATCCTGAACTCAAACTGTCCCCTGGAGTAATCTTCAAACCGCAGCAGCAAAAAGTTCAGCTCCAAAAGTAATGTGCATAAGGGCCTTTGTAAAAGTATCTAGATGAGACTCTGGTCATTACATAATTTCATATCAACGTGAAGAGACATGAAAGTGTGGGGCAGAGTCTTGCCTGTCAGGCCACAGCCTGATGGTGCCTCCTTGTGGGTGTGGCCTTCTCATAAGGAGGGTCCTGGGAACCTACTTCACCCCTCTCTGCCTTCACCTTATTACTGGTGGACTCTGTCCACCCCCACTAGATCCACACGACTTTGCAGCCACTGGCCTGTGATCCCCCTGCATCACTGCACGTGGCTGCGTGAGTTAAAAGGGGACTTACGGACCAGTATAGGACTTAGTACTGGAGTTGGACTGGGCTGGGACGTTTTCCTGATATTCTACAATGACTGCTTGATCTAATGCTCTTTCTTAGACATAGATAAGTGTCTCTGGTCAACCCTGGCCCCACACAGACACCAAACTAAAACTCACTGCTCATAGCGACCCCCTGTGAGATTCTGAGACAGTAACCGAGGGGCTGCTGGTGGTTTGAACTGCTGACCATGTGGATCGCCGCCCAAAGTGCTACCACTGCACCACCAGGACCCCTTATGAGACCCAAGGGGCAATGAATCTTAGATGAGAAGATTGGGGGACAGTGCGTCTAAGGTACTAGGTGAACAACCTGAGGGGAAACAGGGGATGCAGAGTCATACTGGGAAGGCAAACGAGGGTGTGTGCTCATTTCTGATGTGTGGCGTAATGGGCAATGAGTTCACCTGCTAACTCTAAGGCTGGCAGTGTGAACCCACCTGCGTCTCTGGGGACGAGGCTCTTTGCTCCTGTCAAGTCTTTTGAAGTCCAGGAAACTCCCAGGGGCTGTTTCGCTCTCCCCTGCAGGGTCACGCCGCGTCAGCAGTGACGGGATGGCAGTTAGTTTGCCTTGGACCGATTCACTTGAAATAAAATGACCCGTAATCTAGGACCTTGTGGCCCCCGCCCCGCCCCACGGAAGTTCCGCCATGCAGGAGGCAGAAGGACCTGCTTCTGTTGATGCTTCTGGAAGAGCCCGCTGCGTGCCGTCCTGCCGTCTCCTGACTCACAGGGCTGCTTTGTGTGGAATGAGAAACGTCTCCTCACCTTTCTCTCATCTGTCTGGGATTTAAGAGCGACCGTCCTGGTGGTGCAGGGAGTTACACACTGGGCTGCTAAGCCCTCAGTCCGTGGTTCAAATCCACCAACTGCTCCCCGAAAGAAAGATGAGGCTATCTACTCCGGTAAAGGTTTAAAATCACGGGAACCCGCAGGGGCAGTTCTCCGCTGTCCTTCAGGGTCTCTGCGAGTCAGTGGCCTTCCTTGATGGCGGTGGGTGTTTTGGCTTAAGGCACAGTTAGGCTATGCCAGCACGCCTTGGTTGCTAGGTCACACGCCCATGCTGTGTTTTCCGAGCGGTTCCGGCAGCATGATTTCTGCAATCACTCAGGAGATTGGTTTAATCGTGTATTGTCTGAAACAGAGAGAAGCGACTAATTCTAGGCTGTTTGGAGGAAACAGACTGATGAGCTTCCTCAGACACCGGCGGTTCCACAGCCGCTGGAGAGGAGACGGCGGAGCTTCTCACAGGCAGTGAGCTCACCGCAGCCTCTTCCCGCCACTGGCCAGGAGAACACACCTGTTCAGGGAGCTTTCTAACAAACCAAAGGGTCCCCAAGGGGAGAGTAAATCCCCCCCCCACCGCCCACCAAGTCTCAGTTTCTTAATACTGCGATACTAGAAGTAGCATAAAGAAGGTGGTGTTAAAAAAAAACAGAGATGTGTTTTTTCTCTGCTTGTTGAGTTGTTCGACGCAGCCTCTCGTTGCCCCCCTGTGGCAGAGTGATTCTGTCATCTCTGCAGGCAGAGGCACACAGCCAGGTCTTTCTCCCGAGGAGCTGCTGCGTGGGTTCAAAACCCCAACCTTCCCAAACGCTTAACCATCGAGACACCGGGACTCCTCCCACGTGCTTCAAAAGACCTCACTGACACTGAGGTGATTCCAACTCACAGTGACCTTGTGCAGGGCTTCTGAGGCAGTCGGTCTTTACAGCAGCAGACAGCCTCATCTTTCTCTCTAGGAGTGGCTGGTGGATTTGAACCACTGACTCAGAGCTTAGCAGCCCAGCACTTACCTGATGGACCCACCAGGTCACCTCCCACATGCACAGATAGTTCCGAAACCAAACCCACTCCCATCAAGTCCATTCTGAGCCTAGAGCGACTCTACAGGACAGGGTAGAAATGCCCCCGAAAAAAGCTTCTAGGCTATAACTCTCCATGGGGCCGAAGGCCTCATTTTACTGCAGGCTGCCTGGTGGTTTGGAACCGCCGACCTTGTGGGTAGCAGCCCAGCGTATCTCCCACCGCACTTTCCGGGCTCCATTCAGTTAGGGTGAACACCTGAATCTTGAGAGCTTGGTTGGCCGTGGACAGTAACATCCACGACTGTATTGATTCAATAAGTACAGGTAGCTTTATCACATGGCAGGGACAGATCCAGGTGTTTGAGGGTGACTCCTGACCCCACCAGGACTCCTTCCCACAGGCAGAAACCCAAACTCACTGCCACTGAGGCGATGCTGGCTCACGCAACCCCAGAGGACAGGGTGGAACTGGCCCTGCGAGTTTCCAAGTAACTCTACCGGAGTAGAAAGCCTCTTTCTGCCGTGGGACTGCTGGTGGTTTCGAACTGCTAATTTTGCAGTTGGGCAGCCCAATGCTTATCCACTACACACATGTTTTTTTTGGGCACATAATTCAGTTCATAATAAAGAAAAATGGATTTTTTTCCTGGTAGCTTGAACACTGAATTTATCATGGCTGTGACTCAAGTCCTTGTAGGCAGGACAGATACCGGGCCCAGGGTCACTCCCGGAACAACATGTCTGTCCTGCTTGCAGACGGCATCAAATGGCTGCCACGGGAGCGTTCTGATGCCTGCAGAGGAGCCTTGGAGCAGGGGCCAGCGGCTGGACCTGGGGCCTCTAGTGCAGCCTTGCCGATGAGTGTGGTCTGGGCTGGGCCCACACTCCCTCCGTCCCTGCCCTCTTGCTGGGCCTGTATCCTTCCCTCGTGTGTGCTGTGAGCCAGATGGCAGCCAGATTTATTGAGTCCACCATGTGTAATCAGAAGCCATCTTGATGAAGTGGTTTATTGTGGATGCCGGGTAACATCAAGTCCAATCCGATTCATGGCGACCCCACGTGGCAGAGTAAACCTCCCCATAGGGTGTCCTTAGCCGCCATCTTTACAGGAGTGGGTGCCAGGGCTTGTTTTCCCAGAGCCGCTGGCTGGGTTTGAACCACCAGCCTTCGGGCAAGCGTCTGAGTACTTAACCATTGTGCCACCAAAGTTCCTCAGCACGTAGGGAGGCACCCGGCTGATCGGGTGACCCTCTAGCGGAGAAGTGGATGGCTCACATGACTAGGTCGGGTGGGAGGTTCCTTCTGCAGGCTGGGCGCCCCACTCAGAGGCAGAATGAGCTGGGAGGAGGCCTGACTTCTGGGGACATATCTGTGTTAGTTGGGAGCCAGACACGCCCAAAGACACGCCCCAGTTTGCTCTTCAGAAACTTCCCCCAATTGGCTGAGGCCCCTACCCCCCACACTGTGGGTGGCCGTCTGCTTCACCCAAGGCCGAGTGACTTTGTTCCATGCAGCTACAGGACGTGGGACATGGGATTTACGGTCCTAGGAATCCACAGGGGGCAGTTCAACCCCATCCTCTTGGGTCCCCGTGAGTCAAAACTGACTTCATGGCAGTGAGCTTGAGCTAGAACTACAGTCCTCTCACCAAAGGTTCGAGGTTCAAACCCACCAGCTGCGCCTCGGGAGAGAGTTGAGGCTGTCTGCTCCCGTCAAGGTTATAGCCTCAACAAAGATGGCGAGACTTCATCGCATGTACTGCGGACACGCAGTCAGCAAGGACCGGTCCCTGGAAAGGGCGTCATGCTTGGTCACGTGAAGCGGCAGGGAAGGAGAGGACGGCCCTGCAGGTGACGCACTGGCTGCAGCAATGAACTCGAACATAAGAACAAGTATGAGGATGGCCCCGAACCAGGAGGTGTTTCCTTCTGTGTCTGTCCTTCCTGTCGCTGTGTGCCAGAACCTACTTGATGGTAGGCAGCACCAGCAGGTGGCGCTAGGACTGAAACACAGCCACCATTGGCCTTCCTGTTCATGCTGGCCGGGGAGGGGCGGGTCCATGAAATGCCACGGCTTTGGCCACGCTCATGGCTCATGTCTGTCTGTCAAGTGATCAGTTTGGTTGTGAAGACTTTAAAGAGACCTTTTGTAGATGCTCCCAGTGCAGCAAGTTGCTTGATTCTTTAGGGCTGTTTCCCTAGGTGTTGGCAGTGAATCCAAATAAAATGAGACCCCTGAGCACTTCAAAAAAAAATATTTACAGCCTCAAAACGATCAAGGTTGCTCTGCGTGGGAATCGCCTTGACGACAGTGGGGTTCTGCATCCTGCTGGCCCTGTGGGGTCTGGGTTGGATTGCTAACCCAAAGTCCATCAGTTCAAACCCATTGGCTGCTCCATGGGAGCGGGGTGAGGCTGTCTGCTCCCATAAAGATGGGCAGCCTCCCTTCCCCCAAAGGCGGAGCAGAACTGCCCCCATGGGTTTCTGAGACGGTAACTCTTTTTAATCATTTTACTGGGGGCTCTTATAGCTCTGATCCCAATCCATGATTATATCCATCGGGTAAAACACATCAGTACATATGTTGCCACCATCATTTTCAAAAGCTGGGAGCCCTTTACAGGAGCAGACAGCCCCGTCTTCCTCCCGCGGAGCAGCGGGTGGTTTCTACCTGCCGTCCTTACAGTTACCAGCCCACCACGTTCCCACTGCACCGCCAGGGGTCCTGGGTGGGCTGGGGTTAGGTGCCGCCTGAGAGCACGCTGTCGCATGTTGACTCAAATGCTGGGCACCCCAACTAGCCCAGGCAGCCAGCCCAGCTGATCATTACCTCGTGCATGATGGACATGCGTTTGCCAGGCTCACCAGAGGATGCCAAACGACCTCACCAACCCCTTACCTCTCTTTAGAAAAATATCTTACGGTAATACCTTGATGAGTGAGTCACGCTCTGTGGCCTGGTTTGGTCACGCCCACTCTGGCGGTGCGTGGTTGCCCAGGTGACCGAGCTGAACTGCTGCCTGGGTCTTCAAGACACTACGTCTTTCCACGGGAACAGACGGCCACATCATTCTCCCCTGGAGCGGCTGATGGGTTCGAACCTGTGACCTTCCAGTTAGCAGCTGTCTGCTGCTCCGCTGCATCAACAGAGACCCCTGCCCTCAGCAGGGGCCGTTTCCAACAGATGGTTGGTTCAGAGAGTGTCTGTCAGGAAGGTTCTAGGACCACAGCTGGGAAAATAGGCACTGTCAGATCCTTCTAAGGAGGCTGGTGGCCCAGGAGCTGTAGGCAAGAGGGACATGCTGGCGACAGCCTCCCAGTCTGAATGTCCAGAGCTTGCTGGGGCCCCAGGCAGGCTGGACACATTCTGGGCAGGTGCAGTCCCCTGAAGCAGTCCATCTATGTTCTCTGAGTGTGGTTCTGGGGCCGGGAGCCTTGTCAGAACCCCAGAGAAAGACTGCAAGGACCCCAAAATGACCTTCCTTTCTGCTTTCCCCACAGCACCTCACTGCCCCGACTCTGCCCAGTGGACCTGCTGATCGCTGGCCTCTGACCTCTCTGGCCTCTGCTTGCCCAGGCCCCTGGCATACTCAGAAGCAGCGACTTTCCCCTCAAACCACTTCCATTTGATTTCCCCAAGTTCTTTTCCGCAGCGGTCACTTCACCATGGACCCCATTCCCTTCCCTCTGTGTCCTCCCACCGCCTGCCCTCACAGGGCCCTGCCCAGAGTATCACTGGACGGTGCGAGCAGTCAACTGCAAACAGCAAGGTAATCGGTCTCAGTCCACCCAGAGGTGCAGCAGCAGAGAGGCCTGGCATTCTCAGAGAGCAAGTCAAAGAGCATCATTAGGACACCATCAGGAGCTTTCTCAGCACGACCTCTGCCCTAGGCCTGGCTACATCTGCAGGTAGCGTTTCCGGTAGCGTTTCCGGTTCCTTAACGAGTCCCTGCCACTCACCAGGGGATGATGGGACCCTCTGCTCCCATGAAGACCTCCCATCTCTCTCGGAAACTCTGTGCAGGGTCGCTGTGAGTCGGGATTGACTTGAAGGTAGAGGTGGTAGTGGGAACCCTCTCTGCAGAGTTCTGGGCTTCTATACCCTCAGCGGGTCAAAGCAATAGTCTGGGGGCCCTTGGCAGACTTGGACACTCTGCCCCATGTCCTTCGAGTCTGCAGGGCAGGGCTGAGTCTGAGGGGCGATGGAGGGGATGGTGTAGGGTTTCCCAGGGAAGTTCTTGAAGGGCAGCCCTTGAGCCCTCAGAGAATAGGCGGGTGGATTGCATGATGGGAAAAAATCCACCAAAATTCTCAGCACGTCTTGGCCGCTTTCTGTTCTTTTAAAAACTTCTTCGGAAGAAGACTGAGATAGTTTATTGTGCCAATCTGGCCGATAAACAAAAGTGGGATTAATTGAAGGGTGGAGAGATAAATGGCTTGGTGAGCCTCGCCTTTCTTGTCTCTCGCTCTTTAATCATCAGACCAGTGTGCGGCTGCCTTGCTTGTTCTGTGCCTCAATTTACAGGCTACACTAACTGTGGGACGCCTAGCCTGTGGGCTGTGTCACTGTAAGTTGAGGTCCCTTTAAGAGCACACGATTGAAATTTACATCTCTTGAGCTGGGGACTGACAGTTGGTGACCTGGCTGAGTGTTGGTGACCTGCCTTGCTGCTTGCTGCCTGTGCTGGGATAGCCTAGCTCTCTCTCTGCAGAGGACTACCTGGCGGCTCCCAAGACTTGAAGGACTGCTAGTGTCTCACAACTCTCTCACGGGAGTGAGTCGCACTGAGCCATTTGTACTGCTTTATAATGTAACTGTTCGTTTCCTGTATTATATATCTGTTTATAATTTAACTGTTCACTTCTTGTGTTATATATCTATCTTTATATGTATATAAAATTATCAGCAATCTGGTTTTATCTCTCTAGAGAACCCTGTCTAACACAAAGACTCTTTGATCATCCTGTATCCTTCAGGAAAATCTCTCAAGATGACTCCTATATGTGCCCCCATCCAAAACAGTTGCCATCACCCTCGGAGCCGATACCCTGTTTTTCCCCGAACTGGCCAGGAGCCCCCTTCCTTCCCACTGTCCCAGTTGAACTCTCTCTGGGCAGGCACTTCAGGGAACCGGGTCTAGTGTGAGCCAGAGAGAACCTGTCTGTAGCCGCCTACCGCTGACAGAGAGGTCAAAACATGTTTGGCTTGGACTGACCCCATGCGTGTGTCCTGTCGAAGATGACAGGCTTCATGAGAGAGGGGACTCAGAGCTCATTGCCGACAGCACCCACAGGACAGGTGTGCATGGAAGGTGTTTCTCAAAGAACGGAAGATCTAAAAGACCTCAGAGGCCAAGCGTTGGGAGCTAGAGGAGGAGGAGGCATCAGACCCAAGAGCCAAGAAAAGTCAGGATGGCAGCAGCTGATTTGTTCATCTGCAGTGCTGACAGGTCCAGGGGACCAAGTTGTCCCGTCCCCCCCCCCCCCCCGCCGAGGACTGGAGACTGAGTAAAATCCGGCACTATTGAGAAGAGTTGAAATTCAACACTGCTGGAATGCAGGAGGAGCATCATAAAGATAAGTAGGCACAGACCCATGGGGTTTTGAGGGGCTGGGGGCTTTGGGCCTACCTCAGTGGAAGCTGGCTGGGGTTTGACCTTGGCCCCGCTATTGTATCTGCCAGAGCCAGGACCATTTGGAGCCTGTAGAGGGGCTTGGTCTCAACATAGCCAAAAACTTTGCCCCCGCCTGCCTCAGGGCAGGGACACTGACCCTTGCAGCTCCATGGGCAGGGATCAGGTTCAGCTACATTGTTGCTTCTGTTTGCATCGCTGCTCTCTGTTCCCTCACAGCCCTGGAAGTCTGAGCAGGGGCTTTTTCAGGGCACAGCCACAGCTTGCCACCTTCCCGTCTGGGCAGGGACTAAACCCAAACCCTCATAGCTCCACGGGCAGGGATTGGGGTTCAGCTACATCGTTGCTTTGTTTACATCTCTGTTCTCTGTCCTCCGCCCCCCAGGGTCTTTGAGTGCTGCCCAGCGGCTTTCTCTGCTCAGCTGAGGCTTGCCAAGCTGCCTCAGGGCAGGAACTAAGCCCTTGCAGCTCCACAGGGCGGGAGTGGGACTCAGCTACATAGTTGCTTTTGTTTCCCTCTCTTCCCTATATTCCTGCTGTCTAAACAGTCTTACTTTTTAATTTTTCTCCTCTTTGTCTTTTTCCTGTTCTCTTACACTCCTCTGCTGACCTCCAGAAAACTCCTTTTGCCCTCGGGCATTTACTCCTGTACCACACCTAGCTAGGTGAGCTCCACCCTATACAGGTAGCCTGAAACTAAAGAAAGCCCCACTTTCCCTCCAGGGGATACTCTGCCCAACTTCTCACAGGGAATTCCTGCCTGTGTACTTGGGGGCATAACGCAGCTTGGCCAACACTTGTCAACATTCCAAGCTGTTTCAGGAACTTCTGCCCAACCTCCACAACACCAAAGCAGACACCCCACCAGCCTTCTGGGGCACTCCCCTGATAGGGAAGCCACAGGAGGATAAAGAGGTAGGTTAATCCCATAGTAAAATTAGCTGTAGGAAGTTCAAAGAAACATTCCTATAAGTCTCCCAGAAAGGGCCAGTGCTCTTCGACTCCCTGGAAAATGGCACCTGGCTCCTCTAAAACAATGCAACACAAACAACCATCAGCCCCAACGACCTCAATGAAAAAAAAAAAAACAGAAACAAAAGGCAATGACAGATGTCCTGAACATAACAACATACATAGAAGAAGCAGACATTGAGCTGCCACAGAAAGAAATTTTCAGAATGCTGTTTGGAGTCATACAGGATGTGAGGGAAGCAATACAGAAAAAGGATGAAACGATAGAGGAGATAAAGGCCATACACCAAAGGGAAATAGAGGAGCTTAGGGAGGAGATAACAAAAACCAGTAGCAGAAACACGGACCTTGAGACTCAACTGGAGGAATCAGAGAACTGCATCAGTGTCTTGGAGGACAGCCAAGCAGACTTTAAAAAATGTGAACAAAAATCTAATAAGATCATCAGAGAAGCTGAAGAAAACCTAAGAGTTATGTCTGATGCTATGAAGCGGAAGAACATTAGAATTATTGGCTTACTGGAGGAAGAAAAAACAAAGAAGTCATCTGCAACAATAGTGAGAGAGTTCTTGGAGGAAAACTTCCCCAGCTTAGTGAATGAAAACTAGGCAACCATTCAGGAGGCTGAAAGAACACCAACTAGACTGAATCCCAAGAAGAAGTCACCAAGGCACCTAATTGTTAAACTATCCAACTTTGAAGAAAAGGAGAAAATCATGAGAGCAGCTAGGGAAAAACAAGCAATCACATATAAAGGTTCCCACCTAAGAAGATGCTCAGACCTATCAGCAGAAACTATGAAGAAGAGGAGAGAGTGGAGTAACATATTCCAAAAATTGAAGGACAACAACGCAAACCCAAGAATATTCTACCCAGCCTGTTTATCGATCAAGATAGATGGAGAAGTAAGAGTCTTCCCAGACAAGGAAAAACTCAAAGAACACATTAGAAGAAACCCAGCCCTACAAAAGATCCTTGCCGACCCAGTATGGGCAGAAGAACAACACTCACCAAGCATAAATAAGAGAGTGCCACGTAGAACAACCTCACCCAGAGGGCAACAAAGAGAAAACAGACCCCAAGATAGCATTGGCTTAAGGATGGAAAGAAGTCAAGGATGATACACACACACACACACACACACACACAACACACGAATGAGAAAGGAAAGTAGGAAAACTGCCAACACAAAAGGTATAAGATGACATCACAGAGTACGCAGATGGAGATAATAACCCTGAATATCAATGACCTGAACTCAGGCATTAAAAGACTGAGACTAGCAGACTGGCTTAGAAAACACAACCCATCAATCTGCTGCCTACAGGAGACACATCTCAAGGCTACAGACAAAAATAGCCTGAGAATCAAAGGCCGGAGAAGGTCCTACCAAGCAAACAGCAATACAAAAAAAGCAGGGGTTGCAATCCTTATCTCGGATAAAATTGACCTCAAAGTGCAAACCATAAAAAGAGATAAGGAGGGACACTATATAATGCTCAAGGGAATGATAGACAATGAACCACTAAGCATTGTAAACATATATTCCCTGAGTGAGAGACTGCTGAATATGTCAACCAGACACTCCAAAAGATTAAAAAAGAAACCACAGTCGACAATTATAGTGGGTGGCTTCAACACACCACTCTCTAAGAAAGAAAACTCACAAGGAAAGAAACTCAACAAGGAGGCTAGAGAGCTAAACACCACAATTAGACATTTTGACCTGATAGATATTTACAGAGCTTTTCATCCAAATAAAAAAAAATTCACATTCTTTTCAAGCCCACATGGCACATATACAAAGATAGACCACATGCTGGGCATAAGACAAATCTACATAAATTTAAGCACATTGAAATAATACAGACCTCTCTCCGACCACTGTGCTATAAGGCTGGAAATCAACAAAAGGAAGACAAAGAAAACAAGCGCAAACAATTGGAGGATGAATAACTCTCTACTGCAAAAGGAGTGCATACTGACACAGATCAGAGATGAAATTAGGAAATTTCTAGAAACCCATGAGAATGAGAACATGACGTAGCAAAACTTATGGGACACAGCAAAGGCAGTCATCAGAGGAAGTTTCATAGCAATACAGGCACACCTGAGAAAGGAAGAGAGACTTATGATTGATATGCTGGCACAAAATTTACAACAACTAGAGCAGAGTCAGCAAGACAATCCTACTAATAGCAAAAGAAAAGATAAAAATCAGGGCTGAGATTCAGGAGAGGGAAAATAAGAAAGCTATGGGGAAAATTAATACAGCTAAAAGTTGGTTCTTTGAAAGGATAAACAGAATCGATAGACCACTGGCAAACCGAACCAAAGAAAGGAGGGAACAAATTTCAATAGCAAGAATAAGGGATTAAAGAGGGGTCATTACAACAGACCCTAATGAAATAAAAAGGATAGTTACACAGTACTTGAAGGATTGTACTCCAATGAATTCAACAATTTGGAAGGCAAATTCTTGGAAAAGCAATCCCTCCCTAGATCTCCCTAGACTATCCTCGGTCGATTTCAAGAATCTCAACAGACCCATAGCAATAGAAAAGGTTATGATTACCAACAAAAAAATCCCCTGGACCAGATGGCTTCACTGGAGAATTCTACCAAGCATTTAGGGATGAACTAACACCAATCCTACACAAATTCTTCCAGAACATATAAAAAGATGGCAAACTCCCGAACTCTTTCTATGAGGCTAGTATAACTCTGATACCAAAAACTGGGAAAGGATCCCACAAGAATCGAGAACTACAGACCAATATCCCTAATGAACACTGATGCAAAAATCCTTAACAAAATACTAGCCAACAGAATACAAAAGTGGATAAAAACAAATAATTCACCATGACCAAGGGGGATTCATACCAGGGATGCAGGGATGGTTCAACATACGAAAGACCATTAGTATTATTCATCACATTGACATGAAAAACTATAAGAACCACATGATAATATCGATAGATGCAGAAAAAGCATTCGACAACATCCAACACCAATTCCTGTTTAAGACACTTGAGAAGATAGGAATGGAAGGAAAGTTCCTCAAGACAATACAAGCTATATATGGAAAACCAACAGCCAACGTGGTAGTCAATGGAGAAAAGACTAACACAATCCCACTGAAAAAGGGGACCAGACAAGGATGCCCCTTGTCCCCACTCTTATTTAATATCGTGCTGGAGGTTTTAGCTAACAGCATAAGGCAAAGAAAAGACATCAAAGGTATTTGTCTGGGGAAGGAAGAGGTGAAACTATCGTTATTTGCAGATGATATGATTTTATATATGGAAAATCCCAAAAGCTCCACAAGGGGAATACTGGAAGCAATAGAGGAGTTTGGCAGAGTGGCAGGATACAAGATCAACAAATCAGATAAGACCACAGAAGAGGAGACCAAAAGGCGGTACCCTTCACAATAGCCAAATACAAATAGAAATATCTAGGGATATACCTGACTTAAAAAACAAAAGATCTATACGGGGAAAACTACAGAACACTATTACAAGAAACCAAGAGCGACCTCAACAAATGGAAGAATATCCTATGCTCATGTATTGGAAGACTCAATATAGTCAAGATGTCAGTTCTGCCAAAGGCACTATATAAGTTAAATTCAATCCCGACACAATTACCCTCCTCTGTCTTCAAAGAAATGGAAAAACTGATGACCAACTTCATATGGAGAGGGAAGAAGCTCAGAATTAGCAGAGAACTCCTCAAGAAGAAGGATACAGTGGGAGGGCTTGCTTTACCTGACTTTAGCACATACTATGCAGCCATAGTTGTCAAAACTGCATGGTATGGCTACAATGACAGATACTCAGACCAATGCAAAAGAACTGAAATCCCAGAAATAAAACCATCAACATGAAGACAACTAATCTTTGATAAGAGCCCCCAAAATATCAGATGGGAAGCAGATGCCCTCTTTAACAAGTGGTGCTGGAAAAAATGGATATTTACCTGCAGAAAAATGAAGCAAGACCCTTATCTCACTCCATGCACAAGGTGGATCACAGACCTTGAAGTTAAACCCCAAACTATTAGGGCCATCAACGAGGGAATTGGGACCAACTTGAGAACTTTGACATAGGAAATACACAGGCTATCAGAAATAGGGAAGGACACAAACACAGAGAAGGCACAAATTGACAAATGGGATATACTGAAGATAAAACACCTGTTTACATTGAAAGAATTCAACAAGAAAGTAATCAGAGAGTCTACAAACTGGAAAAACATCTTTAGCAATGACACATCAGACAAAGACCTTATTACTAAAGTCTATAATACTCTGCTAGCTTCCAAAAAGAAAAAAACCCTAATTGCCCACTTGAGAGGTGGGCAAAGGACTTGAACAGAAGTTTCACAGGGGGCAGAAATCCGAATGGCCAACAAACATATGAGAAAATGTTCCCGATCTTTAACCAAAAGAGAATTGCAAATTCAAACAACAATGAGGTACCACCTGACACCCTCAAAGGTAGCCCAATTAAAAAAATCAGAAAGCAATAAGTGTTGGAGGGGCTGTGGGGAGACAGGGACTCTCATCCACTGCTGGTGGACTTGTAAGTATGTATAGCCACTATGGAAATCAATCTGACATTATCTAAAACAGATGGAAATAGAGTTACCATATGACCCAGCAATTCCCCTACTGGGCATATACCCAGAAGAGGCAAGGAACAAACCAAGACCAGACATCTGTGCTCCAGTGTTCACTGCGGCACAGTTCACAATTGCTAGGAGTTGGAAGCAACCCAAATTTCCATCAACTGACGATTGGATTAAAAAACTGTGGTATATACATACAACGGAGTACTACGCATCACTCAAAAGCAGTGATGAACGTATGAGGCACATAGCGGCATGGGAAGAACTGGAGGAAATCATGCTAAGCGAAGTAAGTCAGGCACAGAAGGAAAAGTACAACATGAGTCTGCTGAGGTAAGCATTAAAAAAATGCAATAGGGGCATAGGGAAAAAGCTACTGTATACAAACATTCTTGGGGGGAGGTCCGTGTGGCAGGGACCAGATCAAATGCAGGGATGCACATGGTAGACAACTGGGGATGAGTTGGGGAAAGGGGAAAAAAAAGATGAATCTAAGGAAGAAATGGGTAGCAGGGGCATGGGGTGCTAACCCACCCAAAGGGAGGGTATTGTTTATAACTCCACGGGGAAAGAGGTATGAGACTTCAACCCGCTGCCCAAGGGTGAATGCAACAGTTCACTGTGGAGTAGGGAACCCGTGGAGAGGTCTGGGGGTCTGGCCCCAGGACTATATACTAAGTGGATGCCTGCTTCCCCCCAGAAGAATTTATTTCAAAGGATGGCATAAAATCTGCAGCTCCGGGAGAGGGACAGATCTGATCAGAGCACATGGAAGCAGCGAGAGTGGAGGCACATCCTGGCCCACCAGGCCTTGAGGACGATGACCCCAATTAGAGCAGCCAGTCCACAGAGAGGATCACATGGCCAGCTCCACTATGAGACATGATGTCCCTCACTGACCCATGGCCCTGCGTGGGACTGCACCAGAACACAGTGTGGGAATTGTGCCCGACCTGATCCCACCACACGGAGGCAAAGCACTGGGGGAGTGAAGCAGAACAGCAAGGGAATGGAGTGGCAAGTCCCCAGGGAATGCTGAAAGTGGACTTTGGGGCCAGGGTGTGGTGCCCCAACAGACTGGACTGGAAAACACTCTTAAAGGCCAACAAATGATCCTTGAACTAACTACAAGCTTTTCTTTCTTGTGTTTTATTTTGTTCTTTGTCAGTGGTTTGTTGATTTGTTTTATATTCTTGCTTGCTTTTGCTCTGTTTTGTTTTTGTGCATGTTATTATCTCCACAGATCTGTCTAAATAAGATAGGCTGGATGAACAATCTGGAGGAAAAACAATGGGACCAACAGTTCCGGGGGAAAATAGGATAGGGGGAGGTGGGGGGGGTAAGGAAGTGGTGTTAACAAACCCAGGGGCAAGAAAATAACAAGTGATCCAAATTGGTGGTGAGGTGGGTGTGGGACGCCTGGTAGGACATGATCAAGGGTAATGTAACAAAGAGGTATTGCTGAAACCCAGGTGAGGACAGAGCGTGATAGTGGGACAGGAGGAAAGTCAAGGGAAATAGAGGAAAGAGCTGGGAGGCAAAGGGCATTTATAGAGGTCTAGACAAAGACATGTACTTATACAAATATATATATGAGGATGGGGAAATAGATCTATGTGCCTATATTTATAGGTTTAGTATTAAGGTGGTGGAAGGACAATGGGCCTCCACTCAAGTACTCCCTCAATGCAAGAATACTTTCTTCTATTAAATTGGCATTCTATCATGCTCACCCTCCCGGCACAACCGCTGAAGCCAAAGCGGGTAAGTAAGTAAATGTGGTGAAGAAAGCTGATGGTTCTCGGCTATCAAAAGATACAGCATCTGGGGTCTTAAAGGCTTGAAGATAAACAAGCGGCCATCTAGCTTAGAAGCAACAAAGCCCACATGGAAGAACACACCAGCCTGTGTGAACACGAAGTTCCAAAGGGATCAGTTATCAGGCATCAAAGAACAAAAAATCATATCATTGTGTGCTCACCTCCATGATATGATCACTGAGGACAAACAGGTGCATAAGCAAATGTGACAAAGGAAGCTGATGGTGCCCGGCTATCAAAAGGTATAGCATCTGGGGTCTTCAAGGCTTGAAGGTGAACAAGCGGCCATCTAGTTCAGAAGCAACAAACCCACACAGAAGAAGCTCACCAGCCTGTGTGATCATGAGGTACCAAAGGAATCAGGTATAAGGCATCATCAGAACAAAAAATCTTTCCATAGTGAATGAAGGGGGAAATGCAGAGTAGAGACCCAAAGCCCATTTGTTGGCTACTGGAGATCCCCTCCCAGAGGGGTCTAGGGGAGGAGATGAGTCAGTCAGGGTGCGATGTATCACCGATGAAGAATACAGCTTTCCTCTAGTTCCTAAATGCTTCCCCCGCCCCCACTATCATCCGAATTCTACCTTGCAAGTCTGGCTAGACCAGAGGACGTACACTGGTATAGATAGGAACTGGAAACACAGGGAATCCAGGGCGGATGATACCTTCAGGACCAGGGGTGTGAGTGGCGATACTGGGAGGGTAGAGGGAGAGTGGGTTGGAAAGAGGGAACCAATTACAAGGATCTACATGTGACCTCCTCCCTGGGGGACAGATAACAGAAAAGGGGGTAAAGGGAGACGTCGGACAGGGAAAGATATGACAAAATAATAATGATTTATAAATTATCAAGGGTTCATGAGGGAGGGGGTAGAGGGAGGGAGAGAAAAGAGAGGACCTGATGCCAAGGGCTTAAGTGGAGAGCAAATGTTTTGAGAACGATGAGGGCAATGAATGTACAGATGTGCTTTACACAATTGATGCATGTGCGGATTGTGATAAGAGTTGTATGAGCCCCTAATAAAAGGTTAAAAAAAAAGGGTCAAGGTTGGTCTCAAAAACAGATGATCTTGGGAAATAGACAGCGGTGACTGGCTTCATGAATAGCGTTTTAAAATAAATCGAATCCTCCCTTCAGGGTGAGAAGTGGTTTGTTACAGAATCAGGACAGAGGTCGGGTATGTTGTGCGAAGGTTCAGCTCTCAGCTGCTCACTGCAAGGCTGGCAGCATGAGCCTATCTGCTGTTCCTCAGGGATCCGAGGAGGCCGCCTGCATCCAGCGAGCTAGGAGCCCTGGACTCGATGGGCTGTCCTACCCTATCCCTGTGGAGCGGCTGCGTCAGCCGCTTGGCTAGAAAAACGGATTCAGTGACACTCAGGTCAGTGTAAGAAAGAGCTTTGTATCAAGAAGTTTCAATTGTATATCAACTCAAGTTCAACCCCAGTCCAACTCAAGTCCGTAAGTCCGATATGAGTCCATCAGTCCCTCTTCAGACTCACGCAGCCACATGCAATGAGGCAGAATGCAGGGAGATCACAGGCTGGTGGGTGCAGAGTCACATGGATCCAAGAGTGGTAGAAGACGTGGTGTAGCAATCAAGGTGGCTGGACTGGCAGGAAGGTCAAGGCCCCCTTATGAGGAGGTCATGCTCATGAGGAGGCACCAGCAGCTGTGACCTGATGGACAGGTTGGCTATCCCCTCACTTTTCTGTCTTCAAGTGGACATGAAACGATGTAACCACTGTAGTTGCTATGTGTCGGAATGAGCGCTACAGATCCCAGCCACCACAGCAAACTCCTGGCGAGGATGGGCTTGATGGCAGGAGTTTCTGAGCGTGAGACCCGGGCCCTGCGCCATACTGCTGTCGATCAGCCAAGTGGTCTCCGTGGGCTGAAAGGCTAGGCCCTTCTTGGCCTTTCCCACGACAGGGTTTATCCAGCTGGAAAAATCCAATCACCGCCCCATGGGGAGTCTTGGTGTTCACTCTTGTCCACGATGAATTTCTGAATTAAAAAGAAATTAAATGCAAAGTCAGAGTTCCAGCCAAGGCGTTGGGTTTCCCTGCCTGGCCCCAGGGCAGACCCCGCAAAGTGAGAGCGCTGGGATGCTGGTCGGACACCAGGGGCTGGAGAAGCAGAGGGGCCGTGGGGTTCACTGCCCGGCATTCTCCACATGGAGGAAGCCCTTCCGTACCAGGGTCTGCAGTCAGCAGCTGGTTGTTGCTGTCGGGGACCATGTGTTGGTGATCTGACCCAGGTGACAGAGTAAAACTGCCCCATCAGGGTTTCCGGACCGCAAACCATGGACAGCCAGAAGCACAGACAAGCCCGTCCTGGAGGAAGAGCAGCCAGGATGCTCCGGGACGGCCCCTGTACTTGGCACTCCAGTCCCTGCAGAAGGCCACCGTGCCTGGTACCGTGAAGGGTCAGCAAAAGAGGAAGATCCTCGACAAGATGAAGGACCCGAGGCTGCAGTCAGGGCCTCAATGCAGCAGCGACTGGGAGCTGACTCAGGACCGGCAAGTGCTGGGTCCCGTCGTCCGTGGGGCCTCCGTGTGCCGAGAGGATGGCAGAAGGAGATTCAGCTTTAATGAATGGTTGGGCTCAGCGAGCTTTGTGTACTCAGAGGCCTCAGCGTGACATGCCTTGCTCGCTGCTGATACAGAAGTGGAATTTATGGGCGGACGAACTAAACAATGAGAAAGAAAAAGAAACAAAAGCCTGTCTGCTAGCTAATCCGACTGAGGCAAAGGTCGGAAGCAATAGGAACTTGTCTTTGCTCTGTTTCCCTTCACAAATCACGGGTTCCCCGCTGGTGGTGCAGGGGCTTCACGCTGGACTGTTATCACAAGGTGGATGGTTCAGGACCTGTCCGTCGCTCTGTGGGAGACACCGGGGTCTGTCTGCGTTCGTTGGGCGGCCCTGAGCTGGGATCCCCTCAGTGGCGGTGGGTGCAAACAGAGAAGGACCCTCTTAGGGAACCTTTCGGACCCCAAGCCCCTCGTTATGTTACCCGATTGAACGTGCGCTTCCTGCGTCTCCGAGGGTTGAGCGTCGTGAAACACCGTCATGTTCCGAATGGGAAATCTCTGAGCAGAGCAGGCATGGGCTGAGGGGGGCCATAAGGATCCTATGATGTCACGTATAAGCCGCCTATCTTATCTAGATAGACATGCAGACACGCCAATAAGCGCAGAAACCAGGCAAAGCCAAATAGAACCACAAAGGAAGTCAAAACCAACAAAACAAAAAAAAATCCCCAAACAAAATAATAACAAAAAGAAGCCACTGAGGAAAATGGAAACGCCTATAAGTAGTTCAAGGTCTGTTTGTTGGCCTTTACGAGTGTTTTCCATTCGAGTGTGATGGGTGCCACACTCTGTCTCCTAAGTCTATTTGGGGTATTCCCCGGGGATTTCATCACTTTGCTCCCCCTGCTGCTCTGTTGCATGCCCTCAGTGTTTTACCCCAGTGTGGCGGGGTCGGCTTGGGCACAATTCCTGCACTGTGTCTCCAGTGCTGTCCCCTGCAGCGCTATGGCTTAGTGAGGGATGCCGCGTCTCTTGGTGGGGCCAGCCCTACGGTCCTGTCTGTGCATTGTCTGCTCCAGCAGGAATGTGTCCTCAGGGCTTGGTGGACCAAGATGTGTCCCGCTCCCTCTCCATCCCTTTTTGTTTCTCCCGTGTGCCCTAATCAGACATGGCTCTCCCCAAGCTGCGGCCCCAGTGCTGTCCCCTGAAGTGCATTCTTCTGGGGGAGGGGCGTGGGCGGTGTCCACATAGATGGGGATGGGCCCAGCTGCGCAGACCTTTCTACTGGTTCCCTGGTACATGCCGGTATGTTGTATTCATGTCTTGGCGCATCGGGTTGAAGCCAAGAGTCCACTGAGGTAAGCTTTAAAAAAGTCCCCCCCCCCAAAAAAAAAATGAGGCATAGGGGAAAAGTTACTATATGCATACATCTCTGGAGTGAGGTCCAGCAATTATGGCAGGGGCCAAACCCCATCCAGGGTCCAGGGATACATACGGCAGCCAACTATATAAGGGGAAGGGGAGGGAAAAGAGACATGGGTAGGGAGGAGCATGGCACTAGCCCACCCAAGGGAGGATATTGTTTATATCTCCTCCCCCGCTTTCAAGGTGAACGTTTGGGTGTTTTGAGGTGGCTACTGCTGTCTGTGAGGGGCCCTGGTGGACAAGCACCTGGTCCAGCAGGTTCACAGGAGAGAAGTCCCGGCCAGCTGCTCCCACAGAGACAGCGCTGATGGATGCCCCAACGGGCTGTTGCATCTGTGCCGATGTGCAGTTCCCCACGGGGCAGAGCAGGACTGAGATAGGGCTTCTCAGGCTCTCGTCTCGTGGGAGCAGACGGCCTCGCCTTTCCCTGCAGAGTGACCAGCTGGTGACACGCCCGCTCCTTGGTTCTCTCTCCTTCCTCAGCGGTGAGGCTGGAAGGAAAGCCAAGGATCTAGCGTGCTTCAAGCTTTTAAAAGGCGGTGCTGTCCAGAGGAATATGGGGAAGAGATGGAATGTGGAGTGTGTGGCCCCCATGAGCTCCTGTCTCCTTTTCTCTGAGAGCAGAACTTGGATGGGGCCCAGCTTCCTCCACTGGATGCGATGGTCGGAGATTCTATGCAAGAACGGTGGGGGATGTGGAAGAGAACTTCATAGTCTCCTGGAACGTACCGGCTGCGCAGTCACGGAGACTGGAGGAGCTCGGAACTGTCGCCTCGTGGTAATTATAAAGATGGCTTTAAACCAAACCAAACCAAACCCAAACTCACCCAGCTAGACCCGCGGTGGTTGTGGCCATTCTGATCCATAGCAAGCTTGTCTAGACCGGGCTTCTTGGACTGAAGTCTTTCCCGGAACAGACAGACGGTGGTGTTCAAACGGCTGACCTGGTAGTTAGCAGCCCGGTGTGTAACCACCATTTCACGGGGCCCTAGCACGATGGCACAGGGCAGGTCTTTGTGTTGCTTTGCGGGGGGGAGGGGGTCACCATGGATGCGCTCCAATCCCACAGCAGCTAGCATCCATAGCACCCTGAAATGAATTAACCGCCACCCTTGCCTCCCCCCGCCCCCGCCAGGGTTGGTCGCCACGATTTCTCACGGCTTCTGTCGAAGTAGTTTGTTCTCTGCAAGGGCCCCCTCTCCTCCTCTCTGTGCATGAGGCAGCCGCTCACCTTACAGCTCCCCTTTGTCCTTCCAAAGCCCACCCCTACCTTGACGCCTCCCCTGCCTGGGCTGCCGCCTAATGTCATGGCTGCCAGACCCCATGTTGCCTGGTTCGCAGCCCGGGGATGAGTGACTATCAGAGCTTTGCAGAGCCCATCCCCTCTGACCCTGATTGGACGGTTCAAGGTGGGACCTGGGACGCAGCACCCTGTCATTGACTCGATTCTGACAGTGGAACTGCCCCTGTGGGTTCACATGCCTGACAGTCTTCACAGGAGCAGCAGCCTCATCTTTCTCCCATGGAGCAGTTGGAGGGTTTGAACTGCCAACCTTGAGGTTACCCGGCCCGTATCAGGGCTCCTTCACTGATACCTACCAAAAAAAACCAAACTCACAGCCATGAAGTCCCTGCTGACCCAGAGCGACCCTACAGGACAGGCAGAACCGCCCCTGTGGGTTTCTGGGGCTGTAACTTTATGGGAGCAGAAAGCCTCATTGTTTTCCTGGAGAGCGGATGGTGGGTTCGATCCATGGAGCCTGGCGTTGGCAGCCCAATGTGTGTGATGGCTGTGCCTCCAGGGCTCCGCCACTGATGCCGGGGCCCTGAGTTACAAATGAGTATTGTTTTAACGGTGCTGGCAGGGCCCCGTTACAAAAACCAAGTGGGCAGCAGAGGACGGTCCAAGAGTCCGAATCGCGGACAGAAACCTCACCAGGAGAGGCAGGCCGCTGAGGAGAGTGGTGGGATTCCCCCCTTCCAGGCATCAGGCACATCCACAGCCGGGACCGTCTGCCCAGGGGGCTTGTGGTGGCTGTGATGCTGAACATGGGTCAGGGGGCTCGACCTGACAGCTGGCCGCTCAGCGCTTAACTGCCTCCTTCTCCTGAGGCTCACGTCCCCCCTGCCATGACCAGAGCCTCTGAGGGAGGCAGGGGTACCGGATGCAGGCACCAAGGTCATGAGGTGCTTCTGGAATGCCCGTGGGATGCGGCTGGCAGAGTACGCACCTGGTTGCCTAGCACCAGCGCGCGTGACGTGGCGTTGCTAGGCAACCCCCCAAGTCTGTAGGACAGCCTCCGTGGCCCTGCCTGGCCTCCTGCCTGGATCGCAGCCCGCCGCCCTGCTGGGGCTGCAGGGTGGACCCTGGGGCGGCGGGTGTAGGGGAGAGCCCCATGACACCCAAACTACGAAGTCACCGGAAGTGGGTTTGTGTAAGCGTGCCTGCAGGTGGGTGCTGCACCCCAGCTGGACACGGCCTTGGGGTGCTCTTTCTCCATGCAGGCAGACCCCACTGCAGGGGGGCAGGGCTGCCTGGGCGCAGACCCCTCTTCCCCGGCCCTCCCCAGAGCGCGGCCAAGCTAAGGAGGTGTTGTAGAATACAGCAAGCGTTCTTGAGCTCTGAGAACCTCTCCAGAGGCAGGAATGGCCTGGCTTGGTTAGCGCCCGGCTCAGGACGGTGCCTGCGCTGAGGGAAAGATGTCCACACGCTCAAGCCCTTCCTGCTGTTCTCACTCTCTCTGACGGCCACCGATGGGTGCCGAGTTCAGGGACCCTGTAGACAGGGCAGAACTGCCCTCACCCCCATGGGTTTCCCAGACTGTGACTCCTTATGGGGTTATTGTTGTTGGGTGCCAACCATGGGGGCCCCACGTGCGGCAGAGCGCAGCACCCCCCGCCCCCCAATCCTTGGTCTAATGTGAGAGCCCATTGTCTCAGCCTCTATGTCCATCTCTCTCCTGGAAGGCCGCCTTCCCTTCTGCTGCCCTTCTCCAGGACCGGTCTCTCCTGACCACACGTCCCAAGGACATGAGACAAGTCTCGCCATCCCGGCCTCTTAGGAGCACTCTGGCCGTCCTTCTTCCAACACAGGTGTGTTGGTCCTCATGGTGGTCCACAGTGCTTTGGCATTCTTCTTCTCCAGGACCAGAGCCTGAATGCATCGATTCTTCTTGGGTCTCCCTTATGGGTCCCTCCCTGAGATGGACACGGTGGCTGCAGCAGTGAGCTCAAGCCTGGGGACAAGTATGAGGTGGCACAGGATTGGGCGGTGTTGTTCTGCTGTGCAGGGGTCCCTGTGGGCTGGTGCAGACTTGATGGCACCTCACAACAACAAGGACAACAACAATAACATATTCCAGGTCCAACTTTCACATGCGAATGAACCAATTTAAACTACCATGGCTTAGATCGAGGGCACTGTAATCTTCAAAGTCATCCTGCGCTTTTCAATGCTTTAAAGAGGTCTTCAGCTAGCACTGAAGCTGCAGCTCAGGGAGAGGGACGTGTCTGATCAGAGCACACAGGAGCACATGAAGGGGGAGGAAGGGAGTGGAGCACATCCTGGCCCACCACGCCCTGAGGATGATATCCCTGCTCAGAGCAGCCAACGCACAGAGAGGACCATAGGGCCGGCTCCACTATGAGACATGATGTCCCTCATGAGCCCATAGCCCTACGGGGGACAACGCTGGAGACAGTGCAGGAATTGCACTTGATCTGACCCCACCACACTGAGACGAAACACTAAGCGTGCAACAGAACAGCAAGGGGAGCAGAGCAATGAAGTCCCCAGGGAAAAAGAGAGGACCTGATACCAAGGGCTCAAGTAGAAGGCAAATGTTTTGAGAATGATGAGGGCAAAAAATGTACAAATGTGTTTGACACGACGGATGGATGTATGGATTGTGATGAGTGTATGAGCCTGGGGGAGTGGGGAGGGAGGGGAAAAATACGGAGCTGATGCCAGGGGCTTGGGTGGAGAGCAAATGTTTTGAGAATGATGAGGGCAATGAATGTACAAATGTGCTTTACACAATTGATGCATGTATGGATTGTGATAGGAGTTGTATGAGCCCCCAATAAAATGATAAAAAAAAACAAACAAAAATCCAACAACCCCCCCAAAAAAGCGGTGTGCAATACAGTTGCATACAGTGTGCAGTGAATTCTCAGTTCTCTATACAAACGTACCTGGCCTCTGTCCTAATGAAATGAGAGGAAAATGTAATTGACAGTTATCTTATGAGTTTCATTGTTATGCACATGATGATATAATAAATCTGGTTACTGGGAAAAATGATTAAAAGAGGTTTTCTGCAGCAGATTTACCGAGTACACTGTTTACAGGGGTAGAGAGCCCCATTTTTCTTCTTCAAAGTGGCTGGTGGATTTGAACTGCTTACCTAACGGCATCCAAGGCCAACGAGCCGTGAGAAAATGCATTTCTGTTGCCGGCAGGAACCTCACTAAGACACCGCCTCTCGGCCGGCACCACCTTCAAAGGCATCTTCCGATGAAGAATATCGGAGGTACCGTGGACCGCAGGGAGAACACGACGGCACACAGTCCTGAGAAGGGAGGCAGGAGAGACCGCCGCTCCCGTGCTCTGGACATGCTGTCACGAGGGAGCAGCCCGTGGTGGGATTCACCAGGTCTCAGCCGTTCGGCAGAAACAGCACCGGAGTGCTTGTTGAGTTGGGTGAACTGGTTGTTGCAATCGCTCTCGCCATCAGGCTTGTCTCGGATCCGATGTGGAAATCACACACACACACTCTTACTCCCTGCAAACATCCATCTACTGTCTGTCGATCCGCTTCGCAGACTCATGGATGAAGTGCTTTGGATGAAGTGCTACATTTCAAACAGCCAGAGGGGGGGGGGGTGCTGTCACGTGTCCCCGCTCTGTGTGACGCCCCCCATTCCCATGAGATTTTACGGGTGCACCGTGCGCTTCCTGCAAGTGTTCAAAGAGCTAAAATCGCTCAGAACCGCTGCCGTGAGCTCCGCAGACACGGAGAGGAGTTTTCCAGAGACGAACATCACGTGCGCAGAGAAGAGAAGTCGCGTGTTTCTAATAGATCAATGGCTGTTGTCTAATCAGGCTGCCTCTAAAGGAAGAGGGACCCCCCCTGCTGTGCAGAGGTGGTGAAGGGTGAGTCACACGCCCACCATGCTCGGGTCAAAGCGAGGACGCCCATCAAGATGCACTTGGAAGTATCTTAGATAGCAGTTGTATTGTCTTCTGCCAGGACGGACACCGTGGCTGCGGCCATGGGCGCAGACCCAGGGGCTGTCCCTTCTGAGCCCACAGGCTTGCTGGGGTCAGGACCCACTTGAGGGCACCCGGCAGCCAAAACAAGAAGAAGACACAGAGGCACGGGCTCCTGAGGCTCTTGACTTCTGACTTGTGTCTGCCGAGTCGGGAGCCCCAGACCGGGGACTTGAACACAGCTGCATGCCCGCCCTCTCCAACGCCTGCCCCTTCTGTACTGGGGGTCATCTCTCCTTTCTTGATGCCCCGCGATGCCCCACACCTGCCCCTCAACGTCGTCTCTTCAGTGCCTGGTGGGGGTGGGGGTTAGCTGCCCCGCGGTTGGTGGTCACTCATGCCAACTCAGCACACAATGGAGCAAAGCTCTGCTCCACCCTCCGCCACCCCCAGTGGGCTGTCCCTGACCGCTTTTCCGGGAGTAGGACCAGGGGCTGCTAACAGAAGGCACGAATGCTACCACGGGACCGCCAGCACCCTCCAGTGTCCCTGGTGCTGCTCCTGTGGGCTGCCGAGTAGACGCCGACTCCCGACAAGGCCACGACGGTGGACTGGCCCGTAGAGTCCCCAAGCCCTGAGCCCATGAAAGGGTCTGGATGAGCCAGAGTCCAGGAGATGGCAGTGGGGTGGGGGGCGTGTCTTGGTTAGGGGATCTCTCTGGGAGTCGATCACGTCTTTGTCCATGGACCTCCGGGGGGCTTGGACCCCTCACCCTTCCGTTTGCTGCTTTTGCATCACCGGACTCCCCCAGGTTTCCCGGGATCCGGATGTCCACACGGTCTTTCCTCTCGTTTGGAAATGCGCACCATTTCGGAGGTCATTTGTGCTCTCGTTCGAGGGAGTTGGAAGCGGGAGTGTGTGGTTGGCTCCCTGGATGAGCCTGGAGGAGGGCCTGCAGGGAGTGGGGTTGGGGGAGGGTGAGTGGAGGAAGGTGCTCCCGGGCTTCCCGAGTCTTGTTTGGGGAAACACCTGAGCTCAGATTCCCTTTTGGCGGTGAAACCTGGCAGCAAGGGTGAAGCTGGGCAGAGCTAGGACTTCAGACTCCCAAGTCCATCAGTGCTGGCAGGCACACTTCCACCCCCGACCCCTGCCCCAAGCCTGGGCCGAAATGGAGATAAACATTAATCCCCACCTGGATGGACATGCTCCCCAGCGGAGACCAGCAAACAGGACGTCAAGTGGCCCTCAGAGGATCAGAGGATCAGAGGGATGACTGTGGACGCTGTCCAGGCAGCCAGTGGTCTCTGGTCTCGGTTCGGACGTGGGCGGGGCTCGATTTGGCGGTGGTGGTGTGGGCCTTCCAGTGGACTCTGACTCACGAGACCTGGGAACAGGGGAGAGCTGCCTGTGCGTGTCCTGTACTGTCATTTTCACAGGACAGACAAGCAGGTGTGTGTCCTGCAGAGCATCGGCTGCGTCCGGGCTGCCACCTCTCAGTGAGCAGCCGGGCGCCGACCCCTTGCATCCCCAGGGAGCCAGCTCCTGTGAGCAGCTGTCTGGAAAGGCACCACCGCTAGTCCTTCACTTTCCTACTCAGACAGCACACGCACGTGTACACATGCACAAACAGATGCTCACACGTGCACACAGGTACAGATGTGCACACACGTATACACAGATTATGTGTGTACACACACATAGACACATGTCCACTAACAAATAGCTGCACATGGACACGGATACAGGTACACTGACAAGTGCACAAATGCATCCTCAAACACATGCACACAAACACACACAGGTGTACACATGCAACATACACACATGGACCCATGCATGTATGTGCACTCAGAAATCTACACACATGCACACACATGCACACGTGTGCACATATAAACCCACACACATGCACACTCACAGATGTGCACACACAGATACAACACATGTACGCACAAACATGCATTTGTATGTGCACATGCATGCACATCTCTACACATGAAGGCATACACACACAAACAAGCACACACACTCATGTACACAGTCAAAAACCAAACTCGCAATCCTCCAGTCAGCTCTAAATCACACATACACATATACACACGTGTACGTAACACACATGTGCACATCTACACCACACACCTGCACACAGACACACACATACCCATGACTTGACATGCAGAGAGGCACTGGAGATTTTGACTCTGGATGTCGGGGTGGGGCTCTGCTGGTTCCCCAAGCTGCACTTTGAGACTCAGAGGGACCTCAGGACCCCTGGTCCTCTTGACTGCGAGAGGCCACTGGGGTCCAGGCTCAGTCCATCTGAGGCGCTCTCTGTTATCTGTCCCTCTCCCCTCTGCACTCTCCCCGGTCACAGCCAGGGTTGAGTGGTGGGTGACCGGATCAGGGGTGGGGTGGGGTGGTAATTCTTGTGACCTTTGCCCCTGCCCTTCCAGGCGGCTGCCCTCATCTCCTTTCCTAAGTGAGGACACTGAACCCTGGCTTGTGGGTCCCACCAGCCCCTGTCTGCAGACCTGTGGTTGCCCCCCAGGAGCCCTCGTGGACACTGCTTGTTGGTGCCACTAGCTGCCATCACACGTGTCCACCTCGGGGCGATCCAGGTGCAGCAGACAGAAGCCCTGCCTGGTCAGCTCGGGTCCCTGGCTGTAGCCAGCACGTGCCTTGTGCCTTCGCTCTCCGGGACTCACTGGTCAGCGCTGCCGCCGACACCGGCACCCTCAGGGTTTTTGCCGGCCAATTGCTGAAAAAGCATTTTCTTGTGAATTAGGTGTGTGTATGTGGTGGGGTGGGTTGCCTTTCAGACCATGTGTTTAGCACTCAACAATTAAGCGACGAATCAGACCTCTGTGGCTTGTCCTCCCTGCCCCCTTGTTTGGCCCATCTCCCCTCCTAGAATATTATCTCCCCCTGAACCCAAGCTGACACCTGCCCGCCGGCTCACTTATTGCGCCCCTGCCCGCCCTCGCCCAGCAGCCCTGGCCACCACCCCAGTCTGCTTCCTTTTTACGAACATTGGCTGATTGGGGGAGGTAGGCCGCTAGGCCTTTCTTCCCAGCCCGTCCTAGTCTGGAGCTCCACTGAAAGCTGCCCACTGTGGGCGACACTGCTGGACACAGAGAGAGCTGGCGCAGCTTCCAGCTTCATGCGCGTGGACACACACACACACACACACACACACACACACACACACACACACTGGCAGACGGGCGGGGGGCATCTTAGGGACCCTGGACAGAAGGGCATGAGCTCTGCTGTGAGTCGGGATTAGGTATAATTTTTAGGGGGGTGGGAAAGGTCGGGTAGGGTTTGGCGGTGCCAAGGTTTAGCGCTCAGCTGCTACCTGGGAGGTTTGTAGTATGGACTCCCCTCCCCCACTCCTCCCCGTCTTCCCCCTCCCTCCCCCGGCAGGTCTGCAGGAGAACACCCATGCTGCTCCGAGGCCTGGGACACCCTCCGGGGCAGGCCTGCGCTGTCATGTGGGGGCGCTGTGAGTCAGAACTGCCCCATCCCCTCAACACCAGTGACAGTCTGTAGGCATTCCCCATTGCCCTCCCGGGTGGGCATTGACAAGAGGGACCTTCACGGACAGACTTCCTAATGGAATCGGGGAGGCTTGCTTCCGTGTGTCCCGGGGAGGCTGTGGTTGACCCAGCGGTGCTGACACCCAGTTGCCAGCCAGCTGCTCCAGGTAGACGGGCCAGGGCAGCGGGACCCCTGCTTCCCAGCGCTGGTACAACCGCCTTGCGGGGCCTGCAGCACCGCTGTTTGGAAAGACAAGCACAGGAGAGGGTTTGCTCCAAGGACGGGGCTGGAGTGTGGAGACGTGGGCGCGGGCGGGCGGGCGGGTGGACGGGCGAGTCAGCATGATGAACGCTGGTGTCTGCCAGACAGCTGGCTCCAGGGACAGATTCTGTGGCTGCTGGTGTTTCTCAGAGCCTCACTAATGGCTCAGGAGAGGCAGTCGCTCACAGAACTTTAATTAAATTCCTGCGGAATATTAAATTAGAAGTGACTGCGGGGCCGGGGAAGGCCAGGAGGCCGCTGAAGGGTCCAGGGTGAGGAAGCGCGAGGACACGAACAGATGGAGGGAAAGAAAGACCTTCTCACCAGGGCTTGTAGGGAGCCTGGGTGTGGCGGGTCCCCAGATTGCCGTGTGGGCTACAGGCTGGGCGAGCCCACTGGGCCCCAGGGCGCCCGTGTACAGCCATGTTCCTCCAACATGGGCTGGTGAGGCCTCTGCAGGCGGCTCACCTGGTAAACCAGTGAGCATTGAGCTGCTCACCACAAGGTCAGGGGGTCAGTGGTTCAAACCCACCCTCTGTTGCTGGGGAGGAAGATGAGGCTGCCCGCTCCGGCAAAGACACACAGCTGCTGGGCGGCTCTGAGTGGGAATCGACTCACTGGCAGTGGGTCTGGGTTTTCCTTGCTTGCTTATTTAGGAAATTTGTCCCAAAGGCAGCCTGTGGGTGTCATCGCTGACTAAATCCAGACATCTGGGCAAGAGGCCCAGGAGTCAGCATTGCTGTTGGCGGTGCCACTGACCGGATCGTGGAGGAGCAGCCCCACGGGGTTCCCAGGGCTGTAGTGTTTGCAGAAAGGAGCCCTGGCGGGTTAACCACAAGACAGGCGGTTCAAACCTCCCAGCCGCTCCCAGGCAGAGAGACGAGGCTGTCTGCTCGCCTAAAGAGCTGCAGCCTCAGAAACCCTGCAGGGCAACTCCACTTTGTCTCCCAGGGTCTCTGTGAGTGGGCATCGACTGAATACCAGTGGGCTTCTCTTGTTGCCCATCTTCACAGGAGTGGACAGTCACCCCCGTCTCCTACAGACTGGCTGACAGATTCGAACCTCCAGCCTTCTGGTTGATAGCTGGGTGCTGAGCCCCTGTGTCACCAGGGCTCCTGGTCAGCAGCTGTCCCACAGCCAACCTCCCTGCAGGTGATCGTTTCAAAGCTTGGGGAACTGCTAACTTTCAGGAGCCCCTTGCTGGCCTGGGGCAGCTGACCTTCCAGACATCTTGCTGTCCTTGATCTGACCAGGGAGCAGCGGCACCCGGGGCGGGCCGACCCAGGCCACACGCTCAGTGTGAGTGCTGGGAGCTGAGCCCAGGCTTTGAGCTCAGCGGTTGGTCCACTCTGCGCTGATGGACCCACCACCCCTCTGTCCTTTGTGACCCTGTGGTGGCTGGAAACTGTGCCAGGAGCCCTGCAGAGACCAGCAGGAGCACCCAGAGGGACAGGTTTCAGCAGAGCTGCCAGGCTGAAGGCAGACTAGGAAGTAGGACCCGGGGATCCACTGAGGAGGAGTCAACCCAAACCTCACAGGTCACCGTGGAATGTCCTCTGACACAGGGCTGGAAGACCAGCCCCCAGCATGCATGGAAGGCTCTCAAAATGGACAGTGGCAGCAACCCCAGGCCCAGCAACGATTGTGAGGATGGCACCTGAGCGGGTGTTTTCTTCTGTTGTGTGTGGGGGTCGCTATGGGTCGGAACGGACTCAATGGTGCTGGCGGAGGACCCCAGTGACCCTGCAGATGACACGGGACGGGGCGGTGTATTTCATCTCACTCCCACGCAGCGGGGCTCCCCGAGAGCCAGAGCCAGCTCAACAGCCACCGACAGCAACGCGGAGACACGCTGGCCGTGACCCCGTGTCACCTTGTATGTAAACAGTCCTCACAAAGCGTGGTCAGTTGGCGGGCTTTCCTCTGGGGCTGTTTGTGGGTCTGTGTGTGTTTTAAGAGGCCCTCAACCCTGCTCCCTTTCTACATTTGAAATAATGAGTTGGGGGAGATCTCGCCATGGGCTCTGGCTGTGGACGGGAGCCTTTTCTGGAAAGGAGAGGGGTCACCGAGTGTGTGTGCCTCCTGGACATCTGGGATTAATCTTTAACGTATCCAAATGGGTTTTCCAAAATAAAACTTCCATCTGGCGGAGGAAACAGGGAGAAGAAGTGGGGGGTGGGGGTGAAGGCCAAGGCCAAGATGGAAAAGAAGAAGGAGACAAGACCAGGAGGGGAGGAAGGAGCGGTGGCGGAGGCGATTCCAGCGCCTGCTTGGTGGTGTGCAGCGGGCTACGCATGAGCTGCACCGCTAATGCCAGGCCAGCGGTTTGGAAACACCAGTCCCTAGGGGGGAGAAAAACCGCTTTCTGCGCCTGTAAAGATCCACAGCACAAGAAGCTCAGAAGGGCAGGTCTACTCTGTCCTGTAGGGTCGCTCTGAGTTGGCCAGGAAGTGCGTTTTGTTTTTTGAGAGAGAGACAATGAAGAGTTGCTAACTTTATGAGGGCAAAGCCTTTCCTATCAGGCAAGACTAGAGAAGAAATGCATACACACGATCTGAAGGATTTGGAATATCAACGTAAAACTCTTACTGCCGTCAAGTGGATTCTGACTCACAGTTCAGAGATCAGAGCAGAAACATCCTTGGGGCTGTAACTTTCCGAGCTTGTAACTTTTTAAAAATCATTTTGCTGGGGTCTCCTACAGCTCTAATCACAGTCCATCTATCCATCCACCCGTCGTGTCAGCACTTCCTACCTATGCCGCCACCATCATTTTCAGTACACTTTCTAGTTCAGCCTTTGGTATCAGCTCCCCATTTTTTCCTTCCCTCCCCCATGAACCCTTGATAAATGGTGATTTTCATATCTTACACTGTCCACTGTCTCCCTTCACCCACTTTTCTGTCATTGGTTCTCCTGGGGGCGGGGGTTATATGTCGATCATTGTGGGTCGGTTCGGGTCTTTCTCCCTGCAGAATGGCTGGTGGTTCTGAACTGCTGGCCTTGAGGTGAACAGCCCAGTGGGTAACCCAGGACCTAGGATGGAAACCAGGCAGATCCAGGGAGCTGTGATGCGCTAGAAACAGTTGCCGAGAGGAAATGCCGCCTCCTCCAGCCTCAGTGAATTCTCCCCGGTTTCTCGTCTGAGGACACGGCTTCTACCACCCCTTGGATTCTGATGCTGTGAGCTGTCACCTAGTAGCCGCCCCCCCTGCACACGGCGACCCTGTGCATAACGGAGGGGCATGCTGCCCAGGCTCCGTGTCCATCCCCGTGACTGGGGAATGGAACCTCCAGTCCCGAGATGTGGCAGAGCCACCTGGGGGCACAGCGCAGCGGGCACGACAGTCCACCCCCTGCACCTCTTGTACCCCTTTGCTTGCTGTGGTTTCTGGGACCCTTTCCCCAAAGAGTCTCTCCTCCTGAGGACAGCTCACAACCCACCCACTGCCCACGGTTTCGCTGAGTGACGGTAGAAAACCCCCCGCCCCCCCGCGAGTTTCTGAGACGGTAACTGCACAGCAGGTCAGAAAGGAGGAAGGTTCATGAGAGCCACTGGTCTTGAGGCTGCTGCACTTCCGTTGTCGCTCTCATCTGCGCCTCATGCTGGACCCCCTTCAGCCTCAGCTGCCCCTCTGCTGGCCGGAGGCCCCCGTGGAGGGTGATGCAGGCATGTGCTCCCGAGGGACGTCAGCCCTTGTTTGTACTCTCTACTCAGGCCATGGCGCTCATACTTGGGCCCTGGCCGTCCAGCTGGCCAAGGGCGAACTAAGACCCCCCCCCCACTTGTATCAGCAGCTTCACCTCCTGACAAGCAAGCCCACTGTCTGTCGGATGCTGGCCATTTCCTCTTACCTGCTGGTCACCTAGTCTCAGAAGCGCATGTTCCCTGGGTTAGATGTGCCCCTTCAGTTCCCTGAGATTCTTGCTGTGTCCACTGGGAGGGGTCCCTCTTGAGAGCCAGACCTGTTAGCCTTCAGAGCTGAGGAATCCCAGGAACTAGAAGCATAAATTCCTCCAACTGATGGTAAGTGGGGTGCTCCTGCACCCCGTCCCCAGTTTCAGTGCCCATGAGTCTTTCCCACCAAAGACAACTCACAATCCCACTGCCATCGAGTTGATGCTGACTCACTGAGACCCTATAGGACAGGGCAGAGCTGCCCCAGTGGGTTTCTGAGACTCACTCTTTATAGGAGTAGAAAGCTCCGTCTTTCCCCGAGGAGCCGCTGGTGGTTTCAAACTGCTGACCTTGCAGTGAGCAGTCCGATGTGTGACCACTGAAAAAGGAAAAAAAAAAAAAAAAGCTGGCCCTCCTAGTGAGGAATTCTGTGTTCACAATGGGGTCCTTTAGCGGGTGGGTAGTTCTACTGGGTGACAAGAGGACTTCAGGGAGAAAATGTTTTTCTCTCTGTTTTTAGTAGAATGAGTTGTATAGCCACATTCAGAGTGATTTTGCTGCTGATAGTCCACTTCGGACAACACCCCTCAGGGGTCTAAGTGAGCATTTTGAGATGTGTTGCTGGCCTTGGGGCTGGTTACTGTCCAGTGTGCTACCCCAAAGGGTTTCCTCGGCCGAGGTGGGAGCAGGAAACCCAGGGAGGAGGTAAGAAGGTTACTGAGTTCACGGGTGCTGCTGCTGCTGTGAATGGCCCTCTAGCTGGCCCCAGGGCACAGGGATTCTGTGGACAAAGGACCAAGATGTGGCCTGGTCTTGAGCACATGACCCACTGGGGAACTAAACCTTGGGCTCTGTTGGGCTTTTATGGGTTGATTTTCTGATTTTTGGGTCGCACGTGACTAGAGTTCTCTTCCAGCATCACACAAGGTTGGGGTGGTGTCGAGAGTGGGCACCTTGTTCAACCTGGCCTGCTGCCCACTGGGCTCCTCCCCTGCCTCACCCGACCTGGCACTGTGTGATGCACGGGTGCCTTCATGAAGAGAGCGTGCACACTTGATTTTCTCTAAACTAGGAGGTTGCCCTTGTATGCTGCTGGGTGCCGCTGTGAGAGTCGGATGAACTGCCCCTCAGGGTCCCAGGGCTGCCGTCCTGGTGGGAGCAGATGGCCAGGTCTCTCCGTGGCCGAGCTCTTTGCCCGTCTTTCACGACGTCCCTGGGTGACCTTGACGTGCCGACTGTTTGGTGAGCGGCTGGGTGCCTTAGCCAGAGAGAGGCGGCTAGGAGAGGAATAGGTATCCACGTTGGGTGTGACCTCTGAGAGCAGCCATGAGCTGTGGGACAGTGCTGAGGGGGTGCAGGGCCACATGGTGCGGACCGTCCTCCCTGCTCTGCATCCACCCATTTTCTGCTCGGCGCACCCCAGCTCTCACAGAGGCGGGCAGACTGCCCCTTAGGGTTTCCTGGGGCATCCTCTGTAGGGACGCAGATGGCTAGGTCTCCCCACAGGGTCACCGGCTATTGTCAGTGGTGTTACCAGTCGCTGTCCACCAGGACTTCCTGCTAGAGAAGCTGGACAAGTTCCAGAGAGAGGCCCGATTCTTAGGGCCCAGCCTTCAATGCAGCCAGCAAACACTACCAAGGGCAGAGTCCTGGAATACTATCTACTGACTGAGCTGTGTGTGTGTGTGTGTGTGTGTGTGTGTGTGTGTGTGTGTGTATACAGCTTGATGACCACATTTGGAGGTGCTAAGGAGATAAATAGTTGTCTGGAGGGGGACACACACTCACTCCCTGTGAGACATTCCTGTTGAGAAGCCACACCGAGCTGTACTGATGCAGCCAGAGTCTGGGAGCTGGAGAAGCCACGTGGAGACCCACGTCAGTGCTAAGATGCTTCCACCGCCACTGGATCCACAAGACTTTCCACCCACTGGCCTGTGATCGTCCTGCTTTTGGTGTCATTTCATGCATTGCATGAGTCTGAAGAGGAATGTACAGACTGGTACTGGACATATGAGCTAATATCAGACTTATGGACTTGATCTGGGCTGGGCTGGGATGTTTTCTCAATATACGATTGCTCTTTGATATAAAGCTCTTTCCTAAACAAATGAGTGTCCATAAATTTGTTTCTCTAGTCCACCTGGACTAAGCCACTGCCTCTCCACCTGAAAACTTGCCACTTAACACCTGTGACCGGGCGAAGGCCTCTAGTATGGACACACAGCTCTCCTGACCACGTGTGCAGCAGGGAGGGCTGACCGAGTGAAGGGATCAGCTGTCTTCTGCAGCGTGAGCGGCGTGGTGAGAACACGCCCACAGTGGCCTGGTGGGAGGTGATGGACACACGGTTGGTGCTGCTGCTTTCCCCGCAGGGGCAGCATGCCCGAGTCCTGGTGACCAGCTGGGACCGGAGGCCGAGGCTCCTCAGAGCCCTCCAGCCCTCCACAGGTGGTGTCCAGTGAGCAAGGCTCTAGTGGACCAGTGGATGGAAGTATATTTACACTCAACAAACGTGGGCCCAACTCCTTTAGTCGCATGTGCCTGAGGTTTAGGCCCTGGGCCCAGCCCCTCCCAACCACAGCCTGTGCACCTCGCCTCCTCTGAAGGCCACGGAACCTGCTGGAACATTCGACACGGGGCTTCTCTTCTAGGGAAGTCTGTCCCCCTGGCTTTGCGCTCCGCTCTTGGTGACAGCGCCTCTGGGGGGCGGGGGCCCGCGCTGTCTAGCTCAGCGACGGGAGCGTCTGGAGTTTCTGAAATCGCTTAAGAAACTCCACAAACCCGATGCTTGGAAGCAAGTGCGTCTCAGACGGCGTGTGTCAGCAGGGCGCAGTTTTCATTTCAGAGGTGACGAACGCTGGAATTAAGAACAAAACGAATACCCTCCCACCCACCACCCACCCCCAGGAAACAAAAAGACCCCAAACTCGGAAAAAAGCTTTTGAAAATCTCCGACACTCAATTTAGCTCTTGGACGTAAGTAACAAGCCTCTGAGGGGACTGTGGCTGGAAGCCCAGGAGGAGGCATGGGTTACATTTTGCGCCCCCTCAGTCTTTGTGGGGACCCCTACTTGTGAATGCCTTCCCTGGGAGAGGGATCCTTTATTCTGTTAATGAGGCCACTTCACTGCAGGGTGAGTCTCAAGCTTAATCACGCAGAAGTTCCAAAATTCAGCCAGTGGAAACTGGATCCCAAGCATGCAACCCACAGCCAATCACGGGCGGGGCAGACGGGGCAGCTCTGTGTCCCCTTACACATGGGGTCGCCAGGTACCTGCACTGGCTGGGGGGCGGGTCACCGAAGAGCAACATGATTTGTATACAGCTCAGATCCTGCAAGACCACACGGAGTTGGCGGAATGGTCTCTGTGGAGAGATCTTCAGCCGCCTGGGGGTACCTAAGGCATTGAGACTGAGGTCACATAGAGAAAGCTCTTCCGTCGGAGGCCTAGGGATTTGAACTGCGTGCTGGTGGGGACGATGACAGCATGGATGTGTCACTTCTATGAACGGATACGATTAAAGAGTGGGTGGAACCATCCAAGACTGCATCATTCCTATTCTCGGTCCCGCCATGAGTCTGTTCTAGGGTCTCTGTGGATTGAAATCCACTTGATGGCGATGTGCTGGAGAGTTTCAGGAAATGGATTTTTAAAGAAGGCCCGAGGGCGTGTGTGACAGTTCAGGGCTCAGCTGTGACCAGGAAGGCTGACGTTTGGACCCCCCGCCCCCGCAGGGGCTCCACAGGAGCAATACCTGGGGAGCTGCTCCCGCAGTGATGGCCGTCACCCTCCTCACTCACCTCCACGGGGTCCATGCTGACTCACGGCCACCTCTAGGTCAGAGTAGAGCTGCTCCTGTGGGTTTCTGTAAACCTTTACGGGAGCAAAAAGTCTCATCTCTCTCCCCGGAAGACACTGGCGGATTCAAACCACTGACTTTGAGGTTAGCAGGCTAACCCACTATGCCATCTTATGCAAATAACATGTAAGCTGGGACCTCTCAAGAAGCAAAACCTAGGACAATTCTCTATATCTATCTATCTATCTATCTATCTATCTATCTATCTATCTATCTATCTATCTATCTATCTATCTATCTGGAATGGGAGACACCTGTACTGAGCAGGTGGTCCGCACAGCTGCAGAAGCAGGTATGTGCAAACTAGTTCAAGTCTGGGTCAGATATTGAGCTGCAGGCTTTTCCTGACTCCTGTGGATTCCAGGGCTGAAGAACCAAGAAGCAGGAAGACAAGGGATGAATACAGAGGTGGGTGAACAGCAGATCAGATGGCTCCCAGGGTCCGCAGACTTGTGGCCGTCGGCTCAGGTCAGAAGAACCGGAAGTCAGCGAGCCAGCCGCAAGATCCAGACCAGCAGGAAGCTTACCTGGGAAGACGCCCTTCCCCGGGCCCGCTTACCTGGGAAGAAGGCCTGCACCTTGGAGGAAACACCACCCCGGACCGTGGCGAGCGTTGGAGATTGCACTCTGATGTCCCCGCAACTGCTTGGTTGCTCACAGCAGATCCCATCGCGGAGTGTATCCCATCCTGTTAGATCACATCCTGAGGGGGGGGGCCTCAGCTACCGAGCTACTGGGAATCCTGGCCTTGCCCAGTTGACATGGAGCCTAATGATGACAGACATGTGCAATGTTGCTCACGGCAGACTGTGGGGACCGGGAGGGCGTGGCCCTTGGCCTTCCTTTTGAGGTGCGTGAGTCAAGGCTGGGGTTGGTGCACCTTGGAGGGCTGATGAGTGACTTTCTCGATTCCCTGTGCTGCTGTAGGAGAAACACGGGGGGGGGGGGGGTGGGAGGTGGGTGGGTTCACAAACAGAGTCTATTCTCTCACAGTTGAGGAGGACGAAACTTCCAATTCGAGGGAAAGCCTTTCCATGTCAGCTCTGGGGATGGCCAACCTCTTTCCAGCTTCTGTTGCCAGTTCTGTAGAGATCTGTGTGGCGTGGTGCCCATCTGTCTCTATCTCTGACGCTTGCTCAATCATCGCTTCTTATCTCTCAGCAGAGATGGACTTAAAGGCTTCTGTCGGCTAACGAGACCTCATGCCATGACAGAGAAAAACCAATCTCAAATGGGATTATAGCCATTAGTGCCCAGAACCACAAACCCACTGCCATCGAGTCATTCCGACTCAAGATGACCCTCGGAGACAGAGTGGAACTGCCCCCAGAGGGTTTCCAAGCTGTACGTCTTGAACAGAAGACACTCTAGTGGGACTCTGGGTTAAGCACGGGGCTGCTAACTGCAAGGTTGATGGTTCAACCTCACTCGTGCTCTGACGGAGACAGCAAAGGCTGTTTACTTCCACACCGATTCACCGTCTCGGACACTCTAGAGGGCAGTTCCACTCTGTCCTCGTGAGTTGCAATGGTCTGGCTGGTGCGACATTGGGTTCTGGTTAATCTTCACAGAAGCAACGGCCCGGGGCCTCCAACAGCCAGCCCTTCAGCTTGATCTAAGGAACCCAACCACTGTGCCCACAGGGACCCCGAAACACAGGGTGAGTGGGGAGGATGGACAGCGTGTCCTTTGGGGAGACAGAGTTCAATTTACAATAGCTGCCTGGGGCAGCTGTCATCACAGGAAATGACCACAAGCGGTGACTTCAAAGGATAGGGCTTGTGTGTCTCACAGTTGCCCGTGGCCCGGGCTGTGTGTTCTTTGCCGTTTCTCAGCATTCCTGGTGGCTCGGTGGGACCAGGACATGCTGGTCTGTGTCCAGGAGGATGGCCGGTGCTGCGCAGTCAGTGCCCACTCGCAGCAAGTACAGGTACCACAGGCATGAAGCCTGCCCAGGCCTGTGCCATCCCCACAATTGTGGGGTACAGAAAGGTTTGTCCCCAGGTTGTCCCTGCTTGCTAGCACGTTGTGAGGTCACCTGCTTAGAAGTTTTTCCCTGCGGGCATCATCTGTTGTCTGGTTGCTGTAAGAGGGCTCAGGTCGAGCCCACTCAAGGAGGACCAAGGTTAGGCTGCCATCTTGAGTCTAGGATCTGCCCGTCTTGTCACATGTGTGTCCCCAGTTCCTCCCTTTCCTGTTGAGTGTACACCCCGGCAGCATCCCCTTCCTGTGACGCGTACACCTGTTGGGCAGCCCCTTCCTGTGACGAATGGGGTGACCTGTAATCAGGCGGTCTTGCACACCTCTAAGTATACATAAGCCGTGGTTAGAAATCTACCCTCCCTCGTCTCCCCCACCTCCACGTGGACCACCAAGAGGGGCTGAGGTGAGCATGCTCCCATGAAATGTGGCTGACGCCTTCATTTGATCTTCTCTCCCACCTCTCCTATGTGACTGTACTATGATCTCTATGTACTGTCGCCGTGCGGCTGTTTCACTCGGACACGCAGCCATTGCCGCTTGGAGCCCTGGGTTGCAGCCGCTGTGTCCAAATCCACCTCGTCTCGTCGAGGGTCCTCCTCCTGTTCACTGGCGCTTGCTGCGAAGAGCTCAGGCACAAACGCTTGCAGTGCAGCTGCTCAACCTGTGGTCAACCTGTGGGTCCTTTCTCAGGGGTCGCCCAAGACCCTCGGAAGACGCATGCTTCTGATGGTCTTAGGAACCAAGACACGGCTCCTCTATCCGCCTCCAGGCGGGTCTGCCCACATGCAGATACGCCCGCCTACAGCACCCGGCGAAAAGACTGCATGCTTCAAGACAACATTTCATTGATTTGTCATTAGAAATCACTGTTTCACAATCTCTAATGACGTTGTTTTGTGACTCATCACTATGCCCTCGTAACAAAGAAAACACATCCTGCTGTACACTGGCACAGATAGACTCCAGGGCGGTGATCCCTTCAGGAGCAGGGGTGTGAGGGGCGATACTGGGAGGGTAGGTTGGAAAGGGGGAACCATTACAAGGATCTACGTGTGACCTCCTCCCCGGGGGACGGACATCAGAAAAGGGGGTACTCTCCCTCCCAAAGGTGAAGTTGGCAAAGAGAAGTACCTAAGTGGCTCCCAGGCCTAGATCCTGGCCCCTGGCTGGTGTGTTAGGCCGGCCTGTGTTGAGAAACAAACCAAGGAGGCTCATCTTGTATAAGAAAGAGCTTGATCTCAGAGGCGACAGGACACCAAGAAGGAGATCCGTCCGAGCTAAACTAAAATCCATAGGTCCAGTGCTAGCCAGGACCTTCCTCCAGTCCACAGAGCTGCAGGCTGTGACACTGGAAGGTGAAGTGGGAAGCAGGGAGATCACAGGTTGGTGGGAGCAGATCCGAAGTCTGGTGGAAGAATGGCAGGGTGCCGACAGCTCTCGGGGTCAGGGGGCTCACGTGGGGCCACTTCTGGAGGCAGATGAAGCGGGCCAGTGGAGGCCCAGCGGGGACGAAGGTGAAGTGGCAGAGATTGGTTGAGCTGACTGTCTGATCTTGTTTTTATACAAAAGGCCACAACCCAAGGGCATGTGTCCAGCCACCACTCGATTGACAGGCTAGACTCTGCCTCTAGCTAGGAGTGTCTAGTTGACATCATCTCTAACCACCGCAACCGGTGTTCCGCAGGCTGGGCTCCCAGAAGGCTCCAGAGCACCTCTGGCCATGAGAAGGACGTTGGGGGGTCCGGGAGGGCCTGTAAGCCTTCCACTCTCCCTCAGCTGAGTTCCAGTGTCTCTGGAGTTGGGGAGTGTGGCTGGCCCATCCTCTGAGGACAACAGATTCTGCAGCTGGAACCCTGCATCCTGGAAACACCAGTAGAGTTGGCTGAAGCGAGACCTCCCAGGAGGCAGCCAGCGCCTCTCCCCATGGGGGCGTGATGGTCCTTCTGCAGAATGGCTACATTCCGGGGGCCAGCAACCACCCCCACAGATGCAGCCGGCGGGAGAGCAAGGTGTGCCACACCACGGGGAAAGGGGCTGCAAAGACCGCTCTCAAGAAGGACACCAGCACAGAGGTCACTCTGAGGACTCCACCCAGGGTCTTCTCCGTCACCTCACACGTCACGTGACAGCTCAGCCGGGAGAGTCAGGAGGAGCAGAGGGAAGGGCCACCTTTACATCCTGCTGAGGGCGACAGTCGGCAACCAGACCGAGGACTGCCGAAGAACAAACAGGTCCTTCTCAGGAGAAAGACGGCCAGCACGCTCCTTAGGCGCCGAAGTGACAGGACCTTCTCTGCTTGTGTTGGGTAATGCCATTGGGAATGTTCCATCTGTGGGACAGGACGGGATGGGCTCAACCGGCCCCCGGGAAGGAAGTCTCTAGGGAATGTCTCACGGACACACTAGCTACAACCATGGGCAGAGCCACGCCTGCGCTGCGAGGACGGCAGGCACAGCTGAGTCCCTTCCGTCACACAAGGCCACCGCGAGTCAGACGGACGCGACAGGAGGAGGCTGGAGGGCACTGGCTGCAGCTGCTCCTTCGAGTTTTGCTTTATCAGGTGGCTGGTCCAGGTGCTTCCAACCTGGAAAGACACTTCCAAGGGCGAGCGTTGGGAATCACACTCTGTGATTAGTCATTGGATGCTCTGTTCCCGACAGATGGACAGCTCCACACGGGGTTCCCACTCCCACGCAACGGCTATCTCCTAGGACAGTATGTCTTCCTTTGCTTTCGGGGATGATTTGCCCAGCCGCAAGGACCCAGACACACCTTGCCCGGGGCCTGGGTTCGAACCGGCTGCGCGTCTGCCTCTCCGGCCTCTTGTTTCTCTGCCTCCTCCCCGTCCCACCTTGGTTTTGAAGCCACCCTGGGGCTGTTGACCGTCTGGTCTCCTCTAGGGCTGTTTGGTTTTACTTTCCAGGGGGAGCACGAGTCATGACAAAGGTACAGTAGCACATCCATTTCACCCACTTAGACTGAACGCTGCATTCTCCTGTTACATTTCTCTAGAGCGGCGGTGCTCCTTCCTCCTGCCGTGACCCTTTCATACAGTTCCTCATGTGGTGGTGACCCCCCAACCACAAACTTATTTTCGTTGCTACTTCATCACTGTCAGGTTGCTACTGTGATGAATCCGGCGACCCCTGTAAAAGGGTCGTTCGACCCCCACAGGGGGGTTCCACAGGCTGAGAACCGCTGCTCCCGATGCAAAGGGCAGACAGACCCGTAGCTGCATCGTGTGTTGTGCGTTCACGACAGACCCAACTTTTCCTTACCTTTCCCCAGTGCTGATTTCTGACAGTTTCATTGGCACTTCTTCCACATAGCACTCAATCCCAAAGTTGAGTCGTAGCAACCAGAGCTGTGCAGTCCCCACTGCCATCGACCTTGGGACACTTTCCTCTTCTGCACTCATGATGGGTGCAGTCAGCATTGGCTTTAACACGGCAAAGATACACGGCGGGGAGTGGAGGGCCCCCAACACAGCATCACAGGGCCGGGAGGCGCAACTGTACAGTGAGAATAAGTAATGATTATAGTAGAGTCCTAGAGAGCCTGAGAGACAGAGGAGAGATAGAAATAATGGAGTCAGACACATTTCATAGTAGCATGCTCACCTCAGCCCCGCTTGGTGGTCCTCGTGGGGGGAGCCTGACTGCTAGAGCATGAGAGAGCCCCTTTATTGCTAACCAAGGATTATCTCTCCTTAGGGGGGCACAATTATAGGTAACCACACGTCACAGGAAGGGGCAGTACAATAGGCATACATGTCATAGGAAGGGGATGTACGATAGGCATGAGCGTGACAGGAAGGGGATGAGCTAGGGGTGTGCCATAGGAATGGGAGGGTCTAGGGGTAGACATGTGACAAGATGGGCGGACCCTAGATTCATGATGGCAGCCTAACCTTGGATACGCTTGGGTGGGCTTGTCTCCTACAAGGAAACAGACAACTACTATCCTTATCAGAAGGGAGTGGGTCCTATTTGTTGTGGGTTAAACAGTGGTGTCTGCTTGCTCTGGATAGTTGATAGCTCTCAGGGAGAATAACCCCTGACCTACTCCTGATGCCCTCCAAGTGCATAGTCATTCGCAAGCAGCTAAGTTTGGTATATATTTGGGGGAGAGAACCTGGGAGAAATCCTTCTGTTTCCCACAATACACGAAACAAAGCATTCTCCAACCAACACCTACTACGTGGATCATACTTCCCGTGATTGCAACCATAATCTGCGTCCTTTTCCAAGTGATTCCACCCCTGCTCACATACAGTCAATGCCCCCAGCAAGAACTCTTCCTCCTTCACCCATGGTAACCATGGCTGTATCCGATTTATTTTTTTTAAGTAGTTTTTTAAAAAAACATTTTATTAGGGGCTCATACAACTCTTATCACAATCCATACATATACATACATTAATTGTATAAAGCACATCTGCACATTCCCTGATCCAATCATTCTCAAAGCATTTGCTCTCCACTTAAGCCCTTTGCATCAGGTCCTCTTTTTTTTCCCCTCCCTCCCCGGTCCCCCCTCCCCCATGTGCCCTTGGTAATTTATCCATTGTTATTTTGTCATATCTTGCCCTATCCGGAGTCTCTCTTCCCCCCTTTCTCTACCGTTCATCTCCCAGGGAAGAGGTCACATGTGGATCCTTGTAATCAGTTCCCCCTTTCCAACCCACTCGCCCTCCACTCTCCCAGCATCACCCCTCACACTCTTGGTCCTGAAGGTATCATCCACCCTGGATTCCCTGTGTCTCCAGCCCCCATATGTACCAGTGTACAACCTCTGCCCTATCCAGTCCTGCAAGGTAGAATTCGGATCATGGTAGTTGGGGGGAGGAAGCATCCAGGATCTGGGTGAAAGCTGTGTTCTTCATCGGTACTACCTCGCACCCTGACTGACCCATCTCCTCTCATAAACCCCTCTATGAGGGGATCTCCAGTGGCCGACAAATGGGCTTTGGGTCTCCACTCTGCACTTCCCCCTTCATTCACTATGGTATATATATATATATATATATATATATATATATATATATATATATATATATACATACATACACACAAACATATATATGTATATATATATATAGTGTGTGTGTGTGTGTATTGCATGATGCCTTATACCTGGTCCCTTGGCACCTCGTGATCGCACTGGCTGGTGTGCTTCTTCCATGTGGGCTTTTTTGCTTCTGAGCTAGATGGCCGCTTGTTCACCTTCAAGCCTTTAAGACCCCAGACACTATCTCTTTTGATAGCCGGGCACCATCAGCTTTCTTCACCACATTTGCTTATGCACCCGTTTGTCTTCAGCGATCCTATCATGGAGGTGTGCAGCCAATGATATGATTTTTTGTTCTTTTATGCCTGATAACTGATCCCTTCGGGACCACTCGATCACACAGGCTGGTGTGTTCTTCCATGTGGGCTTTGTTGCTTCTGAGCTAGATGGCCACTTGTTTACCTTCAACCCTTTGAATAGTTAAGTAGTTTTCTTGATATCAAATCCACATATCATGTTGTTAAGTCACTTTTTTTTCCTTTTTAAAAATTTTTTTTATTTTAACAATTTATTGGGGCTCATACAATTCTTTTCACAGTTCATACATATACATACATCAATTGTATAAAGCACATCCGTACAGTCTTTGCCCTAATCATTTTTTTCTCTTTTCTTCTTTTACATTTTATTAGGGACTCATACAACTCTTACCACAATCCATACATATACATACATCAATTGTATAAAGCACATCCATACATTCCCTGCCCCAATCATTCTCAAGGCATTTGCTCTCCACTTAAGCCCCTTGCATCAGGTCCTCTTTTTTTCCCCCCCTCCCGTTAAGTCACTTAAAAAAAATTTTTTTTAAGTCACTTTAAACAAGAGTTGTGTATACATCATCATCCTTCCCCAACCCCCCACCTGCCCCAGCCCCGCTGGACCATCAGTGACTGTCTCTGTGCACCCACTCTGTCTGTGCTTCCTAAACTGGGAAACCTAACAGCAACAACATGCAACAGAAATAATAATAGTACTAGAAAGGTAAAAATAAAGCTTAAGAAAGGAAAGATCACCCACAACAACAACAACAAGCCAGAGAAGAAATTTCTGTCCTGGAACAAGTGAGAAATATTTGAGCCCAGAACAAATTCACGTTGGGTTAAGAGGGAGGTCAACTGATCAAGTATCCTGTTATTCCGCGATCCTATCCACCATCATCAAGGTCAGGATAGCGCGTCTGAGAGCAGAGCTGTCTGGGGCCCTTGCCTGTGGCTAGTGGGGATGTGCTAGAGGCTCGGTCTGTGGATGGACTTTGGGTTCCCACTGTCCTTAGCCTTCTGCAAATTGGGTGTTCGCGGTGTAAGCTCGGACACCCTCCCCTTCACCCTGTTTGGAGTTTTGTTACTGTCGTCTTTGGATCACACAAGCTGGTGGTATTGCTTCGTGCGTGTGCACTAGTTGACGCCTCACTTAGATGGCTGCTTGTTTGAAGACAAGCCTTTAAGACCCCAGGCGCTGTTCCAATTGATAGCCGGGCACCATCGGCTTTCTTCAGCACACTTTGCCGTGGCACCCTATCTTCAGCGATCTCTTCATGAAGGCGAATATGGAGCAGGGCCATGGGATCAGGACTAACTGTTCTGGGACTAGGACTAGGGCCCATCTGCTTGTCCACGGGTTATGACTGACGCTGGAGTCTTGGTGGTCCTTTGTGCTGAGTGAGAATCACGCTGGAAGTGTAGGGGAGCCTTCTCTGTGGCCCCTCTGTGCCGGCCTCTGTGGAGTCCTTCCTGTGGGTGTCTTTTGCCGCCTCCTTGTGCTTCCTCCTCTCCAGTGTTTGTGGACCTGCGTGGTTCAAGGGCCGCCTGTTCCTGTACCGTATGGACGATATTTTTAAGGAGCACAGCACTTACTGGTGATATTCATGGAACAACATTTTTTTGATGATTTAATCTTTTTAATTCTTAAAAATGTTCTACAGAGGTTTGCAGAGCAGATGACAGTCTTACAGGCAACACTTCATGCCCATTCTGATTCAACTCATCCATTGCAATCCCCTCAAGGAACCATCTCATCCTCCTTCCTCTCTGTCTCCTCTTTCTGTCCCTCCTCCTTCCCTAATCCCTGGAATTTCCTCTTGACTCAGAGGGCTGCTTATTTCAACTCGGCGGTGACTTGAGTTTCAGACCTGAAGTATCAAAGCCATAGCTTTGGGGTCCCACCAGGATTTACCCAGCCTGGTATCCTTTATTATTTTGAGTCTGTTCCATAGCCCCCCACCTCCCCATCCCCCACCCATTTTTCCCTAGGACTTTCCAATGCGATCCAGTCCAGAGCATTTAGTAGTGGCCGTTGGGTGCTATCTAGTACTTCTTGGTTTAGGTTTGGGGAGCTACTGTTTGTGCGGTCCATTGGCTCACTGGACTAAGTATTTCCACGTCACCTTCTAATTTTCTCACTCTTCACCCCTCCAGGTGGGAAGAGGCCACGGGCTGCACCTCAGAGGGCCGCCTGGGAGCTTTCAGAACCCCAGTTGCTACTCGCAAAGTTGGACACTGTGTTTGTGGACGATGTTATGCATGTTCAGTATTCTGAACCATTAAAAAAATTTAACTACAAGGTTATCTTGGGGATAGTTTCCATTTAAGATTTACAGCATAGCAAAGTAGTGCGTCTTGGGAGTCCTCCAGTCTACACCAGCCAGTAAGTCTGGAGTTTTTAACAACTTGGGCTTCTGCCCACAATTCCTTCCATTCGACCAGGGTCCATTTCCTGTGGTCCTGGTCAGAAGTGGCGCCCAGTGGTTGTGGGCACCATCCAGTCCTCTGGTCACAGGACAGATGCAGCCATGGCTCATGCACACAGTTAGTCCTGTAAGCTACTTTCCATTTCGAGTCTTTGGTTTCCATTTCTTTTTTTTTTTTAAAACAAACAACCCCAGAAAAGAGAAAAACCCAACCTGGGAGCTACTTCCAATCCATAGTCATCCCACAGGACAGAGAGCAGCTCTTTCCTAGGGTCCCAAGACTGCAAGTCTTCATGGGAGCAAATGGCCTCAGCTTCCTCCCTCCGAGGGGCTGGTTAAGAACCACTGACCTTGTGATTAGCCTGCCATGAGACGAGGCTCCATCAATCCATGTCAGGTAGATACTCAAGTTCAAGACCCTGACATTTCATTCTCGATTCTTCCTCCAGCCCAGTGCTGCCAGAGGTGTGCTCCACAGACACGAGATGACCACAAACCAGAGACAGTGTCATCTCAGGTGTGATGAGCAGAAGAGTCATTTACACCTTGAGCTTCTCTGTCTCCTGTAGACGCTGGTACAACCAGCGCATCAACATGCTCTCCAATCTTTCCAGATGTTCCTGCCTCATGGGTCTGCCTGATCTTATTCATATCCTGTGTATTCCTTTTTGGTTTCAGTCTAACACAGTTTAAGGAAATTTACTTGTGATCCAGACTGTCAACATTTCAGTGTGTACAAAGTGATCGCCGTTGTGCTTTATTTATTTTTTACTTTAATAAATCATTTTATTGGGCCCTTACAGCTCTAATAACAATCCACGCATCCATTGTGCAAGGACATTTGTACACAGGTTGCCCTCATCCGCAGTGCTTCACTTTTGAGCATTTGCAGAAAATTACTCTTACTTAAATGTTTCCTTAACAAAGGCCAAGTAGCGAATTTGATAAATTCGTGCACTGTGAAAAAGAATCCACTTCTTTTCACTGGTTTATAGAAATATCCCTACTCTCTCCTTAGGCACGATTGTGTCCTCTCCTCAGCTGTGAAAATCCTTTCCCCCGCTCCCCAGGAGTCTCTTCCCATGACTCTTGGCTGCTGTTCGGAAGCCATCCAGGAGTTCTGACTCGGAGCCACTTCAGGCCTGGTCCTGCTCCATCCTCACAATTGCAGCCACGGGGTCGGCCGGTCCTCCCTGATGCCCCTCCTCTGTTCGGTAGAGCCCCACTTCATCAAGCAGCATGTCCTTCTCTGGTCTCTTCTGGGGACATGTCCCAAGGACGTGAGGCAGAGGGCACTCATGTTTAGAAACCGCCATTCCGTATCTTTTAAGGAAACTCACTGTTTTTTAAGTCTAGCCTTTTCTGGTTAATGAGGCAGTGGGTTGAGAGCGGGTTCACGCTCAAGAACTCAGACACATTTGGCTTTGATTCAGCCATTGCCACCCCCACCCAGTTGCATCCTTCATCCCACCTCCTTCTTGTTCCTTTTTCCATTTCTCCTTCTTTCCCGACACCCTGAGCGTAGAGCTGGCTCAGTGCTGCCCTTCTGAGCTCAAACCTCATGGAGGTGCATTCAGCTCCAGACCCCAAGTGTAAGGAAGGCCCATCATCTGGGCCGAAGATTCCTGGGGTCCCACCACCTCCACACAACCACTGAACCTGGTCTCTTTTATAACGTTGAGATTCGCCATCATCTTGCTCACTCATTGTTATCGGCCATACACATCCCGATCTTGGGTTCTTGCCCCTCACCGCAGATGGGATGTGTTCCACATGTGCAGCTCCCAAAGCCTGGCTGGCGCGGTGGGTTACGGCTCCCACTGCTAACGGCAAGGTCAGCAGTGTGGACCCACTAGCTGCTCTGGGGGAGAAAGAGGAGGTCTCAGCTCCCATAGAGACTGACAGCCTTGGAAGCCCACAGCAACAGTTCGATTCCGCCCATAGGGAGCCTGTGTATCAGGGATGGCAGCCCTTAACAAGTCATCACGGTGCAGAAGGCACAATTGTACGGCTATAATATATGTATACAGCTATGTATATATGTGTGTATTTATATATGTGTACATATGTATTCTAGTAAAGTCAGAGAGACTAAGAGATAGGGGAGAGAGTAAAATAAAGGAGTGAGACACATTTCATGGTAGCATGCTCACCTCAGCCCCTCTCGATGCTCCGCGTGGAGGTGTGATAGGATGAGAGAGTGATTTATTTCTAACCAAGGCTTATATATACTTGGGGGAGGTGTGCACGCCCCTTGATTACAGGTAACCACATACGTTGCAGGAAGGGGTTGTACCATAGGCACTACAGCAATGGGAGGGGGACAATATAGTGTTGTACACACAATAGGAAGAGGAGGGATTAGGGGTACACATGTGACCAGATGGGAAGAACCCTAGATTCAGGATGGCAGCCTAACCTTGGCTGTCACTGGGTTGGTTTGCCCTGTTCTGAGCTCTCCATCAGGAAAGCAATGCGCTGTCCCTAACAGCAGGGCGTGAGCCCCACCTATGTTGGGACAGTAAATAGGGTCTGACTGCTCTGAATGGTTGGCTGCCTTCAGGGAAAAATTCTCCAAGCATCGGACCTCCCACCACACTCTGGCAAGCAGCCTCTGAGGTTTGGCATACTGTATTTGGGGGAGACAAACTGGGGAGAAGCCTTTTTGTTCCCCAGTGCTATGAGTGAGAATGAACTCAAAGGCAGTGAGTTGGGTTTGCTTTTTACATGTGTGGTTAAGGGCCCCTGGTGACGTGATGAATTAGGCATTGGGCTGTTCACTTCAAAGTCGGTGGTTCAAACCCCCAGCTGCTCTGAGGGAGACAGATGAGACATCTGTCCCAGTCGAGCTTTACAGCCTTCGGAGCCACATGCAGGGGACCCTGAGCCAGTATGGACTGGGTGCCAGTGGGCTTGGTGGGGCCTTTCACTCTTCTGGCACTGGGCTTCTTTGTGATGCTCCTGGAGTGGGATTCATGTAAATCCGTCTCCTTGGAGATACAGAGGCACAGACTAAGCAAACTGTTGATAGGTGTCGTGCAGCCGGTTCTGACTCACAGAGACCCGTGCAGAATAAGACCGGGCCCCTCCTCTCACTAGTGATTGTGTTGAAGCCCACGGTCACAGCCACGACTCTTTGTCAAAGACCCTCGTGCAGAGACTCCCAGCCTGGGAAACCCACAGAGGTGATCCTACCCTGTCCCCCAGGCTCCCTGGGAGTTGGGATGGGCTTGATGGAGCGAGTGAGTGAACCATAGGAGAATGTGCTCCATTATTAAAACTGCCCGTTGGTGGCGTTTGCCTGAGAGCGACACAAGGGAACTGAGAAAGCATGAATTTCCGGGGAGACGCAGAACAAACACACAGGAGCCTTCCTCCTCCTCTATGTGGGAGCGAGGTGAATCAGCTGCTTCCGCAGAGAGAGCGGCCACAGACCCCTTGGGGAGCAGTTCTGCTCCATCGTACTGGCTCATGGTGAGTCAGAATCGACTCTGTGGAAATGGTTTTGGGTTTGGGGCTTATCTGTAATTCGGAAGGCTCTGTTGGCGCCCTGGTTAAGCACTCAGCTGCTGAATGCAAGGTTAGTGGTTCAAGCCCACCAGCTACTCCGCAGGAGAGAGACGAGGCTGTCTGCTCCAGCAGACATTTCATCTCCAGAACCAGATTCCGCTCTGTCCTAAAAGACGGATGGCTACGGGCTTGGTCTCATTTTCTGTTCCTCTCCTTATTTAAGACACCTCCTGTTCAGCTTTCATTTAAAAACATGCACGTGCAAGTCAGGTTTCTCTTTCTTCAATTTCCTCTGCTCTCTATCATTCTCCCATTGTCTTCCTGAGACGCCTCCGGATGTTTCTGTGAGTCCCTGTGAGATGGAAAGACCCTGTCCCATGGTAGCATAGCTGTTCCGAGTTGGGCTGTGGCTGCAAGGCCATCAGTTCAAAACCACCAGCTGCTCCTCGGGAGAAAGACGGGGCTTTCTACTCCCGCAAAGAGCCACAGTCTCAGAAACCCACAAGAGCGGATCTACCCTGTCCGACAGGGTTGGTTTGAGTCGGCACTGACTGGATGGCAGCGAGTGTTGACATTGTAATTTTAAGTAGGGCCTCCGGGGTCCTGGCGGCATAACGGTTACTTGCTGGGCTGAATCCACAGTCAGCTTTTCCAGACCACCTGTGCACTCCCCAGGGGCCAGGTGCAGCGTTCGCCTGCCGTAAGGAGTTGCAACCTCAGAAGCCCACAGGGCAGTTCCACCCCATCGCACAGGATGGATGAGAGTCAGCATCGACTCGACGGCGGTGTGGTCGGAGCTTACGGAGGGACCAGGAGTCGGAAACGACTCCATGGCAGTGAGTCTGATGACCTGCATCTGCTTCTGGCCCGTGTGTTTCACCGCTCCCTGCGCCCGGCCTGCTTCTTCTGCGGCAGCTATTCCCGTGAACTGGTGCGTTGACGGAGACAGGACGGCCTCTCCTCGTGTTCTTGTCAGTCGTCCCCACTGTGTTTGCCCAGCGCCCTGTCTTTGGGCCCCGTGGAGGTCAGCGTCCTCTGTGGGGTCACCGTTGGGTTGTTGCTCAGTGGCTTCCTCGAGCCTGCGCTTCGCTGGTTGAAATGCGGGCCGGTGAGAAGGCGGCTTGAGGTCCCCCCCCCCCACCCGCTAGGAATTCCCAGCAGGCACTGGGGGTGGGAGACAGAAGGTCCTGGCTGGGAGGTTCAACCCTCATCACAGGGGAAACCAGGAAGTCCTTGTGTTCCCACAGGAAGGGCGTCAGGACAGGGATGAAGAGAGGGTCAGCGTGTGGGTGATGGACACAATAAACCGGAGTAAATGAACAGACACAGGAAACCCAAGCCAGCTTCACCAGACTGATTCTGACTCATGACCACCCAATCTCCGGATTTCTGTGTATGCATGCATGATGCAGGTATGCAGCACACATGAATGTATGTATGCATGTGTGTGAATGTGTGCATATGATTTGTGCGTGTATGGTGCATGTATAGAGGATGTATGTGTGCATGTGTGGTGTGTGCATGAATGTATGTTTGATGTATGTATGTATGAGGGGGTACCCCCCCAAACCCGGAGCTTTCATAGTACCTATTTTTCCCACGGGGTGAGCTTTGAGCAACTCTCTCAGTGTACCAGTGGGATCGCCTGGGAAGGTTCTCTCTGGTCACAGTGAATTTTTTGATTGGCTATTTGTATTTTTCTTATTAAGGGGGTTGTCATTTTCTATAGATTTCTAAATTGATATGCTCTTTTCTAGGCTGCTGATGGATTCTGACTACCGGGCTCAATTCCTGCCCCAAACAAGGTCCTTGATGACTCAGGACCCTGATGTCAGGCCTGCTGCTGGGGAGAGAGCGGCCAGCTGGGGGAGTCGAGGCCCGTGGGAGGATAATCGCCCCCTCTGAGCCCTGAACCGAGGACCCAGGTCCTAATGAACACAAGCAGCGGCCCACATTCTGGGAAATGGCAAGCTTCGCCTTGTATTGTGTGACCAGTGCGTTGGTGTTGTGATCCCAGTGGGAAGCAGGTCACAAATGACAGGCAGTTAGACCCAGGGATAGAGATGCCACAGACCTGCAGCAGGGACGTGTGTGTGATGCTTGGTTGTTGGGCGCCGTCAGCTGATTCTGAGTTCACGTGTCAGAGTAGAACTCGGGGTTTCCCACGTGGTCATCCTTACGGAAACAGATCAGCAGGTGGGTCCAGACCACCAGCGCTTCAGTTACTACAGAATGTTTAACTATTTGCGCTGCCAGAGTTTCTTGGGGTACTTGGGACCGATGAGGTTGGCAGTTACTTTAAAGTGGGTGCTGAGTCACACGGGTCACAAAGACAGTGCCCAACATGCCACTTGGGTAAACAGCAACCTAAAAGCGCATGAGCAGTCATGTAAGGCCCACCATTGGTGTCCTCCTGTCTGGAGGGAAGCATAATGAGGACAATAAAAATACACACGGAAGCCATTCGTCCTACGGCCTCCGCAGCCCCAGACCAGAAGAAGTAGATGGTGCCCGGGTGCCACTGCCAGCTGCTCTGAGAAGGATCCCATGGGAAGGGGATCTGGATGGAGTGGAGAAGAATGTGGAACAAGACTCGAAGTCATAAAGGAGACCAGGTGTCCTGGTCAGATAGGGACAGGGTGGGGTGGGGGGCTCTCAGGATCATGCCCCGGGGTCACGGCCCAGGTCTGGAACTGAACTCAGTCCAGTGCTAGAACGATCAACCATTGACGATGAAGAGGGCAGTAGTTGCCCCAGGACAAATTCCAGAAGGGAGAGGACTGAGGGAGGCAGGAAAGGCAAGGCAGGGAGGACGTGGGGTAAGCAATTGGATGCGATGGACTGACTGACGATGCGGTCTGAACACCTCCACACACTGCGCCACGAAATGTTTTCACGAAATGAATGCATCGGTGCAGGAGGAAGGGAGTCTCCGTGGCCTTCTCTGCTGACCCTTTGGGAAGTTCACAAGCGTGGAGATTTCCTTTTCACAGTCACTCAGTGCGCCCACTCTTGGGGGTTCACACCAGCCCCAACGCACTGCCATCGAGTGGATTCCGGTACTCGCACCCTTGTGTACGACGGAACGCAACACTGCCCATTCTTGTGTCCACGTGTTCTCACGCTTAAGCTCCTGTCGCAGCCACTGTGTGAACTCGTCTCGCCCGGCTCTTCCTCTTTTTCTGCCGCCCCTTGACTTGACCAAGGAGCCCACCCCTTGACTTGACCAAGGAGCCCCACCCCTCGACTGTACCAGGGAGCCCCACCCCTCGACTGTACCAGGGAGCCCCACCCCTCGACTGTACCAGGGAGCCCCACCCCTCGACTGCACCAGGGAGCCCCACCCCTCGACTGCACCAGGGAGCCCCACCCCTCGACTGTACCAGGGAGCCCTACCCCTTGACTGTACCAGGGAGCCCCACCCCTCGACTGTACCAGGGAGCCCCACCCCTCGACTGTACCAGGGAGCCCCACCCCTCGACTGTACCAGGGAACCCCATCCCTCGACTTGGCCAAAGCATAGAGGTTTCAAGTTGGGTTGCTAACCTTGAGGCCAGCAGTTCAAAACCACAAGGCGCTGTCTGGGAGAAGACGGGCCTTTCTACTCCTGAGAAGAGTTATGGTCTCAACAATTCCCAGGGCAGTTCTACCCTGTCCTGGTGGGTGGCTGTGGGTCAGCAGTGTTGATCGCAGTGAGTTTTGGCTTTTGGGTTTTTTTCTACTTTACCAAGCATGAAGTCCATCTCCAGAGATGGGTCTCTCCTGACACATCCAAAGCAGGTGAGACGAAGTCTTGCCGTCCTTACTTCTAAGGAGCAGGCTGGCGGGACTTCTTCCAAAGCAGACCGGCAGTGCCAGAAACCCACCAGGACAATTCTGCTCGCTCCTCGACTAGAGGGTCACTGTGCGTTGGAATCAACTTGATGGCAGTGGGTTTGGTTGGTTTGGAATCACTTCTCTCTTTTTTTTTTTAAACAATTTATTAGGGGCTCATACAACTCTTATCACAGTCCATACATATACATACATCAATTGTATAAAGCACACCTGTACATTCTTTGCCCTAATCATTTTCTTTTTTTTTCTCCTCTTTTCTTTTTTTACATTTTATTAGGGACTCATACAACTCTTATCACCATCCATACATATACATACATCAATTGTATAAAGCACATCCGCACATTCCCTGCCCCAATCATTCTCGAAGCATTTGCTCTCCACTTAAGGGAATCACTTCTCTTGACTCATCCCTGCAACTCTGGTTCTGGCCCTGTGTCCATCACATCTCTGAAAAGTGTTTGTCTTATATGTGAAGTTCAGTCACAACTGAGACAAGTAGATTACCATTGTAACTTTTTTTCCTTCCTTTTAAAAAAATTGCTGAGCTTTTGCTTACACTCTTGTTAGGCAACATCAGGTGAAGTTGCATCAGGTGCACATCAGCCTGCGAGATGGGGGGTTTCCAGGCAATCATTTTTCCAGGGAGCAGAGCCCCAGGCCTTCCTCCTGCTGGGCCGCTAGGTAGATTAGAACTGTCAACCTTTCCATTCACAGATGAGCACCTCACCAGTGTGCCACTGGGCTCCTACTCGAGTCTTGATCTCCCAGCAAGATTGGGTGGACCATCCGCTGCTCCTTGGCTGGTTTGCTCAGGTGCTGGAGGACCCTCTGGGAATCCGCCACCCTCCTGCTGGAGTCCAAGAGGTTGACCCGGTGAGCCGCTGCCCAGAAACTCCCTCGAGGCTCCCCTGCTGGCACTCCTACTCCCTGGTGCCCCCGGCTTTTACTCTTTGGGTGCAGTCCTTTGTTTGGGAGGAACTGGGTTCCTGGGTGGTGCCAACAGTCAGCATACTTGTGGGTGCAGAGAGAGGCGGCAGGTTGGGGTCCCCTAAAAGGCACCTCAGAAAAGGCCTGGCAGTGCACTCTCTGCCACTGAATGCCCCGTGGGACAAACCGTGCATGGCCACACAGGGGATTTCCTGTGGATCACGTGTCTGCCACTGCGATGGTGTGTACTTTTTGAGGGTTTTGATCTCTCAAAATGCCTAATCCCCATCCTACTTGGTGATTAGTTTGGTGGGATATAGACCTGTAGGTTGAAAAATCAGTCGTTTCCCCTGAGAAGATGGGCGATCTGGATCCCTGGCTCTCCAGTGTTCAGAGTGCCCCAAGTGGTTTCCAGAGCGGTCCTCTTTACTGGTGCCGGTCACCAAGCATTTCCTCCTGTGCAAGGGCAGGGGCGTTCGACCCACCGATGTTTCTGTTAGCAGCCAGCCTGGCACTGAACCACGGCGCCACTGAGAGTCGGCACCGCCTGCACTTACTTGTGCTCTGAAGCGTCTTGGGTCTTGGTCCTGTCGGGAGGTGTGTCAGGTCATTTATATCTTCCGTGAATAACTCACTTAGCATTTGTTCCTTGCGTGGATTTCCTTAGGGCCGTGGCAACACATCAGAGCAAATTAGGCGGCTTGAAACTGCAGATATTTATTGCCCCGGAGTTCTGCAAGCCCGGAGTTGAAAACAAAGGTGTTGGCCCGGACACGCCTCTCAAACACAAAACCAAACCCACCACTGTCGAGTCGATTGTGACTCAGAGCAGCCTCTAAGAACAGAGCAGAGCTGCCCCGTGGGTCTCTAAGACCCTCTTTATGGGAGTGGAAAGCCTCACCTTTCTCCCGAGGTGGTTTCGAACTGCCGACCTTCCGGTTATCAGCCCAACAGGAAACCCACCACACCACCAGGGATCAGTCTTCCCTCTGCCTGCGTGCTGTGGCCCCAGACCTTCCGGGGCAGCATCACCCTAAGCTCTGCCCTGTCAGTAGGTGCTGTCTTCCTTCTCTGCGACTAGGAAGACACTGCTCCCCCTGGAGCAGGACTCACCTAAGGACCTCATATTACCTTGATGACACCTGCTTATTTCCACCCGAGGTCACCCATGGGGACTTCAACACACATCTTTTTTGGGGAACAAAGTCAGTCCCGCCTTCTTTGTTTTTGTAAACTAACGCCTCTCAATGCCATTGGAAACATATAGGTCTTAATCCCCCTCCTTGTGGAGGCTGCCTTTTGATACTACTCTGTAACTGGTACCGTGGGTTGGGTGCAGGTGGACAGGCAGATCGGTTTTCCATTCAATAATCGATACACGTTTTGTTTCATATCATTGATTGCTGCCCCCACGGTGTCCTATCACGTAGCCCACTTCCTTCCGGTGCTTCCTGTTTTCCTAGCCCTCTGAACTTTGTCCTTGGGTGAAGGTCGCCCTTTGATCCCAAATGGTTGATGATTCCAAGGAGTGAGACCCTCCGTAGCGTTACCATTCCCCTTAAAAAGAAACCAAACCAAACTCACTGCCACGACTCAGTGCTGAGTCCCAGCCTCTGCCTGTGGGTTCCCAAGACTGTACCTGTTGATGGAGGTAGAAAACCCAAGTTTTCTCCCGAGGAGCTGCTGGTGGTTTTGAACTGCGACCTTGTGGATTGGAGCCCAAACTCATAAGCACTACACCACCTGAGCTCCTTTACAGACCTGTCTATTCTATTGAGCCACAGAGGTGAGCTAAGTTCCAGACACAAAGGATCTTGGGGCGGGGCGGCGGGGCGGGGAGCGTCCTACAGCTCTCTATCTGATCAGTAAGCCTGGTCTTGTACGAGTTTGAGTTTTGTTCCTCGTTTCTCGCCCACTCTATCCAGGACCTTTTAATGGGATCCTTCTCAGAGCAGGCGAGGGTGGTAGCCGGGCACCGGCTAGCTCTTCTGGTCTCAGGGCTGTGGGGAAGCGGTGTTATCTCTTGGTCTCCAGGATGCTTCTGTGCGGGTATTTCTGGCGCTATCTTCACAGCCCTTCCCCCCTCTGCATGGGGAGACATCGACAGTCCACCTTGGCGAGCGGTTCATGAGCTTTGAAGACCCACATGCTACTCACTGAAGTAGCACACGGGACATTGTCTTTGTCGGCTATGTGATGCCAACGCACCACCTGGGTGGCCCCTGATCCTCACGGCCCGGCGCCTCATGACCTCAAGGTGTTGGCTTATATCTGAGGTATTTTACCTTTCCTGAGCTCCGTCTGGTCACTGTTGCTCTGCCACCGTCCCATGGTGGTCCTGCTGAGACCCCCTTCCCCGCCCTCCTCCGTTCCAGCCCATCTTGCTCTTCTGTCATCTTTTGGCTTCCCGCTTCGCATCTTGGGAACTTCAGCACCTGCAAGCAGTGGCCTCAGATCAGACCTGCAGGTAGGACGAAGGTTTGCTTCCCTTTCTCTCAGTTCTGCTGGAGCCGCCTTCTCTGTGCGCACGTAGGTGCAGCGATGGGGACACCGTCCAAAGCCTTTCCTCTGGATGCTGCGAGCCCCTCAGGTCACCATTCCTTTCGCTGTGTCTGTCCAGCGAACAGCTTCTGAGAGGGGTGTGCAAGTGTGGCCTTGAATTTCTCACCTCCCACGGACTCTCCTCAATGCCTCACATCATCACCTGGCACCAGCCCCCGTTAAAACTAGAAAAATCTGTCTTTGGGGTCACTGGGTGAGCTAATTCCTAGGTCAGTTGCCTTTTCTTAACAAGCTGATTCATCCGTCCTCTCTGGAATGTCCTCCTCCTCATCCAGTCTGGAGAACACTTGGCTCAACGGAAACTTCTGGGGCCTTCTCTGAGGTTCTTCTTCCTCATGAATACGGGAGACGGAAGAAGAGTCGATGTCTTTGAATTACGGGTTGATGAGGAATATTGAACAGACCACAGAATGAGCGGCTCTGTCACGGACGAAGTACAGCCAGAATGCTCCTTAGATGGCGGGGACGGTGAGATTTTGTCTCAGGTGCTTTGGACACGTTGTCGGGAGGGATGAGGCCCCGTGGATGCTCATCCTGCTTGGCAAAGTAGAGGGTCAGCAAAAAAAAAAAAAGACCCTGGACAAGACAGACGGACACACTGGCTGCAACCTAGCAACCGTGGGAGATCGGCACAAGACTGGGCAGTGTGGATTTCTGGGTACATAGGTCGCTTTGAGTTGAGTGGATCGGGCTCCATCTCTCAAGAGGAAGGAGGCCCAATTATTTCCTGTGAACAGATCACACAGACTCCGTCTCTCCTTCCTCAGGCCCCTCTCACTGTCTAGACCTGCACCTTTTCACCCCTCCAGGTACGGGTCTCCCCGAAGTCCTCCCCCAACTTCCTGTTGTTATTTCCGAGTTGAGTAGCCCACCCCTTAAGGAGTCCCATGTATCACTTCCAACTCACCTGATCCGCTCCCTGAAACAGCCCTTCCTCTTTGCCATCCTGGCCCCGCTCCTCAAACACTTCCAGGGGTCCCTTGCTGGGCTGGGCCACGAAGACCTTTGCAGGGCAGAGCGCCAGCTACTGGGCCACACATTGCTTTCACGCCGTTTTGCTTGCAAACAAGCAGGGCGCGTGCTTGCGTACAGGAGGGGTCTTGGCTGCCCACCGCCTCCCCTGTTCCGGAGCTTTGCTTTGTCTGAGAACCCGCAGTGCCCAGCAGAGTGTGATGACTAATGAGTGCCAACAGGACTGTGACTCACAGTGGTTAGCAGGCGCTGGGATGAGGACTCTTCCGTACCACGACATAATGTCATCACTTTTCTGTGAGGTGACCTGTGTGAGCGGCCAATCGGTTGTAAGAGGCGTTTCCTTGACTCTGTCTGCGGCCCATGTCCAGCATGTAAATGGATGTTCTGGTAAAGTCCACTCTCTCTCGATCCCACACTCTCCTCATCACCTGACCTTTAGTTCTTGGGACATAAGTCTGCAGAAGCCTATGGCCTACCACCTGACCTTCAGATTTTGACGTTACCAATTCCTGCAAGCCAAAGAGCCAGCAGAGGCCCCTAGCCTACCTCCTGTCCCACGGGTGTGTGGATCTCCAGCCCCAACCATCCCATGGGCCATTTCCTTCATCTCGCTCCATCTGTTAACCCACACCGGTTCCTGGCTTTGCTCCTCGGAGTGTGGTGTGTTGGCACTTAAGCCACTCCACGTCGCACATGGCTCTGCGTTCCAGTCCCTGTCTCATCAGACCTACGTGAGGTCTCGGTGGCATAGGCTGGGCCATGGCTACCACAGGGCATTTTGGGGATGTCAAATACAATGCTGTTACCATGCCCCCTTCCTTTGCCCAGGGATGGCATGAGTAACCAATCACAGAGGCTTTGCGAAGCCAAAACCTGGCTTCAGAATCCTCAACCCTGCTTCCTAACCAATGGGTCCACTCCCTTGCCAACTGAGGAACGCCCAAGATGAACACGCAGTGTCCCAGGGGCTGGCGAAGCGGCAAAGACGGAGCCATCGGCCTGATGTCATGGGACTCACCTCCTCAGGCTGATTCGACTCAGAGTCACACTGTGTGCAGGAAGGAACCCTGCCTGCTCCACACCAGCCTCGCAGCCACTGCTACGTTCGAGGCCGCCGCTGTCGCCTCTGGATCCCCCCATCTCACTGAGCGTCGGTCTGTGCGCTGCGCCTCTACTTTACCAAGCAGGGGGCCTTCCCCAGGGACGGGCCCTCTGGATAGCATGTCCAAAGGACATGAGACAAAATCTTGCCGTCCTTGCTTCTAAGGGGGACTCTGTCCGTACTGGCTCTCAGACAGATCTGTTCATTCTTTTGAGAGTCAATTGTTTCTTCCATGGTCTTAAGCACCCATTCTTCTTCCGTCGTCCTTATTCAGTGTCCGACTTTCACGTGCCTATGAGGCCATTGGAAATACCCTGGCTCCGTCAGCCGCACCGTAGTCCTCAAAGAGAGCGCTTTGCGTCTTCACGCTCTACAGGGACCTTCACAGCAGACTCGTCCAGTGGGACATGTAGTGTAATTCTCGACTGCAGCTTCCATGGGCTTTGACTGCAAATCCAAGCGAGATGAAATCCTTGACACATTCAGTCTTCTCTCTGTTATGCTACCGAGCATTGGTCCAGCTGTGAGATTTTTTGAGGTTTCCTGTATGTTGAAGTGTATCATTCCAAAGGCTAAAGTCATTGACATGGTTCTTCTTCTTTTATTTTTTTGGTAAACCCCCTGCAAATAAGAGATTAGTTATTTACGGTGCTTTGAATCTGAAGGTAAACTTATTGATATATCCTAGGAAATGAAGCATTTAAATATACTAGCTGGCTTTTCCTGTGGTGATACTTTTCAACAAGTGCTTTCTATTCAGTAAGACACTGCTAAGTGCAAGATCAGTGGTTCAAACCCACCGGCTGCTCTGAGGGTGGAAGATGAGGCTGTCCACTCCTGTAAAGATGAAAAATTTCAGAAAATCCTTCGAGTGTCGCTGTGAGTCGGAATCAACTTGAGGGTAGTGGATATTTTTATTTTTGGTGTAAAGGTCGTGGCACACCCATCAAGCACTCTGCTGTTAATCAGAAGGTCAGTGGCTTCATTGTCCTCAGCAGGCCTGTGGGGGACAGTCTGCTCTTGTAAAGATTAGCGTTCAGGAAGCACTATGGGGTAGCAGCCCTGCTGTCATGGGGTTGGGGGTGCTGTGAATGGAAACCGACTGGGTGACGGTGGGTCTGGGGGTTCCTGGTTGCATGCTTGCAGCCTTAGATGCTGCCACCCCGAGCTACAAATGTGACTGTGCCACTGAACGTCCTCATTGCTCATCCTTGTCCACCGCCTCATGTGTGTGTGAAAGTCGGGCACGGAATCAGGAAGACTGAAGAGGAGTGGATGCATTTGAATCGGGGCCCGGGAGAGGAATGCTGAAAGTACCAGGGACTGCTGGAAGGACACACCCAACTGCCCTGGAGGGGCGAGCAGAGTGCTCCTTAGTGGCAGGGCTGATGAGTTTCATCTTACCTACTTTGGACGTGTTGTCAGGAGAGACCAGTCCCTGGAGAGGGGGCACCATGTCTGATAAAGTAGAGGGGCATTGAAAAAGAGGAAGGCCCTTGAGGAGATGGGTGGGCACAGTCCACGAACTCAAGTACAGGGGGAACTGTGAGGCTGAAGCAGAACTGGGCTGTGTTCTGTCTTGTTGTGCTTGCGGTTACTACGGGCTGGAACCTACTAGACAGCATCTAACACAACACCATCAGCAACAACAATTTATCTCAAAGAAGCTAACTGCCACCCTGGGCAAGATCGCAGTGAGTCTTTGTTCCAGTCCTATTGATCGCACTCCATCATATCTGTGATAGGTTGGTTTGTTGTGCCAACATGGCCAGTGAACATATGTGAAGTTAGTTGAAGGGTGGAGAGATAAATGGCTCGGCGAGCCTCCCCTTTCTCTCTCTTGCTCATTGATCATTGGACCTGTGTGCAGCTGCCTGGCTTGTTTTGTGCCTCCATTTGCGAGCTACACTACCTGTGGGACACCTAACCCGTGGACTGTGTCGCTGTAACTTGAGGTTCCTTCAAGACCTGCTTTGCCACGCTACTGGAAGGTACATCTCTTGAGTTGGGGACTCTCAGACCCTGTCATCTGGCTGACTGTTGGTGACCTGCCTTGCTGTTTGCTGCCTGTGCCCAGATAGCCTGAATTGCTCTACAGAGGACTACCCGGCGGCCCTCAAGACTTGAAGGACTGCCAGTGTACTAGCTCTCTCATGGAAGTGAGTTGCACTGAGCCATTCGTACTGCTTTACAATTTAACTGTTTATTTCTTATGTTATCTATCTATCTAAATACATATAAAATTATTACTGTCCTGGTTTTGTTTCTCTAGAGGACCCTGTTTAACACAGTTCTCGATCATGTTCTACCTTATCCATCATGATACTAGAACCTAACTGGGGCTGGGCATGCTGAATAAGAAGCTGGCATGAATCTGGTGTGCTTAGCTTGTACGGACGGACAGAGGCCCTTCCCTGGCAATGCTTGACAGCGGCAGGGACTTTAAACCTGCAAGAGACAGTGCCGGGCTACACACTGGCTGTGAGTGGAATGTGCCTCTGTTAGGAGGAGCGCTGGCACTGGGAGTACACAGCCCAGGTGGCACACTGGTTAAGCACTCCGCTGCACACAGGAAGGTTGGTGGCTGGAAACTATCAGTGGTCCACAGGAGAAACATCTTGGTGCTCTGTGCCCTCAGCGATGACCGTCTGGAAATCGCCAGGGGCAGGTCTGCCATGCCAAAGGGGTCACGATGAGTCTCAAAGACAGCGTCAATCTGGGTGTTCAGTGTTGGAGAGACTTTGCCCCCACGTTCTCATGGAACTCACCTGCCTCTACGGAGGTGGGCAGGTACCCTCCCTTCCATCTGATGGGTGAGGACCTTCAGGCTTAGAGAGGCGGCCTTGCCCAGAGCCACAAGGTTGGAGCCAGGCCTCCCACCCACCCACTCCCGCCCAGCAGCATGCGGGCGGTCCATAACTCACAGGCCACTCCTCGGACAAACGGACCCGATGCCACAGCCCCATTAAAGGGCCCTGGGCGTCTGGGAAAGCCAGGGGTCCACTTTGTCGCAGGGGATGGATAGTGAGAGTGCTGGGGGGGGCAGCCCCTCCCTTGCTGGGGCAAGTGTGGGATCGGACCTGCACGCCCCCGTTCCCCGTCCCACCCCCGGAAGCCGCTGGGATGCGAATGAGGGTCGCTCCGGTGGAAACTTCTGGGTTTTAATTTCTGTTCTTGCGATGTTGGTTTTCTAACTGCGTGTTCACACGCACGCGCGTGGGTGTCAGAACCAGCAACAGTCATGGCTTGAAGTTTCCCTGGCTGGACTTCCCTCACATCCAGCCAGGAACGAGCCCCCCTTCTCCGCCCCGCCCCTCCGCGGGGTTGGAATTGTTCAAGGTAACCTCCAGAGGGGCTCCAAAGTCCCACCGCCGTCCAGAAACGCACCTCGCCTTCCGGAAGGTTTCTTCCCCAGGGCTTGCAGGACTGGGGAGGGCGGGGTGGTCGCCACGCGCGCCCCTTACCGAGAGGCTGTCAGAAACAGCGTCCTTACTCCTCTGGGGCCTGCTCCCTCCGCGTCGCCCTCCCCCTGCGCACACCTTCCTAACTCGATCCAGGAAAGGTGCTGGGCCTGGGGCCAAGGATGGGGCTAGCAGGTGCCGCCGCCAGCACCTTTTTATGAAAGGGGGGCCCACCGTAGAGACACCCCTCTTCCCCTCGCCGCGAGACTGCGCGGAAGTTTCTCGGTGGCCTCTCTCTTCTCCTTGGAGGACGAAGGCGGCGGAGGGGGTGGGAGGAGACGGGAGGGGGACTTCACGGGGCAGCCGGATCGCCTTCTGTGGTTGGTTCCAGGGCAGGGACCAGTTGGGGCCGGAGCTCCCCTACCCGGAGGTGCGCCAGCACTGTGCCCCGCCCGCCCCGCGCCCCCCGGACCCGGGTAATGATTGCCGGCGGAGGCGGGGCGCGCGGATAAAGGGCGCGCGCTGGGCTCCCGGCGCCGGCTCCGCGCAGCATGCCCGCCCGCGCCCTCCATCCGCGCGCCCCGCTGCGCCGCCGCCCGCTGGCGCTGTCGCTGCAGCTGCTGCTCCTGCTGCTGCTGGCCCTGAGCCGCCGCCTGCGCGCCGAGCCCGGCGACGGCGCGCGGACCTGGGCCCGCTTCGCGCGCGCACCGAGCCCCGCGGCAGCCGGCCTGCTGCACGCCGCCTTCCCCGACGGCTTCGCTTGGGCCACGGGCAGCGCCGCCTACCAGACCGAGGGCGCCTGGCGACAGCACGGCAAGGGAGCGTCCATCTGGGACACGTTCACCCATCGGGACGACCCCCAGCGCGCCGGCCCGCCGTCGGGGGTCCCCGCGCCGCCGCCGCCCCCGCCCGCCACGGGGGACGTGGCCAGCGACAGCTACAACAACGTGTTCCGCGACACCGAGGCGCTGCGTGAGCTGGGGGTCACCCACTACCGCTTCTCCATCTCCTGGGCGCGGGTCCTCCCCAACGGCCACGCGGGCGCCCCCAACCGAGAGGGCCTGCGCTACTACCGGCGCCTGCTGGGGCGGCTACGGGAGCTGGGTGTGCAGCCCGTGGTCACCCTGTACCACTGGGACCTGCCGCAGCGCCTGCAGGACGCCCATGGCGGCTGGGCCAGCCGCGCCCTGGCCGACCTCTTTAGGGACTACGCCGAGCTCTGCTTCCGCCACTTCGGCGGGCAAGTCAAGCACTGGATCACCATCGACAACCCCTATGCGGTAGCCTGGCACGGCTACGCCACCGGGCGCCTGGCCCCCGGAGTCCGGGGCGGCGCGCGCCTGGGGTACCTCGTGGCGCACAACCTGCTGCTGGTGAGTGCTCGCGGCTCGAGGAGGCGCCCCAGGCTCCCTGGCACGCGTCAGGCAGGTCTCCCCCACTGTCCCCGGCCCGCCACTGGAGCCCTACCTGGGGTGGGGCAGCGGAGCTCAGCGGGTAGCCTTTCCGCGGAAGGGGCGGTTTGGGCGGGGGGAGCCTTGCTGCAGGCGCACCTGTGAGTGCCCCGGGAGCGAGTGCGAAACAGGAACCAGCTTCTGGGTGGGTGGGTGGAGGCAGGCAAAAGGACTCTGCTCTGTGGAGTGAGGGTCTCCAGGCTGGGGGTAGGAGGCGGGGGGGTCGCGCGGGCAGACAGCCAGGAAGGCAGTGGAGGACACCGTGTGTCCTGCGTCCAGAACCAGACCCACCAGGTCAATTAGGAGTGCATTGTGGCTCCTCTCCAGAGGCGCCAGTTCACAGGCCCTCAGCTAGGCAAGCTAGGACCCCAGGCGATGAAGTTCTCTCATCTGTACCCTCTTCCCTTCACGTGTCTTTCCAAGAGTGACTGGGAAAAAAGTGAAGCTGGGCAAAGAACCATCCACGCTGGAGATCCTCCGGGCTTTTGGAAACAGTCTGGGGTTAAGTTCTCCTTGCGCACCCACAGCGCGCCAGGCTCTCCTGAGGGCAGCATGCAAAGACAGCGATGTAGATTGTGCGCTTCCTATCTATCTCTGAGCCCATAGCGCATGCTCGGGCTCTCGGCCTACCTAGTTGGGGGTGGGGGGCCCGCAAAGTCTGACCAAACAGGCTGCATACATTCTGACAGCAGGAAAGGTGGGAGCATGAAAAAGCGGCCCCCAAGGAATCCTTGCTCTTTACCACTTTTCACTTTGTGTCCAAATGAGGTCTCCCTTAGCTGGTGGGCAGGAGCCTGGGCTGCTAACCTCAGGGTCAACAGTTCCTATTCACCAGTTGCACCCCGAAGGAGAAAGATGAGACTGTCATTCCCATAAAGAATTACCGTCTCAGGCACCCACCAGGCAGCTGCATTCTGTCCTGCGGGGTCACCCTAAGTCAGAACAGATTCTGTGGCTGACAGCCGGTTTTGAGGGGAGGGAGTTCTTTTATCATGAGGGTGGTGGTTGGTTTCTATAGATATTTTTTTGTGCCAAGATAAAAGATTTGGTAGGCACGTGGAGCCTTTTCATTAGAATGTTTACATGTACAACTCTCCTTGACCGTGGTCTGGTGAGTTGTGGGCCCACCGAGAGACCTGGTTTTCAGACACCTCAAGTCAGTCTTACAACCGGAGGGCATTCCAGAGGAAGTCCAACCTCCAGGCGAGGGTGTGGAAGGGCAGAGAGAGGAAGGCAGGCCTTGCTGCCGGAGCCCTTTGGGGCAGGCACCCTGGGAACTGCAGCTGCTCAAGTGGGGGGTGATAGTGAGTGAGTCAGGTGATGCACCAGCTCCCCAGAGCCTCTGGTCCCCCACCCTCCAGAGCACCCACCGTGTTGGGCACCACAGACACAGGGTGATTTCCATGACTTTAGGCAGATACCTTCCTTTGCCTGGGGGTTCCGTAGAGCCGTGTTTATAAACATTTACTTTTGGCCTGTGAATCTTTCCAAGGATCAACCCAAACTCAAACTTCCCCACAGTAAGTGAGTCTAACTCATGGTGACCCTCTAGGACAGGACAGAGCTGCTCCCTGGGGCCCCTGAAGTGTTCTGGGTTACGGTCTGCCCACAGGGAGCCCCGGCATAGCAGCCACTGACCAGCACTTTGAACCCACCATGACTCTGAGGAGAAAGACGAGGCTTTCTACTCCCATAAAGGTGCACACTCCAGAGCCCACAGGGACAGATCTGCTCTCTTCTGTGTGGTCACTGAAAGTCAGAATGCACACCAGGGCAGGGCATGTGACGTCAGCCCTGTATGTGACTGAAAGGAGTCCCTTGTTTTTCTAGTGACTTCTCCGATCATTTCATGCATCAGGTAAGGAATTTGGGCTGCACGCACTAGCTGGTACCGTGATATTTCACTCATCAACAAGACTGCTTTCCAGCTGTATTTTACTCAACCCCCTGCCCCCGCCAGCATTGCCAAACTAACCCTCCTTCCCAGAAATACCGTGGACTTTGTGTCCCTCAGCAATGAGTAACAGGTGGGCGCAGGGGCTTTCTTTGCTGATGCTGCAAACAAGGTGCTAATTGCTGTAAAATATTAATTTTGCTTTCAAATGCCTTTGGGATTGGAACTCAGGCTCCCTTGTTTTCCACAAAGAGGTCACTTGCCATTCTCAAAGACGCTCCGTTTGGTTGGGGGAGAGATTTTCATCCTGTCTACACGATTCTTTCTGGGTGCGAGGAGGCGGTTGTGTGTGGAATTAGGGGTGTTTTGAGCTGATTTGAAAAGATTTAAAAAACACATCCTGTGACGTTTGGCTGTAAGACGTCTCAGTCTGGTAGTGCCAAGGGGCTTTGCTGCTGGGCCGCCATTCTCAGCTTCTAGCACATTCCTTCACATTTAGGGGTGCCATGCCGGCGAGGGGGGAGCTGGCCAGCACTCCTTTCTGTGATTCACATAATTTACAAGCGAGCCAAGGAGGCTGCGGGGGACACGGTATGCCTTGACCTCCTGACAGTCAAGGACATGTGAAATAATGCCTGGCCTGGAGGGAAAGGCCGGGGAGGGCGAGGTGGTGGGGAGGTGGAAAACCAAGGGTCCTGTTTGGAAAGGGGTGGTCTCAGTATTCTGTTGTGGGTTCCTAGTCCTGGGGTGAGCCTGACCCTTCCCTCTCTCATGCTCACCCTCCACACACATACTCCCTCTCACAGACATTCTCTCACACTCACACACACACTCACATGTGTACACTCACAATTCTCACACATACACACATATACAACACTCACACACCTTCGCACACTCTCACATGCACATATACACATAGCTCTCACACACATCACAATCGTCACACACACACACACACACACACACACACACACTCTCTCATGAATACATTCTCCCAGTCACACATTGTGTTAGTCTGGGTAGACTAGAGAAACACATTCATAGAGACACTCATATGGGTATAAGAAAGAGCTTTCTATAAAGAGCAACCGCACATTAAGAACACATCCCAGCCTAGTCCAGATCAAGCCCATAAATTCAATATTAGCTGCTGTGTCCAATACTAATCCATAGAGTCCACTTCAGACTCACGAAACACATGCAATGATGAATGCAGGAAGATCACAGGCCAGTGGGTGCAGTCTTGTGGATCCAGTAGTGTTGTAAGCATCTCAGCGCTGGCAGGGGTCTCCACGTGGCTCCTCCAGTTCCGAGGGCAAGGGGTCTATCATAGTGCCTTGCATCTTGTCAGTAGAGACTCTCCAAGGGAGTGAGCAGAGAGAGACAGTGTGACTCTCCAGCCTCCAAGGAGGAAAAACAGGAGTTCCCAGAATCCTCAGGAGAAGGCCGTGCCCACACAGAGGCCTCATTGGCTATAACCTGATTGACAGGCTATAGACTCCACCCCTTCACTCTTAATCCTCTCAAGTCCCAAATTGACACCAGATTATATAACTAACACACACACACACACACACACACACACACACTGTCTCATACACACAGTTCCTTGCTCTGGAAACATTTTCACTGGTGTGTGTAACATCTTGGGCCTCTGTTGACCATGGCCGCTTTACTCTCTGACCCCAGCCAAACCAAAGCTCTTATGGTTGAAACTTGGGGTCCTTATTTCCGTATTTTTAAGAATGATCTCTGTTGTGGTGGCGGAGAGTCTACGCAGTAGAACACACACCCATTCTGCCGTTTGGACAAGGACCATTCTGTGATGCTGATGATGTTCTTCCAGGTGTCCAGCAACTGTCCCCTCTCCTTTCTAGGTTGTTCCCCCCTCCCCCACTGGAACATAAGCTGCCCCCCAGCCCCTAGGGGAGCTCTGGCGCTGTTGTTGTCAGCTTGCCCCACAGAGACCCTGGGAGAGAATCGTGCACCAGGCAGACACGCGTTCTTTACCTGTCAAGTGAAACAGCTGATGGGCTCAAAGGAAACTTGAGGGGGATGTTTGGGTTTTGAGTTGAAAGATGGTCTCAGATCTGTCATTCCAGGGAGGCTTCACCCAGCACCCAGGGGTCCAGGAAGTCCAGGTTTGGTGAGATTTGATTCTGTATTTTCTCCATTTGATCTGGATTCCCCTACAGAGTATCTGATCAGAAAGTTCAGTCATGGTAGCTGGACACCGCCCAGTCTCCTGGGCTCAAGGCAAAGGAGCCGTTGTTCCTGGTGACCATGAGCCCCAGTTCTCTTTCTTCCGACTGCCTCTGACTCTCCTGCTGCTCCAGGCAGGCGAAGAGAGCACACTTGTGCCTTGGGTGGATGTTTGCCAGCTTTTAAGACCCCAGGCCCTTACACAACCTGCCTGGAGGCAGAACTGAACCACTAAACCTAACATCAGGCTGTTGCATGAAACCATGACCTAAGCCTCCCAGGAAACGAATCCCACGAGGTGTTCCTGCAGCAGCTGTCCGCGCTGTCTCTCCGCTGGTTATTGTAAATATAGCTATCACACAACTCCTTGGGGGGGGGCCTTATCCCTATCTGCTCTCTGCCTGCAATGTGCTCCCTCCCACCCTACCCCCAAGTCCACAGAACCGGCTCCCCACCTCCTTTAAGTCTTTGCCTCAACGCAGCAAACATGGGTGGTCCCACTTACAGCTGCCTGCTGCTCGGAGGGGCTCAGCATCTCAGGGCCATAGTCTTGGGAGGTTCCACCAGTCTCTACAAAACCAATAAGTCTAGTCTTCATGCTTTTGTTCAGGCCTTTTCTCCACTCCGTCCGGGACCTTCTGTGGTCCTGAAAAGTGTCTCGGTCACGGGAGTTGGGCACCATCTAGTTCTTCTGGTCTCAGGGAGTGGAAGGTGTGGTTTGATGGCCCATTACATCCTTTGGATGAAACGACTCCTGTGGGCTGTTCTTGCTTCACTCTTCTTATCTCTGGATGGGGAGAGACTGATAGTTACATCTTGACAGGTGTTCTGTAGCTCTTAAGACCCCAATTTCCTCCCCTGCCTAAAAAAAGCCCAAACGGCAGGAAGGGCAGGAAAGAACAAATGGAAACAAAACCTGTGAGGCATGGGAAAGTTGCCTCTGATTGTGGGACGGTAACCGATGTTTCACAGGACAAAGTGTGCATCAATTGTTGAGTGGAAAACTAACCCGCTCTGGAAACTTCCACCCAAAAGACAAGTTTTTAAAAAGATGAAGTTAATGAGAAAAATGGAATGTCAAAAAAAATCCCCCAACAAAAATGAACCACGTTGCTTTTGTGTGGCACCCAACCTTGGAGAAAGTCATTCTCGGTGGACAAAGACGTGCTCAAATCCGTGGGGTGTCACGCTTCTGGGAATGAACAAGCGTTGCCTGTCAAGAGCTCCTTGTCTCAAAATAGAGCCCCGAAGAGAATGGAAAACAAGCCTCCGGCGTCAACAGGCTATTGGAGGTGCAAGCTGAGATTCTGGCTGACACCCCGGAGAGAAGTTCCTTCTTTGGCTCAGTTGCTCATCACTGAAGGTTAAGAGATCCGTGGGCGGTCACAAACACTCCTGGCTGCATGTGAACAAGGCAATCCAGTCAAAACCTGGGAGAGCAGCATGGCGGTCATGGAGACATCTACGGAGAGTACTTAAGATCACAAGGTGGGGCTTGGGTCGGGATGGGCGGGAGGATGGCCAGTGTCCTCCTAAGTTGCTATCCCTGCCTGTCAAGTCTGTCACGCCGTGGTGGCTTACAGGCGGCAGTGAGGCTGCAGGCTATGGCACCAGTGGCCCCCACCAGCAGCGTCACCATGGCAGCAGGTTTCAGCGACTTGGGTAGACTGGGAAGAAGCCCGGGCACCTTACTTCTTAACGACTGGCCTGTGGAAAGCTGGTGGATGTCCATGAAGCCTGTCTGATACGCTGCCAGGAGATGAGGCCCTCGGGTCAGAAAACGAAAAACCCACCGCCATCGAACCGCTTGTGGCGAATTGTAGTGACTCTGCGGGGGATGGTAGAAATGCCCTGTGAGCCCCAAGACGGCAACGCTCCGGAACAGAGAGCCTCGTCTCCGTCAGCAGCCCAACGTGTGACCACTGTGCTATCCAGCTCCTGGGCTCGAAGGCGCTCCAAACAATGGCCGGGGAGGAGCTATTTCCTTAGAGTCAACCCCGGAATGCGATGGGCGGAGTGACACTTCCAGGATCTTCATCTGGGGTGTGGCTGAATGGAGAGGAGAGAGCATGCCCCCTGGGGTCGTGTGAGTCCCTGGTTCTCCGGAGTGGGGTGGGGTGGGCTGGGGGTGGAAGATGGGATTCTGTTTGCCTTCCTGTGTGCTCTGGATGGATGTAATTCGTTACCGGTTCCTGGAGACTGCACAGTGCAGAGGGGAACAGTGGGGGCTTCAGGCTGTGGGCCCTTTCAGAAGCAGCTCACCCAGCCGATCTCCTGAGGCACTGCGGGGTGTGTTCAAACAACCCCAGAACTACGTGTCCCCTTGGCTGGCCCATTTTGTGATGCGATGTAATGGCCCTGCGGGCTGTCTGTCCTCCCTTCTGCGATGCTGAGGCAGGCTTAGAGGAAGTTATGTGGACCAGGCGGGAGGCAGTTGACTGGATGGGGCTGTATCTTGGGCCCATTTCCTTTGAGTTATAAGAGATTCAACAAGTGAGCAGACACAGAGGGGCCTGCTACCATGGGAAGGAAGAGGCAGGGGCATTGCATCTGTCAGACCTAGGCTGTCTGAGCTGGGAACCTCCTAGACCCAGGGGAATGTCTGGGCCCATGGGGGTCTCTGAGGAACTGCAGGTCCACAGATTCTGAAAGGAGACAAGGACTCTTGCCAAAGTAGAGAGAGAGAGAGAGAGAGAGAGAGAGAGAGAGAGAGAGAGCCCTAGCTAGCTGAAGGCACAGCAAAAACCGGGAAGCAGACAAAGACGTGTCCCCAGACAGCGGGTGAGTGCTTCCTCTCGGGCTGCCACCCTGCGTCTGTCCTTGCCTCCTAAACTGTGGGAGAATAAGCTTCTGTCTGTCAAACCACCTCTCATGGCATTGCTGTGATAGCTGGGACAGCCACCAGGAGCTTGGACCTTGTGCCAGCCGCTGCCTCCTGCTGTGGGCGCCAGCACTTAACACCTGTAAGGGCCCATGTGCACCGGTGGAGGATTGACAGAGATACAGGTAACTCTTCTCCGATAGTGGCACGTGGCCTTTGTCTGTTCAGGTGCAACTCAAGGTTGTAACCCCACATACTTAACGAACGAGCTCAGAAATGCAAACTCGCTGCCAGCCGGCTGATTCCGACTTATCCCGCGACCCTATAGGACAGAGTAGGGAGCCCTGGTGGGGTAGTGAATTCACAGTGGACTGCTTACTCCAAGGGGGTGACAGTTCAAACCCACCAGCCGCCCCTTGGGAGTAAGATGAGGTTTCTTTTCCCTCAAAGTCTGAAATCCTCAGAGTCAAGCCGGCCCTGCCTGTAAGGTCGCTATGAGTCAGGATCAACTGGATGGCAGTGAGTTTTGTTTTGCACTTGATTTGGACTGTGGCCTACGTCTTGGCTTGCTATCTGCAAAGTGGGTGGTTCTGGCCCACAAGCTGCTCCGAGCAGTAAGATGAGCCTGTCTGTGCAGGCTCAGAAAGCCCCCGGGGCAATGCTCTGTCCTCTAGGGCTGTGAGAGGACTAGTGGGAGACAGGGGTGCTGGTGGCAACAGGTGTTTGTGGAAAGAATCCCAGCTGCTGCTGACCCCGCGACATCCTTGCTGACCTGCCGACCCACGGCTCAGCTGAGCTCTTTCTTTCTCTTCTCAGCGCTTTTTCTCTTCCTGCCAAATGCCCCCCGGCGGTTTCCTCGTGGGGAATTTTGCAGGCACGAGGAAATCAGGTATAGAAGACGAGAACAGAAGTGCCCGAGTCTCCAATAGGCAGGTTTGTGGCTCGTGGACCAGGGGCCCTGCTTACGAGGTGGACGTCAGGTTTGGGGGGGTTTGTGGTGATTCCGCGTGGAGTGGGAGGGTCTGGTTTTATTAAAAACTCACCCGTGGGGCTGTTAAGGGATGTGCCTGCTTGGGAGACATGCTCAAGTAACAAAGTCCCCAACTCAACTCAGTCTGAAGAGACTAACCTTGGCCTTTCCCCACCTGAGCAGCAGGAGCCCGTCCCTGGGAGACGGCCACCGTCAAGCCCGCCCAGGGCTCCTGGGGAGACGGAGGTCCCAGGTGGGAAGGCCCTGAGGCGAGGGTGGGCTCTGCAACTGGGGGTGGGGGTGTCGATGTGGGTTGCTGGCTAACCGATTCTGAGCGTGGGTGTGAGTGGTATGAGTGTGTGGTGAGTGGTGTGTACTGTGTGTGTGTGCACATGCACATGCAGGCGACCCACTAGAGGGCTTTCTGCTTTCTTTCTAAGGCCTCCCACACCCCACACACCCAAACACAGCACCCACTCACCACTCACACCAGATCACTCCCATACCGGAAACATGACTCACCACACACACACACACACATACACACACACACACACACTGTAAACCCCAAACCACCTGCACACCCACACAGCCCTCACAGCACATACACACCCACACCACTCGTACCCCACCACACACACGCACACCACACACACCACACATCACTCCCACCACACACACCATACACACCACACACACACCACACCACTCACCATAGACACTACACTATACACACACCCGCTCACATGCACACACCCTACCTGAGGGGTCTGCAGAGGGTCCCCTTGAGCCACAACTGACTGGGCAGAAGGGTTATGGGGTGCCCTCTCAGTCTGGGGGGTCCCTTCAACATGCCTTTGGGGAGCAGGACGTGGAGGGCCCCTGCCCCCACAGTCCTCTGCAGGCCTGGTGGATGGCAGCCCGGCTCCCGGGCACACGCTGGTGCGGTGTCCCTGGTCCCACACGTACAGGCCAGCAGCCAGCCTGTCGCCGGGGAGCGGACCCCGCCCCTGTCAGGTGGGCCCTCTGCGGGGACAAGTCGGCAGGCCTCTGGCCTTGGGTGGGTTCAAACCGGAAACCTGTGGTCTAGCAGCTGAGCACGTTCCCCCCTCCTGCTCGGAGGAGGAGGGGCACTGCCCACTCCTGGCCCCTTCAGCGCTTCCATACTGACCCACCACAACCCTCAGGGCGCAATCTCTCCGGGGAACCTTCACAGGAGCAGGACGCCCCTCACCCCCTGGGCCTTGTCTACCTTCGGAAGGAGGTCTGCGTGGATTCCATTGCCATCCGGGTGCTCCCCATGTGGGACCCCGCCACCGGCAGAGCAGAGTCGTCCCCTCCAGTAGAGAGGAACCTGTGGGCGTGTCTCCCCCCTCCCCCAGCTCCTGTGGAGCCCGCGGGTGGGTTCCAACAGCCGACCTTGCGGGAGCAGCGGAGGGCTGGACCACCAGGCTGGGTCTGCGCAGAGACGCTGGGATGCTGGTCAGCCAGCTCTCCTTCCCCCGTGGGCTGGGTGCGCTTTGCTTTCGCGAATCTTATCACTGTTTGAGAATGTTTTCCGGAATCAGACATCGCGATTGCTGACACCCTCTGTGGATCCAAGGCTTCCTTTCTGGGGTTATTTTGGGGATCATGCTTCGGGCGGGGTGTGCCTTTCTATACGTGTGCAACATCATGCATGGCCAGTCGGAAGGAGGAAGCCATGGCCACCTGCTCCTGCCTGTCCCTGCGGGGTGTGGGGGGAGGAGAGGTGGCTGTGAGTCAAAGGTCCCTAACTAATGGCAAGGGTTCTGTTAATTTCTAGATTCCTAGCACTCCTGGGCCCAGCACACAGTAGGCATTCAGTGAATCGTGGTTGCTTTGTAAGCAAGACTGGATGTCAGCACGGGAGTCGAGCCAGCCTCGTCCGGAAGCTGTTCTTAGGACCCCAAGCTAGCCCTGTGGGTGTCCTGGGCTGGCTGGCATCCTCCGGAGCACACCGCCAGGTCTTTCTCCCTCCGAGTGACTGGCGGGCCTACGCCACCGACCTTGCCCTTAGCAGCCCAGTGAGTATCGCAGCGGTACCACCACTGCGCCTAAAAAGCAAACAAAACCAGACTGAATCGAGTCCCTTTCCAAAACAAACCGGGCTTTGAGCCTGCGGATGCTGAGAAAGGGGGAGACCCCAGATGTGAAATAGCACCACCTCCCGGGTCCCTGCTTGAGGCTGGCTGTGCCGTCATCCCTGATCATTCCCCGTTTATTGCCTCGATCAACTCCGCTGCAGTGGTGCAGACTGATTGGATTAATGGCCCGATTTCATTACCCCTTCCTGTATCCTGTGTCGGCGGCGGTGGCGGCAGCTATTTCTGAAGAATTACGCATGGTGTTCATTCGGTGGTTGATTTGTGACTGAAATCCCATCTGAACGGACTGAGGCTCGTGGGACATGGTGCAATGCAGATGGGGGTGGGGGCCCAGGAGCCTGAGAAGAGGTCCTTGTTTGCTAATCCTCACCCAACTGTTTTGTGGGAGAAAGGGCTGGCCACCCGCTCCCATAAAGGCCGCGGCTTAGGACACCCAGGGGCCGCTCCCTCTGCTCCGCCACACCAGCTCAGCAGCCGTGGGATCCGCTTGACACCCTCTGCCAACACAGGAGGGAGCACAGGGATTAAGCCCCGGCTTTGATCTGCGGCACCGGCAGCGGTCCTGCAGGAGAGAGGCGGTCTGCTCCTGTTAGTGAGCAGTGGCCATGTGGGGCAGGTCCACGCGGTTACACTCCCATGGGATCACCGTGAGTAGGGCCCTGCAACACAGCAGCCTTTGTGCCATTGTGAGACCTGCTCTTGAAGTTGGGGTACGTCAACACCATCACAACAGAAAACCAACCCCCAAACTCCAGGGCTCCCGGGACTCCCTGTGGACTTTCGGTGTCTTCCCAAAGAGTGCTCCTTTAGTTGGCACTCGGCACGCCGTGTTGGGCCCTCTTGGGCGGGAAACTCAAAGCCAGATGCACTGCCATCGAGCCGAGACCCTACAGGACAGGGTGGAACTGCCCCTGTGGGCTTCTGAGACTGTGACTGTGCACAGGGGGAACGCCCTGTCTTTCTCCCGTGGAGCTGGCTGGTGGTTTGGAACGGCTGGCCTTTGGGTCAGCTGGCGAGTTGCTTCTTCTGCTTCCAGCTTCCCTCTTTAGAGACGACTGGCCACCGAGAGGCTGCTGACCTTTAAAATATCGTCCATTGCATTCCTGCCCGCCAGCCGTGCTGTCATTTTGTTGTGACGCTGGAAGCTGTTTCCAATATCAGCCGGGTCACCCAAGGTGATGAGGTTTCAGCAGAGCGTCTAGACTAAGAACAGATTATTAGAGGGCCGGAAGAGGAGCCCCTCCGGTCGGGTCGGAAGGGGCTGAAAATCTGGCACAGTGGCTACACGAGGGGATCAAAGGTCAGAACGATTGTGAGGACGGTGCTGGGCCAGGCGGTGTTGTGTTCTCTGGACGTGCTCTTTGTTGCTGTTGGCTGGAATCGAGTCGAACGCCAGCAGCAAGCCGCCCCACTAGAATGACAATGCTTAGCTGGTGGTCCACGGACGCAAGCACTTTCCATGCACCACTGAGTGTGTCCTCAGAGCCAAATGGGCTTAGCCGGAATACACGGGTCGGAGGATCAAGGGCCTACAACCCGGGGTCAGGGTTGGGCTGCTCATTGCAGGACCGGCCGTTCTAACCCACCAGCCACTCTGCGGGAGAAAGAAGAGGCTGTCTGCTCCCATAAAGACGGGCAGGGTCGCGATGGACTCGTTGGCAGCGGGCAGTAGGTCACAGTAAAGCCAGGGGCACGAGGAGAACCGGCACAGTAGCAGATCGGTGGGGGCGATACCCGGGGACTCTGACACCCCCCGTGGACAGATCAGCCAGGGCTGGCCCAGCCAGCTGCTGTCCATCATTTTCCTTTTCGGACTTTTATCTCCAAAGCAGAGTACTCACGACAAAGAGAACAGAGAACAATACCACCGGCAAGCTCACCCCAACTCTCTGCTCTCAGAAACAAGCCACAAAACTCACTGCCACTGAGGGACTGCTGACTCATGTCGGCCCCATCAAATAGGGCATCACTGCCCGGGGGTTCCCCACAGGAACTCTTTACAGGAGCAGAAAGCCTCCTCTTTCCCCCAAGGATTGGCTGGTGGTTTCAAACTGCTGACCTTGTGAGACACGAGGAGAAGTTTTGGCATCCTAAGGTTTCCAAGGAGCCGCCGGGCTGTACTTCTGAGACGGGTTTGTGGGTTCGTCTGGTCCGTGGGACTCTCCGTATTCTTCACTGGCACCAACAGTTGTATTTCTTTACCACGGCGACTCTCCAGCTGCCATGGAGTAGAAAGTCTCATCTTTCTCCCTGGGAGCAGGTGGTGGCTTTGAACTGCTGACCTTGTGGAACTAGACATGTCTGAGTCCTGCGTCCTGCTGGAGATTGCTGGTCATCTGCGGCCACTGCTGAGGCTGTTGGATGTACTTGGTCCAGTGTCCTCCCACCTCCCCAGCCCCCACTGGCCTTCTTCTTCACCAAACACACTGACCTCTGAGGGGACCTCTCCTGGTGTCAAAGCCAGTGCGGTGGGCAGTGCGCCCCTGTGACCCAGGAGAGCTCCGTGGGTTGACTTGGGGAAGCAGATCGACAGGCCTGTCTTCCTAGTCTGTCTTTGTCTGGACACTCTGCCGAGTCCTGTCCACCACAAACGACCTGCTGGTGCGTGAAATATCGACGGCAGAGCGTCCCAGCACAGCCACACACACGAGCCATTGCAGGACACGGGCCCAAACTATCCCAAGCCGGGCGTTGCGATGGTTCCAGTGCTCCTCTGTTCCAAGATTTGTCAGAACATGCTCGTTCAAAGCCTTCATCATGTCCCTAAATCCTTGTCGCTGGCTTGCTAAGTCCAAATCTTTACACCACAAGCCTGGAACAGTGAGAAATCGACCTGAGACCGTGTATCTTTTTGTTACTGGTCTTGGGCTGTGGTGGCGTTGTACTTGTCAGGGGAGGCTTGACCCACACCCTGCCTCATTGTATGCATGTGTTTTTAATTGTGTTTCTGGGGCAGTTGACAGCAAATTCTTTCTCCCTGACAATCCCTCCCCAGATGATTTGGCGTCGCTCACGACATGTTCTGCAACGTGTCAGCCTTCCCTTTCATGGCTCTCTGGTGGTTCCACTCCCATAATTCTATTGTCCCACCCTTTGAGCTTCTCGTCTTTGCTTTAGGGTGGGGGCGGGGACGTCCAGCCCCCAGGCTGTCTAAGGGCTGGGAAACCGTCACGCCCAGCCAACACCACACACCCCACCAAAGAGAAACAGGAGCAGCCATGCCGTGAGGGGTGAGCTCATGAAACCTGGGACCTGTGTGGCTCATGGACAATGTGAAAATATCTAGATGTCCCCTGACTGCTCTACAGTAACACTTAAAAAACATTATTAACTAGGATTTAATACATGTATCATCTCATTCCATAGTCCAATCACGTCAAGCAGAATTGTACAATTGCTACCACAATCAGTTTACAAACACTTTTTCCTACATCAGCTCCTTGACAGGGTCTCCCTTGTACACACACCCCCCCCCGACACCACTACAGGACCCCCCTCACACCTAGAGTAACTCGTTACCTTTGGTCTCATAGGGATTTGTTTTTTATTGGCACACCCCACTCGTGGAGACCTCCCCTCTCCTGCCCACCCCACCCAGGCCCTCAGCCACCCTCTCCCGGGCCATGATTTCAGGTTGAAGCCTGAACGCGCCGGGCTCTGCAGTGACACACAGGCCCTGAGGGTGAGCCAAGGTCAAATAGTGGAGCTGGTGCCTGAATTTATGACGCTAATTCTTCTTAAGGAGCACAAAGCCCGTGAGGCCAATGATTAGAGTTTTTACTTAGGAGAGCATCCAGTGGAAAATTCCCCGTCTCTTAGGACAAAAAAAAAAAAAAACCAGAATTCTTTTAAGAAAATCCTGGCACTTTCACCGATGGGGGCTCAGTTCTAAAAAGAGATTCCATTCATTAAAAGCACCTAATCCAAATTAAATTACATGGTAAGATATTATAACAAATTCTTATTTCACAAACTTCTGGAAATGCAGCACTGTGCCTGTGCAGGAAATTCACATGCATTGTTGTTAGTATCTATCTATCTATCTATCTATCTATCTATCTATCTATCTATCTATCTATCTATCTTCCCATTAGCTGCTACAAACCACTGGGAATCATTATAGTCATGGTGTGAGGGGTGTGTGTGTGTGTGTGTGTGTGTGTGTGTGTGTGTGTAGGGGGCGGTTATCCACTCCCAAGTTGCAGGTGATACTCAGTTTGTGGGATTAACTGCCCAGTGCTGTACAGTGACCTCTGACTCACAGCGACCCCCATGTGACAGAGTAAGGCCGGCCCCACAGGTGGTCGCTGGTGGTTCCAGCAGGGTAAGCCTGGGGTGAAAGATGGGTGCCCTGAACCCACCAGCCGCTCCATGGGAGAAAGAGATGAGGCTGTCAGCTTCCGTAAAGATGGACAGCGTTGGCACCCCCTGGGGGCAGTTCTGCTGTCCTGTGGAGTGGCTGTGAGTCTGTCTGAAGGGACTCAGAGCAGTGGGTTTGGTTTGAGAATCTCCACGGGAACAGTCATGGCATTTCCAGTGGGCTCAGCTGCGTGTCAGAGGTGCACGGGGACTAAGGGAGAGGCAAGAAAGATCCACCTGTTTGATTGATGGTGCTGGCAAAGTACCCTGGGGCTGCCAGAAGGACAAACCAACCTGTCTTGGGAGAAGGAGGGTCAGAGTGCTCCTTAGAGGCAGGGACGGAGAGACGTCATCTCACGTATCCTGGACATGTGGCCAGGAGAGACCAGTCCCTGGAGAAAGGCATTGTGCTTGCAACATGGACGGGCAGTGAAAAAGAGGAGGAGCCCCAAGCAGACGGATGGACACGGGCTGCAGCGATGGGCTTTGGACGGGCACCACTGGGAGGATGGCGCAGCACCGGGCAATGCTTCCTTCTGTTGCGTGGAGGGGAGCTTCACCCGCTGTGCCCACCGGGTCCCACGTTTTGGTCTGGTGGGTGATGAGAAACGGGGCCAGCGCAGGTGGGGGCCAGTCCCAGTCTCAGTCACAAGCACGGGCAGGCTCACCGTGTGGCTTGTTTTTTCCCGTCACAGGCCCACGCCAAAGTCTGGCACCTCTACAACACTTCGTTCCGCCCCACGCAGGGCGGCCAGGTGTCCATTGCCCTGGGCTCCCACTGGATCCGCCCTCGAAGAATGAGCGACCACGCCGTGGCGGAATGTCAGAGATCGCTGGACTTCGTGCTCGGCTGGTTTGCCAGGCCCGTCTTCATCGACGGCCGCTATCCCGACAGCATGCGGGGCAACCTCTCCTCGCTCCTGCCCGAGTTCTCCGAGTCTGAGAGGAAGCTGGTCCGGGGCACGGCGGACTTCTTTGCCCTCTCCTTTGGGCCCGTCTTGAGTTTCCAGCTCCTGGACCCTCACATGAAGTTCCGGCAGGCAGAGTCCCCCAGCCTGAGGCAGCTGCTCTCCTGGGTCGACCTGGAGTTCAACCACCCCCCGATTTTCATCGTGGAGAATGGCTGGTTTGTCTCGGGGACCACCACGAGAGACGATGCCAAGTTCATGTATTACCTCAAAAAGTTCATCATGGAGACCTTGAAAGGTAGGCCAGCCATGGAAAGTCTGGCTCCACTGGAGCAGGCCCTTGTGGCTGTGAGACCTCGTAGGGTCAGTCCCAACTCTTGGAGACCCCATGGACAGCAGACCGGACGCTGGCCATCCTGCCCAGGCTCACAATCGTCCATGGTCGCAGCCACGGTGTCCATCCATCCTGTCCAGGGCCTTCCTCGTTCCTGCTGCCCTCTACGCTGTCAAGCACCATGTCCTTCTCCAGGGACTGGCCTCTCCTGACAGCGCGTCCAAAGCCCGTGAGCAAGCCTAGGGTGGCCTTTCCTAAACAAAGTGCATGTGTGATATGATCGGAACATAGGGATTCATGTTGGCCGCAGTGTGGGGGAAGCCAGCCCCTCCACTATCATGGGTACAGCAAGCACAACTGTATGTCTGAGACATATAGGGATTATAGTAAAGTCATGGAAAATAATAGGAGGGATGGGAGAGAGTGAAATGAAGAAGTCAGACACATTTCATAGTAGCATGCTCACCTCAGCTCCGCTTGGTGGTCCACGTGAGGATGTGGAAGGTGGGAATTTCAGGAGAGAGAGCGTGATTTATTGCTAACCAAGGCTTATATATCTTTGGGGGTGTACAAGCCCCCTAATCACAGGTAAAGACATATGTCACAGGAAGGGGTTGTACAATAGGCAATGAGCAATAGGAGGGGGATATACAATGGGCATAAACGTAACAAGAAGGGGATGAGTTAGGGGTGTACATGTGACAAGAAGGGCGGACCCTAGATTCATGATGGCGGCCTAACCTTGGTCACCCTTGAGTGGGCTTGACCTCCCTGGACTCTCCTTCAGGGAAACAATCTACTACTCTCCTTATCAGAAGGGAGTGGGCCCTACTGAGGGTGGGACAGACTATGCAGTCTGATTGCTCTAGGCGACTGACAACCCTTCGGGAGAATAACTTCTGACCTACTTTCATTGAGCTCCAAGTGTATAGACATTTACCATGTGTAGCAAGCAGCTAAGTTTGGCACATATTTGGGGGAGACAACTTGGGAGAAACCTTCGTTTCCCACACCGCAGCAGGAATGTATCTACGTAAAACTTAGATAAGGACCCCAAGTGCCCGGCTGCTAACGGAGAGGTGGGCAGTTGGATGCCCCCCCAGCCGCCCCGTGGGAGGAAGGTGAGGCCGTCTACTTCCACACAGAGGACCCTTGGAAGTCTAGTGGGGCAGGTAGTCACTGTCCAGCATCACCTACTCAAGGCAGACATTTTTCTTATTTTATGTTTTTAGCATCTTTCTCACTTAGGCCTTGAGAAATTTCTATTGATTTTTTAAAAGTTCACTTTGCCGAGGAGGGACTGGGCGATAAGCTGTGGAGTTACAGGGCTTCCGGAGTTCCCAGACTAGATGTGTTGGAGTCTGTTGAGCATAAGGAAATCCCAAAGCAACAAGCTCTTTGGACACACCCTTGAGTTCTTGTGGCTCTTACTGAACACAAACACCTTTCACAGAACAAGGACAAGACCCTCCACTTGCTAGAGGTTACAGTCAGGATTGGGGCCGTTAAAGGCGTGGTTGATCGTTAAAGGCGTGGTTGATCGGGTCAGGCAGAGCTAGATGCCCGGACAGACACACACTCCCTGGCCCCGAGGCACACGGAGGGGCTGACAGATCAACCTTAATGCCCAGAAATCACAACTTTTAAATCGCAGACATTTTAAAATGAAAAATTAACGCCCTCGCCATCCAGCCCTTTCAGAGTACAATGCGCCCCGGGGGGTTTTCGACGGGGCAGCTTCTCAAAATTAGATTTTCCTTCAGGGGCTCTTCTCAGCAGCTTTGAGCCTTCCACCAGTCAACAGACACGTGCTTCGCTGGTGGTGTGGGGTACGCTTAGGTTCTGTAAGGCCGTTTATTTATCGGGGATCTGGGTTTGCTTAGGGCCTTTGCGATCAAGGAGGAAAAAAACCTGACAACACGTTGATTTGCCAAACAATTGAAAACAACAAAATTCACTGCTGTCGATTCTGAGAATCGATTGCGACTCATAGCAACCTGTAAGGCAGGGTAGAACTGCCCCTGTGGGTTTCCAAGGAGAGAAATCTTTATGGAAGTGGACAGCCTCCTTCTTCTCCCTCCAAGTGGCTGGTGGTTTTGAACTGCTGAATTTGTAGTTAGCAGCCCAGTGTGCTGCCAGGCTCCTGGGCAAACAGTCGAGGTCGTGTGTGCATCAGCCAGCAGTAAAACCCTCCATGCTGTGGAATCCTGGGAAGAACGTGCATCCAGGGGTCACCTTGTACCCGTCCTTTCTTCCCTTTGCAGCCATCCGACTGGACGGGGTCAACGTCTTCGGCTACACGGCCTGGTCCCTCATGGACGGATTTGAGTGGCACAGAGGCTACGGCATCCGACGGGGGCTCTTCTACGTTGACTTCCTGAGCCAGGACAAGAGGCTGCTGCCCAAGTCCTCAGCCCTCTTCTACCAAAACGTGATCGAGAAAAACGGCTTCCCACCTTTGACGGAAAACCAGCCCCTGGAAGGGGCCTTTCCCTGTGACTTTGCGTGGGGAATTGTTGACAACCACGTGCCAGTAAGTCAGCTGAAAGCCAGCAGGGGCCTCACCAGGTCCCCCTGATCACTGCCCCCACCCACTAGTGCTTGCTTCTGAGGCTGGCGGGGAGGGGCTCTCAGGTCACATGAGCACTGCTCTGCTCTCTCCAAACACCTCCTTAGCTGCCTCTGCTCTTTAAATCAGATCCAAAGGGCGAGAAATGCACAGGATTTAAGTGGTTAAGGTCTGGTCAGAAATCCAACATCTCACGTACGTGGGACAAGTTGTCAGGAGGGACCGGTCCCTGGAGAAGGACATCATGCTTGGTAAAGTGGAGGGGCGGCAAGCCAGAGGAAGGCCCTGAGCGAGATGGATGGACACAGTGGTCACACCGATAGGCTCGGGCATAGGGGCAGTTGGGAGATGGGGCCGGGCCGGGTGGTGCTTCACCGTTGGGCGTAGGATGGCGCTGAATCGGCGCTGACTCGATGGTACCCATCAGCAACAAGGAAGGGGAAAACCTTCAAGGTCTGAAGGTTTGACTCGGACTCACAGCGACCCTACAGGACAGAGAGCTTCCCCTGTGGGCTCTCCAGGTTGAAAATCCCCACGAGTCAAATGCCCCGTCTTCCTCCCAGGGAGCAGCTTGTGACTAGCAGCCCCCCTGGGCGCTTCAGGTCTGATGAGCATGTGAGGAGAGCCTGGTGGCGCAGTGGTTAAGTACTCAGCCGTTGACCACAGAGTTGCTGCTTTGAACCCATCAGCTGCTTCAAGGGAGGAATGTTGCAGACTGCGCCCATGAACCCAGCCTTGAAAACCCCATGGGGCCATTCTGATTGCAGTGTCGGACAATCTATGAGACCGTTCTGATTGAGAGGCTCACGGCCATCGAGTCAGTTCTGACTCATGGGCAGAGTAGAGCTACTCCTATGAGTCTCTGAAGCTGAAAGTGTATGGAAGCAGACAGCCTCCTCTTTCTCCTAAGGAGCGGCTGGTGGGCTTGAACTGCCGACCTTGTGGTTAGCAGCCCAATGCATAGGGCACCCAGACCCCTCTGTTCAGAGGACAGCCTTGGAACCGCTGTCTGCAGTTCTGTTTGCCCTCTAGGGTCACCATAAGTTGGCATCCACGCCTTTTTAGAGCAGGTGAGCTCTCTGGGGGACAGAGCAGGGCATTCTCAGCACCCAGAGGACCCAGATTCTAGTGTAGCTCGGGGAATGGGAGCAGGAGCTGTAGCCACAGTCCCGGGGAGGCGTAGCCACTGGCCACCCCAGCTCTGTAATCTCCCCGACAGCAGAACCCCGCCCCGTCGTCATGGAAATGGCATGGCAGCCCCTCACCAGCAGTCAGTGAGCCAGTGTGTGAGTCCCGGCAGACGAGAGAAACAAATCCAGGGAGACTCATGTATATAAGAAAGATATATATACAAGAGCAATTGGGTATTGAGAAAACATCCCAGCCTAGTCCAGGTCAAGTCCATAAATCCGATATTAGCCCATATGTCCGCTACCAGTCTATAAATTCGTCTTCAGACTCACGCAACACATGCAGTGATGCCGAATGCAGGGAGGTCACAGGCCAGTGGGTGGAAAGTCCTGTGGGTCCAGTGGTGGTGGAAGCATCTCAGCACTGGCAGGGGTCTCTACGTGGCTCCTCAGCTCCAGGGCTCTGGCTCCATCAGCGTAGCTCCATGTGTGTGTCTTGTCAACAGCAATGTCTCCCAGGGAGTCAGTCTGTGTTCTGACTCTCTCAGGAGATCTTTTTGTAGCAGATTTTCCCGGTGCACTCTGCAGTTCAATTTCCTGACTGATGCTCCCACAGGTGTTGATTTTAGATCCCACTAACACGAAATCCTCGACAGCTTAAATCGTTTTTCCGCCGAACACGATGCTGACTGGTCCAGTCGTGAGGGTTTCTGTTGATGTGTGGTCCACACGGAAGGCTGTAGTCTTTGATCTTCATCAACAAGGACTGTGGTCCCCTTGGCTTTCGGCAAGCGAGGGTGTGTCTGTCATCTATGTGTCGAAGGTTGTTCACAGGCCTCCTCCAGTCCTGATGCTGGGTTCTTCTTCAGGTGGTCCGGCATTTCAGAAGATGCATCCAGCACTTAAACTGGATAATGGGTTATGCAGGGTTCTCTAGAGAAACAAAACCAGGCACTTATGATTCTACATATGGGTAGGTTTATACAGCACAAAGGAATATAACTAATTAGTCCACACAGCAGTACAGAGGGTTCAGTTCAACTCACTTCTGTGGAACAGTTAATATACTGAAAGTCCTTCAAGTCACGAGGGGTGATGGGTCCAAGGTCAAGGAAGCAGACAGCTGAGTCTTCCCTAGGGCAATGCAGGCAGAGTCTGCTCACAGACAGCAAACAGCAGGGTGGGTCAGCAACCAGTCAGCTGCTCAGGAGCTTAGCAAAGCAGGCCCGGATAGGATATCAAGCTCAAGCAATGCAAGATGACAGGCTCCACCAGCCTCAAGCTCCAGCGATGTACACACCAGCAGCATGGCAAAGCAGGTCTCGAAGGAACCTGAAGCTCTAGCCACACGATCCACGGGTTGGCTGTCCCGCGGGTAGTGTAGCTCACAATTGAGGCACAGAACTAGCTAAAGCAGCTGCATGCTGGCCCAATCAACAGAAAGCAAAGAGGGAGGGGCGGGCCTTGTGGAGCCATTTATGTCTTTGCCTGCCAATCAAACTTCGCTCTGATTAATCCCACATGTTCCTTTTGGCCAGGTTGGCACAATAAACGTGCCTATCACACATAAGGATGGTGAGAGGATATGACCATCATTCTAAAATGACAAAATTCTGTGACTATAGATGACATTACTTGAAGAGAGACACTTCCTATGATGTCATTTGTAGGAGCCCTCATGGCGTAACCCATGAGCACCCACAGCCAACCGAAAGACGGGACGTTCAAACCCACCCCGCGACTCTGTAGGAGGAAGACCCGGCTGTCTGCACCCCAAACACCAGCTGTTGAAACCCTGTGGAGACTGGCGATCTGCTCCCACAAAGAGGGCAGCCTGGGGCTCCCTAGGTAGCAGCTCCTCTCTGCCCCCATTGGACTGCTCTACCACCCCAAGAGTCAGCTCCCTGCTCTGCGCTGACTGGGCCTAGTTAATTCCCGCTCTGAGGGGGCAGGGAAATGGAAAGTCTGCTTATGAAGAAGTCAGGGAATGGAGCATCCCACAGGCTCCAGGCTGTGATCGTGCTTGGCTCATTTCCGTTCACAAACAACATTTACACTGTATTTCTGGCAATACCGATTGTGGGACATCTGCAGGTTCGCTTAATTCGTAAGGTCTGTGACACCGAGCACGAGAAAGTCCCAAGACATGATAGATGCACAGCATCTCAGGGCCTGCTTTCATCATTAACCTCATACAGGACCCAAACCAAACCTGCTGCCATCGAGTGGGTGCCGCCTCACAGCAACCCTGCAGGACGGGGTGCAGCTGCCGCTGTGGGCTTCAGACTCGAATGCTTCACAAGCCTCACCTTCTGCAGAGCTCTCTGCCTGGTGGCTTGAACTGCTGACCCACTGTCGCCTGGGCTCCTGTCACTGCTATCGAGTTCATTCTGACTCATGCGGCCCTGTTGGACTGAGCAGAACTGCCCCTCTGTAACCATGGGAGCGGACAGCCGGCTCTTCTGACGAGCAGAGATCTGTAATTCGCCCCACACCTGTCCCTTCTGCACGGAAAGGCAATTGAGATTCCACTTGATTCTTTCTTGCTTTTTTTTTTTTTTCGGTAAAAATAATCCACCAATAAGTGAACGGAAGTTAAGTGGAATGTTGCCTGAAACTTAATTTCTGACTGTAGAGTGGGTATATAGGTATATATATATATATATATATATATATATATATATATATATATATATATATATATATATATATATAAAATTTACCCAGGAACATCTGTTTTTCAGATGGACTGACCGTAAGTTGTATCTTGGGGACAGTGATGGTAGCAGAGTTCTGAATGTAGTCAACTAAAAACACTATAAAAATAACCCCAAATTTTGCTTCCAGTGGGGACACGGTCCCTTCACATGTGACAATAGATACCATCACGTGGCAGAGCCGAGGTGAGGCCTGCAGACTGTGGCGATGGAAACCTGTACCCAGAGCAGCGGGGGTCACACGAGGGGCAGTCCTCCAGAAAGGGCCATGCCCCTTCGACACACCCGGTTTGCAATGACTAAATTAACACCCCGCCGGGCCTGCATAGGAACATGGACACAGCTCCTAACGCCCAGCTCAGCCTGCTGCCCCTGACGGGCGAGGCCTGAGGGCCCAGACTTCATCACCAAACCAGGTCGGGGCGGCTCTGACTCATGCGCCCTTTATGCCACAGCGAAGACGGCCCGCAGGGCTTTCTTGACTGTGTCCCATGAGAGACCAGTCCCTAGAGAAGGACGTCAGGCTTGGTAAAGTAGAGGGGCAGTGGAAAGAGAGATGGCCTGACCCAGTGGCTGCACGACGGACTCTACTGTACGATGCTGTTGGTGTTCTGCTCTGTGGTGCACCGGGTCCTATGAGTCAGCGCTGACTCAGCAGCAGCTAATAGCAGCAACACCTTTACAGGAGCCAGCAGGCTCGTCTCTCGCCCGTGAGCTGTGGCTGCTCTCAAACCGCCGACCTTGTAGTTGCAGCTGAGTTTGCATCCCACAAGGCCACCAGGCATCATCGTAGGCTTCTTATTTCTCTCTTCTCAACCTGCCTTTCTCAGAGCTGTTGCTGGCAGGTTGCACGCACCACAGAAAGGACCCCGCCCGGCCCTGCGCTGTCCTCACCGTCTGTGGTGTTTGCGCCGACGGCTGCAGCCGGGGCTGATCTGTTCAGTCCGCCATCGACCCAACCACAGGCAGCCACGATGCACCTTCACCTCGTCTTCCATCTGTGGCACAGTGGCCGGCGGTGAGCTCGGCTGCTAACCACGAAGTTCGAGGTTTGAGCTCATCTCAAGGTACCTCAGAAGACAGGCCTGGCCATCGCCTGGTGAAAAACCAGCCCGCAGTCCACCCCCCCCCCCCCCGGAGCACAGCTCTGTCCCGACACACGCGGGCTCGCCACGGCTCAGGCTCCACGCAGCTGCTGGTGACCACGAGGTGTTAGGGCTATCAAGTTGGCTCCAACCCACAGCGACCCCACGCACAACAGAACGCAACACTGCCTGGTCCCGCATCATCCCCACAACCGTTCCTACGCCCAAGCCCATCGGTGCAGCCACTGTGTCCACCAACCTGTGGAGGGCCTTCCTATTTTCCACTGCTCCTCCGCTTTACCCACCACGATGTCTTTCTCCAGGGACGGCTCTCTCCTGACATCGTGTCTAAAGTATGTGAGATGAAGTCTGCCCATCCTTGCCTCCAAGGAGGTCAGTTGGGTGTGGCCTTTCAGCAGACCCAGTACTTGCAGTAGTCTTCCCTAGGGTCGCAGTTCAGACGCATCCCTTCTTCTCCGGTGCTGCTTACTCAAGGTCCAGCTTTCACACGCACGCACAGCAATGAGAAGACCGGGGCTCGGCGCAGGGGCACCTGAGTCCTCAAAGTGACATCCCTGCTCCTCACCTGAGTCTTTAGTTTTCCTGCAGCGAATCTCCATGTAGAACAAGACTTTAAAATGAGCCCAGCTTTATTTCACTTTACTGCTTCTTCTTATAATCTGGGAAGAGCGCCCACAGCAGTAAACATCTGGGCATTTTGCTTTGGGACGTTCTCCATCGGTTTCCTTGTCGCCCCTCAGGGTCGTGGCACTAATCTTTCCCTCCCTCCTTGGTCACCACTCCTGGTCCTCTTCCTTTCCCGCCCCTCCCTGCCTTCTGAGATTTGTTTTGAGGGCAATTGCTGCCCCTTTTGGCCTCACGAGATTGTTCCAAGGAGGGCCTTCGTCCCTTGAGGGACTAAATGTCATTTCTTCTCTAGACTTACCTACTCACTCTCTCACTCATCCACCCACTCACTCATACACCCACTCACTCATCCACCCACTCACTCATCCATCCACTCTCTCACTCATCCATCCACTCACTCATCCACCCACTCACTCATCCATCCACTCTCTCACTCATCCATCCACTCACTCATCCACTCTCTCACTCATCCATCCACTCACTCATCCACCCACTCACTCATCCACCCACTCACTCATCCATCCACTCACTCATCCACCCACTCACTCATCCACCCACTCACTCATCCATCCACTCTCTCACTCATCCATCCACTCACTCATCCACCCACTCACTCATCCATCCACTCTCTCACTCATCCATCCACTCACTCATCCACCCACTCACTCACTCATCCACTCACTCATCCACCCACTCACTCACTCATCCACTCTCTCACTCATCCACCCACTCACTCATCCACCCACTCACTCATCCATCCACTCACTCATCCACCCACTCACTCATCCACCCACTCACTCATCCATCCACTCTCTCACTCATCCATCCACTCACTCATCCACCCACTCACTCATCCATCCACTCTCTCACTCATCCATCCACTCACTCATCCACCCACTCACTCACTCATCCACTCACTCATCCACCCACTCACTCACTCATCCACTCTCTCACTCATCCATCCACTCACTCATCCACCCACTCACTCATCCATCCACTCTCTCACTCACCCATCCACTCACTCATCCACCCACTCACTCATCCACCCACTCATCCACTCTCTCACTCATCCATCCACTCACTCATCCACCCACTCACTCATACACCCACTCACTCACTCATCCACTCTCTCACTCATCCATCCACTCACTCATCCACCCACTCACTCATACACCCACTCACTCACTCATCCACTCACTCATCCATCCACTCACTCATCCACCCACTCACTCATCCATCCACTCTCTCACTCATCCATCCACTCACTCATCCACCCACTCACTCATCCATCCACTCTCTCACTCATCCATCCACTCACTCATCCACCCACTCACTCACTCATCCACTCACTCATCCACCCACTCACTCACTCATCCACTCTCTCACTCATCCATCCACTCACTCATCCACCCACTCACTCATACACCCACTCACTCACTCATCCACTCTCTCACTCATCCATCCACTCACTCATCCACCCACTCACTCATACACCCACTCACTCACTCATCCACTCTCTCACTCATCCACCCACTCACTCATCCACCCACTCACTCACTCATCCACTCTCTCACTCATCCACCCACTCACTCATCCACCCACTCACTCATACACCCACTCACTCACTCATCCACTCTCTCACTCATCCATCCACTCACTCATCCACCCACTCACTCATACACCCACTCACTCACTCATCCACTCACTCATCCATCCACTCACTCATCCACCCACTCACTCATCCACCCACTCACTCATCCATCCACTCACTCACCCACTCACTCATACACCCACTCACTCATCCACTCTCTCACTCATCCATCCACTCACTCATGCACCCACTCACTCATACACCCACTCACTCACTCATCCACTCTCTCACTCATCCATACACTCACTCATCTACCCACTCACTCATGCACCCACTCACTCATGCACCCACTCACTCACTTATCCACTCACTCACTCATCCACTCTCTCACTCATCCATCCACTCACTCATCCACCCACTCACTCATACACCCACTCACTCATACACCCACTCACTCATCCACCCACTCACTCACTCATCCACTCTCTCACTCATCCATCCACTCACTCATCTACCCACTCACTCATGCACCCACTCACTCATGCACCCACTCACTCACTTATCCACCCTCTTACTCATCCACTCTCTCACTTATCCACTCTCTCACTCATCCATCCACTCACTCATGCACCCACTCACTCACTCATCCACTCTCTCACTCATCCACCCACTCACTCATGCACCCACTCACTCATGCACCCACTCCCTCACTCATCCACTCTCTCACTCATCCACTCTCTCACTCATCCACTCTCTCACTCATCCACCCACTCACTCATCTACCCACTCTCTCATCTACCCACTCACTCATCCACCCACTCACTTATCCAGTCACTCTCACTCATCCACCCACTCACTCATCCACCCACTCACTCACTCATCCACTCTCTCACTCATCCATCCACTCACTCATCCACCCACTCACTCATACACCCACTCACTCACTCATCCACTCTCTCACTCATCCATCCACTCACTCATCCACCCACTCACTCATACACCCACTCACTCACTCATCCACTCACTCATCCATCCACTCACTCATCCACCCACTCACTCATCCATCCACTCTCTCACTCATCCATCCACTCACTCATCCACCCACTCACTCATCCACCCACTCACTCATACACCCACTCACTCACTCATCCACTCTCTCACTCATCCACCCACTCACTCATCCACCCACTCACTCACTCATCCACTCTCTCACTCATCCATCCACTCACTCATCCACCCACTCACTCATCCACCCACTCACTCACTCATCCACTCTCTCACTCATCCATCCACTCACTCATCCACCCACTCACTCATACACCCACTCACTCACTCATCCACTCTCTCACTCATCCATCCACTCACTCATCCACCCACTCACTCATACACCCACTCACTCATCCACTCACTCATCCACCCACTCACTCATCCATCCACTCACTCACCCACTCACTCATACACCCACTCACTCACTCATCCACTCTCTCACTCATCCATCCACTCACTCATGCACCCACTCACTCATACACCCACTCACTCACTCATCCACTCTCTCACTCATCCATACACTCACTCATCTACCCACTCACTCATGCACCCACTCACTCATGCACCCACTCACTCACTTATCCACTCACTCACTCATCCACTCTCTCACTCATCCATCCACTCACTCATCCACCCACTCACTCATACACCCACTCACTCATACACCCACTCACTCATCCACCCACTCACTCACTCATCCACTCTCTCACTCATCCATCCACTCACTCATCTACCCACTCACTCATGCACCCACTCACTCATGCACCCACTCACTCACTTATCCACCCTCTTACTCATCCACTCTCTCACTTATCCACTCTCTCACTCATCCATCCACTCACTCATGCACCCACTCACTCACTCATCCACTCTCTCACTCATCCACCCACTCACTCATGCACCCACTCACTCATGCACCCACTCCCTCACTCATCCACTCTCTCACTCATCCACTCTCTCACTCATCCACTCTCTCACTCATCCACCCACTCACTCATCTACCCACTCTCTCATCTACCCACTCACTCATCCACCCACTCACTTATCCAGTCACTCTCACTCATCTACCCACTCACTCATCCACTTACTCAGTCATCCACCCACTCACTTATCCAATCACTCTCACTCATCCATTCTCTCATGCACCCACTAGCTCATCCACTCACTCACTCATTCACTCACTCATTCACACTCTCACTCATCCACTCTCTCACTCATCCACTCTCTCACTCATCCACCCACTCACTCATCCAATCACTCTCACTCACCCACTCACTCATGCACCCACTCACTCATGCACCCACTCACTCATCCAATCACTCTCACTCACCCACTCACTCATGCACCCACTTACTCATCCACCCACTCACTCATCCAATCACTCTCACTCATCCACTCTCTCACTCATCTACCCACTCACTCATCCAATCACTCTCACTCACCCACTTACTCATGTACCCACTCACTCATCCAATCACTCTCACTCATCCACTCTCTCACTCATCCACCCACTCACTCATCCAATCACTCTCACTCACCCACTCACTCATGCACCCACTCACTCATGCACCCACTCACTCATCCAATCACTCTCACTCATCCACTCATCCACCCACTCACTCATCCACCCACTCACTCATCCACTCACTCACTCATCCACTCACTCATGCATCCACCCACTTTCATTCACTCATCCACTGACTCTCACTCATCTACTCGCTCACATCCACCTGCTCGCTCACTCACTCACTCACTCACTCACCCATTTACCCACTCACTCACCCACTCACTCATTCACTTACTCACTCTGTCGTGAGATTATGCTTTTGCCCACTTCTTTCCTTTCCTAATGTGGAGTCTTCTATTGTTGGGGAATTCTTGAAAGGAAACTGTCCCCAAACACCCTGCTTATCACTTAACCCAGATGGGTGTTGCCACCTGGAGCCAACGCACCCGGATCGGTCTCTCCCTCGGGTACGGGGTTGGGAGCCCTGAGGTGTAATGGGTTACGTGTTGGACTTCGGAATGCTGGGTCGGCAGCTCAAAACCAGCTCCTAGGAGAAAGTCGGGACTTTCTGCTCCCGGAAAGACTTCCAGCCTCGGACACCCACAGGGACAGCTCTACCCTGTCCTACAGGGGTGGCCCTGGGACGGAGTTGACGCCATGGGTCATCAAGGTGACAGTGACAGTTCAGGCGTCAGGAAGGTGCTGGGTCAAACCAACAAGCTTAAGAGACAGGAGACGGTTCCCTTCGGCAAGGACTGAGGCGGCGGCATGGGGACCGCCCTTCAGCCTTCGGCCAGGCAGGCTGCGCGTCTTGCTCACCCAGCATGCTCACGGTTTTGTATGTGGGTGTTGAGCCGCTCCCCACACCTGGTGACCTCAGCAACAAGATCAGCAGTTTGAAACCTCCAGCCGCCTCTTGGGAGGAAGACGAGGCACTCTCCTCGAGTCAGGAGTACGGTCTGGGAAGCCCACAGGGGCCGTTCCACCCCGTCCCAGAGGGCCGGCGCAGAGCCGGAGTCGAATGGACGACAGGAGTCTGTGTCTGTAGGTTTTCCAGCCCTGTCTTCCCAGGTCCTTCTGGGTGGGCCCCCACTCCCAAATCTCCGGTGAGCCGGGCGCACACTGACTGTTTGCACTGCTGGGGGACACACACATAACCACTGGTGCTGCTGCAGGCAGCAGCCTTCGGGGGTGGGGTGGGGGTGGGGGGTGTTCCCACTCATGCCGCCCCATGTGTGCCAAGGGCGAAGTGCCCCACAGGCCTGTCCAGGCTGTGACCTGTGAGAAACAGATCACGCGGGTGTCCTCCAATGTGCCCGGGGTGGGTGCCCACTCATCCTCTGACCTGGGGTCGAGCGCTTAGCTGGGTGAGCTCTCTGGGGACCCCCCCCCACCCCACGCTGAGCTCCCGAGGTTGGCACTAACCGCCCATCTGTTCCTCAGGTGGACACCACCCTGTCTCAGTTCACGGATCCCAACGTGTACCTGTGGGACGTCCACCGCACCAAGGCCCTCATCAAGGTGGACGGGGCGGTGACCAAGAGGAGGACCCCCTGCTGCGGCGACCTGCCTGCCATCCACCTGCAGGTCTCCTTGGTGCAGGGCACGCAGGTCACCCACTTCCAGTTCTCCCTGGACTGGGCGCAGGTCCTGCCGCTGGGGAACCGGACCTGGGTGAACCACACAGCCCTGCACTACTACCGCTGTCTGGCCAGCGAACTCCGCCACGCCAACATCACGCCCGTGGTGGCCCTCTGGCAGCCAGCCGGCCCGCACCAGGGACTGCCAGCCCCCCTGGCCCAGCGGGGGGCCTGGGAGAACCCCCACACAGCCCTGGCCTTCGCAGACTACGCCCGGCTGTGCTTTGAGGAACTGGGCCACGCGGTCCACTTCTGGATCACGCTGAATCAGCCGCCGACCCGAAACCTGAGCTACAGCGCCGGCCACAATGTGCTGAGGGCCCACGCGCTGGCCTGGAGGGTCTACGACCGGGACTTCAGACCGTCCCAGGGGGGCCGCATCTCCATCGCCCTGCAGGCCGACTGGGTGGAGCCTGCCTGCCCATCCTCCCCGCAGGACCGAGCCGTGGCCCAGCGGGTCCTGGAGTTCGACATCGGCTGGCTGGCTGAGCCCATCTTCGGCTCGGGTGACTACCCGAGCACCATGCGGGACTGGCTGGAGCGCCGGGGCGATGTCCTGCTGCCGTACTTCACGGAGGACGAGAGGCGGCTGGTCCACGGCTCCTTCGACTTCCTGGCGCTCAGCCACTACACCACCATCCTCGTGGACTGGCAGAGAGAGGAGCCGGCCAAGTACAACGACTTCCTGCAGGTGCAGGAGATGACCGACATCACCTGGCTCAACTCGCCCGGCCAGGTGGCTGTGGTGCCCTGGGGGCTGCGCCGGGCCCTCCACTGGCTGCGGCTCAAGTACGGGGACCACCCCACGTTCATCGTGGCCAACGGGGTGGACGATGACCCCCAGGACGCGCAGGACGCGCTCAGGGTGCACTACATACACCACTACATCAACGAGGCGCTGAAAGGTGGGGGACCCCACGACAGGGGCCTTTGCAGCCTTATGCCATGGGACGCCAGGGTGGGCGGGCGGTCCCTACTCATGGCGACCCCTGGTGTCAATGTGGAACTGGGCTGCCTGGGCTTTCAGTGGACAGGGCTGGCTTTATGGGGGGAGTTCACCAGCCCTCTCTTCAGAGGCACCCTGAGCCTTCTGGGGAGGAGCGGAGCTTCCCTAGCCCACTGTCTGCAACACCTGCGGCAGTGGGAAAGCCCCTGATGGTGCAGAAGGGGATGTTCTGGGCTGCTTACTGCAAGGTCAGCAGTTTGACACCACCAGCTGCTCCTCGGGCGAAAGCCGAGGCTTCTACTCCTGTAGAGAGTGACCGTCTGGGAGCCCGCAGGGGCAGCTCTGCCCTGTCCTATCCTATGGCGTCGCCGTGAGTCGCCTTTGACCCGATGGTGGTGGCGGGGTTTGCTGTTTGGGTCTGGAGTTTAGATGCATAGGGACCCAGGGTGACAGAGCAGCGCTGCCCCACCCACAGGGCTCCGTGTCCTCAGCCGTCATTGGTACTGGGAGGAGCCATGGTGGCCCTGCAGGGTCAGCGTGGGCCTGCTTACCGCAAGGTTAGTGGTTCAAGGCCACCAGATGCTCCTCAGAAAAGCGGCCAGTCTGTCTGTTCCCATAAAGCCATGCAGCCGTGGAGACCCGCAGAGAGTGGCTGAGTCAGAGTGGGCCCGATGGCCGGCTGTTGGTTTGACTTTCCTGGTCTGCGGTCCTTATTTAAAGCAGACCGTCAGACCTTTCTTCCTGTCTCGGGGGTTGACCTGCCTGCCTCGCGTTAGCAACCCAGCGCTAACCAGGGCTCCGCCAGTACCGCCCAGACCCCTGCATCAGTGGATGTGGACCCCCGGTCACAAGGCTGTCAGTCTTTACCGCAGCAGAAAGCCTCGTCTCTCCTACGGGGTGGCTGGGGCTTTGAACCACTGACTCTTTGGTTAGCCGCCCAACGCGAAGCACTGCACCGCACAAACGAAGTCTAATTCACTCTGCAGTTGTGCTCCGCGACAATTTCCCCACAGAGAAGGGGCCGGGCTGCGGAAGGTGTATTTGCCGTGTTTTCACAGCGACCCCCGCCCTTCCCCTCCCTCCCTCTCTCTGCACAGCGCATGTCCTGGACGGTGTGGATCTTCGCGGCTACTTCGCCTACGCCCTGAGTGACCGCAGCGCGCCCAGGTTCGGCTTCTACCGCTACGCCGCGAACCAGTTCGAGGCCAAGCCGTCCCTGGAGCGTTACCGGGAGATCATCCGCCGGCGCGGCTTCGGGGCCCCCCGGGGGCTGGGGACGCCCTGCCCGGGGCAGCTGGACGATGTGTGCCCCGAGTGCGGCCTCTCGCAGAGCCGGAAGGCCCTGCTGGCCTTCATCGCCTTCCTGCTGTCCGCCTTCGTCCTGTCCCTCTGCCTGCTGTTTTACTACTCCAGGAAATAGTGCGCGCCCCCACCCCGCGCACGTGCCCCTTCCCTCTCGCCCCTTCCTCCCGCACGCGCACCCCTCCAACCCGCACGCATGCCGGCAGGGGCACGTGCCTTTCTCACGCAGAGCAGCGGATGGAATTAAGCCACCAACTAGTCCACTCGCAGCCTGGCGCTTAACCTTTGCACCACCACGCGCAGGTGCCTGTAAAACATTCAGTCATGTTCATGGTGATCAGGTGTGTTCTTTATACCCAGATCCAACCAGCCCCCACCAGGGTGTTGAGACGTTCAATCGTTATCGGAGCAGACAGCCCCCTGGTTCCCCCGGGTTCTCCTGGTGGGTTTGAATCGCTGACTTTGTAATGATTGGGCAAATGTCTAACCCATATCCTCACCAGGACTCCTTAAAAACAAACAGCACATTCCCTGCTGTGGAGTTGATGCAGACGCACAGTGAGCCTGCAGGGCAGGGTAGAAGAGCCCCTGCAGGTTTCCAGAACTTTGACTCTTGACTGGAGCAGACAGCCTCACCTTTCTCCCTCAGAGTGGCCGGTGGGTTTGATGCTCTGACCCTGCTAGGTTAGCAGCCCAGTGTGTGACCCACTGTGCCCCCAGGTTCCTTTAAATCCCCAACCTCACCCAGCCCTGCCTAGTGCAGTCCAGTCCTGGTGGAATGAGCAGAGCTGAGATCCTAGGGCTGCCTGGGTGTGATCGCTGGTGCTGCAGCACTGAGGCACGCAGCTACTGGCTGCAGTTGGCACTTTGAGCCCAGCCTGCAGATCTGCAGGAGAAAGGCCCGTCCAGGGAACCCTGCGGGGCAGCTGTGCGCGGTCTCCTGGGGCTACCACGAGATAGATGGACTCAGTAGTGCCTGGTCCAGCACTTGTTACAGAGTAGGTGGCCAGCCTGTCTTCCACCAACTTTTCAGGTGGCCGTTGGGTGCAAACCATTGTGCCACCCAGGGATCTGACACGGGTCTTTTAGGCCCCTTGTGACTGGCCTGCACCCAGGAGACTGACTCCCACCCCAGCCTGCAGGATGGCTAGTGTGGAGGGGGGAAGGTGGGTGAGGAGGCAGGCAGAGAGCTTGTCAACCCCTGAATCACAGTGGGTCTTGGGCTGGCAGTGTGCATGCCAGCTCCCATGTGATTCAATCCACTATGAACTCAAACCCACTGCCGCCTGGTCGGTCCCAACGCCCAGCTGCCCCGTAGGACTGAGTCAAGCCGCCTCTGGATTTCTGAGGCTGGAAATCTTTCTAGGAGCAGACAGCCTCGTCTTTCTCCCGTGGGTGGGTTTGAACTGTGGATCTTGCCATTAGTAGCCCAATGACTGACCCCCCTACACCACTAGGGCTCTGTCCTTCCACGATGCATCCGCCTCGGGACAAGGTGGCTTTTTCCAGAGGGGACAGGGACAAGAGAGTGGCGTGTCCATTTCTGGTCTCTGGAGGCCAGGGCTCCTTGGTTGGCTGTAGTCAGAGTCATTCCCTCGGCTTGGTAGTGCCGAGCCGAACTGCCCCCGGGGGGTTCTGAGATGATGAGCCGAATTGGCTCACTGGCAGTGAGTTTGGTTGTTTCTCGGGAACCCCGATGGGCTACAGAGGTCTGAAGGGACCTGCAGGTGGGTTTGGTGGCCCCCTGAGACCCAGCTGGTGTTCTTGCTATGCTTTAGGTGAAGGCAGCTCAAAGGAGGGTGTTGTGTTTGGAATGCCCACATGGGAGCAAAGGGCTCCTTCAGCCTGTGCTGTATCCCAGCCATATGCGCAGTCCACTGCCGTGTCAACCACTGACTCGTGGCTGAAGCAGACTGCTCCCACCTGTATGAGAGCACACGGCAGCCTCACCTTCTCCCCTCAGAGAGGTTCGTGGGCTTGAACCACTGACCTCGTGCCGTGGTTAGCAACCAGCACTTATCCAGTGGCACCACTGGGGCTCCTTTACTGCCCTTGACCTCAATCATGCTGGCCTGGAGGTGGGGGAGTGGGTCTCCTTCCCCGGCATGTGAGGATCCGGACAGTTTCCCACACAAGCCGACCTGGCACTACACCGATGAAGCCAGTGGGCAGATACAGGGGGGACAGAGGGCATATGACTCAGGCCTAGGCCTCGTCACCGGGGGCTGGGAGGGGGTGTCACGGTGCCTTTACTCATGGAAAAATAAAAAGCTTTTGCTGGAGTTCTCTACAAAACGGACATCTAATTAAAATCCGAAACTAGGCGGACGCCCCCCCCCCAGGAGTTTCTATATGTCTATTTTTCTGACTATGAGAGTAATATATGTTCACTGTTAAAACAACAAAAAGATATTTAAAGCTCAGAAACTGTGAAGAAAATAAAATGAGCTGTGATATAATTTCATAACCCAGAGGTAGCCACTGGTGATATCTTCCATGCGTATATGTTCTCTGTGCGTTTTCTAGAACTTTCCTGTCTGATCTCAGAGCCAAGACTTAGTGTCTATCCGTACGCACTCTGCCCTGTTCATCTTGACTGTGAGCAGTACCCGTGTAGCTACGCACCCTCGGAGGCATGGTTTTCAGATGAACCTGGGACAACGGACTCAACTATCCCACTTACTGTCAGTGACTGCTAACTAATGAATAGTGTTTTAAATACATACATTTCTTGTTGCAATATTCAGTGTGTGCCTTGATTTCACTGAGTGTAAACTCCAAACGGAACCCGTAGCTGCCGAGTTGATTCTGACTTGGGATGAGTGATGTGGTGCCAAGGGTCTCCAAGGGGGACTGTCAATCTTCATGGAAACCGGCAGCTCCCATCTTTTCCCACGGAGAAGCTGGTGAGTTTGAGCCCTTGACCTTGAAATTAGCAGCCAGGTGCGTAACTTGACAACATTCAAAGCCAAGCTGTGTTAGACAGGGTTCTCTAGAGAAATAAAACCAGGACACTTATGATATATATATATATATATGTGTGTGTGTGTGTGTGTGTGTGTCTATATATGAAAGAATATAACAGCCAATTAGTCCACATAGCAGTACAGAGGGCTCAGCTAAACTCACCTTCTCTTTTTTTGTATAAGAACGAGCTTTATATCAAGAATTATTTATCAACTCAAGTCCGAAAGTCCAATGCTGTCCATCAGTCCCCCTTCAGACACATGCAGTTTTGCAGCATGCAGGAAGACCACAGGCTGGTGGTGCAAAGTCCTGTGGATCCAGTGGCAGTGGCAACACCTCCAGAGCACTGGCAGTAACCAGAAGGAAGGTACAGGCAGAGAGAGAAGGGAGTGGGGGGGTTCCCAGGGCCCTTCTTATGAGAAGGCCATGCCCACAAGGAAGCACTCTCAGGCTGTGACCTGATTGGCGAACTAGACTCCCAACTCAACTTCATGGACCAGTTAATAGACTGAAAGCCCTTCAACTCACAGGGCCTGTCAGTCCAAGGTCAAGGAAGCAGACAGTGGAGTGTTCCCTCAGGCAATGCAGGCAGAGTCGGCTTGAAAGCAGCAGACAGCAGGAAGTTTAGCAGACAGGCCTGATTAGACCTGGAACTCAAGTACGCAGGGCAACTGGATCCACCAGTCTCAAGTTCAAGTTATGTACGCACCAGCAGGTGGTAAAACAGGTCTGGCAGGAGCCTCAAGCTCTAGCAACACGATCCATGGGCTGGCTTGGCCCACAGGTAGTGTAGCTCACAGGATGAGGCACAGAACTAGCTAAAGCAGCAGCACACTGGTCTGATCACCAGGGAGGAAGTAAGAAGGGGGTGGGCCTTGGCAGGTCATTTATCTTTGCCCTCCAATAATACCTCCACCTGATTAAGCTCCACCCTCACGTTCCTACTGGCCTAGTTGGCACAATAAACCTAACTCACACAAGCTGACTGCCATTGAGTGATTTCAACGGAAAAGAGCCGTGGTGGTATATCAGGTTATGGGTTGGGCTGCTTACCACTAGTTCCGGAGTTTGAACTCACAGACACCCCATGGGGAACAATGAGGCTGTCTGCTCCAGTCAAGACCGAGCCTCAGGAACCCTCGGGGCCAGCGCTAGCCTGTCCTGTGGGGTCACTGTGAGTGCGTCACTGGAGAGGGGAGCGGCGCTCCCTTGCTGTTTCTCAGCCTCTCTCGCAGCTAACAGTGCCCGTGGGCTCCGTTCTGGCTGATGGGACCCACATGCAATCTTCCCCGGTGACTCCCAGGAAGCACACTTTTGAATGTATGCTCATTTATAGTCAATTACAAAGTGAAGCGATATTCACAAATAGTTTCACCGCCTTCTTGCCTTGCTGCATTTGGACAGAGTGGCTGGGACTCCAGGGGTCACGTTTATGACCCAAGCCCGCTGCTGGCTAGCAGCCTCCCATGAGTGGAGCAGCCCCACAGGGTGCCCTAGACCCTTATCTTCATGGACTGTCAGTCTGTCCAGGAGCAGACAACCTCGTCGTCCTCCCTCAGAACTGGCTGCTGGATTGAACCACTGATCTCTCTTGTGACAGCCTGTCACGTTACCAAGCACCACGAGGCTCCTTCAGCCTCTACTGCCTCACAGTGATCCTACAGAGGGTGTCCAGGGCTGCGGATCTTTACGGGAGTAGACAGCCTCATCTTGCTCCCTTGGAGTGGCTGGTGGGTTTGAACCACAGACCTTGTGGTTAGCAGCTGAGTACCCCAGGAACATGTCACTGAGTGAAGTCAGTCAGTCTCAAAAGGACAAGCATTGTAGGAAGCCATTATTGTAAATGGGAAAACAAGATTGAGAGAAGGGGTGGGGGGAGAGGAGAGTGGGGGTGGGGGATCAGGGGCTGAGCTTCTTTGTCTACAAATACAATCAGTGAGCTCATCCCCTAGAAAAAAGCCCTTTCCATCTTCAGCAAACACTTAGCATTTGCTAGAAAGGCTAGCCTCCCCCCCACCCCCACCCCCACCGCCCCGAGTCATTTAACTGCTGTGTTTCCGTGCCTATCAGATGCAGTTGAGTGGACTGCTTCTGCCGCTCTTCATTTCCTGCAATATTTTTGACTCATAAATTTGTGGAAAGTGTCTGCTGCTGGAGACTCAGGAGGACACAGCCCACAACCCCCGCCCTCCAGAGCAGGCTTGGGTGGGAAGTGCCATACTGGATTCTTGATGATGTCTGGGTGTGGCCGAGTCGATTCTGACCCACAGCGCCCCCACGTGCCACGGAGCAGAACTGCCCAGAGGTCTGCCTGGGCCACCATCTTTATGGAAGCCAATGGCTTGGTTTTTCTCCCTTGGAGCCTCTGGGTAGGTGGGACCCTTCCACCTTTCACTTAGCAGCCGAGGGTTTAATCACTGCCCCACCAGGCTCAACAGGCATGCTGCTGAGACGTGAGTGTTCAGGGTGTGTGCAAAGCGAACGTGCCCACGCAGGACACCCGTTGCATTCATACAGACCTCAAAGCCTGTGGCTGTTGGGCTCAGGAACTCACGGTGACCCCTTGGGATAGGGTAGAACTGCCCCTGAGGGTTGCCCAGGCCACATCCTTTATTAATAAATCATTTCATTGGGGGCTCTTACAGCTCTTATCACCATCCATCCATCCATCCATTGTGTCAAACACATTTGTTGCCATCATAATTCTCAAAAGATTTTCTTTCTACTTGAGCCCTTGGTATCATCTTCTCATTTCCCCCCTCCCTCCCCCCACCTGCCCTCCTCCATCAACTCTTGATAATTTATAAATTATTATTTTTTTTCATGTCTTACACTGTCCGGTATCTCCCTTCACCCATTTTTCTGTTGTTCGTCCCCCTGGGGGAGGTTTATACGTAGATCGTTGTGATTGGCTCCTCCTTCCTCCCTGCACCTTCCCTCTACCCTCTTGGTAACTCTACTCTCATTATTGGTCCTGAGGGGTTTATCTGTCCTGGAATCCCCGTGTTTCCAGCTCTTATCTGTACCCGTGTACATGCTCTGTTCTAGTCGGATGTGTAAGGTAGAATTGAGATCATAAAAGTGTGGGGGAGAAAGCATTAAAGAACTAGACGAGAGTTAGATGTTTCATTAAACGGTGCTATACTGCACCCTGACGGGCTCGTTTCTTCCTTGTGACTTTTCTGTAAGGAGATGTCCAATTATCTAAAGATGGGTTTTGGGTCTCCACTCCGCATTCCCCCTCATTCACATCAATATGTGTTTTTTGTTCTGGGTCTTTGATGCCTGATACCTGATCCCATCAACACCTCGTGATCACACAGGCTGGTGTGCTTCTTCCATGTGGATTTTGTTGCTTCTCAGCTAGATCCAGGCCACCACCATTACAGGATCAGATAGCCAGGCCTTTCTCCCTTGGAGCTTCTAGATGAGTCCCAACCTCAACCTGTAGGTTAGCAGCTGTGCGCTTAACCACAGCGCCACCAATGACTGCTGGGTTAAAACCGAAATGAAGACCACTGCCATCTGGTCAGGTCTGACCATAGCAGCCCTTCCGGACAGAGAAGAACTGCCTCTGTACAGGAACAGCCAGCCTCGTCTCTTTCCCTTGGAGTGGCTGGTGGGTTTGAACCACTGACCTTGTTCTTCTGCTCAGTAACCTCCGTTCAGGGACATGGCTGGTTCCGAGGGAGAAATCTCTCCTCCCGTGTGCAGGGCCGGGGTTCAAGTCCCAGCCGTCACCCCTGCCAGCCAGCAGGTGGAGGCGTGTGGGTGGCTCCGATGGTCAGCAGGTTTCGCCGTGGCTTTCAGATCCAGGCGGACCAGGAAGAAGGGACTGGGGATCTCCTGCCAAATGATCAGCCCACGAGGATGCCGTGGATCCACACCGACGATGGGGCAGCGGTTCACGCCACTGTCCACGGGGCCACCACCCCACAGAACCAAGGGCTTTCACAGATCTCCCTGAGTCACTGCACCCTTGACTTTGCAGTTAGGGCACCGATGCATGTTGTTGTTGTTGTTGTCAGGTACCAGTGAGTGGCTCCCTGTTGGGAGCCGATAACCATTAAGACCCTGGCCTCAGCCACGTAGCAGAAACTTGGCTGCTTTCTAACAGCAAGGCTTTGTTTCCTGCTCAACTTCGCCCCCACATTCCAAGCTACGTACTCTGTAGCATGGGCAGTTGCGATAACTGACCTTGTTGCCATTGGTTAAAATACTGAGCACCCATTGGACTGCAGACATACCATATTAGGAACATAACGAAATTAGTGGTTCATCTGGTAAGCCTTAACTAGCATGCAAACGTCATGTTGCATGCCCTTTTTACCTTATTAGGAACATGTGCCTGTTTGGTTGTAATACAGTATGCTTCCTTAGAACATGTAGCCGATTGGTTGTCACACAGTATGCTTCATTAGACTATGTGCCTCCCACTTCCTACCTGCAGCTAATTGGCTAATGTTATTATGCTTCATTATAATACACATATTGTATTGGATGTTATGCAGTATGCCTCATTAGCATATACACCTCCCAGTTCCTATTTAATGTAAATATATACTCCGAGTTTTGACGAAATAAACAGGCTTGATCAGCACTTGTCTTGCTCCATGTCTCTGTGTCTTTCTTCCATCCAGGTTTGCCGCCCCTCCGGTCACCACGTGAGGGTCTCGCTGGACGAGACCCCCACAGCAACCGAACCAGCGTGTCCCCGTGCACAACAGGGAGAACCCTGCCCGGTGTGTCCGGTGCCATCTTCCTGTTTGTTCCTCTGCTGAAGCCCATTGTTGCATCCACGGTGTCTACCCATCTCCCAGCCACTGTGCCCATCCACCTCCCAGCCACTGTGTCCACCCATCTCCCAGCCACTGTGCCCACCCATCTCCCAGCCACTGTGCCCATCCACCTCCCAGCCACTCTGTCCACGCACCTCCCAGCCACTGTGCCCATCCACCTCCCAGCCACTGTGCCCACCCATCTCCCAGCCACTGTGCCCATCCACCTCCCAGCCACTGTGCCCACCCATCTCCCAGCCACTGTGCCCACCCATCTTCCAGCCACTCTGTCCATGCATCTCCCAGCCACTGTGCCCACCCATCTTCCAGCCACTCTGTCCATCCATCTCCCAGCCACTGTGCCCACCCATCTTCCAGCCACTCTGTCCATGCATCTCCCAGCCACTGTGCCCACCCATCTTCCAGCCACTCTGTCCATCCATCTCCCAGCCACTGTGCCCACCCATCTCCCAGCCACTGTGCCCATCATCTCCCAGCCACTGTTCCCATCATCTCCCAGCCACTGTGCCCATCCATCTTCCAGCCACAATGTCCATCCATCTCCCAGCCACTGTGCCTACCCATCTCCCAGCCACTGTGCCCATCATCTCCCAGCCACTCTGTCCATGCATCTCCCAGCCACTGTGCCCACCCATCTTCCAGCCACTGTGCCCACCCATCTCCCAGCCACTGTGCCCATCTACCTCCCAGCCACTGTGCTCACCCATCTCCCAGCCACTGTGCCCATCCACCTCCCAGCCACTGTGCTCACCCATCTCCCAGCCACTGTGCCCACCCATCTTCCAGCCACTCTGTCCATCCATCTCCCAGCCACTGTGCCCACCCATCTCCCAGCCACTGTGCCCATCATCTCCCAGCCACTGTTCCCATCATCTCCCAGCCACTGTGCCCATCCATCTTCCAGCCACAATGTCCATCCATCTCCCAGCCACTGTGCCTACCCATCTCCCAGCCACTGTGCCCATCATCTCCCAGCCACTCTGTCCATGCATCTCCCAGCCACTGTGCCCACCCATCTTCCAGCCACTGTGCCCACCCATCTCCCAGCCACTGTGCCCATCTACCTCCCAGCCACTGTGCTCACCCATCTCCCAGCCACTGTGCCCATCCACCTCCCAGCCACTGTGCTCACCCATCTCCCAGCCACTGTGCCCATCCACCTCCCAGCCACTGTGCTCACCCATCTCCCAGCCACTGTGCCCACCCATCTTCCAGCCACTCTGTCCATCCATCTCCCAGCCACTGTGCCCACCCATTTTCCAGCCCTGGTGTCCATCATCTCCCAGCCATGGTTTCCATCCATCTTGTCGAGGGCCTTCCTCTTTTACACTGTCCCTCTACCTTACCAAGCACGACATCCTTCTCCGGGGACTGGTCTCTCCTGACAATGCATCTCAAGTGCATGAGACCAAGTCTCCCTGTCCTTGATCTAGGAGCCCTCACAGCGTGGGCTCGGCACAACGGAACCGGCCGACTCAGCAGCCACTGACTGAATAGGTGCCAGCCTCCCTCCTCGGACCCGCCTTCTATGAGTGTAGAGGTGGCCACATCGGAAGACAGCACAGCAGAAGCTGCCCCTGGACCCGCATGCTGCATCGTCTGCTCTTTCCAGACCACCGGGGGCTCAGGCCCAACCCGGCGGTGTGTGCGCGTTTGTGGATCTCGCCACTGAACGGATGGGAGAGAGCTCGTTAATGAAACGAGGGGGGCTGAGTCTCTGCTGTGAGCATGATTGGTTTCCATGATGCTAATTTCACAGCGGCTTTCCACTGGCCTTGCTTGTTTGCATAAATGATCCATGGTGGACATGTGGCCTCTTAATGTATTGCTGGGCTCCGCTGTCCTGACCTTGGGAGGGCTGGCGGTGGGTGGGGAATCTTGCTTCCATTTACTGGGCTGTCTAATGACGGCTGGAGGCATCAGCGCCGATTGTTTAAGACCTGGCGTGATCGAAAGTGTTGGTGAGTGAAGACGCCCGTTGTCGGAAGGCAAGGAGCCCTGCTGACTCAGCAGGGAATCTGCTCAGCTGCACACTGAAGATTGGTGGCTCAAATCCACCCAGAACCCTGGGGTTGCCGGGGTGAAGCGCTGGGCTGCTGGCCTCTGGGCAGCAGTTCAAAACCACTTGTCTCTCTGCAGGAGGAAGACGAGGCTGTCTGTGCCCACAAGAGTCACAGTCTCAGGACCCGCAGGGGCAGTTCCATGCTGGGCTCCCCTGGGGGCGCTCTGAGTTGGAACCGAACCCATGGCAGTGAGTTTGTTTGTGTGTGTAGTGGCTCTCGGGGAGAAAGACCTGCCCGTCAGTCCCTGGGAAGCTGACAGCCCCGCTCTGTCCTGGGGGTCTCTGTGAGAGGAGTCAACTTGATGGCGTTGGGTTTGGCTTCTCTACTTTTCTTAGAAGGCAGATTCCACAGTTATTTCAGGGCCTGGGGCTGCGTCTTTATGATGCGATTGTCGTGTGACTTGTAGGGATCATGGCTGGTAGCCGAGTAGCCCAAGGGCTTCAAGACACGAGGTTTTAAGCCGCAGGCAGAATAGGTCCTAGTGGCTGCATTGCTGGGGGCCACCTTGCAGATGCTGACTCAGAGCGACGTGTGTGACAGCTGGGCTGCCCCTGTGGGGTCTGCTTGGCTGTCACCCTCGCCTGGCCTGATCGCCAGGGCTTTCCTACTGGGAGCCACTGAGTCATTCAAGCCGCTGACCTGGGTTAGCAGTCGAGCACTTGGCCACTGCACAACCAGGGCCCCTGAAAAGAGTGACCAGGAGGGTGGGTCGCTGCTGCAGTGGTGGCCACGTGGAGGGGAGCAAAAGGGGCCCCGAGGGACAAAGGCCCATGCACAGAGACAAGGTACATGCTGACCCCACAGGTGACCAAGAATGTCCTTTATTCCCTGTGCCCATTGTGCTCCCTGATCCAAGGAGCACCCCATAAACACGAAGACCACAGCCAGAAGACCACAGCTGCATCGGGAGGCCAATAGTGGTCACCAGGACCAAGGGACCCCTGGACGGCAACAGGGAGCTCTGAAGAGCCCTGGTCCAGGCTAGAGCAGGAGCTCTGGGCCCAGGGCAAGCTTTCTAAGTGCAGAGGACCAGCCCCTCCCCCACAGCTGCAATTTTCAGTGGTGGCCCTGGGGAGATGGGGGCCTCTGGGGTCTGACAGCTTCTGCTCTGGGACTCATTCGGCTGCGTGGCAAAGAGCCCTGGTGGTGGAGTGGTGAAGGGGGCAGTTTGAACCGGCCCAGTGGCGGGCTCCACAGGAGGGAGGCCTGGGAAGGCCTTGGTCACAGTCATCACCAGTCAGAACCTTAATCCTATAATCCTGTGAAGATGTTCTCCCACCTCTGGAAGCTCGTAGGCCAACCACTTCATGCCTTTATTCCCCTAATTTTGGGTATCCAATTTCTATTCTGCCTACAGACATCAACCAGTGCTCTGAGGAGACAATCATTTTTCGGTGTGAAGAATCTTCATTCCAGTTGGAACCTTATGAAGTCTGCATCCGTAAGCAAAGTCAAACCCACAAAGGCCATCCATGAAGTCAGCAACAATATACACCAGTTCACAGGCTCAAAAATCTCCATCTGGTCGGTTGTTAGTCTGGGTAAACTAGAGAAACAAATTCATAAACACGCATATATATATGGGAGAGGTTTATATACAAGAGCAATTGAACATTGAGAAAACATCCCAACCCAGTGCAGTCCAAGGCTATAAGTCTGATATTAGCCCATATGTCTGAAACCAATCTACAAAGTCCTCTTCAGACTCACGAAACACATGCAATGAAGCCAAATGCAGGACGATCACAAGCCAGTGGGTAGGAAGTCTTTGGATCCAGTGGTGTAAGCATCTCAGTGCTCTATGTGGCTTCTCCGGCTTCCGAGGTCTGGTTGCATCCATGTAGCTTGTCTTCTTCAATGTTTCCCAAGGAGCAGCAGAGAGAGAGAGGTATCTTCTGCCTCCAAGGAGGAAGTATCAGATTTCCCAGAATTCTCAGGAGCAGGCCATGCTCACACAGAAGTCTCATTGGCTATCTCCAGATTGACAGCCTAGACTCCACCCCTCAGCTCTTAAACCTTAAATTGACACCGGATTAGGTGACTATCACAGTGGACTGCCTCACTCAGCCTCCAGAGTGTGCCCATTGGTCACTTTGCCTTTAGATCATGGGCTCTCACCAATACTCAACAAGCCTAGCCCCCTCAGGCTAGGTCATGAACCTTAGACCAGTCAACCCGCTCTCATCTTCCCCTCTTTTTCCTGTAGACCAAGTCCACAGGTGTCAGTGACCAAACTCAATCTGTCTCTTTATTGCTGCATTTCTCTCACTTCCACTCAACAAGTAGATCCAGGTGGTCACCTAGCAAGCATCTCAGGCTGCTCACAGGCTCCCTTTAACGTTTAGTCCCAGAGAAGAGTTCACTTCATGGTTCCAGATGTTTTCCAGCTTCTGACAAAGGCCGTTGGTTCCTGAGCACTCCACAGCACTGGGTGGGGCATATCTTTTCAAAGCTTTCTTCGCAGGTGTGGCCTAAACCCATCTAAAGATCAAATTTTTATGGCTGAAAGTAAGTGAGCTTACAAACTTTCTATTTTTATATTTCCCCCAGAAAACAACTGAGTAAACAGTGTGGTTTTATCTGACCTCTGGCTAGACAAAGAAGAAAAGCTACCATGGGGGAGAGGTCAAACAAACATATCCTCTCCATCTTATGATTTGTTTCTCCAGTATCCCATCCCAAGGTACTATATAATGTATTAGTCTGGGTACTTTAGAGAAACAAATCCACAGAAACACATATGCATAAGAGAGAGTTTTATATGAAGGATAACTATACATTAAGAAAGCATCCTAACCCAGTGCTGCCCAAGCCCACAAGTCCAACATTAACCAATATTAACACCAATCCACAAAGTCCTTCCATCTCACAAAGCACACAAAGCAATGACACCGACTGCAGGAGGAAAGCTGAGTCAGTGAGCATGTAAGCATCTCAGTGCTGGCAGGGGTCTCCACACGGCTGCTCCAGCACCCAGGGCTGCAGCTGGGTAGGTCCATGTGGCTTCTCCTCAAGGATGTCTTGCAGGAAATGAGCCTTGCCAGCTGAAGCAGGGAACTGGCTAAGGCAGCTGCACATTCGTCCGACCAGCAGAAAGCAAGAGACTTGACAACTAGAAAGGTGAGGTTCACCGAGCCATTTATCTCTCCACCCTTCAATTAATCCCACATCTGTTTATTGACCAGGTTGGCATGATAAACTTTAACTACCCCAGACACTCTCTCCCTAAGTAAATGCTCAGTGAAAAGGGGGGTTTGGACCGGACAGATGGCTCTTTAAGAGGAGCTCGCTGTTCTGCCACTTAAACTCAAACCACACCTGCTGCCGTCCAGGTGATCCCGACTCACAGATTAGCACTGCTCCGTGGGTCTGCGAGGCTGGCAGTCTTGACAGGAGCAGACAGCCTCATCTTCCTCCCGTGGGGTGGCTGGCAGGCTCGAACCGCTGATGTTTGGGCTCATAGCCCAATGCGTAACACATTGTGCCACCAGCTTCTACTTCCCCCTCAGCTGTGACTCTGTTGCACCTTCTTATCTGGTGGTTGCTCCCCTGGGTGTCTCTTAAATGGCATCAAGGGTGACAGTAGGTGTGTTCATAGTGTTTTTTGCAAACACCATTTCAGCAGAGCTAATTCTGATGCCCAGGGACCCAGGGCTGCATTGGGGTAGGTCCATGTGTCTTCTCCTCAAGGATGTCTTGCAGGAAATGAGCCTTGCCAGCTGAAGCAGGGAACTGGCTAAGGCAGCTGCACATTCGTCCGACCAGCAGAGAACGAGAGACCTGAGAACTAGAAAGGTGAGGCTCACTGAGCCATTTATCTCTCCACCCTTCAATTAATCCCACCACCCCATGGCTTCTAAGGCTTTAGGAGGATGGACTGCCACGTCGTTCTCCTGAGGAGTGGCTGCTGGGTCTGAACCGCTGACCGTGTGGCTGGACACCGCTTGGGCTCCTTGCAGCGACTGCCCTGCGTGCCGTTGGGTTCAGTCTTCAAAGGCCTTCCTGCCTGCAGAGAGAGATCCTGCTAAGATGTTTGTTTCCAGGTCCCGGAGATTGGCCATTTTTGTGTATCACTGGGCCATCGATTTTCAGAGCCAGAACACCAAGCCGTGCTGGGAGCGCGCTGACCATTAATGGTCCTTCCACGAGGAGCTCATCCCGAAAGCAATTAGCCAGCGCTTGATATGTGTGAGCTAATCGGGTATTAAGCAGATCATTTATGTCTATTTGAAAGGCCTTATTCATCACACCATCACTAGATAATGGTTTCCTGTAATTAGCGCACAGGGTGACAATTAATCTGCTTCTCAGTAGCCCAAAGCAAAAGGATGGCTCTCTTAATATTGTGCATTCGTCATGCGCCACAAAGACCGCGTTCTACATCCTGCTCGGAGGAGCAGCGGCTGGGGTCTTTGAAGCTCACGAGCAGCCGCTAAGATGCAGCGATTGGTCTCCGCCCTGCCAGAGGGAAGCAGACTGAAGGGAATAGAGAGGTCAGTGGAAGTGACCAGTCCAGTCGACACAGGGACCACATGACTCTGAGACCTGAAGAACCACATGGTGTCTCTGAAAGGGCTCCCAGGAGAAGGTTCTGGATTGAGTGGGAGAGATGTGTGGAACAGAGTTCAAAACTGTCACAGGAGCCAGGCTTACTGACCAGATAGACACTGGTAGGGACCCACATGCCCCTGAGTTACCCTTCAGGGCTGGAATGGAATCTTCTCTCCTGTCAGAAGCATCAGCTCTCTGGGATCCAAAGAGGGTCAGGAAAAAGGAGGCACAGGGAGGAAGCGGGACCAGTCAGGCCTTGACGGGTTGGATGAGCCAGACCATTAGAAACGCCTGGTTAGTGTGGGAGGAAAATATGGACCAGAACTCAAAATCATAAAAGAGACCAAGCTTGCTGGCTGGACAGAGACCTGCATCCGGGACCCCTGAGATTACAGCCCCGAGTCACCTTGCAGGTGTGGAACTGAACCCACTCCTGTGGCTCAGTGTTTCCAACCAAGCATAGACGGGTCCACAGGGGAACCATATCTCCAGTGGGCAGCACACCTGAGGATCGTCACCTGTTTGAGCTCACAAGGGGGGCATGGACCCAAAGCAAACCTTCAGAGGGTCTGGAAGGAAGGAGGGATGGAGAAGGGACGCACAGGGAGGAAGCAGGATGAGTAACTGCCGGTACCTAATAGAGATGACAGTCCATGACGGAAAATCAAATGTGTATGGACTGTGGAGCGGAGTACTGATCTGCTCTGTCCGCCTTTCCCCATGTGGCAGTGACATCCTCTCTTGTCAACTTGAGTGAAGGGGTGGAGTCTAGCCTTTCAATCAGGTCATAGCCAATGAGGCCTTGGTGTGGGCGTGGCTTTCTCCTGAGGATTCCGGGAACTCCTGTTTGCCTCCCTGGAGGTGGGACACACATTCTCCCTGCGAGACATTCCTGTTGACAAGCCACATGGAGTCATGCTGATGGAGCCAGAGCCCTGGAGCTGGAGGAGCCACGTGGAGACCCACGCCAGTGCTAAGATGCTTCCACCACCACTGGATCCACAAGACTTTCCACCCACTGGCCTGTGATCTTCCTGCATTCGGCATTATTGCATGTGTTGTGTCAGTCTGAAGAGGAACTTATGGACTAGTATTGGACATATGGGCTAATGTCAGACATATGGACTTGATCTGGGTGTGGCTGCATTGTTTTCTCGATATACAATTGCTCTTTAGACCATATACTCTTTATGTCATTTCATGTACACAGATGCATGTCCATGGCCTTGTTTCTTTAGTCAGCCGGGACTAACACACCGAGTCCCAGGAAAAACAGCGGCTTCAAAGGTGCTTTGAGAAGAATTTATTTCGTTGCTGCTGAGAGTGTGTGCAGCAGAATCTGCCAGTCTGCAGGGTCCCACAGTGTCCTTGGAAGGGGTTCCCCCCCACTAATCATGGCTTCTATAGGTGGAACTGTCCGGTTGAGATACATAAATATTACATTAAAGTCACTGAGAGCATGAGAGATAGAGAGTCAAATAATGCAGTCAGACACATTGCATGGTGGCATGCTCACCTCCTGGATGGCCGTGATCTTACTGGCCAGGTCCGCGCACAGTGTGGGCCGAGGCGAGGTGGGGCAGGGACCCGGCAGGATGCTCAAGGACCCTGTTTATTGTGAACCAAGGGTTATATCTAATTCGGGGGCATGACTTCAGGTAACCACACGTCACAGGAAGGGGCAGTACAACAGGCATGCACATAGGATGGGGATGTACAATGGGCATAAGCGTAACAGGAAGGGGATGAGCTAGGGGTGTGCGCATAGAAATGGGAAGGACTAGAGGTACACCTGTGACAAGATGGGTGGACCTTAGATTCATGATGGCGGCCTAACCTTGGTCACCCTTGGGTGGGCATGCTCTCTCTGGAGTCTTCTACATGGAAACAGACAACTGCTATCCTTATCAGAAGGGTGTGAGTCCTACTTGTTGTGGGATAAGCAGTGGTGACTTGCTCTGGATGGCTGATAACAGGGGGAATAACCCCTGACCTACTCCTGATGACCTCCAAGTGTATAGTCATTCGCAAGCAGCTAAGTTTGGCATATATTTGGGGGAGAGAACCTGGGAGAAATCCTGTTTCCCACACCACAGTTGGCACAGCGCGTGCAACCAGCAGCCCGCTCTTCTTCTGAGCTGTCCCTCCCACCGCGCCTGGAGCCCCACCGGGCCCCTGGGGGTCCGCCGAGCCTTTGGAGATGCTCTGGTCAATTCCATCTCATGAGACCATATTTTACAGAGAGCGTAGCTTTCTATAAAGTTACCTGGAAGCAGAGTCGTCCATCGCACCAGTGCAATTCTTGGCTGTTCCATTCAAGGCAGCTTGGAGCCCCCTGGCTGGTGAAGTACTCTCTTGTTAAAATGTGGTCTAAACATACTTTGGGGGCCCTGCAGGGGTGGGCCTGATCTTGAGAAGCTGGTCAATCTTTGATCCCAGTTCTCCCCTCACCAGGTGCTCACACTCCTGGGCTTCCTCATCACCACCCCAATCATCCCATGACCTGGTACCCAGCAACAGGGGCAGCCCAGTGCCCCTGAGCCAGCAGAGTTACTCAAAATGTCCCATCCCCAGACGCCTGGGGCACTAGGCACGAAGCCCAAACCCAACCCAAAGCCATAGCGTGCAATCTGACTCACAGCGGCCCTACTGGGCAGGGCAGAATTGCTTCCCAGGGTTTCTCAGGCTGTAAACTTCATGGGAGCCTCATCTTCCTCCTGAGGAGTAGCTGCTGGGCTTGAACCACTGATCTAACAGTGAGCCAGGCCATACATCACCCACTGCACCACCTGGGATCCTTTGCCACACCTGGGCATCTCCTCCGCGCTGGCTTCTAATTCCTTGTCCTTGGGTGCCACCGCCCAGTGGGCCTCTCTCCCCACGTGGTGCTCAGCCTCTCCGACTGCCTGCAGCCGGCCTTCTCCTGATCCCAACTTGACTCTCATCTCTCAAGGCCCTTGCTGGGGGAACTGCCCTATCATGGGACCTTTGGGCTGAAGCACCTGCAGCCAGGTGGGCCACCTGCTCTCCTCTTGACCTTGCTTCAATTTGGGCTGGAATGGAATCCATGCCAGGAACGCGGGTTCTGGGTGACAGCTGTACCCCGGTTCTCAGCCTTGGTGAGCCATGGAAACATCCCAGGGAGCGTTAAGAAAGGCTGACGTCCTGGGGGCTGGGATGTGACTGCCTGCAGCGTGGCCTCCAGGCCAGGGCTCCATGCTGGGCTACTGCCTCTCTCCAGACCCCCCACCTCCTTCTGCCAGCCTCCACTCCCCCAGCTCCAGAGCAGGGGCTGGATTCTTGCTGCTGCTGCTGCTAGGAGGCTTCTCATGAGCCCCCGCGGGCCCCCTACAGCCAGTTCTCTGCACAAACCCCCAGGGGTATGCAGCCTCCGCCTGGCTCCTGCTCCCTTGTTCCCAGGGCAACACGGTCAGCACACTGGGCTGGTGGCTGAAGGATGGGTCCCCTCCGCAGCACGTTAGAAGAACGGCCCAGCAGTCAACCTCTGGTACACCAGCCGGGGAGCGCCTCCTGGATCCCAGCTCTACCGAGACAGAAACCGTGGTCTGTGTGTCACCAGGGCGCCAGCCCCGGGACTCACAGAGAATGGGACTATTGGGACCCGCTGGCGTTTCTTGGGCTGGCTGTTGGAAGTGGTTTGACAGGCAGGCCTTCCTTCCTAGTCTTAGCCTGGAGCTGTGCTGCAAGCTGCTTGGCCTCACCAGCATGTGCAGGGCCTCACCGGCATGTGCAGGGCCCCGCCGGCCGATGGTGGAGGCTGTGCGTGAGCTGCCCTGGCCTGCAGCTACTGTGTTGAGAGGAGGACAGGATTGTCCACGCCTGTGAAGAGTGACCGCCTGGGAAACCGGCAGAGGCGGTTCTACCCTGTCCCGTAGGCCACTGCGTGTCAGGGTAGAATCTACTCCACGACAGTGAGCTTGTATTTTTTGCTTTTCCGTTCGTTCTTTTTGGGTTATCACCTTGGGGTCTTGAAGGCTTAAGAGTTGGGTGTTGAGTTGCCACGTCAACAGTGGCGGTTCATGCCATCCACCGTGGTCAGACTCCAACAGCTGCCCTGGAGGAGAAACACAAGGCCATCTGCCCCGTGAAGATCCGGTCTCAGAAGCCCACAGGCGGTTCGACTCCGCCCCACGGAGTCGCTATGGATCAGAATCGGCCGACAGCGGGGAGTTTGGTTTTTTATTGGCCACTCTCATAGCTGAGACACAGCCAAGGTGCCTGCGGGCTAGCGGATGCTTGCTGGTAACCGTGTCCTTTGGCTGAGGAGCAGTTCATGGTAAATGGTCTTAGAACCAGGATTCCACTTCTGAGACAAAGCATTCAAAGTCTTAACTGGGTGGGGAGGAATGGTAGGAGGAGGTACTAGACCGCTCCATCTCAACTATAAGAACAGCAGTGGGGCATTTAGGGGGCTCACCTGCTGGGCATGGAGGCTGACGGCTAAAGGGTGTAGGAGTTGTGAGGTCGGTGGGACCCGGGGAGAGGCAGCTCTGGAAGAAAGGGGGACAGGACGGAGGTAGAAACCATTTAACAGACAGACAGAGAGATCCACCTGCTCTAGTCAGGATGCCTGTTAGACTGTGACTGCTGTATGCTGATCTATTTGTTTGTTTGTTCTTTTTGGTGTTTATCTGTACAAGATAGGCTGGATAGACAATTTCACAGAGACAGCAACTGGTCCGACGGTTCTTGGGGGTCATGGGGGGTGTTGGGGGGAGGGGGCTTGGGTAGAGGTGGGTGGAGAGCCAACAGGAAGTGTTCTAAAATGGATCGCGAGAAGGGTATAGTTTTTCTGGTCAAGTTTCATCAATCAGTTTGTATCTGAGAGGAATTACTGACAGGTGAATGACGGGTAAACATAATAGGGGAATAAGAAGAAAGAAAAAAGAAAAGAAATATATAAATATATGTGTATTTGTTTACATATGTATATATATGCAAATGTAACAAGGAAGCAGATAGGCTTCGGGCCTCTTCTTAAATTTTACCTCAGTTCAAGAATGGTTTACTCTAATAATGTGACAATGTACGATACTCACCTTCCGACACGATCGCTGAAGACAAAGCAGGTGCATAAGCAAATGTGAAGAAAGCTGATGGTGCCTGGTCATTATAAGATACAGCGTCTGGGGTCTCAAAGGCTCGAAGTTAAACAAGGGGCCATCTAACAGGGAAGCCACAAAGCCCACATGGAAGAGGCACACCAGCTGTGTGATCATGAGGTTGCGCCAGAATTTAAAAACATGCAACCAAATTGATGTGAAGGGGCGTGGATGTGCAAGATCATTGGACAGTCCCTCTTAGAAGGGTCACATGGAAGGGATGAGAAATCCCGGGTACAGTATCGCACTGATGAAACATATAACTCTCCTACTGATGTGGCTCTTTAATATTTCCTCCCTTACTATTAGGGTTTTTATTGTTTTATCTCATTGATCATGTTAGACTTGAGTGTGTTCGTTTGCGTATTCAAGATTACTCGTGCATGAAAGCCAAGATCGATAACCCTCAAGAAACAGTAACGGGAGTAATGGATCCTGGGCGTACGGGAAGCGAGTGGGGGAGGGGGAGGGGCTGATAGCATTGGTGACTGTATAAGCCCACTCAATGGGACTGAATCTGTATGGGCATGGGTATATTGGACCCTGTAAGATGTAGCCAAGAAACACCCCAAAACACTATTATAGGGGGGAAACAGCATTCCTGGGAGTGGGGTGGGCCTGGGAGGGGATATAGAAGAGCTGATATCAGGAAGTTCAAGAAATAACGAAAATGTCCTGAAACGGAATGCGGTAGCAATGGTGAATACTTCTTTGCTGTGATTGAACAATGGTTTGTTATGATATCTTTAGGAGCTCACAGTGAAATGATTGAAAAAAATTTTTTGATTTAAAAATATATATTTTTTAAAAAGAATGAAAAACCCAACACGCCTTTGGTAGGAAACTGGAGTTATTTAATGCATATAAATTTATCTGCCTTGGCAATTAGTTATGTACAGTTGACGATTGGTGATCAACAGCTGAGGTAAACAACAAACAAACATATACATGAGGTATAAATATAATATTGAAATGCAACAGTATAGTTCATTTCCGTTGCCAAGGTAACAGTGAGTAAAATATTGTGGTGTGTCACCAGCAAGCCCCATGCATCTCTTCCCTCCTGTTGGCTCCTTCCCTTCACCTCCTCTCCCTGATTGGCTTTTAAACAAAAGCGCACTGAGGTGTCTCCCAGCAGCAGTGTGCCTGGTCGGGCGTGACACCCACCAGGTGGTTCGCAGAGCAGGGGATCGGGCACTTTTGTTGCTAAGGATCTTCTTCTAGCCCCTCGCTACTCAGCGGGTGGCAGGGGGCACCCTGAGGTGTGGGTGGCAGGGTCTCCGACAGACACAGCCCCTTTATCAGCACTGGGTGCCATGTGCCCACTGCAGGGCTCTGGGTGGCATGGCGGGCTCTCTGACAGCCATGAAGAGAGGCTGGTGTCTAGGGCAGGGCCAGCGCCTGGTAATTACGTCTCACAAACAGATTTCTCTGCACAAATGAGAGAGAGCCAGCCGGCGCTGGATGGGGGGATTCTGAAAGGCATTGGCAGAAGTGACTTTGCTTGGCTCAGATGGCAAAGGGGAGCCTGCGTTACCTTCTCAGAGAGGCAGGGAGATGAGCCAGGCCCAGGACCGTCACTCAGAGGGGTGGGGGTGGGGGGCTAGGGGGTGGGATTGTTCTTTGCATTATTCTGAGCTCGGAGGCAGCATTTTTATTCCTCTCAATAGAACAATTGCACATTGGGGATAAGAAAAAAAACCCCAATACATGAAGGCACATAGTCCAAGAAGAAGCAAACACACTTATTTAAGTCTTTCTTCTTCTCCCCCCCTGCCCCCTCCCCTCCCACACCAGGTGCTAAGCCTTAACCATCTCTGTCAGGGGCTACCAACATCAAAAGCAATAACTCCAAAAGAACAACGTTGTCCTTGAATCCAAACATAATAATTTACTTTTCTCTCTAGAGCTGGTCGGCTGGAACAAAAGCACGACTTCCGTCCACGCGGAATGGTCCGCGGAGGGTCAGTGTCCTCCGTCTGGACAATAAATAAGGCTCGGACTGGAGCTAGCGACTGAAAGGACTCAAGATTAATCACCATGTCCGTGTTTTTCTCTAAAACTAGTTTAAAAACATAGTTTTGGTCTTAGGTTAATTAAAAAAAAAAAAAGCCAAACAAACAACAACAACAAAACCCTGTGCGTCAGCTGAGTGAATCATAGGTGGGTAAGTCAAAAAGTATTGCTACGGGAGGCACTCCGGTTCATATGCACTCAGGCTTCTTCCAAATGGAATGTCTGTGAGCCAGTCGCTGTGGGCAGTGGGCAGCTACAGGCAAGTTGGCTCAGGGACACGATTGCTTTAGTCTCTGTAGCCCCCCCCCCCAAAAAAAGACCCAATCAAAATAGCCTTCTGAGGGGATCTTGGAGACAGGTAAATTCAAGGCTATGCTCGTTAACTGTTTGGGGGAATGCCAATGGGGTAATCTTGAGCACCGTTTCTTGAAGGACGTGGGGCTGTCACTGGGGATTTGGGGGGAAGAAGTTTGGGGAGGAGGCTACACTGAGGCTTTCTTCTTCCTCCCTTGTGACATGGCTCCTGCAGGGGAGCGAGGCCCATCCCACGAGGATCTTGTTGGGAAACCTCACCCCACTCACCACCCACCCTCCCCCTGATCTAGTTCCTCCCATTTGTTCCCCAAGCTCCACGGACCTCGGAAGGAGCAGGGTTGGAGTCCCTCCTGGGTGCTAAAGCTCCCATTTGACTCGACGCTCCTCAAAGGCGCGGAATCCTTTGGGAAAGGCTTTGTGAGATGGAAACAGCACCCTCAGAAATGGACCCCAACAGAGTCTGCGTCGTCGAGAAGGCCAGGCAGTCTCATTTTGAGGCTGCTGTGGTTTGGTAGGAATACTTTTTGACACCCCCCCCTCACAGCTTGGACTCTTCTCTGTAGCAGAGCATGAATTTCCTGAAGCTCCCGTGGTCCAGTCCTGGGGGGGGGGGGTCACTCTCCCTTTGCTCGCATCCAGGGCTAGAGTCCATGCAGTGAACCGTGGCCACGCAGGCCACCAGCCAAACGGAGAGCCGCCACGCCCACGAGGACTCTGGAGAGCACAGTGGTTGGCGGGCTGAGTGCGTAAATGCAGGGATCAGGCGCAGCTCTCCCGCCGCGGGGCAGCCCGGGGCCAGTGTGGACGCTCGCCGAGTCCTGCAGCCACCTGCGATCCAGCCTTCCCTTTGGCTGCAACTTCCTGCCCGATCCTTTGCTTTAAGATAAAGGGATATTCCGCAGGGTTTGAGAACGTTGGGATTCCATTTCCCTTTGGTTAGCGCATCTTTGGTTGGACAGAAAGGGCCGTGTTTCCACACCGAGCGTGAGCAGCAGACTCTGCTCGGCCCCTGAGACGGCGGGGAGACGGTGGAAAGGAGAGGCTCAGCCAGCCCTCCCTGTGCCCCTTTCAAGGCACAGAACTCCAGATGGAATCGGCATCTTACACACCCACAGGGAGACAGCAGTGCACACACCTGTGTGCAGGCCCACTCTGGACGGACGTTTATTTACAATGAAGGAGGTGCTTCTTGGAAGCTTTTAAATAGCAAACTAGGCGATGCACAAAGAACAACCCATTTAATTTTAGGTAACATAGATAAATGTTCTGATTTTTTTATATAAAAATATATCAGTAGGGCTATAGCCATCTCCAGGAGGGCTAGGATCGGTTCTTATAGATTCTTTATTTCATCTTTTCCCGTTGGGCTTGGCAGTGTCCTTGTGTTTGGCATGCGCCGTGCCCACGGCTCTGTCTGTCTGCCTGTCCGTCTGTCTCTCGCTCGCTCGCTCGTTCTCCTCACGCGTGTTTGGCTGTGCTTCCGCTTCCCTGAGCTTGGTGCCAGAACTTGGCGGGATCTTGCTCAGATCTTTGTTTCTGGCCCCTCAGCAATGAGGGGCTGGAAAGAGTTTCGGATCCGGGCGACTTCGGCCGTGCACAGATGACCAAAGACCTTGCTGTACCACTCTGGGGAGTGACCCCTGCGGGGAGAGAAGCAGAAAGGGGCGCATGTGTCTGTGCCCTAAATCAGGTCGACCTGCCCAGGCACCCTGGGGTTTGGGGTCTGTCTGCAAACTGCTCTGGGATGACACCTGGAGGGTCCAAGGACCCTTTGCCTGCCATTGGGTCCATTCAGGGCAACCCTGTAAGTGAGGTTGTCACTCTTGATGGGAACAGACAGCCTCGTCTTTCTCCTGAGGAGCGGTGGGCGGGTTTGAACACCAGTCTTGCCATGAGCAGCTCAGAGCACGACACGGGGCACCGCCAGGGTTTCTCAGAAAAGCCAATACATGACGATGATTATCTACCCAGTATAGCCATGAGGGGTGAGACGTTGGGTCCTCACGGCCGGTCCCCACTTACTTGAGGTCCACCCTGCAGACGTGGGTCAGCCGGGACTTCCCAGAGCCGCAGGGCTCTATTAGGTACTGCGATGCCATCACAGTCCCACGCACGCTTCCCATGGGCCGGGCTTCCTCATGCTCCACCGACATGGATACCAGGGCGCACGTGCCCTTGGGCAGATCCGTCCTCCAGGTCCTGGGGCAAAGCAACCGCGCGGCTCAGAGCTGGCCACCCACTGCCAAGCCCGAGCCCTCTGGGTCATGGCCACCATGTTCAGAGCAGCCCTGGTGGGGCAGTAGCTAGGTGCCCATGCCCACCCAGAGGTGTCACTGGATCGGCACCCGAGTGGAACCCCGGGCCTCAGGCCACGCTTCTGGGGCCAACCTCGTTCTCCGCCTGCCAGGAGTGCCTGCTGCCCGTCCAGCGTGCCCCGCTCCGTGAGGGCATGCACAGCCACACAGTCCAACCTCGGAAGTGGCACTGACCGGAACGGGGAGAGCGAGGCAGCCTGAAGGCCCGGGCAGTGGGGGCAGAGGGCCCGGGACGGGCTCAGCCAGTGCAGTAGACACGCAGCAGATCTTCCCCGGCCTCTGTTTGGAGACAGGAGCCAGAGCTGCGGCCCAGGGAGCTGCGGGAGCCCCCGGGAGAGGGCCAGGCGAGAGGTCTGAGCGAGGAGTCACAGCATCGGGCACCACTGAGGACCACACCAGAACCCCAAACCCATGGCCGCCCAGTCGGTTCTGACTGTGGGACAGAGCAGACCTGCCCGCAAGACTGTCTCTCCCGTGGGGGGAGCCGGCCTCAGCTTCGCCCTCGGAGCAGCTGGCGGGTTTGAACCTTCAACCTCGCAGTGGCTGCCCAGTGCCAGGATCACGGCACCGCAGCCCGGGCGGCTCACCTGAGGACCACGAAGTCCCGGGCAGGGTGGGGGTCCATTGTGTTCAGCAGGTACTGGTAGACCTCCGTGTGCTTGTCCAGGGCTTCCAGAACCTTCCACTGCACAAAGTCTTCATCCCATAGATGGCGCTCCCTCAGCACCCGGTTCAGGACGACGGACGGGGGCGCCTCCACCTCCACCGACGCCTTCCACAGCTTCAGCGGGTGCCCGTCCCCCACCTTGGAAGGATGTGACCAGAGAGCTGGTTAGAGGTGACCTGGCCCCACTGTGACCCCGCCGGGCCTCTGCCTGCACAGCCCTTGGGAGCAGTGACCCTATGTGCCTCAGGCCTGCGACTCAACCACGCCGGTACCGGTGCCGGTCCTGCCACCACACTATTGATGACAGGGCTGCCGACACCGGCACTCACAGCGCTGACCACGCAGCACACACACCTCCAACCCAGCTGGCTCTTAGCAGCCCTCCTCCGACACTGGGGGCCCCGGGATGCACTCGGGAAGGACTCGGCTGCTCACTGAGAAGGTGCGTGTTCAAGGCACTCTTGCACCTGGGAAGAAACGCCTGGAAAAGCTAATTCTGACAAAGGGTTAAAACAAATGACACCAGAGGCTTGGGCCCGCCCCACGGTGCCTCTGCAGAGAGGCACCTGCTTCCCAGACAGCACTGCTGCGTGTCAGCGTGCCCGTTTTACAGAGGTGAACACAAAGGCACGGGGGCCGGTAAACTGGCCAAGGGCACACAGCTACGTGGCAGTTGGGATCGAGGTAGGGGCACTTGTGGGTCTCTCAGCTGGTGTGTTTGCACCCTCTCTGTACCCAGAGCCCAAGCTGGCCCGGGCTAGACACTCAGTTCTCACTCAGGCAGGCCCACGTGTCCAGAGAACAGCACTCTGCAGGGTTCCGGGGCCAGGAACTCGTGGACGCTCAGGTGGCCTGTCCCACCTACCTCATCGCTCAGTTCCCACAAGCCCACCTGCTAGTGACTTTCTCCTTCCAGAAGTTCAGAAGCTGTGCTTCCACCCCCAGAGGCAAATAGAGACTTTCCCCAAAACCAAACCCACTGCCATCGAGCAGAGGCTGACTCACAGCGAGCCTGTGGGTCAGGGTGGAACTGCCTCTGTGGGTTTCCGGGGCTGGGGCGCTGCAGGAGCAGACAGCCCCCTCTTTCTCCTTCAGAGCCTCTGGTGGATTTGAACCGCCGACCTTGTGTTAGCAGTTCAGCGGGTGGATTCTGACGTGTAGCGACCCTGTGGGACGGGGTGGAACTGCCCCAAGCTCTTCACGGGGGTCTCTTCTTCCTTTTGCTGCTAGCCCCACCCGCCGGCCCCTCTGCCTCTGAGCCAGGGTCGCCTCACAGCAGCTTCTGTAGGGTTCCCTCGGCTGCAGCCCTGGCAGGAGCAGGCGGCCTCCTATTTCTCCTGCGGCATGGCTGGTGGGTTTGAACTGCTGACCTGCGACCAAACTGAGGTCTCTCCAAGGTTGGGAGCAACTTGCAACATGGCCCCTTGTGGACAGGGTCCTGGCTACAGATATCCAGGCCTTTCTGCCAAGGTGCCTGTGGGTGGACTGGACCCGCCAGCCTTTGGGTGGGCAACAGGACACTTAACTGCTAGAGCCACCCCAGCCCAGAAACCGGATACTGTGAAGGGGAGTCCTCTCAGACAGAAGAGAACTGATCCCCAGGGATTCTGGGGGCAGACAGCCTCATCCTTCTCTCACGGAGCAGCGGGTGGGCTCGAACCGGTGACCTTTATGCTAAGTAGGGGAGTGCTGAACCCACAGTGGCACCAGGGCTGGCTCTGAGACACCCAGGGACTCTGAAGCCGCATCGGGAGTCCCTGCTGGCTCGAGGTGGCCCCGGGGGTGACTGCTGCATTACCTTCTTGAAGGCCAGGTCTGCGTTGTCTAAGCTGGGGCAGGCGACCCAGCCCTTAAACTTCTCCTTGGCCTCCTTCTGCAGGCCCTGGACCAGGTGCTCCAGGTACGTGTGCACCGTGGCCCCGCCCTCCTCCAGGTGCTTGCCCAGGTCGTTCAGCGTGGGAGAAGGCGTGTCGGCGTCCAGGTATGCCTTCTTCGACTGTGCCACCATCTCCAGGGGAACCTGGGCCAACACACGCAGGGAAAGGTCGCACTCAGAGCTGAGCCAAGGCCGGCTGACCGCTGAGACTGCCCGTGGAGGGATGGGGGCCCAGGCTGTGGGCCATGTGTGGGCGGGGTGTTCGATGGGCTTTGCCCGTGCTGGGAGGGAGGGTGGGGGTGGGCAGTGGCTTCACAAAGTCAGGAAGCACACAGGTATTTCTGAGGGGGACCGTGAGAGCCAGGTGTCCACCTCCGGCGGGGCCGTCAGTTTGTCTGTCTCTCTCTGTGAGGGGGGATGTCTGAGCTCTCCTCTCTGACAGGGCCATCTGTCTGTCTGCCTGTCTCTGACAGGGCTCCCTGAACACTCCTCTGTCTCACTCTCTCTGAGGGAGAGAGATTGCACCCTCTCTCTCTGATACAGCTCCCCACCTTTGCAGGCTCGACAGCATCATTCTAGCCACCGCCTCCGGCCCCTCCTCATTTTGCGTTTGGCGCATGTCAATGCGCACTCACTGCGCGTATGTTTATTGTAAACACAGAGATGTGTGTTTATTCCCGCTCGGTGGCACATGTGCTCAGCCCACCGTGAACAGCATTCAAGCAAACAGACCCAAGACCCAAACCACCAAATGCAGCCCTGGAAGAGCCTGCCCTTGTTAGCGTGCCCGGCCCCCGTGGGCCGGTGCCGATGCTAACCAGGAGGAGCACCTGAAGCCAAGCCCGGCGTCTGCAGTAGCCCAGTGGCTGCGTTTGTGAGTGCCTGTGGATTCTAACACATGGGCTCACCTGAGTCAGTCCTGGGGGTCAGGCCAGATATGACACAATGTGGCAGGGTGATTGCACTCCTGAGAACTGTTGTCATGGCAACCCTGGCAGCCTTGAACCGTCAGAGCCCTATTGCGTGCCTTGGTCGGGAGGCAAGGCTAAGGGAAGTCTAGCTGTCATTGTATCCGGAACCAACAGTGTTCGTCGACTGTGTGGCAGCCACCCCAGGCGTCTTGCGTCCCCTGTCAGAGTCGTTAGGGAGGGTGGCGAGAGCCTGCCACTGCTCACCTCAAACAGTTGGTCACACTCCACGATCATGTGGGCCAGCCCCTGGGCGGCCGCCAGGTTCTCACTGAGGTCCCTCTGGTCTGGCTTCCCCGTGGCGTATTTCTTCTGAATCACTCTGCAATCGGACCGGCGTGTCACCAGCAGGAACAGAACGACCGGCCGCTCCTCCTGCTCTCTTCTCGGACCCAGCTCCGCCCAGAGGCCAGCTGCTCTCAGTCCAAAGAAGAGCAATGTCCTGGCTGCCCAGAGGCACTGGGCCAGCCCGGCAGTCTGACTGCTCACGACTGGAAACCTCAGAAGACTGGATGGCAGGCGTGGGCATGGTGGTCCCCAGAGATGCCCCTAGTGGGACCAGAGTTGGCTCTGTCTGTGCCTGGGAGCGACGAGGCTCGGGCTGGTGGCAGGCGCGTTCTGGCTGCAACAGGGTGCTGGCAGACCCTCCGTAGAAACAGAACGTGCAGCACGCAGGTTCCCATGGTTCGTGAACTTAGTGCCTGGGTGGTGCAGACAGTTAAGCGCTCGCCTGCTTGGGGTTTAAATCGACCTGGGGTGCCTCCCAAGAAAGGCCTGGCTATCTGAATGGCCACAGCGCCTATGAACCAGGGGGCCCTGACACACGGCGGGGCGCGATGAGTTGGGATGGGCTGGATGGCGGTGAAGAGCCGCCTCGCACGGGGCCAGTCCCTGCGTCCTGCAAAGGTTAATGTGGTTGACAGGGAACCAACCCCCTCCCCCAACTCACGGCCGTCGAATCGATTCTGACTCACAGCAACCCTGTAGGACAGGGTAGAACTGCTCTGTGAGATTCTGAGGCTGCCACTCTTAACAGGAGTAGAAAGCCTCGTCTTTCTCCTGCGGTGTGGTCGGTGGTTTCGAACTGCTGAGCTTGCAGTTAGCAGCCCAATTAGTAACCACGCCATCGCCCAGAAACCAACAAACTCTCTGTCGTCGAGTCAATTCCGACTCACAGGGACCCTGCAGGACAGAGTGGAACCGCCCCTGCGGGTTTCCGAGGCTGTTAATCTTCACAGGAGTAGACAGCCTCATCTGTCTCCCTTGGAGCGCCTGATGGGTTTGAACTCCTGACCTTCCCGCTAACAGCCTGACTCATAATCCGCTATGTGGAAGAATGTCCCGGCATGCTACTTCCAAGAGATTGGCCCTGAAGAGCTCCTGAGATGCAGGGTCTTCTTCTGGGGACACTTGTGAACTGCCGGGGGAAACCCACCTTGAGGCGCTTTCTTTCTTCAGCAGATTCAGGTGGAAAAGGGAGGGGGCCAGGCACACTGCCAGGTTCATGGGCGTCATCTGGTTCTCCTGCACCAGGCTGACCACGTCACTCAGGAAGCACAGCAGCGTCTGCAGGACCTCCCGGTTCTCGTCGGCCAGCAGCAAGATGGCGGCCTGCACCGCCTGCAGCCACTGCTCCTTGGGGACATCTGAGGGAACGAGGGGGCCAGGCGGTCAGCGGGGAACTGCCACAGACAGAGCCAGCCATCCAGACAGCCAGGACATGCCCCATGGGAGGGAACTGGTCCAGCGGGGGCCCAGTCCAGGGGGGCTTCAAATGGGTTCCACACGGGGCAGACGCCGCCATTCCCCAAAGGGCCACGCTTGGATCTGCAGGGTAACCTGTTTTGCCCGTGGCAGCATTTTTATCCAAGGGGTATGGTGGAAAGGCTGGCGGTTCAAATCCCCGGTTGCTCCGTGGGAGAGTGACGAAGCAGTCTGTCCATGTACAGAAGGCAGTCCGGGGACCCGAGGGGGCAGGTCTACTGTCTAGGGTTTCCACGGGTCAGAGTGGACTCCCCAACAATGGGTTTTCCGTGAGCACATTGAAAGCTCCGGCTTTTCAGCCAGCAGATGAATGCTTAATGATCATGCCACCAGGACGGCCCTCTGTGTGCCCTGCGGGCTCCCAGGGAGCAGCTGGGGGGTTGAACCTCGGGCCTTTGGGTCAGCAGCTCAGTGCTCTAACCACTGCGCAACCAGGACCCCATCTAACCCCGAAGAGCGCGGTCCTGTCCGGGCTCTAGCAATGGGCACAGCCCCTTCACTTGACCCCCCACTTTGCCTGGTGGTGGGTGACTGCCCCTCGTGCTGTCCCCCATGAGGTCAGCAGTTCCGGTCTGCGAGCCGCCCCCGGGAGAAAGACTTCTGTCTTCATCAAGACTGACCACTCCGGAGCCCACAGGGGCAGTTCTCGTCCGTCCCCGGGCTCCCTGTGAGTGGGGACTGCCTGGGTGGCAGTGAGCTGTCCTACGGGGTCGCTGGGAGGGGCAGTGGGTTTGGGTTAAAGGGCTCTGTGGGTGAGGCGCGGGCCTGTGAACGGGAAGGTCTGCAGTTCAAACCCACTGGGTGCCCTGAGGGAGCAAGAAAAGGCTGTCTGCTCCTGTGAAGACGTCCAGTCTCGGAAAGCAGAGCGGGCAGTTGTGCTCTGCCTGGTCGTGATGGCAGTGTGTGTGTGTGTGTGTGTGTGTGTGTGGCGGGGGGGAGGGGGTTGTGGTTCTCAGTGGTTTACACTTGGCTAACCAGAAGCATTCAGCAAGAGGAAGAGGAAGGCAGGGCTGCCCGTCCACTCCCCAAAGGTGACACCCTCGGGCAATACTTCAAGGTGGCCTGGTGCCCACACGCCAGGACACTGTTGCTATTCCGACTCTCTGGTCCCCCTGCGACAGCCCCGCGACCCGGGGTGCCCAGGCCGGCACTCACACTGGTAGATGTGCAGGAAGGTGTCGCTGAGCTTGCTGGTGAACAGGGGCTCCGGAAGGTCCCGGAAGAACTGCTTCACCATGTCGGCCACATCGTAGGCCGACTGTTCGTCGTAGCTGACGCTCCGGGGGAAGCTCTCATTCATCTGGCGCAGGGCTTGGATCCGGGACTTCACACCGGACTTCCGGAAAAGGCCCACCTGGAACAGGCCACAGGACCCGTTAGTGGACCCGTGGGAAGTTCCGGTACAATCCGAGTGGGGCATTCACAAGTGGTCAGGCAGGCAGGTGGTGACCACTAGGGGTGCCCAGGACCCCCTCTCTGTGCCCAGGAAAGCCCCCTCTCAGTGTGAAACAAAGGGGAGGGGTGTGGCTGCTTTCACCCTGCAGAGGCATTGGGGTGGGAGGTGGAGGGGTGGTGGTGGTGGTGTTGGGGGTGGCAGGCTACGGAAGGTGTCAGCGGATGACAGGCTGCCCCTTTGTGTGTGGTAATGAACACAGGTTCCTCTTTGATGGTTCTTTGCATGCCATGGCTTAGCACCTGGGTCCCACAACCCGGGTCCTCAGGCCTGTTTCCTGAGAGCAGGGAACAGCGTCTTCTTCTCCTTAAGTTTGGGATGAGTTGGAAAACACAATTCCCGATTATGTTTAGACAAGCTTCCCTGGAGACCCTGGAGAATGTCTAGGTTCCCCTGGCAGCGACTCCCAGGAATGAGGGGATGCCGCGCATCTGTCGGAGCACACACTGAGCTGCTAAACACAAGGTCAGCGGTTCAAACCCACCAGGCACCCCGAGAGACACAGGCAAAGCTATCTGCTCCTGTGAAGACCCCCAGTCTTGGGGACCCTCCACAGGGGCTGAGGTGAGGCGGCAGGATCCGAGGGCAGTGCTTCTGGTTAGTTATGCATCTCCTTCTCTTAGCGGGAATGGAGGGCAAGGCTTGCTTCTGTCACGCGGCTGAGAGAGTTCAGAGCACCGGCTTCCCGGTGAGCAGCTCAGCGCTTAACCGCTGTGCCACCAGGGCCCAGATCACGAAGATGACAGCTTAGGAGACTGTGGGGCAGCCCTGTTCTGTTACGCAGGGTCGGTGACTGACACAGCTGCTGCAGCAATGAGCTCACCACCAGGAACCGTGGTGAGCACGGTGCAGGACCGGGCGGGCACGCTGCCTTCTGATTTGCACATGGTCGCTGTGGGTCAGAACCGCTGGGTCGCACCCAACCACACAACCAGCCTTTGCCTTCTGGGCGGGCCAGGCGTCTGTGGTGCTCAGACGGAACACTTGGAGGAGACCCCGGGTGTTCGTATAGTGCAGGGGGCCCTGGTGGCACCGTGAACAGGCCCTTGGCTGAGACCCGCCGCTGCTCTCAGAGGGAAAGGCCAGGCTGTGCGCTCCTGAGAAGACTGACGACCCGGAGCCTCGGGGCAGCTCTACTGGGTTCGTGGGGCGTCCCTGAGCCCCTTTAGGCGCTGGGAAAGCACACGTGCCCACCTGGACGCCCTGCCACAGCCACCTGTGCAGGGAGGTCTGGAACCAACCCCAACGTCCCCGAGGCCCGGTCGTAGATTCTGCCACCAAGAGCACCTGCCAGTGGAGAGGGTGGCCCTGTGCTGTGTCCTGGGGTGGGCGGGGTTGTGCCTCGCTTCCTGCTCACTCCCCTCCCCGCCGTCCAGTGGACACTGACTCACAGCCATCCCACAGGACAGGGTAGAACTCCCTCCGCCCCCGCTCCAGGTGTCCGACGCTGAAATTCTTTAAGGGAACACAGTCTCATTTTTCTCCCGTGGGCTGGCTGGTGGGTTTGAACTGCCGACTGGCTGGTCAGCAGCCAGGTGTCCCCACGGAGCCGCCCGGGCCCTTCTTCCCGCACAGCAGGCCGCGTGGCCATACCTGGTCGAGGCAACTGTGGCGCAGGTATCTCAGTGCCTGCTGGATGCTCTGAGGCAGGGGCTGGCCCGTCCGCTGCACGTGGACCGTCAGGGGGACGCCGAAGACCGTTCTGTCTTTGTAGTCGGGGACCTTCATCCTCTTCATGAACTTCGGCACGGACCTAGGGTTCGCAGAGCCCTGTCAGACGGGGGCAAGGTGGGGAGGGGCAGGGACAGACACAGCCAGGTGGGGGCAGCTCTGCTGGAGTGTGGACAGACCACCTTCTGGCTGGGCCACATCTGCCCCTTTAAATGCCTGTTCCCACTGACTGGTCCACTTTCACGCTGTGGATGCAGACTCACCCTGGAGGGAGTCATGGGGACAAAGGGCAGGCCCTCGCGAGTTCAGGAGCATGGGCAAGGGTCCCGGGAGCCCTGGGATGAGCCTCCCTCCCCCTGCACCACGAGGTGGTGCTCTGTACGCACCATGTCCAGCTGTGCTTGCTGGACGTGGACTGCCTGTCCATGATGGCCGTCAGACGCAGCAGAGAGAGGCGTTGCAGCAGGTTCAGCTGGCCGGCTGTCTGCAAGCTGATGGGGGACGAGGCCATGGACAACGGCAGCTGGTTGGGGAGCTGGAGGCTGTGCCAGCGCAGTCTCCTGGAGCAGAGGGACGGGGTATGGATAGGGAACTCAGAAAGGGGCGTCGGAACACTTCCCAAGCCAGAGCCCCTCCGAGCCCAGCCTGTCCAGTCCGGCGTCCACCAACCTGGGAAAGGTGACCTCCCCGCTTTCCCCAGAGGCTGGAGCTCCAGCAATGTCACTGCATTCTATCTGCCCCGAGATTCAGCCGCCCAAATGCTGAGGCAGCTTTGACTAATGGACACACACACACACACACACACACACACACACACACACACACAGGGAGAGGAGGGAGCCGGCCAACGGAAGACAGGGAGGGAGGGAGGGAGGGAGGGAGGGAGGGAGGGAGGGAGAGAAAGAGAGCGAAAAGAGAAGAGGAGAGAGGAGAGAGGAGAGAGGGGAGAGAGAGAGAGAGAGAGAGAGAGAGAGAGAGAGAGAGAGAGAGAGAGAGAGAGAGAGAGAGAGAGAGAGAGAGAGAGAGAGAGAGAGAGAGAAGATGGAGAGAAAAGGCAACAGAGAGAGGAGAGAAAAGAGACAGGGAGAGAGAGAGGAGAAAGAAGATGGAGAGAAAAGATAACAGGAGAGAAAAGATGAGAGAGAGAGAGAGAGAGAGAGAGAGAGAGAGAGAGAGAGAGAGAGAGAGAGAGAGAGAGAGAGAAGAGAGGGGGTGGGAGGAGAGGAGGGAGAGCTGAGATAGCCAAGGTGGGTGAGCAGATGCTCCGGCATCTGGAGACCGTGGCAGGGCCCTGTGGTCCTCTGTGGATGGGAAGCCGTGTCTGACCCCACAGCCACCAGAGGCTGAAGCAGCACGCTGTCTCACCGCTCCCAGACGCCAGTCCCTGTGGGGTCATGGTTCTGGGGTTTTCCATTAGGGATGTTTTAACGAATACTTTCCAAGGTCGCAGGGAGGGCCTGGTGTCCTCGGCCTGGGTCTGGGTTATCCAGGATTCCCCACTGGGCTGAGCGTTGTGTGTGGCCCCTTAAAGCCCACCACACCACTGCCATCGAGTCGATGGATAACTGTCCCTGTGGGTTTTCCAAGGCTGTCACTCTATGGGAGCAGACGGCCCCAGCTTTCTTCTCCCTTGGACCAGCTGGTGGGCTCGATCTGCTGACCTTGTGGCTCCTAGCCCAACACATCACCCGCCACAGCACCAGGGCTCCTTGCTGGGCCCCTAAGAAGCTTGACAACAAAATGAGACGTTTTGAAATAAAAATACATTTGGAAAAGGGTGTGTGGGGATGAGTTTGGATCCAGGAACCATCACATCCTTGGTCCTCAGAGCCGGTTCTGGCCCAGTGTGCTTCCCGGGGTGGGGCTCTCTTGGAGCGGACTACCAGAACTTTCTTCCAGCCACCTCTGGGTGAGTTGGAAGCCCAACCATTTGGCCAGTGGCTATAGCTTAACTGTTCCCAGTGCCAGGGACTCAGCAATACAGTAACTGCTTCTTAGCAACATGAGCGGATGCCTACAACAGACAGCAACGTCCAAACATGCAGGTGACTGGGGTCTGAAAGACTCATGAGCAGCCGCCTATGGTGTCAATGCTGTCTCCCCATCGGAGGAGAGATGGGTGGAAACCCGAAAGACTCTGGAAACCATGAGGCCACAGACTCAGGGACCACTGAGCCCTCAGTCTCCACAGCCCGGGAGCAGGAGCAGCAGCTGGTGCCCGGCACCCACTCCCTGCTGCTCTGAAAGCGATCCTCTTAGAAGGTCCTGGGTGGAGTAGGAGGAAAAGATGTGGAATGGACCCCCACATCCTGAAAGGGACGAAGCTCACTGGACAGCTGCAGACTGGCAGAACCCCGCAGCCTGGCCCTGAGTCACCTTGCAGGTCTGGACCTGAACTCACCTCTGGGGCTCCATTTCCAGCCTGACCACAAGCAAGTCTGTGAGGGGAACAGTAAGACTAGGGAGCTACCCCCCGTCTCCCCCCCCCAACACCCTGCTTGAGAGGGGCAGGGAGGCCCTGACCCCAGGACAGCGTTCAGAAGGTCTGGGGAGGAGGAATGGACACGGGAGGCAGCGTGGGAGCAGTGTTCCAGGCGAGGCGGGCAGGTAACGTCCAGGTGAGGGGATGCACCACGGGGGGAAGACCCCATCAAGGAGAGGGAACACTTGGGTTGCTGACGGGGACACGGGTCTGCTCTGTGAAGCTGCACTCGATTCCCATGGGAGAGTTTTTCCTTTTTGTCTTTCAAAAGACAAGGCCAGCACAGGTGACGGCCCTGGCTCTTAAGCATCATGAGGTCCTGCTCCGGAGAACAGGTACAAAGGGCCCACATAGGCCTGAGGACACACGGCTACTGAAAAGGGCGCACACACAAGCAGGAGCAGCCTGGCCGGCGGCACGCTCCACCAATAAGTGACTGGGAAGCACGTCACGCTCGCCACCCACCTGTTGGGTCTGGTCAGTGAGGCCCCCACTCCGGAGTCCCTCCTCTCTCGCCCCCCCGGGGCCTCGGGGTCCGCTAGCGATGTCCCGTCCCGGTCCCCATCGCTGGGCGTGGACCCGCTCTCTGAGACTGAGTTGCCTTCGAAGTCTAAGGTGATCTGAGCAGGTGGTGGGAAGGGGGGCTCCGTGGGACCGGGGCCCAGCTCCGGCAGGATGTCCCTGGACCAGTCATCCACCACCTCCTGCAGCCCGCTGACCTGCTGCACAATGTCTTCCAGGTGCGGGCAGAAGTCGTCCTGGCCCAGGTCCAGCAGGTCGCCCGTGCTGGCGTACAGGTGGAAGCTGGGCACGTTGTCGTAGATGCTGATGCGGCTCTCCCGCGAGCTGGATGCCATCAGCCGAGACTCACTGCCGCCGGCGTCCTGCTGTCGGCCCAGGCCATCCGCTCTCCAGTGGGCCCCGCTGCCGCTGTCCGTGGGTGCCAGGCTTTCGATGGATAGCGCCTTGGGGAACGTCCCTGGCTTGTGGTCCTTGGGGATGTGTACCAGCAAGTCCTCCTGGGATCGGCAGGCAGATGAGCGGCCCTGGGTGCCAGGCACCCGCAGCGCCGTGCCCGCCAGCACGTCCAAGTCTTCTAGGTACAGGCCTCCTCGTTTGCTGGCCTCCTGGCGCCTGGGCTCCGGTGGGCCGGGGGTGCTGGGGGTGCTGCCGCTGAGCTGAGAGTCCGGGCTGTGGGCCGGCCCCTTGGTGGAGGCTCCTGGGCCTGGGTCCTGGAAGTCCCAGGTGGGGGGCAGCAGGGTGTCCTGCTGTAGCAAGGGCCCGCCGATGGCCAAGCCCCAGGTCCCCCCGGGCCCCTTGTGCTTCCCAGGTCCCCCTCGGGTTCGCAGCCCCTCCATGCGTTTCAGGATGGACTTGGCTCTGGTCCTCCCTGACTTCTCATTCTTGGGGGGTCCCGGGGAGTGGGCAGTGCTTCGGGGGGATGTTGCCAGGTGGCTGCCGGTGGCTGCGGCGTCCAGGCTGGACAGGCCTTCGGTGGTGTAGAGCTGCGGGGGGCAGTCCCAGGGCTCGTGGCTGGCGCTGGGTGCCCCTGGCTGGGCCCTGCCCTCGCTGCTCACGCTGCCCGCGCTGCTGCCGCTGTGCAGAGAGGAGACCTCGGGCTCGCTCAGCTCCGTGAGCATGCTCTCCGTGCTCTGGGCATCCCGCATACTAGCGCCGCCCGGTGGCCCCGCCCCCTCTCCAGCGCCGGCGAGCAGCGGGTGCAGGTCGTCCACGCGAGACCATCGGCGGCTGGTCCTCTGGAAAGTCCACTTGTTGCTGAGGCAGAGGTCGTCCTCATCGGAGGCGTCGCTCTGAAACGCAGCAAGCGAGAGGCGCCGTTACTCAGGCCGGGGCTGCTCCAGCCAGCACCCCTAGCCTGTCCTCCTTCCATCACTCAGCCACGGCCTGGGGTCTAGCAACGCCCCAGCCCAGCCCGGCCAAACCCACTGCCACTGAGTGACCCTGCAGGATTTCCCATGTGCCTCCTAGCCTGCCCTCTTTCTACGACCATGCAGCTGCCTGGGGTCTAGCAAAAATCCTTGTCCAAACCCACTGCCACTGAATCCATTCCACAGGACAGCGCAAAGCTGCCCAGGGTCTCCCACCCCACCCCACCCCCCGCCCCACTGTCACCACGTCCATTCTGACTCGCAGTGACTCTACAGGACAGCGCAGAGCTTCCCCGGTGGGTTTCCTACCTACTTTGCTATGCTATTGGGCTGATTCTGTCCCACGGCGACCCTGGAGGACAGGGACACCTCCGTAAGGCTGTTGAGGTTGTACATCTTTACTATGAGAGCAGACAGCCTCATCTTTCTCCCTCGAGTGCGCCTGGTGGTTTTCAATTGCTGATCTTGCGGTGAGCAGCCCAGTGCTTAATCCGCTGGGGCTCCCTGGGCAATCCTGTTTACAGGGGCAGATTTCTGGCCCCTCCCCTGGAGCCATTGGATTGGAAGCAGAAATCCAAACGAAACCTGCTGCTGTCGAGAAGATGCCAACTCACAAGGACCCCGTGGTGCCGACCAGAGCTGTCCCACAGTGTCTCTAAGGCTCCCGCCAGGGCATCTCCCCATGGAGCCACTGCGGGAATCTGGACCACGGACCTTCCTGAGCCACTATGGTGGTTACATAGTTTCATGTCAACTTGAAGCTCTACACACGAGCAGGGGTGGTCGTCAGCCTGTCCATCAGGTCACAACCGGATAGTGGCTCCTTGTGGGCGTGGCTTTCTCACAAGGAGGGTCCTGGGAACACCCTCCTCTCTACCTTCACCTTCCTGCTGCCAGAGCCCTGGGGATGCGTCCACCGCCACTGCACCCAAAGACTTTGCACCCACCGGCCGGGGATCTCCCTGTGTTCTGCACCATGGCTGTGGGTCTGAAGAGGGACTGATGGACTAGTATCGGACTTACTTATGGACTTGAGTTGGACTGGACTGGGATTTTTTTTAAGTAGATATAATGGCTTCTTGATAGAAAACTCTTTCTTACACAGATGAGTGTCGCCGGATTTGTTTCTCTAGTCAACCGAGCTTAAAGCTGCCACCAAGCTCTTTGGATCCTTGCACTTGCTGGGTCTGAGGGCGCTGCTCTAGGAATACTCACTTAAGGTCCTATCATCTCCCCTCCCCTCCCTCCATTAGGGGTACACTCGTCACAAGCCGGTGTGGTTTCATGTTTTGATCATATTTGCACCCCAACCCCCCTGGTGACACCACTGTCCCTGCCCCTGACTGGGAATAAAACACAGGCCACACCCACCAGTCAGGGGTTGAACTGTCTTCCCCCTAAAACATATACTGAAGTCCCGTGACTGCGGGCTTGTTGGGAGAGGTAATTGGGTTCAGATGAGCTCATGGGGTGGCTAACTCCGCAGGACCAGTGTCCCCATGAGGAGAGGGGAAGGGTCACAGACACAATTAGAATGCCATGTGCCGATGGTGGCAGATGGTGGCGGCCCCTGGGCGCTGAGCCTACAAGATGCAGAAAGGCCGGGGTTGCTAGCCACCCCAGCCAAGAAGAGTGTGCAACACAGTCACCCTGAGACCTTCTGGGGACGGCAAGAGACTGGGCTTCCCCTGTCCCCAGCCACCAGGCTCTGCTCATCTCTTGCAGCCGCCTGGTAAGAGAAGGACAGCGGGCCATGGGGTTGCTGGCGGGATCCAATGAGATCGTGCATGCACCTCATTCCTGCGTCACGACCTGCTTGCCATTTTCCCAGCTTGTGCAATCGCGTATCCGCCTTTACACATTCGCACACCTTTGTAAATGGCTCGGGCCCGCCTCCCCGCTCCCGTCAGTGGGTCCTAACGTGGAGGCCTGTGTGCTGCTGGAAGCTGTGTCACCGGTATTTCACACACGGGCAGGTCACCCAAAGTGGACAGGCTTCAACAGAGGGTCCAGACTAAGGAAGGCGTCTGTGGAAAGGGCCATCCAGGGCTGAAGGATTAGCCACTGGAAACTTAATGGGTTGCAGCGGAGGGACCACTGTCTGATTCAGCACCCGCAACGTGAGCCCCCTGGCTTGGCAGACCCTCGAAATGAATCTGGGGAAGAGCTGTCTCCTTGGAGTGGAGTCGACCGGAACGCTGTGGATGGAGCGAAGCTTCGGAATCTTCACTTGCTGATGGGACACGGCTCAAAATGAGCAGAAACTGTCGAAGACATTCATTCATAGCTGGAGTGTGTAATGCACGAAGTGTGCATCTAGGGAGATCGGAAGTAGTCAAAAATGAAGTGGAGCACAGCAAGATGGATCGACATCCTAGGCATTCCTGGCCCGGCCATTTTGAATCAGACCGCCGTGCGGCTTAGTAAGCCGAGAAGGACCAACTCAGGGGAATGATGTCACACTCGTCATCAAAAGGACATTTCAAGGTCAGTCTTGAAGTGCAATCCTGTCTGTGATAGGTCACATGTGTACACCTACACGGAGGAAGACCAGTGACGATAGATTCGATTCAAACTAACGCAGCGCCTGCTCGGCATTCTGGCAGCTCCTCTCGTCTAGAGTCGGCCCAATGTGCCGGCAGGGGACACTGACCATCCGGTGCCTGGAAGGTGGAGGGTACGACAAAGAGGAAGGGCAAGATGGCCTTGGTAATGGAAATGAAGCTGGAATTCTGCAAGACCAAGGATTTCTTCGTGGCAAACACCTTCTCTTACAACATAAATGGCAGCGTTACAATGTGGACCTCACCAGGTGGCACACACAGGAATCAGGTGCACGACACCTGTGGGAAGAGACAATGGCCAGGGGCTGCCCGGGCCACAGACATCCACTGCTCAGGTGCACGCTCAGCTGCAGCTCAAGAAAACAAAGACGCGTCCACGAGAGCCCCAGTCAACCCTGCAGACCCGTCACCTGAGGTCTGAGAACTCCTCACCAACAGGGTTGACGCAGGAACACCGACGACAGACGACCTGATGAGCTGGGTGAGATGACATTTAAAAACATATTGTGCGCTCGACACAACAGATGGACGGATGTATGGATGGTGACATGGGCTGCAAGAGCCCCCAGTAAAATGATTTTTTAAAAAAAGACATCAGAAAACTGTTAAAAAGATCGGAGAGAAACGACCAAAGTGGATGTCAGAAGAGCCTCCACAACTTGCTCTTGATCGTAGAGTCGCTGAAGCAAAGTGATGAAGTGAAAGAGCTGCAGAGAAAATGTCACAGGGCGGCTCGACTAGCGGCCAGTAAAGTGTCGTGATGACATGCACCAAGACCCGGGGTTGGAAAGCCGACGAGGAAGCTTGGGATCCCTCAAGCTGGAAGAGCGGATTCAAGGGAAGGGAGGTTCCCTAGGGGAGGCGGCCTGCTTCCTATATGCGTGGACATGTGGCAAAGCTTGCTTGCCCTCTTGCTGGGTCTGGCTCTTGCATCTGGCTCATTGACCTTCAGTTCTTTGGACTGAGCCATCAGCCTGCCACATTGGCCGCCTGCCCCGAGAGTCTTTAGTTGCCCGCCATCTGACGCGAGCGTGGACTCCAGGCGGTCACCAGCCTGTCCCCTTCCTGCCCATCTTGGGGGTTCATCAGCCCCCATACCTGTGAGAGTCAGGAGACGTCTCAAGCCTGACACCTACCTGACCCAGGGACTTGGAATCTACTTGCAGGTGGACCTGACTGCTGGAATTGGACTTGTGAGCTATTTCCTTGATGTACATTCTCTTGATCTTATTTTTCCTGCACCATCTTCCAGATATACAGTTATAAGCATTTAAATGATAGTATTTATAATAAATATAAACAGGCACTGGTTTCACTTGTTTAGAGAACCCAGCCAAACAGGTGTGGTTACGCTCCATCTTAGTCCAAAGGCGGGGAGGCGACTGGGTGTGTTTACAAACAGCCCCACCAAGCCAAATTCCCTCTCTCTTCCCTACGGCTTAGAAGACCCCCAAGATACCACGGACTCGGAAGGGCTGGGTTTCGGCAAGCCACCTGAGAAGATGCTCGAGTTATGGTCAAGATGGCGGCCCGAGCTGGGCTTAGAGAAGGTGAGGTGAGGGGCTCCTGGCTGAGGACTGCAACAGACTGCGGGTGGAGAGAGCACAGAGAAGCGAGGGGGCCTCGCTGGACGGGGGCTCTGTCCGTTTCCTAGAATACCGTGAATAAAGCAGAAGACGGTGAGGACAGCCCAAGATCACCTGCAAACACCTGCACAGACACACAGACCAGTTTCCTTGGCTGCCAAGGGTCAGGAGGCACAGAGTGTAAAATCCAGTGTGGCTCGCAGCAGAACCCAGCGGAATCGTAGTGACGATGCCGAATCAGCGTCGAGCCCCGGGGACACGCAGCGTGGCTGATAGGAAGAGAGCTGGGGTCACTCTGAGCAAGGGCTCGACTGCCACCGAGGCTGGCCCCTGGAGCCCGCCAGTTGATCTGTTGCAGAGAGAGGACAGAAGTAGTTGCTTCCATCGAGATTCCAGCCTCAGAAGCCCACGGGGCTCTGCTCCGTCTTCTGGCATGGCTGTGAGCTGGAACTGAAGGGAGGGCAACACGTCTGTTTGTTTTTAACTGTTGGTGGAGAGTAGCAGGACTGAGATAGAGAAATATCTAAACAAGCTGAACAAGTCCTGGTGATACACTGGAGTTTCATGGAGCAAAACTTAAAGCCCTTCATCCCAACCATCCATGGGATCATGTGCCAAACAAAACTGACTGCCGCCGAGTCGGTGCTAACTCACAGTGACCCGGCAGGACAGAGGAGACCTGTCCCTGTGGGTCTCTGCGCCTGTAACTCTTTACAGGAGCAGACAGCTTCATTTCTCTCCCGAGGAGCGGCTGGTGCGTTTGAACTGCTGACCTTGCCAACACCAGCAGGCCTCCTTTTACAGGGCTTCGTGGTGGTTCCTCCTTGCGCCTTGCCATTCTCATCAGATGGAAGCTTCGTGTATGTGAGCCATGTGATCTGGGCGGTGGTGGCTCAGGGGCAGATGCCTGCCCTTCTGTGCAGGAGGACCCTGGTTCGATTCTCAGTCGCTGCACTCTGTGAGCAGCTGCCGCCATGGCCAGTGCTGCTGTGATATAGAACAGGTCTTCTGCGAAGCGTCCAGGCGAAGACGGCCTAGTGGGCAAGGCCTGGAGAGTTACTCTCCAAATTCAGCCGGTGAAAAGATTGTGGTCCTGTTCCATTCCGCTCAAGTTGGGGGTCACATTGAAGGCCAACACCACCACCACCACCACCACCACCACTAAGATGACCGAACAAAGACCCTCGTGCTAAGGGGCCTGGCCAGAGGCCATTCCCAGGCCTCAGAAGTTCAACCTGTGAGGCTGACATTGACAGCACCCACAGGAGAGTGGCTGGGGGTCTAGAAAGCATTCTCCTGTGAGGCATGATGGGAAGAGAGGATGCCGTGATGAGGGGTCGATTCCAACAAGGGAGCCAGGCTCATTTTCTGGGTTTCCAGAGCGGGTAGAGGCCCTGCAGGTGCCGCACCGCGATGACCCTGCTTGGGAGACCAGGAGAACAGCCCTCAGGGACAGAGACATGCTGTTGAAACATGCCGCTCACACACCTGCTGGACGCAGGGTGGCCACCCACGTTCTGTTTGTAAAAGCGCATGATCCGGGAAGCGCAGTAAAGGGAGGTGTGCCTGGGCAGGCAATGCCAACCCCGCCCCCAGCGCCAGGACCCTTGGTGACCTAGGGAACTGCGAGAAGTCCCCCAGAGCTTCCGGAGGACGGTACAAAGGTGAGAAGGGGGAGGACGAGGATGCTTGGTAACTTGTTGGGATGCTCGCCGATGCCCAACCCCCCACAACATCAGCACGGGGGGGCCCGCCTACCTGGGAATGCATCCAGATCTGAATCAAAGTGTTATGGAGAGAACGATAGAGAAGATACCATAGGGGGACCTCTGGCTCCCCCGCAAAACCCTCCTAAGCCTGGAATCTCTGTGCAGCTGTGCGTCTTTACTGAGACAGTGCGCCTGGCCCTCGTGCGTGTCACTGCAAACCTGGAGACCTCCACGTGAGCTGGTTTCCTGTGCGGTCCTGCTTGTGCGCCCGTTGTTTCCTGCGCGTGTCATATGTGGAAATACGGTGTTGGGGTCCACCACGGGGCTGCCTTACCCACCAGGCAAACTTCTGATGTCTTTCTGCACACCCGCTGAGAAACAGGGCTGGAGGCCCAAGGAGCCAGTGGAACCCCCTTCGGGGGAGCCCTTGGATTAAAACATGGAAAGCAAAGCAGAGCGGCGGCGCCTGGCTTGAGATTCGTGGTGGTCAGGGTCGAAGGAGACAGCTGGCAGACCGGTGCAGGCTGTTGGGTGTTTCAGAGTCTTGCTGGGCCCCAGCTTTACTTCGACTCTACAGATAGAAACACGGTTCCCGCAGAACCGGCCCCCGACCTCGCCAGGTGTGGACAACCTACCTTTTTCCTCTGGAGGTTGACATCCAGCCTCATGGAGGCGCACTTGTTCAAGGTGTTCAGCCGTCTGAAAGAGAAGGAGGAGGGGGTGATGGTGACGGCCGCCGGGGACCATCGGCTTCCTCCCGAGCTTCCCAACAGGTGAACCTTTCCCACTACAGCGATGACTTGGTCACCTTTCATTTTTTTCAGCTCAGGGGGCTCCTCAAGCTGCTTCGCAGCAAACCTTTCTGCTCACTGTGGTTGGCTCCCAACCTCAGCCCCGCAGGAAGGTCCCAGTCCCTCACACCTTGGACAGATCCGTGGAAGGCAACGAATTCCTCACGACAAACACTTTTTCAACAACATAGGCAGTGACTCTACCCGTGGACCTTGCCAGACGGACCGCACAGAAATCAAACGGACTAGAGCTGTGGGAAGAGAGGCGGCAGACGCTCGGCATCAGCAGCCCAAAGGAGGCCAGGCGCCGACTGTGGACCAGGCCATCAATTGCTCATAGGCAAGTTCAGGCTGGGGCTGAAGAAAATTACAGCAAGCCCATGGGAGCCAAACCACGACCTTGAGGGCATCCCACTTGAACTTCCGGAGCATCCCAAAAACAGATGCGCTGCCTTGAACACTGATGCGTGGTGGGAAGACATCAGGGGCCTCACACACGAGGAAAGCAGACGGCCGTTAAAAGGACAGTAAAAGACCGACGCGGATGTGAGAAACGATCCTGAAACGTGCTGTTTCCATCACAGAGGAATGACGACCCCAAAGAGCCGACGAGAACGTTTCGAAGGGCAGCTTGTGAAGACGGTGTTACAACGGAGTATGTGCCAAGACGGCGTTGGAAAGTCACAAAGGAAAACACGCCCCGCGTGTCTCAGGCTGAAAGAACTAAGAAACAAAAACAAACCTTGAGCTGAAATATCACAGGATTCCACGGGCAAACTAGGAGCCCTGAAGGGCTAGTGTTTAGCGCTGGGCTGCAGGGTCAGCAGTTTGAAACCAGCAGCAGCTCTAGGGAAGAAAGGCACGGCTTTGCACGCCCATCCGGAGAGAGTCTCAGAAACTCTCCGGTCCAGTCCCACCCCGTCCTGCGGGGTCGCCATGAGTCAGCGCCGACTCGACGGCAGTGAGTGTGTCGTTTGGGAATGACGCAGAAAGCCCCAAACGAAGATTCTCAGCAGGGGGTGGCGGGGGCGGGGCCGCAGGAGCAGCGGCGTGCTGTTAGTCAGACCCTCGTAGAAACGGGAGAGCGGGTGTCAGGGTCATGGAATCTGCCCTTCCAGCTGGGCGCAGCGAGGAGACGATGTTCAGTTTGTTAGCGAGCGGCCGTCACGGCCTGTCCCTGAAGGCGTGACTCGGGCGGCACTGACGACAGGAGCTTAGCACCGAGCATGGTGACGTGCCGTAGACGGACCACTGCCCGGCCCTGCAGCGTGCTCCAGCGGCCACGGCTGAGTGGTTTCCAGTATTACGTCAGAACACGTCGCCCATCACACCTATGTCAGCACACTGATTAGGTGCAACCGTCTCCCTCCGGGTTTGCATGCGGGTGTCTGAATCGGCAGACGATAGGACAGCACCACCGTGCACGCAGTGCACTGTAATTAGGAATTACAATGCTGCTTTTGATGACAATTGAATTAGGATTCTGGTTCAGAAGTGACGACAAACACGTCTTTTAATCCCAAAACGAAGGCATATAGGGGAGAGCCAAGTGGAGGCAGAGAGCAGCAGACAGAGAGGAACGACAGGAGGCTGCTGTGCACAGGCAGGACGATTACACTGTGCCTGACACAGCCAAACAAGCTCTGGGAAAAATTATAAGGTGGCAAATATCACAGTAGTTTCTGCAAATGCATCATGAATTAGAGCCTTGCATGGAAAAAAGCAGATTGAGAAGGCGCCCTGGTGGCACCGTGCGATCAGCATTAGACGTCTAGCTGTAAGATCGTTAGTTCAAACCCACCGCCTTCTTCTTGGGAGAAAGACGGGGCTGTTTGCCCCTTAAAGATGTACAGTCCTGCAAGCCTTGGGTAGCGGTGAGTTGGAATTGACTCAGTGGTAATGAGACTATGGCGTGATAAATCTTTTCAGTTACAGAAATTGTTTTTTTTTAATCAAGAGCCAAAGCCTTAAAAAGATGTTTTACCAAAAAGTGCGAGGTCTTATGCCACTTAACAGTTGCTTTGAGTACCAGATATCTAAGTATCGATTGATTAAAAGTCTAAAAAGTTGCAAGTGCTTTCTTTAGCTTTACGTGAACATTGTGGAATGAAGCACTGACCACCTAATAGTCTGACTACTTTTTAATCTCAAAACCTAAAGCTGTAGAAAGAAATAATTTCATTCCCTAAAAATAATACACGTGATGTAGATGACTTTTTATTCTCCCACAAATAAGATTTTGAGCTCGATGTCCACACCAGTCCACAAGGACTAGCAGTTAGGCTAGGTTAGTATTTGGTGAAAATCTCATTTTACTGAAACTTTAAAGCCTAATATTTCTCCTTAGTTCTTCATTCTACCGCGTGATTACTTGAAACTATTTTGCTGGTTCTTGAATTGGTCTCCAAAAACAATACCAGGGGTACAGTCAAGTCATGGGTACAGGATACGAGTGTGGACGCTGGGTCAGCACCAGCCTAGAGGATCCCCAGAAAGCCAGGAGACAATGGATGTAGGGGCTGTGTACACTCTGCCCGCTGGTTGGATGATGGGAGAATGTTACCCCAACGTATGTACCGTAGAGATTTTCTTGAAGCAACAGGTGTGAATAAGATAGTCAACAATCAAAGATAAAAAGTTGCAGCTCAATTTCTGTCCCTGTCCCCCGACCGCTCCCGGCCCCCACTTTGACTTGGCATATGAGCGGCCCAAGGAAAGGACCCTGTGACTGTGGTCTGTCGTGACAAGGACGAGAGCTCATGTTGAAATCAGGACTTAACAACGAGTAAGACTGGAAAAAGAAGAGAGAGATGGAAGGGAAACCTAGCATCACTGTACCCAAGAGAGCGAGACCCATCCCAGCATGTCGAGAGGGAGGAGGAAGTCCAAGCCGCTTGAAGGAACTGTGTCACCAAACGAATCCAGAGCTGGAAGCTTGCCCGTGGCCGTGATCGGTGCTGCCCAGTCGGTTCTGACCCACAGCCGTGTCCATCCATCCCCTCGAGGGCCTTCCTCTGTGTCGCTGCCCTGATTTCCCCCACACGGGGTCCTCTCTCCTGGTGTTCTACAGGATGTGACCAGGAGTCTCACCACCCTTGCTTCTAGGAGCCCCGGGGTGTCCTTCGCAGATGGATTTGTCGGTTCCTCCTGGAAGCCCTGACACGGCACTATTCTTCGTCTGCATCGGTTCTTCTTCCGTCTCCTCTGCTGAGTGTGCAGCTTCCACAAGCCTGCGAGGCCACGGAGAACACCAGGGCTCGGGCCAGGCCCACCTTAGCCCTCAGAGTCCCATTCTTGATTTTCTACACTCTGAAGGCGGTCTTGTGCGGAAGATTGACCTCATGCACCTCGTCTTTTCATCCCCTGACTGCTGCTTCCGTGAGCACTGACTGTGGGTCCGAGCAAGACAAAACTCCTCGACCGCTTCGATCTTCTCTCCCTTTATCACCATGTGACCATTGGTCCGCTCGTGAAGACTTTGGTCTTCGTGACACCGAGGCGTCGTCCTTACTGAGGGCTGCAGCCCTTGACCTTCAAGTCCTCCTCGCGGTCAGCAAGCAAGGCTGTGTCGTCTGCACACCTCAGGTTGTTAAGAAGCCTCCCTCCTATCCCGATGGCCCATTCTTCTTCATCCAGGTAATCCAGTTCCTCTGGTGATTTGCTCAACGTCCGGGTTGAGTAAGTGTGGTGAGATCACACAACCCCGGCACACCCCTCACCTGATTTTAAACCAGGCAGCAGCCCCTCAATTCTGTTTGCACAACTGCCTCTTGACTCAGGTACAAGTTTCTCAGGAACACGCGTGTTCTGGACTCCCCATTCTTCCCAAGGTGACCCACAGTTGATTATGATCCACACAGTCACATGCCTTGGCATAGTCAATGAAACACAAGCAACCATCGTCCGGGATTTCTGCTTTGAGCCAAGGTCCATCTGACGTCAGCAATGAAACCCCGCTCCACGTCGTTTATTGCATCCGACCTGCGCCTCCGAAGCTGCCTGTCCACGTGCTGCTGCTGCTGCTGCGATCGTCGCACGGTCTTCAGCAAAATGCTACTGCGTGTGGTAACAGTGATATGGGTCTGTATTTTGGGAATTGTTGGGCTGCCTTTCTTTGGAATGGGTACAAATATGGGACTCTGCTAGCCAGTTGGCCAGGCTGCTGTCTTCCAAATTTCCTAGCCTGGACCAGTGATTGCTTCCAGTGCTGATCAGCTTGTTGGAGCATTCAGTTGGTATTTCATCAGTTCCTGGAGCTTGGTCGTGCCTAATGTTTTCAGCGCAGCATGAGTGTCTTTCTTCAGCATCACTGGTTTTTGTTTTGTTTTTGAAACACAAAATATTTGAGGACCTTTTATTACATATTGAAATGTTTTCAGGTTATTATATATTTGAATTTATATTCAAAGAGCAGATCATTTAAATTTTGGTTCACACACTAAAGCTATTGAATCGACTTATTTTTCTTTAGCACCGTGGGTCCTTGCTCCCAGGCTACCTCCTGAGGTGGCGGAATGCTGACCGGTCTTTTCCGTGCAAGGATCTGTGCATCTTTCCATCTTGTCTCCATGCTTCAGTCGATATTTTGCCCAGAGAGCCTTTCAGTGTTGCAACTGGACACTCGAACTGTTTTCTTTGGCTTTATTCAGTGTAAGATACATGGAGCATGCTCTTTTTGGGTTTTCTAAGTCTTTGTCTTCTCGAGCTGCCCTGAGAATGCTCTACCCAGCTCTTTGACTTCATCCTCTCTTGCATTTGCCTGAGCTGTTCCGTGGCGGCCGTCTGAAACCACCAGCAGCTCCTCGCGGGGAAGACTGAGCTTTCTGCTTCTGTGAACGATTACAGTCTCCGGTCCCTCCTGCTGGGGGTCGCGGTGAGTCAGCGTGGACTCGATGGCAGGGAGGTTAGCCTTTCGGTATCCTCTGTGTCGAAGAGCAAGTTCAGTCTCTTCTGACACCACTTTGATCTTCTCTTTCCTTCCTGCCTTTTCCGTGACTTTTGCTTTCTTCATGCACGGTGGGCTTGATGTCCTCCCACAGCTCACCAGGTCTCCTGTCATTCCCGTTCCAATGTGTCCAATCTGTTCTTGAGATGTTCTTGAAGCTCAGCTGGGGTAGACTCAAGGTCATTGTTTGACTCTTGTGGGCTTGTTTTGTTTTCTCCTGCTCTAACCTGAGTGTACACGGGTCATGTGTTTGCCCCTTTGAGCCCCAGTGGCCCGGTGCTGGAGCCCTGCAGCTGCAGCCTGGGAGTCGGAAGCTGGCACTCAACCATCAGCTCCACGGGAGCAGGGCCTGGTGAGCCCGTCCTGCCAAGGTGGTGGCCATAGAACCCACAGGGGCAGTTCCATGCTGTCCCCCGGGGTCACTGAGAGTGGAATCAGTGTGGCGGAGCCTCTCGCTGCTTTGGAGTGGATACAGGGCAGGGTGGGACTGCCCCTGTGGGTGTCCCAGGCATAACTCTGTATGGTAGCCAACAGCCTCCTTTCTCCCAGGCAGCAGATGGTGGGTTCCGACTGCTGGTCCCGTGGTTCACAGACCAACGCAGAACCACCAGGGCTCCTGGCAGCATCTAACAATGATGTCGCACCATTGTCCAGGCTGGTCTTTGCCTCCTGTCTGAAAGGCCTAGGTTTTATTGTAAGCAGTACCCCCACACCCAACCCAAACCCACCGCCGCCCACTCCACATTGATAGAGCTCCTGCTTTCCCGGCTGTCAGTCTTTTCAGGAGTCGATGACTTCATTGCCCCCTGAGGAGTGGCTGATGGGTTGACCGCTGGCCTTGCAGTGACAGTCCCCTGCTGAACTCACAGTGCCACCGGGCTCTTGGCACATCTGATCAGTTGATTCACAGTAAGAGGGCGTGGGGGCTTCAATGACTTTGACTGGGACCAGCCTTTGCCCCTCAGATAAATCCTCTTACAGTGGCCCGGAGACTGACATGCACAACGCAGGAGTGGTCGCATGTCTGGAGGGGGATCCAGGGGAGGTGCTTGGGGCCTTTATGCTAGACAGAGGCTTGCTCGATTGGCAGGACCATAGAAACGTGAAAGAACAGACATTCATAAAATTGACTTGCGCAAACAAAACACGTTTGTCCCACGAGAGACACTGCTACGAGATGGGCGTGGACCGGGAGGCAGCAGTTTCGAAATTCACGTCTAACAAAAGACTTGTAGCTGCACCACATGGACCACGCTCAAAAGGCCACATGAGAATGGACAACCCCACTGAAGAGATGGGCAGACGATCTAAGCAGACACGTCACCCGAAGTGTACACATACGCGCACACACACAAGGTGTATCTGTGGAAGGCAGATGGATGCGTGAAAGGATCACTTCCGTCATTAAGGAAACGCACGTTAAAATGGCAATGAGATGCCCACAGGCCACTCTGACTAAGTCCCCCCCCTAGCCCCCCGACATCCAGTCAATTGCTCCTTGGTGGTGGACCGGCTCACGGTGATGCCATGCACAGCACAAGGAGACGCTGCCCGGCCCCGAGCTGTCCTCACAGTTGTCCCTAAGCTTACGCCCATGGGGCAGCCACGGTGTCGGTCCATCTTCGTGAGGGCCTTCCTCATTTCTGCTGCCCCTCCACTTAGCCAATGATGACGTCAGGGCCAACTCTCCTGACAACGCGTCCAAGGTACGTTCCGGCACCTCGAGGGTTTCCAAGCGCCCACATCTTTATGGGATCAGGGCCTCACTGTTCTCCCACGGACTGCGGGTGTGCGCTGCTGACCTGTGGTCAGTGCTCCGACGCTCGCCGTCGGGCCACCAGGGCTCCAGCGGCCTATCAGAATGGCTAAGACAGAACAGGAACCCGGCCCTGCAGAGTGCTGATGAAGGAGTGGAGCTGCGGGCAATGCCACGGCCACGCTGCTTCTGTGGTTTCTCACGGAGGTGGCCCTTCTAAGACCGAATTGTGCTCTGCTTTGAGGTTTCCTTAGCTGAGACAGTCTTTTCAGCAGGGAAGGGCACTTGGAATTAAATGAAAACATATTTTTGAGATAATGCCGAAGAACCAAATTCGCTGCCATCGAGTCGATGCTGACTCACGGCGACTCCTGGTGTGTTTCCGAGACCGTAACTGTTGACGGGAAGAGAAAGACCTGTCTTTCTTCTGAGGAGCTGCGGGTGGGTTTGAACTGCTGACCATGTGGACACAGCCCAACATGTAACCACTACTCCTCCAGGGCTCCTTCTGAGATCATAGGGATTGTGATATAATTAGTGGGACCCATATGTCTTGAGGGGTGTGTGTTGGGGGAGGTGTCTCTGGCCCTGGGGTGGGTGGAATGAAACCAGGTCCTCCAGATTGACAGTTACACAAGCACCCACCGGATGGCAGCAGACAGTAAAAGTGGGATACCGGCTTCCCATGAAAAACCAGGAGAAACACATAAGTGGGCATTCAGTGTCCCACAGGTCCCCAAAGCGCTAAAATGGCCATATCCACAGTTTGACCATGCTTTTTCCCCAGAGGTTTTTATCAAAAAGAAGTGGAAACATGCTCACAGGACAGCTTGAATGTTTATATGCCCTGCCATGGGACGATTCTAACTCCTAGAGACCTGATAGGACAGAATAGGGCTGTTCTTCAGGGTTTTCCAGGACTGTCCATCTTTCTCTGCAGGGCAGGCAGCCTCCTGAGGACGGGATGGTGGGTTTGAAGCTCCGCCCTTGTGGTTATCAGTGGAACGCCTCTCCCAGATCACCACCCAGATGTTCCTCAGCTGGAGAGGGGAGGAACGGGACGCTGCCCAGGAACAAGAGGGAAGGCGTTCCCGAAACAGCGACCTGGGCGCCTCAGTCCGTGACACTCAGGACAAGAGTCGGACTCAGAAAACCGCCTCGCCATTTGGTCCGTTTCTGTGACACTCCTGCAAGGACGGAGGAGTGAGTGTGTGTTTTCAGCGCCCAGGGGTCGGAGACCCAGGAGCACTGGGAATTTGGGGTCTGACGGAACCGCCCGGCCTTTGATGGCAGTGACGTGACGGTGTGCATCTGTTCAGACTCCAAACTCCGCCTCCCCACGGCAGTCTGTCTGCTGGGCTTCGCTGTCTCAATGTGCAGAGCCTAGTTGGCAGGCCCAGTGGTTCATGGGAATGGTGTGAATTTTTCTGGCGGTCCCAAAGAGAAAGCCTGGTGGTCAGCTCCTGCAGAGGTGCAGCCCGGAACCTGCTAGGCAGTGAGGCGCCCACTGTGAAATGGGGTCCTGAGGTGAGATCGCAGTGTGATCACAGGACTGGCCTTCCGTTCCTGACACAGCTCTCCCGCTTCACTGGCCTCTCCCTAAGCTGCCATCTTCTCTGTGCCAGACGCACACGCTACCAGAGATGGATGAGTGGTGTCTTTACCATCCTCTGTCTAAGCGCCAAGCACCTGCTCGCTGCCGCTGGGTTGATTCGTCTCACAGAGACCCTCTCGGGCAGAGTAGGACCACCCCTGTGGGTTTCTGAGGCTCTCGCTCTTTCTGGGAGTAGAAAGCCGCATCTTTCTCCCATGGAGCGCCTGGTGGTTTTGAACTGCTGACCTTGTGGTTAGCAACCCAACCCCCATCCTCCAAGGTAACCCACTACGCCCCCAGGGCTTTTGCCAAACAAGTATTTCTCTCTGGGGCTTTAGTTAGATGGCTCCACATTCCGACGCAACACCCCACGTGTTTTATTTTACCCCAGTGATACCCCAAATGGTGACTTCTTTGCTTGTGCATTCACGCCTTCCTTCCCCACCAGCTTCTCCCGCCGGCTGTGAGCCCTCAGGGGCGGCCTGAGAGCGCTGCCTCCCTCGGGCAGCCCCCACCCGGCGGAGCTCTGCTGCCCTGCGCGTTGCCGAGGCTGCTGGACTGCGCAGAAAAGACAGCTCTCGGGGTTCTCCAGGGCCCCCCTTGATGGCTCAGGCCATGATGGCCGCCCACGTCACCCGTCCCAGGGATCCACCCAAGGCCCCGCCACTCTCTGATCATTATCTTGATGTTCGCCTGGCCAAGTGATCTGTCAATCATCGACCAATCTCTCTCTCTCTCTCTCTCTCTCTCTCTCTCTCTCTCTCTCTCTCTCTCTCTCTCTCTCTATATATATATATATATATATATATATATATATATATATATATATATATATATACATACATACACACACACACTATCATCCACCCATTCACCTGTCACCTATATCATGTGTATGTATCAAACATTATCTACCTACATACCATATACCTCTCATCCACTTCCAGCATAGATACCCATCATATCTATCTATTATCCATCTACCAGTCATCTTTCACTACCTACCTACCTTCTGCTAATTCACCTACCCATATAATATGTATCGATTATGTCTATCTATCATCTACCTCTCTACCATCCATCCATTCGTCTATCTGCCTACCTATTAACCTATATTATATGTATCAAATACATCTATCATCCACTTATTTGTTTATCTATGTGTATCATATGTGCCAATCATAGACATCACATCTATCAATCATATCTCTATAATATCAATCATATCTACCTGCCTGTCCTCTCTGTATCTCTTTATCATCTACAGCTCTTTCATCTTTCAAGCTCTATCATCTCCATTTCTACATCTCTCCAATCTCTTTCTCTATCATCTCTTTCATTTCTGTGTCTCTATCATCTCTAACACCATTCTTGCTATCTCAATCATATCTCTTTTTCACCTCTCTTCTATTTTCTAATCTACCTACCGACCCGACCATCTAGTCATTCATCTATTTACCTATATCATATGTATCGATCATATCTAATGTAGTTATCCATCCATCCATTCTCTCATCCATCTCTCTCTCTGTATCCATCCATCCATCCATCTATCCATCCATCCATCCATGCATCCATGCTCTATCATCATCTCTCTATCTACCTACCTATCACTCATCCGTCTCCTCCCAGGAGTTAAGCTCCGGGACTGCCCACCCTCATTGCCAGACACACAGGACTTGGGTTCTCTGTGCTGAAGTTCTAGAGATCAAGTGACCTCTAGGAAACCATGAAGCAAACCAGCAGGCAAAGCCCACCGAGTTCTCCCCACAGCAGAGAGACCGAACGTTCGAGAGATGAGGGAACCCCGGGCTGTACCTGCAAAGAGGCTCTACAAGGTCCTTCTCCAGGAAGTCATGGTCGTCCTTGACAGCCACGATGTTGATGGGGAACTGTGCGTCTGCCAGGGAGAGAGGGAGGGTCTCAGGCACCGTGTTTCAGGGGAATGGGCCCCACGCAGCCAGTCCAGCAGGTTTCTGGACCAGCACTGGTCTGAGCAGCAGCTACACCCCAGCCCCCCGGCACGCTGACAACATGAAGCCGGCAGATGGTTCTGCTTCCGTCACAGTATGTGCGTCCAGGGATGCCGAGTGAGCAGGGATGAGGAGCACTTGATGGTGACTGACCACAACTGGGTGTCGGGTGGCCTGGATGTCTTCAGCTCGCCCCGGTCTCACCCAGGCTGACATGGACCCAGAGACAGTCTGTCTTTCTGGCTCCCCCGGCCTAGACCGCTGGGCATGGCCTCTATCCCAACCAGCACACGCGAAATGGTTGGCTTGGAGCAAGGTTCTTTTTGCCTTCCAGAAGGACATTTCCCGAAATACCCCAAGCTCAGTGTCCTCAGATGTTTTCCTGACTTGCAACCTTCCCGAGCCCCTTTGACGGGACGGGGTGGCATCTCCCCATGGAGAAGATGTCCCAACACCAGGACTTCTCTCCCAGGGAGCCCTGGTGCCAACCCTGAGCATGTGGTGAGACCAGCCAGTGCTGTGTTCATGCAGGGAGGGGAGAAGAGTGGAGCCACCGTCCCCCGCACCACAGTCTGCACCCCCAAAGGGGTGCAGTTCAAGCCCACTGGGCACTCCATGAGGGAAAGATGAGGCCATCTATTCCCGTAAAGAGTTACAGCCTCAGAAACCCACAGAGAGCTGTCACTGTACATCAGAATCAGTTTGAGGGCAGTGGGTTTCATGGCATGGCTGGGGCAGGGTGAGGAGGAGGGAGGTTTGAACCACCAGACTTTCGGTTAGAAGTGAAGTGTTTAACTAGTTTGCCACTCATCACTGTCTGGTCTCAGAATAAGCCCCCGGATCTGGCAAAGGCAGAGGGGACAAAGAAACCACGTGAGATGCTTAACCCAGGGTGCCACCAGGGTTTCTGAAGTCCCTCTTCTGTCTGTGTAGGCTGGAGATCAAACCTGGGCTAACTGTCTGGATGGCAGCTCTGCCCTCACCCGGGACCCTCAGCCTTGACAGCTCTGTCCTCACCCGGGACCCCCAGCCCTGACAGCTCTGTCCTCACTCAGGACCCCCAGCCCTGACAGCTCTGTAGCTCTGCCCTCACCCAGGGCCCCCAGCCCTGACAGCTCTGTCCTCACCCGGGACCCCCAGCCCTGACAGCTCTGTCCTCACCCGGGACCCCCAGCCCTTACAGCTCTGCCCTCACTCGGGACACCCAGCCCTGACAGCTCTGTCCTCACTCGGGACCCCCAGCCCTGACAGCTCTGTCCTCACCCAGGACCCCCAGCCCTGACAGCTCTGCCCCAGGAACCCCAGCCCTGACAGCTCTGTCCTCACCCGGGACCCCCAGCCCTGACAGCTCTGTCCTCATCCGGGACCCCCAGCCCTGACAGCTCTGCCCTCACACGGGACCCCCAGCCCTGACAGTTCTGTCCTCACCCGGGACCCCCAGCCCTGACAGCTCTGTCCTCACCCGGGACCCCCAGCCTTGACAGCCCTGCCCTCACCCGAGACCCCCAGCCCTGACAGCTCTGCCCTCACCCGGGACCCCCAGCCCTGACAGCTCTGAAGCTCTGCCCTCACCCGGGACTCCCAGCCCTGACAGCTCTGTCCCCACCCGGGACCCCCAGCCCTTACAGCTCTGCCCTCACCCGGAACCGCCAGTCCTGACAGTTCTGTCCTCACCCGGGACCCCCAGCCCTGAGAGTTCTGTCTTCACCCAGGACCCCCAGCCCTGACAGCTCTGCAGCTCTGCCCTTGCCCCGGGACCACGAGATCCCCAGAGCACTGGCCACTTTGTGAGGAGGGCCTGAGCCCCCACGGGTGAGGTCTCAGGAGCCTTGGGCGGGGCGGGGCGGGGCGGGGGGTTGACATACCCTCAAAGAGCTGCGAGTACTGGGGGAAGCCAGCCGCACGAAGCCAGTCGCATGCTTCTTTGGCCTCAATCTCTGGAAAACACAAGAAGGAGAGGGGGTGAGTCCGGCGTCCTGAGGGCACTGCCTTTCTCCCCGCAGCACGGTGCAGGGCCGGCCGGTGTGTGCCCGGTCGCAGCGCACCAGCCACTGGGCCGGCGTTCTGTTGAAGGTGATCCATGCATGTTGGGACGAAGATGATGGATCAGAGGCAGTGGCAGGGAACAAAGCTGTGTTTGTGCCCCGGGCCAGGGGGCGGAGTGGCCAGGGGAAGGAGGAAATGCTCACAGTCCCTTTACAAACAGGGTTTCACTTGCCTCCAGAGATAAGGCTCAGAACACTGCCACCTTCTCTCCCTCTTTGGGGGATGAAGGAAGGACTGGAGCTGGGCCTAAGCCCGCCACCCTTGACCTGCTTCCGGCTCTCGGCCACCCCGCAGGACGGAGCAGAACCGCCCCTGTGGGTTCCAGGCTATCCATCTCTGTGGGAGCAGACAGCCTTGTCTGTCTCCCTTGGAGCAGCTGGTGGTTTCGAACCGCTGACCTTGCAGTCGGCACCCTGCCACTTAACCACTCTGCACATAACCACTCTGCCACGCAACCGCTCTGCCACCAGGACTCCTGGACAGCAGCGCATTTGTTTTGTTTCTATGGTATGGCTGTCTCCGTCCGTCAGAAGTAGCTCCTTCATGAGAATGGAGGGAGCATGCTGTAGTTACTTGGAGACGCCGTGGGGCCTGTGGGTAAAACTGACCGTCCAGTGCTGAGGAAGAAGCCAAATGCACCACCAGCCGCCAGCAGCAAGAGCAGCCAGGCCCTTGGGTGACCCTGTTGGCTGCAGACAGCCCAGCTGAATAGGGGGTGGGAGCGTGAGGTGAGAGGGTCAGCTTCTGACCCTGTGAATCCTGGGCCGCTTCCAGTGTGGACATGCTGGGGACCTTGTGATTCCTCATCTGCCATGGGCCAGCTTCCCCAAACGACGGGAAACGGCCCTTTCCAGCAGGCCTGCCCCCTCCCTGCTCCCGCCAGAGGGATCCCAGGCTGGGCTGGGCTTCCATTGACCGGGTGCTGGCCCAGAGCCAGCGCATTGGCTGTGCAGCACCGGGCTAATGGGGACAGGGAAGCAGACGCAGGCTGGGTGCAGGGGAGACACAGAGCGACCTTCGGTGGATAGAGCCTGTGGTGGCTGCTGGCCTGGGCACCTGCTCCTTTGGGCACCCCCTCCACTGTTCCGAAGGCTGCCTGGGGTGGTGTCCATGGCCAAGGCACTGGGCTGTTATGGAATGGTCAGACGGCTTAGAAGGAAGGCCTGAGATCTCTCTCCCCCAAACCAGGGTGCCCCAGGCATGCTGTCCCCATGGCAACAGGTAACCACGACCTCTCTGGGTGCGGAAGATCTGAGCCCCAAGCCGGGTCCCAATGAGAGGAGTTTTCACAGGCAGCTGCTGGCACCGACGGCCTGGAACCACGGTGGTGTGGCAGGTAAGTGCTCTCTGCTAACCGAGAGGTGGGCAGTTCAAACCCACCAGGTGCTCTGCGGGAGAAAGGCCTGGCCATCTGCTCCCTGAAGACCCTGTGGGGGCAGCGCTCCCCTGGGACATGGGATCTCCAGGAGTCAGACGTGGCACTCAACAACCTCTGTGAACAGGGTCCCTGGGACAGTGGCTGGGGTCTTGCTAGGGCCTGGCTGCTCCCCTAAAGCTATGCCTCCCAGGACACTCCATGGGGCAGGTCGACTCAAGGGTGGCCCGCAGGGGTGCTGTGTGTGGGCACTGATAACCACCGTAACATCTACGCAACCTTCGGGAACACAGAGGCACCGAGCTGGAAGCACCAGCTTTGGAAAGCATTCCGTCAGAGGGGGCGGTTCAAGACCACCAGCCGCTCCAAAGAAGCCAGATGAGGCTCTCTGCTCCCGTAAAGAGCCACAGCCTTGGACACCCATGGGCCGTCCTGCCTGGTCCTACAGGGTGACTGTGAGTCAGCGTCCACACGGTGGCAGGGAGGGAGTGTGTGCTTGTGAGCTGTGTGGGCCCTTGCTGCCTAATCCTGGGCTCCTCCTCCATAGGCAGGAGTCCTAGTGGCACGGTGAGCTAGGCATTGGGCTGCTAATGGCAAGGTCATGGGTGCAAACCTACAAGCCGCTCCAAGTGAGAAAGAGGAGGCCCGCACTGTCTGGGAAACCTGAGGGAGCAGTTCTCTGCTGTCCTGCAGGGTGGCTGTGGTTCCGAATGGACAGAGCACAAAGGGAGTGGGCATGGCTTTCCACTCCGTCAACAGTCGCAGTCTCGGAAACCCACTGAGCGGCGCAGAGTCAGCACCCACTCCATGGCTGTGGCTCTCAGAGGGCAGTGTGCGTCCTAATCTAAACCTTCACCTAGAGTTTGCAGGGAGGCATCCTTGGGGGCCTCCACTCTGAAAGCCACTCAGGCAGGTCCTGGGAGGGGACGGGGCCATGTCGCCGGGGCGGGGGGCTGGGCTCCTCTGCCCCTCCCGCCAGCTTCGGCCTTCCCGGTTTGCAGGCTCCGGGGACTTTCGTGGGAGGATAGTGCGGTTGATGTCGTGGGTGGACACCACACGACAGAGTGGGGCTGTCCCTCAGAGCCTCTGCTAGGATCAAACTGCTGACCTTTCAGGCCCCACCAGGGCCCCTCCCTCCTGACAGAGCAGGAAGGACTCCATCAGCGGAGCTCAGCTCACCAGCAGCCCCACTCCGAGGGAGAAAGCACTGGGGTCCGGCTCCCGTCAAGAAGTCGGCCATGGAGACCCTGTACGGGGCAGCTCCACTCTGCCACCCACGGGTGGTGAGTCGGCATCTGCTGGCGGCCCCCAACACCGGGGAAAGACGGACGGGAGTGATGTCATCACCCGGGACTACGGTTACCACCGAAACCACCACTGTTATACTCCCCGTGCACACAGTCTGTTCACCACTGCCCCACGCTAGGGCCGCTGACCGGCTGTAGCAGACCAGCAGTTCTCAACCTGTGGGTCACGACCCCCTTGGGGGTCGAAAGACCCTTTTGCAGGGGTCGCCTGATTCCTAACAGTAGCAAAATGACAGTGATGAAGTAGCAATGAAATAACTTTATGGTTGGGGGTCACCATCACATGAGGTGCTGTATGAAAGGGCCATGGCATGAGGAAGGTGGAGAGCCGCTGCTGTAGACGCTTCTCTGCTGCTGGGTTGGCTTGGTCCTCCTGTTTGATAGCTCCGTGTGCTCCAGCTACCCCCTGCCACCAAGACGACCCACAGCGACCCAAAGGGGACGGGGTAGGACAGCCCTGTGGGCTTCAGAGACCCTAGCTGTCTCAGAAGAGAGTGCCTCATTGCTCTCCCACGGAGCAGCTGCGGGCTCCGAACTGCTGACCCTCCGGTTCGCAACCCAGCGTGTCACCGGTTTGCCACCGGGACTCCTGGAAGTTTCATCCACAGCCAGCCAAACATGGAGCTGCCCCACGTGTCTGTGGAGAAACCAGTGTGTCCCATGCCTGCCCCGGGATGTCGCTCAGCCACCGAGGTACAGTTCTGACAGACACCCCGGGAGACGAAGCCTGGCACATGGAGAAGGGAGTGAGCCCCACGCAAACTGAAGGGCCAAACAGGCGGCTGTGGGGCCACTTCCCACTCACGAGGCCCTGAAGCACAGAGTCCCTCCCGAGGGTTTGCGGGACAAGTGATCTCCATGGGAGCACACAGCCTCATCCTTCTGCCTTGCCGTGGCTGGTGGGTTCGAACTGCTGACCTCAGGTTTAGCAGCCCGATGGCTAGCCCACAGCACCACCAGGCTCCTCGGCCAAACGCAGAAGGATAGATACTGTGTTTCCATTTACATGGATTATTTAGATCAGGCAAATGCATGGTGGGCAGTTGCAGAAAGATAAGGCTGTCGGCCCCCATAAGCAGCCACCCTGTGGGACACCCACAGGGGCAGGCAGCACAATCCTGTCCTGCGGGGTCGCTGTGAGTCGGCACCGACCCGGTGGTGGTGACAGAGCCAGAGCGTGTCTGTGGAAATGATGAAACACCTTTAAAGACAGAGAGCCATGACGGTCCTGCAACCTGGCAGATGGAAGTCCTGCCACCGACCGACTGTACCCTTGAGAGTGGCTGCCTGGCAGGTATCTTGTTCCCTCTACTTCTCGCACGCTCGAACACACACGCAGTGACTTCACTTTCCTGTGACTGCATGAAAGGGGCGCATACAGGGGGCGATGGATAAAGATCCCTCCGATGAAACCACTTGGAGCGTCACCAAGCCCACTGACTCACAGGAGCCCTCCCTGGGGTTGCCGAGACTGTCAGAGCCGTCTTCCTCCCACGGAGCAGTTTGTGGGCTCGAATCACTCACCCACCCCACAGCATCACCAGCACTCCTTGGCCCGCGGGGTTAAGCTTTGGGCTGCTAACGGCGAGGTGGGCGGTTCAAACCCGCCCTCCGCTCCTTGGGAGAAAGATGAGGCTTCCTGTTCTGTAAAGATGGGTAGCATCAGACACTGTCTATACAGGGACGCCGTGAGTCAGGATCGAGCGGCTGGCAGTGGGTTTGGTTTGTTCCGTGGTTTGGTAGGACTCAGTGTGTCTGTATTTGTCCTAAGGGGTTTGGGTTTTCTGGGGTCGCTCAGTGATATTGGATGCTCTCATCTGCTACACCCCCTTTCTACCTTAGCCGGGCGTTCAGGGCAACTTAGCTGCCACCCTCCTGCAGGGCCGGCCAGGGCCAGGGCCAGAAATTCCTCATCTTCTTCCGCCCGTGTTTGCTTCCCCGAAGGCGGTTAGAAAGTGCTCCTGTGGCGTTCCCTGGGCTCCTTTCTAAATACAGACTCTGCTGAGTGGGGCTCAGGGGCTGGTTCAGGGCCTCATTGGGGCTGACGCTGCTCATGGTGGCTTACATTTTGGCCGAAGACACATCACATCTGGTTCCGATTTGCCTTCTCAGCCCACTTCAAACAGAGGATGGTCCAGGGGGACGCTGACTCACCCGAGAGAACTCTGTTTCTATGATGCTACAGGGATGTCTTCGCCCTGCCGGGTCAGGAAGCCCAAAGCAAGGCTGGAGAGGAGCCAGGCTCCTGTAGCCTCCTTGCCGGGAGCCCAAGGCGTGTGGGAAGCAGAAAGTTTTATGTAAACGCCGTCCCACCTCTTGCTGGCCTCGGCGAGTTGAGTGCGGGCCAGGGATTCCTTTTTGCTTTCTGCGTGAAAGGGGGTACCGCCTAAAGGGGTGCTGCCAAGTTTCAAGGTTACATTTAAAAGCAACATCAAGAAACAAACAACAAAACCCCCCACCAAAACCCAAATTAAAAAAAAAAAAGGATTTGTTTGTCCTTTCGGCAGCCTGGTTTGCTGCCAAAATCCTTCTTCTGGCACTGCAAATCAAATGCCTGGATTCTTCTTCGGGCTTCCTTAGAAGTCAATGTCAACCTTAGAGTGCATATGAGGCCATTGAAGATACCGTGACTCGGGGCAAGTTTTCAGTATCTCCTAGAGCAGTGGTTCTCAACCTGGGGTCGAACGATCCTTTCTCAGGGGTCGCCTAAGGCCATTGGAAAATACGTATTTCCGATGGTCTTAGGTACTGAGACACCCCGGCTCTATCTGTCTCCAGGCGGGTCTGCCCACATGCAGACACGCTGATCCGGTGAGACGCTATCTCAACCTTCACACTGACACGGGCTTTTTACGAATACTGTCATAAAATGTGGCAATGTAGTTTACTGTTGTTATGTTAAGGCTGTTGCTCATGCCACACCATGCTTCCAGACAAAATTTCATTTATTTGTCATAGAAATACATATTTCACAATATGTAATTGCGTACTGTTTTATGATTCATCGCTATGCTTTCATGAGGTTCAATTTGTAACAACGAAGATACAGCCTGCCTATCAGACATTTACGTGACGATTCATCACAGTAGCAAAATGACAGTGATGAAGTAGACTTGAAAATCATGTTATGGTTGGGGGTCACCCCCACATGAGGAGCTGTACGAAAGGGTCGCAGCCTGAGGAAGGTTGAGAACTGCTGATGTAGCAGATGATTCTGTCTTTGCAGCCGGTGAAACCTCGCGTTCTCGCGTGGCCACGCAGCAAGTCCCAGGCAGCCCGCCGCGTGGCCTGCGCCTGCGCCTGCGCAGTGAGGAGACGGAGCTGTGCCACGGCCTGCGCCTGCGCGGTGAACAGACCGAGAAGTACCACGGTCTGCGCCTGCGCAGTGAGGTGTCATGCCACGGTCGGCGCCTGCGCAGTGAGGTGTCATGCCACGGCCTGCGCCTGCGCGGTGAACAGACCGAGAAGTACCACGGCCTGCGCCTGCACGGTGAGGTGTCACGCCACGGCCTGCGCCTGCGCCTTGAGGAGACTGAGCCTCGCCACGGCCTGCGCCTGCGCAGTGAGGACATGCAGCACGCTGACGGTGCTGTCCACTTGCGCTTGGAAAGCCGCAGCGAGGACCTCGGCCCTGGCGGGGGGCTTTCGGACCAAGCACCCAGACTGGTTGGACAGTCTTGTTTCCTGCAGGCCGCCTGGCCTGAGAAGCAAGGCCCCCCGAGAACGGCGCTGGGAGCCTGGGGAGGGGCCGCCTGACCGGGGGCCTCATGAAGGGAGAGGCCGGCCCGGGGCGGGTTTCCGTGGAACGCCGAGAGAACAAAACAGAACCAAGCCAACAGGGAGCGGGTTATGGGCAAGGGAGACGGGCTTCCTGTGGACCCACAGCCGGGAGGAGCCGAGGCCGCCCACGTCGGCGCCCAGCAAAGGTCGTCCCACAGCTCGAAGCCCTCGGAGAGGAAGCGAGGTCCAGCCGGCAGTGGACGCCCAGGCGCCCGGGGCGCCCCGTCGAGCGCTCGGCCGAAGGGAAGCTGGCGGTGGGTGGGCTGGCGGAGACGCGGCACTGGGAGTCGGAAGGACGCAGACACCCGGCTATGACCCCCCAAGAAGGTTCAGCCACGAAAGCGCTTCAGAATCCCACTCAGACCCTCTCCGTTCCGTCGCGTCTCCCCACCCAGTCCCCCACCAGCCCCCCATTCCCACTCACGGCGACCCCGCCTACAGGGTCCCCGACCAACCCTCAACGGGCAGCAGACAGCCTCATCTCCCTCCCAAGGAGCGGCCCGTGGTTTAGAATGACGACCACGGACACCCCCCACTGGGATTCCACACGGAGCCGACTCTTCAGAGGGGGGTCCGTCAGGAGACGGTAGCGTCTCCTCCTCACGCCATGCACATTTGAGGTGTTTTGGTTTTTTTTTTTAAAAGATGGAATCTGTCACGGCTCGACTTGCGTGTCCCTCCTCCAATACATAAGAAGAAAATGTCAGGCTTAAGTCCTAACTCCTGTTTACCTGAGGGGGTGAGCAGGCAGAGCAACAGGGTCTAAGACAATGGAGCTCAACCTGTGGGTCATGACCCCTTTGGGGTTTGAATGATCCTGTCACAGGGGTCACCTGATAACAGTAGCAAAATGACAGTGATGAAGTAGCAATGAAAATTTTATGTTTGGGGGGGTGGGGGTCACCACAACATGAGGAATTGTATTAAAGGGTCTTGGCATTAGGAAGGTTGAGAACCACCGGTCTAAGAAGACGTGATCAGCTAAGGTTAAGTAAGGCCTCTTGGGAGAGGGTGGGTCCTGAGAACCCCCTACCCCGACCCTATCCCCATGACAGGTGACCTCATCAGAGAGGAGAAGAGCTGGGTGGACAGGCAGCTGGGCCCACAAGCCCAGGGCCCTCCAGCAGCTGGGGGAGGGGGAGCCGACCCTCAGAGGCCGATGGGGCCAGCAGGGAGCACACCCTGATGAGGACCCCCACTCCCAGGGATGGGAGGCAGTCGGCGTCTGTTCTTGTAAGTCGCTGGCTTTGTGGTATTCTTTGACTTGCAGCCCAGAGACACGAGGACGAAATCGGTCTCGCGTAAATCAAACCTTAATCTGGGGTTCTTAGCATGGGCCTGCTGGGACCCGGAGGCCGGGGGCCCTTCGCACACCCACATTGAGTTGAATAGGCGCTTTGTTCTGGAGAGAGAGCACTTCCTGCCAAGATTCCCAGGCATGTTTCTGGCCTCTGAGGCACCAAGGAGCCCTGGTAGCGCTGCGGGCTAAGCGCCGGGCTTGGAGCCCACCAAAACCCACACCCAAACCAAACTCACCGACACCGAGTCGATGTCAGCTCAGAGCAACAGGGCGGAACTGCCCCCGCGTGTTTCTGAGACGTGACTCTTCACGGGGAGTAGAAAGCCCCGTCTTTCTCTCTCAGAGTAGTTTCTAACTGCCAACACTGATTGTAGCACAACTTGCAGCCGCCACGCCACCAAGACCCTCCCTCAAACCCAGTGGTCCCTGAGAAAGACGGGCGGTCTGCTTCTGTACAGATGGACAGCCCCGGGAATGCACGGGGGACAGTTCTAGTCTGCCCTGCAGGGCGAGTATGATCGGGGTCCACTCTGTGTCAGTGCATTGAGAGATGAGCTGACCCCTGCCTCAAAAGCTCGTTGAAGAAAGGCCTGGCGACCTCCGGTAAAGGTGACAGCCAAGGGCACCCCAGGGGCAATTCTGCCCCTACCCTGTCATGCGACACCTGACAAGGATGAGACTCTCAGATCTGGGCCCCGAGCGAGAAGACTGCACCCACCAGGGCCAGCTTTCCCTGAGGAGGATGCTGGGTGCCGACGACCCACCTCATGGGGAGCAGACCTGCCCTCACACTCTTCTGGGTTGTCACCTTCGGGAAAGGATGCTGGCCCTTGGGATTCCCCCGGGAGAAAGATGTGACTTCTCTCGGGATGGAGCTCCATTCTGCCCCATAGGGCGACTGTGGCATAGACTGGGCAGTACAGGGAGGGGACTGGCCCCCAGCCCTGCACTCTGCCCGGATGCTGGGCAGTCCACAGGCCAGGGACACACAGGAGATGGAAACACACTCCTCTTTGCTCAGGAAGAACCTGTTTCCCTTCTGAAGACATTCAAGGAGTCCGGCTGGATCAGTCTCTTGAGGAGTGTGTCCCCAAGTCCCCACTCCTTCCTCAGCCTGTCCCCTCTGCTGCTGCCACATGCCACAATGACCCCTCGCCTCCCTTCGTAACTCGCAGAGCCAGCCCGTGACCACAGGACACGTGTTGGCCCCTCCCTTCGGGCCTGCCCTAGGCCTGCTCTCCGGGGGGCTGTTGGCACCCTGGGTATGGGGCTGGTTACACCGGGCAGGGCCTCAATGTGACCGACGGGCTGGCTTCTGCCCATGTCTTTGGAGGCGTGCAAGACACTTGCACATGCAACCGAGCAGACACAGACGTGAAGACCCACACCAGGTGTCTCTACGGAACGGGGGACTGAAGCTGGCAAGAGACAAAGACGCCCCTTGGCGACAGAACTGGTGCCCTGAATCTTGACCCCAGCCCCCCCCAAACATCGGGAGAATTCTTGTCTGTCTGGCAGAGCCGTTCCCTGGTGGTTTCTCTGTCTTCCATGCAGCTGGATTTCCTGAGTGTTGGGCACAAACCTCCCAGGGAAAGGCGGGGGCTTGTTCACCCAGAGGCACCTGGAAGAACTGCTTGGTGGGTGACCTGCGCCCCCCATCCTGGGAGCAGAGCGGGCCGTCCCCAAGAGCGGGAGCTGACGCTTGGGCCTCTGGTCTTCATCTTGTGTGCTCACCTCACCTGCTCTCTGTAACGGAGGCTTGCAGCTCAGTACAGCAAGTCCAGCCCGGGGAATTTGCTTGACTGCCAATGGAAAGGCAGGCAGTTGGAACGCCCCCACCCCAGACACCCCACGGGAGAAAGCTCTGGGGATCTGCCCCCATAAAGACAGAGGACGGGAGACCCTGCGTGGTGGTGGTTCTGCTGTTTCCAGGGGCCATTGTGGGTCAGAGTGGGTCTGCCAGCAGGTCACACGGGGGCCACCCAGGGCGGTGATGGTTGTAGGGGTTCTTGCTGCCATACAGGCGCACGTGTGGCAGGGACTGGGAGATGGGGCAGCCCACAGCTCATTTCTAGAGATAGAAACGTGGGCAGGAGGAGGGAGGCATATGAGGGCTGGGAAAGAAGCAGGAGCTGATCTGGGAATGGAGACCTAGGATGGAGTCGTGATCGCTCCGTGGCATGGACACCACACACGTATGGCACGTCACAACGGATGACTCCCACCCCTTGGGAAGGTCAAGATGAGTTCATCTCTCACAAGGGGACACTGACTGTAGGGAAGCTTCCTCAAAAGCTGGCCATGGGCACACCACATGACCCCTCAACCCTGGCTTAGGTAAAGTTTACTGGAGAGGTAGGAGCTGAAACAGTGGGATCTGCACACAGACAGATGGGGACGGCCTGATGCCGGCCCTGGGGAGAACGGACCAGCCAACTACGGGACCTGCACCCCATGGGCCACACCCCAGCGTTCCAGGGTCACTTTGACTCTGCTGAGCAACGAACAACACGGAGGCACTGAAAGATGAATACCGTAGGAGATCACTGTGACAAAGGTCCAGAAGACGGCCACACACTAACAGAACGTTCTCTGACGGTGACCTGTCAGACGGGAGGGCCATCACCATGGGGGGAAGGCCAGGCACCTGCCAGGCAGGACAGGAGGCCAGCATGAGCCACCAAGGGGAAGGACTCCCACAGGAGGGGCACACAGGGTGGAGACTCCCCAGGTAAATGCTGAGCCAGACAGACCCTGCCTTCACAATGAGAGTGGGCGGGTCTGTGGACAGACACATGCTGAGCAGGTGTGTGTGTGGGGGAGGTGGGGGGGATGACGGAACAGTAGCCCACACATGAAATGAACGGCGTGCCTGCCTGGTGGGGGAGTGGTTCTGCACTGGGCTGCTCACCACAAGGTCAGCAGTTCAGAATGGCCAGCCACTCCATGGAAGAAAGATGGGCTTTCTACTCCTGTACAGAGGTCCTGTCTGGACCCCTCCACTGGCAGCTCCACCCTGCCCCCAGGGTTGCTGTGGTCAGCACGGACTCCTCCATGTACGGATCTGAGAAGTGACGTCTCTGCGTGAAGTATCAGCGCTGCAGATGGACCTGCGCCAGGACCAGAAAGTGACAGGGCCTCAGAAATCACCAGGCCCCTGGGGTAGGAGTCACTGGGCCTGGGCCAGGCCTCATGGCCACAGCTCTCTGGGGGTGGGGTGGGCAATGCCAAGGACAATGATAACAACAAACCCACCCAAGGGGCAGCCCTTGTGCTGCCTGCCCACACGCAGGTTGCTGACGTGTGGTTTCCAAGACACCCTGCTGGCACAGCAGTTAACTGCTCCGAGCCAGCCTGAGAACAGCACCTAAAGACGGCCTTCCATGGCTTCTGCAAAGCCCCTAGAGGGCAGCTCTGTCCCCTGCACACAGCGTCTCGAGGGTAGGGGCCAGCGGGACGATGCCAGCTTGGCGTACCTCGATTGTTGGAACGGTACGAAGCCTGAGGCTGCAGGAAAACGCACCAGCTCCTGGTGGCACCGTGGCTCAGTGCTTGGCGGCTAACTGAAAGGCCGGGGGTCAAGCCCACCCAGGTCCTGTGGGAGAAAGCCTGGAGGTCTTCTCCAGTGAAGATGGCGGCCCGGGACACCTGTGGGGCAGCTCTGCTCTGTGGCACGGTGTCCATGAGTGGGCATCGACTGGCCGGGTGGGTAAGGGTGGCTAGTTCCGATCCTGAATGCTCGGCCGCTCATACGGGAACATCAGAGAAGCGCTGGCTGCAGAGATGGTTTGCTTCACAGCCTCTCTGCACAGACACCGCTCAGTGTGCCCCCTCCCCACCTGCCACCTTGAGTGACGTCCAGGGCACGGGCCACAACCGCCGTCCTCTGGCTATGCCTCTGCTTCCAAGAATGGACATGAGTGACCACAGCCGCCCCATCTGTCCACTGAGCTCAGGAGCACAGGACGAAGGCAGTGGGGCCTCTTCTGCACACAAGAGCGCCGGCCGGGCCGGGCAGCAATGAGAACAAGAGCTCTCTGTCCTCAGCCCAGCGCTGCCAGGGCTCTCGGGAGCCAGCCGAGGGCAGCGAGCACGCCCCTCCTGGAGGGCGGCCAGCGCCACGCACAGCAGCTTCTGAGCTGGGCCCACCCTGGGTCCCTCTGCCCTGCTGGCTCTGAAACCCTCACCGGCCAGAGCCAAACATCGCCCGCCCCTTGTCATCCAGGCCGTGATTGTGGCTCAGACCCTGCCGGACAAGCACAACTGCCCCGGGTGTTTCCAAGGTGCTCGGTGCGTGCGCAGCGACGGCCGGGTGGGTCTCCTGAGGAGCATTGAATAGATAAGAACTGCGGGCCTCGCCCTCTCGTGTAACCACTACTACACCACCAGGGGGGCTTGTCTCTGCGCCCCTGGGATGGCGGTTCCAGACAACATGGGGCTTCCCAAAGCTGCTGCCCCCAACCTCCCTCCCTGAGAGAGAGAGAGAGAGAGAGAGAGAGAGAGAGAGAGAGAGAGTGTGTCCGGGATACAGAGGGACCCGCCATAGTGGGAACTTGCCAGGAATACCTTGCTTTTCTGGGTCTGGGCATGGCCCCTCTGGTGGGGTGCAGGCCAACTGCGTGTCCATCCCTGTCTGCCGCCCGAGGCCACTGAGCCTTTTCCGACCCACAGCCACCCGATGCGGGCTTTCCGAGGCTGTAACTCTTCACAGGAGCCGGCGGCCTCGTCCTTCTCCCGAGTCGCAGCTGCGGGGTTTGAACGGTTGCCCGTCCGGCGCCTCACCCACAGCACTGCTGGGGCTCCCCTGGCTGCCTCTCAGGGGAAACTATTGACACCTTCCTTCTCTGACAGGTTCCCTGGACCCTGCTGCCGGCTCTCACAGGCTTGCCTTTCGTGTGGCGGGTAGGTTCCCAGACTCCCCTGGCCCGATGCCCCTGTTCCAGAAAGAAGCAGGCTTGTGCATCAGATAGGACCCAGGGTGGGCTCCTGTCTCTGAAACCCCGGATCCTCCCACTGTGCCCCCCACCCCAGGGATGGCAGAGCCCCTGTGGGGATCATATATCTAGAATGACGTCTTCCATTCGCTCTTCTCCCCACGCCCCTAAACACTCTGAACTCTCAGCCCAAGCCTCCCGCCCCTGCCAAGCCCTTGCTGGACCCCCTCCAAGCTGGACGCCCCCTTTCCCGTGCAGCTTCCGTGGACGAGTGAGGGGTGCTGGCAAGCACTCCCTTCTACACGGCTGTTCTGCCCCCCCCCCCCCAGGTGCTCAGTCTCAGCACTCCAGGGCCTGCTGGCCGGGGTGGCCCCGGGCAGAGTTCCCAGCACAGAGGCACATGGGCCTGGACACCTCGCTCCCCTCCCCTCCTGCTTCCGGCCAGCCGGCCCCCTGGTGACCTCCCAGACATCCGGCCCCAGGATTCCAAGCCTCCACACTTCCTCCCTGTTTTCCTTCCCATCAACAGGGATGCCGCAGATGGAGGGGGCGTAGAGATGCCAAAGAAAGTCCCAGGGACTCTGGGATGAGTGAGTCACAGGCAGTCGAGGGCGCCAAGACCCTCAACCTCACTTGGTGTGCGTTTGTGCTGGGACCCAGGTGACCAGTGAGGGCTGGGCTCGAAGGGGTGCCTGCCCTTTCCGGGTCTTGGGAGTTTCTCCCCATTGACGTCTCGGGCCACATTTCTGTTGCTTTGACCACAGCCATCACGTGGATGCCGGCTCACAGCGACCCTACAGCCAGAGCAGAGCTGCCCCTGTGGGTTTCTCAGACTGTACCTCTTGACAGGAGCTGACAACCTCATTTCCTCCCATGGGGCAAAAAGAGGTTTGAACCACCAGCCTCTCTGTTAACATCCTGGCTGTTTGACCCACTAGACCAGGAGGGTGCCTTGATTAATGATACAAGACGGAGTCAGTCTGGACTTGGCCCTGGAGGGCAGAGCAGAGCGGCCCTGTAGCATTTCAGGCGGTGAGCTTAGGACCCAGACTGCCTCCTCTTTCTTCCTGGGAGCGGCCGGTGGGTTTGAACTGCCGACGGCGCCAGTCACCAGTCATTTGAAATAAAAAATCCCTTGAGTAGCAAAAATAACACCCATTCCACACTGTTGCTGTGAACAGACGCCGAGGCTCACTTCACCCTCTGGCATCTATGGTCTATGACCCAGCAGCACCTGTGGGCCCAGAACCTGGGGTGAAGCGCTGCTGCAGGCGTGTACAGGAGAGCCCTGGGTGTCGGCGGCGCACTGGCAGTGAGCAGGGAGCAGCCCCAGGGGCCTCGGGAGGCCTGTCTGGGGCCTCAGGGCAGACCACCACTCGCCCTGACGTGACTGCACTGCCCCCCATGGCCTCCCCTCTGCAGCCTGGAATTCCCTCTCCCTCCTTGGCTTCCCCCCCTAGCACCCCTGACGCCTGTGGGGCACTGGGGCACTCTGTCCTCCAAGAAGAGACGAAGGCTTGCCTTACTCGGGGTGAGGGGGGAAGCGACTGGAGCAGGAGGCCCCTCCCTGAGAGAGGGGGCTGGAGAGCTGAGCCCGCCCACTCTGGTTGTGCGCTGGTTAAGCCCTCGGCTGCCAGCGACGGGCGGAGGCTGGGGGTCTGGCCGCCCAGTGCTTCTGGCGGGCGGGTGTAGGCATGGCACACCAACCGAATCGCTTGTGTATGGGGTTCGACCCGAGTAGCTAGCAGCCCTGGTGGCACTAGGCCTGCAGTTCACAGCCACCCCTGCTGCTCCTGGGGAGACTGGCGTCTTGGAAACCCCAGATGGGGCGGCTGTGGGTTGGAATCGACCCCATGGCAGTGGGTTTGTCTGGTCAGGAAACGGGCCATGAGCCCTGATGGAGCAATGGCTAAAGCGCTCCATCGTGAGCTGAACGTGGGCATTTCAGGTCCTGCACCGCTGCTCCGAGGAAGAAGGATGGCAGTCTGCTTTCTTAGAGGTCACCGACGAGCAACAGCCTGGCAGCTCCGATGCCCTGACCGAGGATGGCAGCTGACCTGGCGTTTTGAACGTGTGTGGGCTGCCAGCTTGGGATGGACACTGCTACGATCTCCTCCAGAAACAACTCGAAGCCACTGCACAGAGTTGGTTCTGACACACGGGCCCAGCACAGGGTTCTGAGGCCCTAAACCTTTATGGGAGCAGCTTTGTCTTCCCCCTTGGGACGAGTGATGGGTTTGAACCGCCGGCCTCATAGCTGGCTGTCCAGCGCTTACCCCACAGCGCCACCGGGCCGAGCTAGTTCCTAGGGGAGCCAGGGGAGGTGACTGCTGTGCTGCACGCATGCACGCTCCTCCGGCCGTGAGCTGAGCCCTGGCTTTGACGCAGTAGCAGCTCTGCGGAGGAAAGACCTGGCTATCAGCTTGCACGGAGTCTGTCACCTTGGACACCCAACAGGGCAGTCCTTCCGGGTCACACCGGGTCACTGTGGGGTCCTCAGCACCCTGTGTGCACACACGTCACGACACGGAGCCCTGAGTCGGGTAAAGGCATCCGTGTATCACCACGCTAAATCTCTTTAGAAAAACTAAGGACTTTAAAATCACATGATGGAGACCCCCTAGGACAGGGCAGGACTGCCCCTGTGGGTGTGAGTCTGTTCGTTCTTCACAGGAGTAGAACGCTTCCTCCTCCTGTGGAGCGCCTGCTGGTTTCGGACTGTATCTGCACTCTTCGGGAGAGCAGAAAGCCTTGTCCTTAGGCAGAGCGGCGCTGGGTCTTAGCCACTGTCTGTGGACAGCAGCCCAATGAGTGGCCCACCACCCCAGCAGGCTGCTCAAAGAAGAAAACCGTCCATGGGGAGAACAGTCGACAGGGACCCCCACATCCTCATCTGCCCGGGACCAGAAGACCTAGAGGGTCCCAACAGAACGGGAGAGCAACATGGAACAGAGCCTCGGAGTCCTACAAAGGGAGAGTGACAAATAGGCGGACTGGGGGACGCCCCGAGGTGATGGCCCTTGAACGGACACTAACCCCGGGTCACCTTGTAGCTGAAGAGGAAATGAGCCCCCGAAACCAGTCCATGCCCCTGACAGAGCCCGAGAGCAGAGGCGCAGCAGTTTCTGCAGCGAAAGACGCGGCAGGGTGTGGGGGGGAGGACAGGGGAGGGAGGCGATGCAGAAGGAGGCCCGTGCCCTGGGAGGAAGGCAACCGCGTCCTGCGGGAGCAAACGCACAAAGTCGGGTCTTTAGACAAGAAAGGGACGGTAGGCTGGGTGAGGGCAGGGCTCCAACCTCCTGGGGAGCAAGCCCCCGTACCCCCGTGCCCCCAGCATCGTGCTGAGGGAGGGACGAGAGGCAGCCAAGTGGAACCTCAAGGTGCCCCCAGAGGTGACTCCAGCAGAGATACGTTTGTGGGGCACTTTGCTGCTCTCTGCGAGGTCCACAGGGGCAGCCTGTCCTATGGGGTCACCACAGGTCGGGACTGACTCATTGGCGGTGAATTTGGAGGTGTTTGGTTGCTGAAAACACACACACACACGCATACACAGAGACACATCCACACACCCACTCAAGTACACACACACGCACACACTCCCATGGACACCCACACAGAGTCCACCTCACCTTGACGTTCTTCTGCAGCCCCTCTTCCCCTTAAGCCCGTTTTTGTTTGCTTGATGTTTGCGTCCATGGACAGCACCTCCGCCCTTACTGACATGCCCTGTTCCGATGCCAGGGCTCACTGGGCAATGAGCATCCACTGCGTTTAAAACCATCCCAACGACCTCTATGTAACCCCCTCCCTGGGGGACAGAAAACAGAAAAGTGGGTGAAGGGAGACAGCGGTCAGTGTAAGACTTGAAAATAATAATAGTAATAATTTATAAATGATCAAGGGTTCATGAAGGAGGGAGGGCTGGGGAGGGGGGAAATAAGCTGACGCCAAAGGCTCAAGTAGAAAGAAAATGTTTTGAGAATGATGATGGCAACACACGTATAAAGGTGCTCGACACAATGGATGGATGGATGGATGGATGGTTTGTGATAAGAGCTGTAAGAGCTCCCAATAAAATGATTAAAACAAACAAAGCCAGGTTTCTTTTGAGGGGGTGGACAGAATTTCGCAGAAGATCACTGGGAGCCTCCCTGTGCAGCGCCCTCTGCACTATGAAGTGTGTTGCCAGGGCCCTCACCCGGATGGCGACACACAACACCCCAGCGGGACAGGGCAGCCCCGTCCCCGCGGGGGCGAGAGGCTCAGTCTTACCGGCGCAGACAGCCTCTTCCTTCCCTCATGGAGTGATTGGTGGGTTTGGAAGACCGACCTGGGGGGCAGCAGCTCAACGCGGGGACCACTACACATCAGGACCTCCAGACAGTCACGTGACCCAGGAAGTGCGCACCTGGGAGTTCCACCTGAAAGTCTCAGGGGCAGCTTTGAGGGCAGAGACCGGGGCTGTTCACGCAGCCCAGCGTTGGCTGCAAGTTCAATGCCATCAGCAGGGTGGACAACACGTGGTCCACACGGACAAGGGGCATTCCGGTTGGGACCAGTGGCCCCAGGGGCCCTGGTTGGCAGAAGAGCGCCATCTCCTGGGGTCTCCTCGGCTGGGATCTTGAGGGGCGTTCACGGCAGACCTTTCTCCTGAGGAACTGCTGGCGGGTTAAACCACTGATCTTCTGGATTAGTCACCAATCGCTTTACCGGTGTGCCACCAGAGCGACACCTGGCCCCGGCAGCTCTAGATGGGGAACAGCATGCGGACTGACCACAAAACCAAACCAAATCACTGCCATCCAGCCGATGCCCGCTCACCAAGACCGTGCAGGGACTGGCCCTGTGGGCGCCTGAGACCATAGCTCTAATTTATTTGCTCCATTCTGTGATTCTGGGGACTACACATGGCAGAACATACACCAGGGTTGACACAAACCCGTCGGTGACCTGGTGACACACTGCCTGTGGCATCGCCGAGAGCATCCACTCACTGCCCCGCAGCCTCTACTGAAGCCGCCCAGTTTCTGGTGTCCGTCTGACTCCCTGAAACCAGTTGTTTCAGAGTGCACGGCTTTCGTCTGGTGGGGGGGAGGGGGGGAGAGAGAAGGAGGGGGCTTCCTGCTCTCACGGTCTCAGAGCCCGCAGAGACAGTTCCACCTGTCCCCGAGGGTGATGACCCAGAATCGACTCCATGGCAGGGGGTTTTGAGGTTCTGACTTGTTTGGTTAAGGGCCACAGTGTCACCGCAGGTTAGTCGCTGGGCTGCTAGCACCGAGGTAGGAGGTTCAGACCCAGCAGGTGCTCCCAAGGAGACAGATGAGGCTGTCCGCTCCTGTAAAGACTGACAGACTCGATAGCCACTGACTTCATGGCAGTGGGTCAGGATGGGTTTGGACCAATCAGCAGGTAGATTTTTGGTTTAGGGTTTAAAGGAGGTCGTCCATGTTCCAAGACTTGGGAATCTCAGATTTGTTCTGAAATGTGAAGGGTCTCATCTCTCCGCCTTGTGTCCTGGCCTTAGGTGGAGGAGGAAGAAAACTGCGATCGACAAACAAACAAACAAACAAACAAACACAATGTGTAGGCAGACCAAGATTATGAGGCAGCTATTAAAACTCCAGGACCCATGGGAGGGAGCTGCCCCCACCCGCCATCTAGCTAGCCCTTGGTTCCAGATGGCCATGGTCTGACTGCTCAGAGATCCAGTTTCAGGGGTCTGTCTCGCTTCCAGCAAGTCTCGCAGGCCAAGCTGGAGGACCTGCGGAAGCGTTAGCGCTGAAACGGGGAAAGAGTGCGTCCTGGGGCATTAGGCAGTGTGGTGCCGACTGGAGATGCTCACTGGCACTGCTGGCTAGATGAGGAGGAGGCTACCCGTGTGGACTGAATTGTGCCCCACTACCAAAGGCAACCCCTAGTCCTGTGGTCGAAGGAGCCCTGGGGGCTCTGGGTGAAGCACTTGGCAGTGACATCAGAGGTTGTGGGTTCAAACGCACCAGCTGGTTCCTTGGGAGAAAGAACAGGGTCGTGATAGCCTTGTGGGTCTGTCCCCTGCTGCCCTACGAGGTGGGTCTGGTTGTCATGGGCTTCCTTGGGGACGCAGGGTCTGCTCGGGGTCATCAGGAATCAATGGGCTTTCCTACGTTACTGAAGGAGGGCTGGGCTGTCTCATAAGTATTTCTCGTGGAGGGATGAAGGAGCAGGGATGGGGAGGGAGCGGTACCGAGGCCATAGTAAGATCTGCATGGAGCCAAATGACCGAGGCTGAGAAGAGCCAAGAACCATCCCCCAGAGCCAGCAGCGAGAGAGCCTTCCCCTGAGTTCAGACCGCCCATTTCTGTTAGAGGTTCAGTCAGAGTCCCTATGACACCATGGTCACATCAACCCTTAATTTACTAGCTTCATCCTCAGCATGCCCACTTGTTCTTGGAACACACTCGCCTGCACTGGTCTAGTGTCACTAGAAAGTTCCATGCCTTTTACTGACTTAGCCTGCTTCGGTGACCTGTGCTTACTTCCATCCGGATAGGAGTCAGGGAGAGGTTCTTAGACGCATCCCTGTGTGTTGGAGGAAGCTTTGCAGAGTAGCTCACCAGCCCATGGTCTATGAGTCACGCACGCTGGGGTTCACGTCACCGGTCCCCGTCGCACAATCGGCACCGCCCGGTTCGCTTCCTCTCTCCGCTTCCTGGCTGCACTCCTGACCCTCTGAGCTTCCCCGGGGATTCGCGCCGACCTCCCTGCCAGTGCACAACGGGTGGTGTGACTTCTGCGGGGGCGCACTGCCCGAAATGAGGAAGGAGGTATCCAGGCTGAGGTCAGGGGCAACGCTCCCTTCCTGAATTTCCCTGCTTCCGTGTGGGTTTATATCCAAATGGACGGAGCCCAGTAGACCAGTCATGAGCACGGGGGCAATGGCCACAGACAAGCCTCTCCCTCTGTGCGGGGGACCCAGAGCCAGTCATAGACTTGGGGGTGGGGCTGGACCAGTTCCAACCAGTAGAACCAGGGCAAGCCATAAACCGGTCAGAGAAGGAAAAGGTTTCCTGCCTGGAGGGTGGTCGGTATCACAGCAGCGACACGCTGGACCCTGATCCTCAAGGTTGGCAGTTCGAAACCACCAGCCCCTTCAAGGAGCTTTCTACTCTCCTGAAGAGTTTCCATCTTGGACCCTTGGGGGCAGTTCCACCCTGTGTTTTCATGACCATGCAGGACAGCAGAGCTGCCCCAGATGGGCTCCCGGGCCACCACATCTGTCTCGATGGAGCAGCTGGTGGGTTTGAACCGCCGACCGTTTGGTGAGCAGACCAGTGCTCAGCTCCCAGCAGCAGCGGGGCTCCGCTGACCCTCCCTGGACAGTGCTGCAGAGCCAGAGCTCCCCGGATGCTGGTGGTGAGCGACTTCAGGGACCCGTAGGGGTCTACACACACTCCCAGAGCAGCACTTCCCAGTGCCTCCTCTTCTAGGGTCAGACTGGGGATGCAGGGGACCAAAGGCCGCAGTGGCCGAGAGCTGTGTGTGCCTTCACCCCCTTCACGCTCTCTCACTCACTCACTCTCTCTCTCATCTCTCTCTCGCTCACACTCCGTCTCACTCACTCACTGATTGCCATTGAGCCAATGCTGACTCAGAGCGGCTCCCCCGTCCCCTGGACTTGGGTGGTTTTGAACTGCCAACCATGCAGATCACAGCCCTGTGTGTAACCTGATGCCACCAGGGCTCCTTAATTACCACCAGCAGCAGCAGCCAATCAGAAAGTGCCGACAGCGAAATGTCCCTCCTCCTGGCACTGGTAGTGCTGCTGTAAAGCACTTGGTCTCTAACTGAAAGGTTGACGATTCAAACCCACTAACTGCACCAAGGGCCAACGACGAGGCCGTCTGCTTCCCTCAGGATGGCCGGCTTACACACCAGGGAACAGGCGTCCTCCGTCCTGTAGGGGCTCTGTGAGTGTGAAGGCCCTCCGGTCTGAAGGTGGAATTATTGAGGAATGTGGCTGTTGGCCCAGAGAGAGAAGGAGAAGGAACCTCTTTAAAAAACAAACAAAAGTGAAGCACTGCTTAGCCAGCCCCGAAGACTTGCTTGTGTCTTCAGGTCACACTGCCTGGCTCTTTACCGGCAGTCACCATGTTCTCTCGGCTACGGTGGCTTATCCCTGAGTGCCCCCCACTCTGTGGGTGCCCCAGGGTGCCTGTTGGCAGGGCGCACCGAGACCCCACAACGGCTGTCCTGGGTTCTCTGCCCGTTTCCAGGAAGGCCCCTTCCTTTTCTCTCTGCAGCACTTCCCAAACGCTGTCACGGGTGCCAGCCTGCGGCCTGGGTCCAACATTGTGCACGGAATGAGGTTGCCTAGCACAGCGGTTCTCCACCTTCCTCACGCTGCGACCCTTTCATACACGGGGTGGTGACTCCCACCCCCAACCATAAACGTATTTCCGCTGCTACTTCACAGCTGTCATGGTGCGGCGAGCATTCTGCATGGTGTGTGTGCAGCAGGGGACCCAGTGGCACAGCAGGTCATGGCGCATGAGACGGTACCCGCAAGGACAGCGGACTGGGCCTGACCAGCTGCTCCTCGCAGGGGAAGGGGAGGCTTTCTGCTCCCAGAGAGAGTGACGGTCTCAGAAACCCACAGGACAGCTCTGCCCTGTCCTGCAGGGTCACTGTGAGACGGCATCGACTGGGCAGGGGTTATAACCCCTCCTGTGATTGTTTGTTTTCTTCGAAATGTGAATGAGAGTCTGGTTGCGGGCTGTGTCTACGTCCATCGTAGCTGAGACACAACTTAGGTGGAGAAGCCCCACCCTGGTGCCCCCAAGGAGGGTGGTTCAAACCCATCGTCCATGCCTCGGGAGAAGAGTGAGGCTGTGGCCCCTCTAAGGAGCCAAGTGTCCTCTGAGCCCTGCAGAGGGTGCTGTGCGTCCAGACAAACAGATCTGCCCTGGAGGAAGCACGGCCGGAGTCTTCTTCCACGGCAAGGATGGGGAGAGCTTGGACGTGCTGTCAGGAGAGACCAGTCCCTGGAGAAGGGCATCGTGCTTGGCAGAGTGGGGGGGGGGGTGTGTGCGCACAGAGGAGGAAGGGCCTCAGGGAGATGGACGGGCGCAGGGGCTTGGGAACAATGGTGGAGACGGTGCAGGACCAGACGGCATTTCCTTCTGTTGTCCACAAGGTCGTCTGGATCGGAACCGGCTGGACGTCACCTCACAGTACATACAGGAACCCCCACAAGTCTTCGAGAGTTTGGCCCCACTCCCCAGTGCACCACAGCCCCAGACTCCCAAGGCCCGACCCTGCAGGAGGAGCCCCACGGAGCCCACAAACTTGGCCTTTGTCTGTGCACAGGTAAGCCTCTTTGCCCCTGGAATCTGCCCCCTGACCTTGAGCCAGAGACTCATCAGGACTCACAGTTCAAAGTTCAGAGAGGGCTTGGTACCGTGTGTCCTGAGTGAAGCCTCACTGCGCGCGCGCGCGCGCGCGCACACACACACACACACACACACACACATACACACACTCTCCATCACCCCCGGTCTTCACTCACAGACCCCGTCTTTCAGGAAAAGACTGACCAGCATGGACAGAGCTGGGCTCTGGGGGCCCGGGGGCCCTCAACAGCCCAGCACCCAGAGAGACAGACCTCCTTCCACTCCCATCTTCCTTCCCTGACGAGTCTGCGGGCTCGGGCCGTGGCTGCTTTCACCCTCCTGGATGAGGAGGCAGAGGCGGACCACTGTGCAGTTTGCAGGGCCCTGAGCAGCCCTGGTGGCGCGGCAGTGAAGTGCTCTGCTGTTACTGAAAGGTGGGCGACGCAGACCCACCGAGGGCCCCGCCCCCATGGGAGAAAGGCCTGGCCACCTGCTCCTGTGAGACCCCTGCCGTGGGACCTTGTGGAGCAGTGGCTCGGGTCACAGAGGGCTGAGGTGCTTGGCCCGGACTTGATGCCAGTGGGCGCAGGTTTTCCTTTCTGCCTTGTTCCAGGCAGGTGCTCTGGCCGGGAGTTGAACCCAGGTCCCCACAGGAAGGCAATTCCGCTGAATCTTGGCTGTTGTCACAAAGCTGATTCCACGCGCAGCCAGCCGCCCAGTGGGAGTGTGTGGGCTGTGCTCGGATCACCGGGAACCGGGACTTTCTTCCTGCACGCCTCTGGGTGGAGCCATCACCAGCCGGCTCCTCACCCAGCGCACGCTCCTTCCCGCCAGAAGCTCCTCTGGGCCTCTCTGGGGTTTGCTGGCTGGAGGACAAGAGCACAGCTCCCCCTCTGCAGTGCTGCAGCCGCCAAGGGGTTTAGCCAGAGCTTTGGGAGCGCCCACAAGGTACAAGGCATCTTCGCAGCCACAGAACAAGCAGGCTCAGGTCCTCTCCTGCTCCCTCTCCTCCTTGTAACCGACGCCCGCCTGCAGGAGAGCTTTTCCACCTGGAAGAGGCCCTTGGTAGCCCGGATTACTGTTTCCTTAAAGACACGTTCAAGGAGGTCCTGCAAGGTCATCTTGCTTGTACCCTTTTTGGCTGAATGGAAACCAAAGAGAGGGAGAGGGATGGAATTCGGCGTCTGGCGAGGAGTCCTGAGGGCGCTGTCGGTTCAGCGTGGGGCAGCTGACCCCCAGGTCAGTGGTGTGAAACCACCGGCCACTGTGAGGGGGAGATGAGGCTGGCTGCTCTGTTAAAGAGCCGCCTGCCCTCGGGAAGGCTGCAGAGGGTTGGGATGCGCTGGGACCAGCAGGCCTGTCTGGGAGGAAGTACAGCCAAGATGCTAAGGCTTCGTCTCATGGACTCTGGACACGTTATCGTAGAGACCAGCCCCTTGAGAAGGACATCTGGTGGGTCACGTCGAGGGCAGCGCAAAGAACCTTCAACGAGACGGAGGGCCCAGTGGCTTCAACACTGGGCTCAAGCATAGCAAGGAGTGTGGGGATGGCGCAGGCCTGGCGGGCGGTGCTTCAGTCGGTGGCACAGAGTCACGATGAGGGGCCGGAGCTGACTTGGGGCCCCTCACCATGGCCGCCTGAGTTTAGCAGCTTCTTCTGAACCCCAAACCAAACCCACTTCCATTGAATGGATGCCGACTCACAGCAACACTACAGGACAGGGTAGAGGTGCCCTGCGGGTTTCCAAGACCCTGACTCTTCAGAGCAGTGGTTCTCCTCCACCTTCCTCAGGCCGCGACCCTTTCATACAGTTCCTCATGTGGTGGTGACCCCCAACCGTAACATTATTTTCGTTGCTCCTTCATCACTGTCATTGCTACTGTGATGACTTGGCGACTCCTGTGAAAGCGCCATTGGACCCCCCCAAGGGGTCGCGACCCACAGGTTGAGAACTGCTGCTTTAGTGTGACTAGAAAGCCTCGCCTTTCTCCCTCACAGCCGCTGGTGGTTTCGAACTGCTGACCCCAGGGTGAGCAGACCAACTGGTCACCTCAATGCCACCAAGGCTTCTACTAAACCAGACGGGTTCGTGTATCTGCTCGGCCTCTCTCAGTCAGTCTCTGGAGAAGGCACTTTAATCAAAACCAGTGTCAGGCGGGAACCTGCCAGCGAGGAGGAGCCCAGTGGTCCCCATTGGAAGGGCTAACCAGAAGGTGGCGAGGGGGCAGCCAGGTGAGGCAGGAAAACTGTGGCCAGCTGTCGCTGAGCCCTGCGCTCCCAGTTCCCCTGCAGGCACTTGTTCACGCATGCTCTGCCCCATAAGGGCCTCCCCTCGATGGTCCATCGTGTCCATGGCCACCTCCTTCATTGCACGATGTCTGCGTGAGCCAGGAGGAATTGCATGCTCCCCATCCTTCAGGTGCATAAAGATGCTGAAGTTTACTGTTACCTCGCCAGGCCAGGGTGCCCAGTGGCTTGGACAGCAGAGGTCCCCTCCCCATGGTGTGTCATCAGCTCCACGAGGGGCCAGGGGTTGTGGGAAGATGGGAGTGTTAAGTGACCCCTGACTCGGACCTCGGGCCTGATAGCGGGTCCATGGGTTGTGGCCTCCTTCATATAGAAGTGGCTGCAGTGGAGAGCTTCTTGGCTTCTGGTGGACTGGATCCCACACCTAGTCAAGTGGATTTTGGACTTGAGAGCCAATGGCTCATCATAGTGCCGCGTGGCAGTGACACAATCTACTGTCAGCTCGAGGAAGGGGTGGAGTCGAGCCTGTCAATCAGGTCACAGCTTGATGACCTCATGGGGGGTGTGACAGATAAACAGCTCAGAGGAGGCCAGACACACTCTCCGCTACACATTCCTGATGACAAGCCACATGGAGCTACATTGATGGAGCCAGAGCCCTGGAGCTGGAGGAGCCACGTGGAGACCCACGCCAGCACCGAGATGCTTCCACCACCACTGCATCCGCAAGACTTTCCACCCACTGGCCTGTGATCTTCCTGCATTCAGTGTTATTGTGTGTGTTGCGTGAGTCTGAAGAGGAATTTACAGACTGGTATCAGACATATGGACTAATATCGGACTTACGGACTTGGTCTGGATTAGGCTGCAGTGTGTTCTCAACATTCAACTGCTCTTTGATATAAAGCTCCTTCTTACACACATATGAATGTTCTGTGCGTTTGTTTCCCTAGCCAACCCGGACTAACGCACTTGCCGACCCGGGGAACCATCCGATCTGCCATCAGACCTGCCGACCTTGGATTCACTCGATTAGCATCTTCCTGCCCTGGTCTTCCTGCTTCATCTTCCCGTATCCTGGTTCCCCACTAGACAAGCCAGCGAAAGTCTGCAGCCTGACATCTGACCCTTGAACCTGAACTGCTGGGCTTACCCGGAGCCTCGCGAGTGGCTGCTCACTTCCTTCTTTGTGTGCATGGCCGGTTTCACTCCTCTCGGAGTCCCGTCCCACACAGACACCCTGAAGGTGGAGCCCTGAGCACTCGTGCCCACCTGCCCCACCGGGGGAGGGATCCCAGAAGCCCACAGTGGTCGGGGGGTGGAGGTGGGGGGAGCACGCCAGGAGCAGATCAGCACAGGGTGCCTTGCAGCCGGGAGTGAGTAGAAAGGTCCCTCTAAGGTGAAGGCCCCCGGGGCTCCTGACCGCAGGACAAGCCATTGACCGCCACGATCATCCACACCCACACCCTCCTCCTGCTCATAGTCTTTCACACGCGGCTGCTGGTCCTGGGGTGCTTTGAAAAGGCCCAAGAAGAAAGACAAACATGTACTGACCCACAGACATTGTTATCAGCCACGGGATGCAGGAATGTAAGAAAGTATTCCAAACCCAACCCAGTCCATGACGACTCCCGGTGACCCGGCAGAGGGTTCTGAGGCTGTCGGTCTCCAAGGGAACGCACAGCCTCATCTCTCTGCCGCAGAGTAGCGGGTGGGTTCAAACCGCCAACCATTCCCCGAGCAGCTCAATGCCTCATGCACAGGGCCCTGCCAGGGCTCCTGGAGGAAGGATCAGGCCCCTTCATTGGCACCATCATCGATTCCCCCAGGAAAACATAAAGCCCAAGTCTCTGCCGCCCCGTCGATGCTCCCTCATTGCAACACAGCAGGACAGGGAAGATCCACCCCCGAGTTTCCAAGACGCTAACGTTTTGTGGGAGCAGACAGCCCTGCCTTTCTCTTGGGGAGCAGCTGGTGGTTTCGAACTGTTGGCCTTGGGGCTCGCAGCCCAGCATATGTAACCACCAAGCCAAGATACCGCATATCAGACCTCGCTAAATCAAGGCAATACTGCCCGAGCTCTGAAACCTTCCGCTCCCTCCAGGAGGAAAAGTTCCACTCTCTGTGACTTCCGACATGGGAAAAGACCAACTGCCTGCAGGCCAGAAAGAGCCTCCCGGTGTCAGCCCCCGCCCCTAAAACACCCCCATGACACAGACGTGTCAGGAGGCAGTGTGGCAGTTGTGGTCAGCGCTGGGCATCCAATGCAAGGCTGGCAGCTTGTGCCCACCCAGTGGAGCCACGGAAGAAAGAGCTGGCCACATCGGAAGAGTACAGCCTAGCCAGCACGTGGGCAGTTCTCCTGTGTCCCAGGGTCGCCTGCCTGAGGGGTCAGCTCCACAGCAGCTAGCTGGTCACAAGGCTAGCACCAGGAGACACTGCAGGGTCTGTGTGGCTTCCTCTGGACTAGGTGGACAGTCCTGTCTGAGGACAGGGAGGCCCTTTCCAGAATCTCTGTCTCTTACACACACACACACACACACACACACACACACACACAGTTACACATTTCCCACTGAACTCTGATCCGTCCTGAGTGAGCATGTTGGCTGGACTCCTTCACCAGCTCCCCAGCCAGGGTGCAGACGGATCCGAAGCTGGAGTCCCTCCCCGCAGCCACAGAGTCCCGTCACAGAAGGGTAGTAGTGGCCACCAAGGTTGCTGCCTGAGCTCGGGCCTGGCTGCTGAACCTCCAAGGCCGACTGCTCTGGAACGGAGCCCCCGAGCTAGGCGAGAGGTCTGTCCACTCCTCCGTCCTGGCCTTTTCACCATTGTAACCAGGGACCCCGGTGCCGCACACAGTTAAGTGCTGGGCCGATGGCTTCAGGGCCTGGAGACCGGCTTCCATAAAGATCAGCAACGCGTCAGCGCCAAAAGCCAAGCCCTCCCGCCCCCCACCCCCGGCTGTCGAGTGGGTGCCGACCCGCAGGGACCCTGGCGGACTCAGAGGCCTTTGTTTTTCCAGAGAGTGGAAAGCCCCGTCTGGTGTCTGGGGAGCGACTGGGGGTTTCAAACCGCAGACCTTGCAGAGCGCAGCCCCACATGTAACTGCTACGCCTCCACCAGGAATCCCCAGGAAGGTGGGAGGAGGGGGTTCACGGTGTGGCGCGATCCTGCCCCGAGTCAGACGTTTGCTCCACAACAGCCGCCCAGCTCGCAGCTGTCTGGGGCTGGCTCCCCACAGCAAGCCTGGGGGACCTCGAGCACTGCCACACCGCCTTCACGGGTGCCGGCGGCCTCGTGCTTTGGTACAGAGGATTCAAACCTAAGAACCTTCCGGTGAGTGGCCAGGCACTTCACCCTGACACCCAACCCCTGCCAGGCCTCTGACAACCAGCGCCCAGTCTTTGCCAAGGAGCCGGAGGGCAAGGGGTTAAACTTCTCTGAGGCAGGCAGGCGGGCGGTCCTTCAGCTGCCAGCTGCCGGCTGCCTCCACGAGAAGAGACACAGTGTGCCATTCACTCCGAAGGACGGACGGACAGACAACGTATGGTCGGCGCCCCCAGGGGACCACGTGGGGAACCAGTGATGTCACGCAGGCTTGGGGGCACCACAGAGGGACGGGCGCAGGCAGCTGGGAAAGAAGAACTGCTTCAAAGCCGACCTCCACCCCACCCCCACCCCCTTGCCCCCACTGCTGGCTGTCCCCATGCCACCCCACCCCCACCTCCCACCCCCGGGCGAGCGCCACAGAAGTGGCCGTGGCCGGGCCGTCTGTAAACTGCAGTGGCCCCACTGCAGATAAATGGCTCCAGAGGCTGGAGCGGGTCAATTTCCCACGCAGGCCTGGCCATCACGAGGAGGGAGCGGGTCCTGTCAGGGATGACGGACCGTCGCCACCCCCCAACCCCGGGCCCGGGCGCCCCTTCACCCCCAGGCCCTTGGGAACCAGCAAGAGGCACTAGGGGAGGAAGAGCCCAGTGCACAGGAAACCAGGGGTGACCCCAGGCAGCGGGGTCCAGTGGGGCTCAGAGGCCTGGCCTGCCCCCAGGGATCAGCTTACATCCGGGCGGAGGGGGCCAGGGGGCTGTTTTCTGTCCCCTGCTAGAAAGAAGACCTGGACACAGCAGCTCCCTTTACAAACAGTCAACAGTCCTGCCACAAGGTGACACGCAGCCCGGGACAGGCCGGACTGGCTGGCAGCACCCCAGGAATGACGGGGTCCATGAGGCGGGACTGAGACTCCCCCTGCCCGCCCCCCGCACTGTGCAGCCTCTGAGGTCGGGGAGATGGTCTCTGGGGACGCTGGCTTCTTTGTAGAGGACTTGCCCGATCGTGCTGCCCACTTCGAGGGGGGGGCTCTGAACACCTGGATAATCCCCTGAGATCAGATGCCCCCCCGGGGTACTGGAGACCCCCCACCAGCACGCTGGCTCACTGGCTCTTATCGTCACCTCCCCAGATGTTTCCAGAAGAACCGCAAGTGGCAGGCACTGCCTCTTGGTCACAAGCGACTTCCTTCCCTACGGGGCCGGTCTGACAAGCAGAGCCCGGCAGCAGCCACGGCCACTTTCCACCGCGGTGGCCAACCTCACCGGCCGGCCAGCCAGCCTCAGCAGCCCCGTCCCATGCCCACTGCCACGGCCTCTCGGACGCCCCCTTCTCCGGCCCCGGGCAGACTCACTGTGTCCAGGAGGGGCCCACGCACGGCCGCCGAGGCTGGGCGCCAGCAGCCCTGCCCGCGTCCTCTCCCGGCCAGCCTTCTGGGAAACAGCGACTGCTCCTGGGAAGCTGACAGCTGGGATGCGCGGCAGGGGCGGCTTCCCGCCGGCCGGCCTCCCTCCGGCCGCCAACACTTCCTGTGTGCGGGGCGCCCACACCCCACCCTCCGACCAGATCAATGGGGGCTGCTTCCAGCGCTTCTAGCCCCGCCCTCGGCGGCTCCAAGAGGAAAGAACGGAAAAAAAAAACCAAAACAGAAAAACACAACCCCAAACAGAAAGAAAGGGAAACTCACAGCTGGCCTTGCCACCAACCCTCCTACCCGGGATGGAGCCCTGGCTCAGCCGAGGGCGCAGGCACCCTGGGGCGACAGCCAAGGGTGAGATTCATCCCCGGAGGGTCCTCCCAGTCTCAGGGGCAGGCCTGCTCGTGAACCGGCTCACAGCCCTCCAGTCCACTTCGACTCCCAGCGAGCCCCTGGGGCGGGCAGCGCTGCCCCTGTGGGTTCCCGAGGCTGCCGGTCTGTGTGGGCGCAGACTGCCTCGCCGTTCTCCGACGGAGGAGCGGCTGCTGGTTTCCAGCTGCTGGCCTCGCACTGAGCAGCCCAGCCCGTAACCCCCCACCCACCTGCGGTTCCACTGCCCAGGATGGCGGGGGGGCTTCACAAAGGCACCGAGCCAGCTCCACTCTCTTTAGTGCCACTGATGCTGCGTGCCTCAGAAGGCCCCCCTCGTGGGACGTGCTGAGCTGCACTGGAAGGGAGCAGCTGTGTTCTAGGTCGGGCTCTGGGCGACCTTCCTGGTTCAACCCCCCAGCCGCTCTGAGGGAGGAAGATGAGGCTGATGTAGAAGGACCAGCTGACCACGGCCCCCCGGAAGGTTGGATAAGGCCCTGGGCGGACTGCTGGCTTAGGCTCCGAACGCCCGGAGCACCTTGCCGTCAGGGAGAGGTACATGCGGGGCCACACAGAGCTTGTGGAAATGCAGCCGTTGTTGGCGTCCACACTGTTTTCAGGGCTTTTTGAAGCTGCCGCCCCGTGGGGTTCAGGAGTTAAAAAGCGTGTTTGGTGGCTTGGCTTTCTCAGCAGCGAGGACAACAAAATCAAGTTGTTTTTCAAATGTGCAGCACTCCCGGGAACACATGCTGAGCGCTCCTCTAGAGACGGGTAGGGGTCTCTCTCATTCCGAAGTGCAAGTCCTTGGCCTGTTCTGGGGGTTGCGGGGAGGGGGTGTCTAGCAGCATCCAGCATGTGTGTGCAGACAGAAGCAGCCCTGGTTCAGCTCCCACCTGCTCCCCGTAGGGCTGGTGTTTCCAGCCCACCAGCCGCTCCTAGGGAGAGGGGCGAGGCCGTCTGCTCCCTGGGGATTAGTTCTACCTGCCCGACACGGTCGCTGGGGTCAGAATTGACGTGAGTGCAGTGGATAGAGCGTGTGACATGCACACTGGGAGAAAGACTTTCCATTCCCATAAGGAGTCTCAGGGTCCGGAACCCACAGGGCATCACAACCCTGCCCGGGAGGGTCTCTGGGACTCAGCCGGCATCGGCAAGGGTCTGTGGGCAGTGGGCTGTGTTCAGGTTGTGGCTTCTAGTCAAGTCCCCGATGTGCTTTATCTCGACGTGGTCCTCAGGGGCCGCCGTGTCTGAGGTCCTGGGTTCAAGTCTCAATCTTCATTCTGGGGCAGTGACCTTGGACATCAAAGGCAGCTTGGGTGGTGGTAGCCTCTGTACAGGTGGCAGGTGATCAGTCAGACTCCCGCCAGCTCTCAGGCAGAGGGAGTGCTAACTGAGGACAAATATTTAACCTAGCACAGACAGACAAACTGACCCCACTAAATGCCATGGCCCGCGATAAGAGGGGCTCCAGGTGGAGGGGTGCGGGGCCACCTTGCTGGGGTTGGGGCGGGGCAGGCGGGGACAGCAGTGACCCAGAGACTCAGGCATGGTCGCACACGTGCCCGGAGGTGGACGCGCGTGGGCTGGGGAGTAAGGATGGAGGACATCAATTCTCCTCTGATGTGTCCTGCTCAGCAGCTCCTGGAGCTGCCGTCCGAGGTTGCAGCCGTGTGTGTCCGTCCGTCTGTCTGTCCATCTCCTCAAGGCTGAGCCTTCTGCTTTACCAACCAAGACATCTTTCTCCAAGGACTAGCTCCCCACCCACCCATGACAAGTCCAAAGTGCAGGAGAGAATGTGTCGGCCACTTGCTTCCAAGGAGCATGCTGCTAAACCATCTCTGTCGGTTTCTCTGACAGACCCCGGAACGATGCTCCTTCTGGCTGGCCAGCAAGCCCACCAAAGGCTTCCGTCGTGTCCAGTCGTCCTTGGCCAGGGCCCAGCTCTCACGTGCACGCGAGGCCACTGAGGAGACCGTGGCTCGGGTCAGGGGTGCGTTGTCCTCTCTTCCACGCCCTCAGCGGGGTTGACCAACTTGATATGTGACCCCGGGCTGCTGCTTCCATGGGCACAGATTGCGGATCCAAGAATGACAGACCCCTTGGCAGCTCCCGTCTTTCCTTGTTGAGCACGGTGCTGCGTGATTGGCCCTGTCGTGGGCAAGGTGTCCTCAATATTTCGACCCCCACCAGCCGGCACCCCAGGTCCTCTTTGCTATTGGCGAGTCGGGCTGCATCCTCTGCATGTCTCAGGTTGTTCAGGAGCCTCCTCCGATCCCGATGCCCAGTTCTTCTTCAGAGAGGTTTGTTTTTGCTCCGTGTGTCAGTCAGGGTGGAATATGGAAACAAATTCATAGACATTCCTATGCGTATAAGAAAGAGCTTTATATCAAAGAGTGACTGTATATTGAGAAAACATCCCAGCACACTACAGATCAAGTCCATAAGTCCGATATTAGCCTGCATGTCTGATACCAATCTATAACTTCCTCTACAGACTCACAGAACACATGCAATGACACCCAATGCAGGAAGATCATAGGCCAGTGGGTGGAAAGTCTTGTGGATCCAGTGGCAGTGGAAGCATCTCAGTGCTGGCAGGGGTCTCCATGTGGCTCCTCCAGCTCCAGGGCTCTGGCTCCATCAGCATAGCTCCACGTGGCTTGTCAATAGGAATGTCTTGCAAGAGAGAGGAGTGTGTATCTCATCTCCAGGGAGGAAGATAGGAATTCCCAGAATCCTCAGGAGAAGGCCATGTCCACAGAGAGACCTCACTGGCTATGGCCTGATTGACAGGCTAGACTCCACTCCTTCCCAAGTTGACAGGAGATTATGTAACCCCCACACTCAACATACAGATTGAATAGGTTTGGTGAAGGAGATGTGTGTGTGTGTGTGTAAGCTCACATTCATTCATTTGATCCTGACTCACAGTGACCCCATAGGCCAGAGTCAATAGCACCTAATAGCAGACCCAAGCTGCCCAGGAGGTTTTCAGTAGTTATTGAAGCAAACGGCATCTTCTCTCTCCCCCAAGAGGTAGCTGATCTGTGGTCAGTGGCACTGGGCGTAAAGGAGACACCACTCGGCCCCCGGACGTTCAAACCATGCGGCACACAAACAAGACGCCATCCAGGCCACCGTATTCTCTCTCCTTCCTTTCTGCCAAGCAATGGGTGCTTTTCTCAGGGTGCGGGTTCAAACCACCGGAAGTGACCCCGGGAAACATCTTACACCGGGTCCTTTGGTCCAGCCTGATTGACTTTGTGCTGACCCTCCATGCCCCAAGTCCCCGCCCCAGGCTGACATTATTCAGGAGATAACTGACCACGCCTGAGTCCTTCTCGGTGGATAATGGCTGTCACAGCAGAGGGTTTGAGGTCAAAGAGGGCCATCCGGTCTTCCCAAAGCCTCATGACTGGTGACCCTGACCATGCATCTAGGACCAGACTTAGCCGAATGTCCAGTCATTTACTGCTTGTTTGTTAACCAGTAAACACAAAGGCATGCGTGTGTCCCTTTCCCCACCCTGCGTGGGGCATGGGCATGTCTGCTCTATTTTCCTTTAAGACACTACTACCCCTAACCCAAGCCCAGGCCCTCGGGCTCGGCGTGGACCCCGGCTGGGGCGGTGTCAGAGTCAGGCTGTGCCCGTCAGTTTTGAAGGCCAGGGTTGTTCCAAGGAGTCAGCTGGGCCTTTCTCCCGAGTGCGTTAACTGCCCACCTTGTGGTAAGAAGCCGTCATCACCTCCCCGGCTTGGGTGAGAAGTTGCCTGGAGGGGCACCGAGGAGCGGTGGCCGTACGCTCACCAGCAGGTCGGTGGTTCAGACCCACCCGAAAGAGGCGTCCATCTGCTCCTGTAGAGACTCGGCCTCAGAGACCCACGGAGACAGTCCCTCCTTGTCCTGTAGGGTCACCGCAAGTCAGGACAGATGCAACTCAGCCCCTGCTTTCCGGCCACTTGTGACCCAGAGTGGTCCTGCAGGAGCCGGGGGTGGGGTGAGATGGGGAGAGCTGTGGGGTGCAGGCTGGGCTGCTAACTGCAGAGCAAGGTCGGTTGTTTGAAACTGCCGGCTGTCCCCTTGGGAGAAAGAGGAGGCCGAGGCCGAGGTCGCCCGCTCCCTGGGCACCCCACAGCTAGGAGGGGTCTGCGCATAAGTGCCCGCAAGCAAGGGGCTCCCCGAGATGGGCTGTTTCTAGAGGGTGTGGGCAGAGGAGGGGGGGGAGACAGCAGGGGGTGCAGCACAGCCTCTGGCCGCCCTGCCTGGGTGGGAGGTGGATTCTGCAGCAGCTCTGAGGCTGGGCAGGACCGTGAGGCTCTGGCTCTTGGCACCTGGGACCAGGGCCAGGGAGGGCCAGGGACAAGGCAAGCGCCTTGGGGCACAGGGGCTGTGTGACTGAGAAAGCAGAGGGGAAGGAGGAGGGTGGGGACGGTCAGGCTGTCTGCCTTCCTCCACGAGGATGACCTGGCTTTGCTTTCAATCCTGCGCTATTAACTTTAACGCTGACCTAGAATCTGTGCTGTCACCTCCAGGCCCAGCTGGAGACGTTTGGCTCCTGTGAGTCACCAGGGCACAGTGCTGGGCGGGGGTGGGGTGGGGTGGGGGTGGGGGTGGGGGAGGCTCGGGCCATACCCGGAGGTGCAGCAGGCGCACAGTGCCTGGGGGTCCCCTGGCCCCCTTCTGCTTGAAAGACCACCTGCCTACCATTGATCCCTGCGTTGCTCCCACATCCCCCATCCCCCCACTTCAGCCTGGAGCTCGGACGTGATTCAAGGCCCCATCCAAGCACTGGAGTCTACAACAACGTCGCTGCAGACACTGCCATCTCTCAAAGTTCACTCGGAGATTTAGGGGTGAGAAAAAAACAGTGGTGGAGGTGGGGAGCGAAAGGGAGGCGATGCCGAGGAGACCAGGTTGGACAAGCATGTTTAGGAACTGAACGTGGAAGCCACTGTACGATTCTGCTGACATGATTGGACTATGGAACATGGATATGATACAGCTACTAAATCCCAACTTAAAAACAACCAACCAACCTGAAGAACATTCTGGGACGAAGATGCCTGACAGTCTCCCAGACAAGAGAACAACACAGCACTACCTTCAACCCCCGATGCCCCCCAAGTCTTTCCCCGGTCCTCAGACGAGGCTCACCGTGACTGACTGGAAACCCACGCGTGGAGGCTTCTTTCCCAAAGATTCGGAATCATAGCCCAAGCCAAGGTCAGTGCACGCCGACCCACCCACCGAGGACAGGGAACCACTGCCCACCGGGCTTCTGAGGCCGGACATCTTACCCTGTGCAGACAGCCTCAGTGGTCTCACTTGGAGTGGCTGGGGGGGAGTGTCCCCTCACCCAGCCCCCTGCTGTGCTGTGGGGAGTCGTAGGCCCCAGGAGCTGTGGCAGGGGCCCTGGCCCCCTTTAGGTGTGAGGTGTGGGTACCCTTGAGGCACTTATCATGAGGTGGGGGGACACTTGTGATGCTGCTGGCCACACGCACAAGCTGCTCCCCAGCAACAGCCCGGAACCCCAAATCCAGAGTTTGGGTGTCTGTGCGCTGCCAGGCCTGCTCCTGCCCATCAGGGACCACTGAGCAGGAAAACCAGCTGCTGGTGTCTGCTGGCCTGCCTCGGTGGAACCTGACTGCCCTGTGGGGAAGGTGCTGGGCTGCAAAACACAAGGTCGGCAGTTCAAACCCACCAGCTGCTCAAAGGGAGGAAGCTGAGGCTGTCTGCTCCCATGGAGAGGATGACCCTCCCTGGGAATCCACCGGGAATCCACCGTGTGGCCGGGCCCATTCTGCACTGCAGTGAACCTGTGAATCAGAAGGAACCCCTGCTGGGGTTGGGGTCTGGGGCTGGCAACCTCAGTCATTCGAACCCACCAGCCGCTCCTAAGGAGGAAGAGGCTGCCTGCTCCCCCAGAGCCCCAGAGCCTCAGGAATTCTTTGTGGGGTCACTGTGAGGGGGTGCCACCCCCCCAGCAGTGTGTTTGGGTGTAGGCCTCCAGCAGAACCTTGTGGAGCAGACCTGTCTTGTCCTATGGGGTCGCTGTGGCCTGGAATTGACTCCCTGTCTTATAGGGACAGACCCCCAAGCCTTTCTCTTCCGGAGCAGCTGGGTGGGTTTGACCGCTGACCCTTCAGTTAGCAGCAGAGCATGGAGGGGCTTTGTCACGGATCCAGCCATCGAGCCCGGTCTGATTCACCGGGACCCACGGGACACACACAACTCCTTACGGGAGCAGACAGCCTCTCTTCCACTGACCTCGCAGTAAGCAGCCCCACACATGCCCACTGCACCCCTGGGGCTCTTTCTAAAAACACCAGCTCCAGCAACTCCCACATGTGTACTCCTGTCAGCTCACACACAAATGCACACTCACACACTCATAGTCTCACACACACTCATACACATACTCATGCACAAGCACACATACTCTCACACACACAAATGCACACTCGCACACAAACCCACACATATATTCACAGACACATTCACGCACACACAAACATACTTACACACAGACACTCATAGACACACTCTCACACTCACACCCTCCTTCTCCTGTGACCTTGGTGGCAACCCCAAGCCCTGCGTAGCTGTGGAGCTCAGCGTCTCTCAGCAGCCGGGCTCCAGGTGGCCTCCCTGCCCGGACCCCGGGTCTCTGGGGAAAAGGTGACCAGCCAAGCCCGGACCGGTTTTCAGGGAAACAAAACCTTCATTTTCAATCTTGGAAAGGCTGGGTTCAGACTTCAGCTTCTGCCCAAGACACACAAGAAAGGGCCCGACCTGCCCCGGCAGGAGTCCCAAGGAATCCCGGGGTGAGGGCGGGTGTGTTTGGGAAGGCCAGTGGGTGCTGAGCCAGCTGACCTCTGATTGGAGGGTTTGTCCCGCTGAAGCGGGTGGTGGTGGGTGGATTCCGAGGCACAGTGACCCTAGTGAGAGGACAGTCATTGCCCTGGAGGGATTCAGAGGCTGCCGTGTTTACACAGAGCCTCATCTCGCTCCCTCAGAGCGGCAGGCGGCCTCGAACCCCCGATCGTTCCTTCAGCAGCCTAACTATAAGCTTTTCTTCCACAAAACAAGGAAAGCAGAGCAAAGCCCCGTCCCCCCTCCAAGCCCCCCAGCTGGCCAGCACTGGTTCCCACGTGTCAGGACAGAGGACACCCTGCTCTGTAGGCTGCAGTGACATTGTAGCTCGGCCCTTGGTGTGGGCTGGACAGCGCTCCGGGGGCGGGGTGGGGGGGGCAGAGACTTCCTGGAAGAATCCTGAGGCCTCCTGACTCCACTTTCCCACGGAGCAAGCGTCTGCTGGCCCCTCGTGTGTGAGGTCACAGACAAGGCTGTCCGGGTCCAGAAGCTGAAGGACACGGGAAGTGGAGAGAGGCCTCTCTCCAGCTGTGCCCTGCCAGCGCTGTCTGTTGGCCTGCGGGGGGCCTGCGGTGGCGGCTGTGACGTTGGCAGCTAGGCCGAGGGCACTTCAAAAGCCAGTCAGGCTGCCCTGGGTGGACGGGTCTCAGAGAGGCTTCCGGACAAAGACTGACTCAGAGGAAAGGCCCGGATATATGTTCCCCGATTGAGTCCCTGAGAGCCGAGGGTCCAGCAGAGTCCCGGCTGAGACACGTGTGACTGCCCGCCCCTGGGGACGCTGGGGCGGGGCCGGGCGGCATGTCCTTCTGGGATGCGTGAGGCTGCTCCCTCAGAGTCAGATGACACTAGTAGGAGACAGGGCTTCCTTTATCTGAGTGGGTGAGCACAGGCCGTGCTAAAGCAGAGATGGGCCGGCCAGTGTTTGGCGGTCTTGAGCAAGGCCGGTGGGTTTTGACTATATAAGCCAGCATCTAACAGGGCCCCGGAAGACCCTCTCCCCTCTCCCCAGCTCACCCTAGTGGACGGTGCCGGTAGACCGAGTGGCAAGGGGGTTCACCCTGCTGATCCCCTGTCCCCAGGACTTCAGAATATGGGAAGTCCCACCTGTGGCAGTTACATCATCTCCTGCCAATCTAGCCTGTCAATCAGGCCACAGCCAATGAGGCCTCTGGGTGGGCATGGCCTTCTCCTGAGGATTCTGGGAACTCCTGTCTTCCTCCTTGGAGGCAGGGACACACTCTCTGCTTCCTCTTCCTGCTGATAAGACACATGGAGCTACACTGATGGAACCAGTACCCTGGAGCTGGAGGAGCCACGTGGAGACCCACGCCAGCGATGAGATGCTTCCACCATCACTGGATCCACAAGACTTTCCACCCACTGGCCTGTGATCTTCCTGCATTTGGCATCATTGCATGTTTTGGGTCCGTCTGGAGAGGAATTTATAGATTGGTATTGGACATATGGGCTAACATCGGACTTATGGACTTGATCTGTAGTGGTCTGGGATGTTTTCTCAATATTCAACTGCTCTTTGATATAAAAGTTTATTTCTTATACACATATGAGTGTCTCTGGATTTGTTTCTCTGGTCAACCCAGACGAGGCAGCCTGTTTCTGTAAAGAGTCAGAGCCTTGGGACCCCACCGCCGGGGGTAGGGTGGGGGGGGGGAAGCTTCCTCTGTCCTGGAGGGTGGCTGTGGGTCAGAATGGAGGCCACGGCAGGCGGTGGGCTGGGATTAATCTTGATGGACATGGGGCGCTGGGCTTTCTTCCAGGGAACCCCGGTGGATCTGCCCTGCAGACACTGACCGAGAGGCCGCCATGTCCCTGCAGCAGCGTATCACCGGTGGATTCCGACCCTGCAGAGATGGGGCCGAGAGGGCAGGTGGGACAGGCCACAGGGATTTCTCAGCTGAACGCTTGGCAGGAGCCAGGGTGAGGCCTCTCTCCAGCCGAGCTGCTGGACGGTAGCTGAATGCTTAGCCTCTGCAGACTCACGGCCTGGTGGCCTCTGGGGCACTGCCCCGATTTGGTGGCCTCTTGGGGCACAGTCCCAACCAGCTGGCTCCTGACAAACGTGCCTGACACCGGGCAGCAACTGGGAAGGGCAGGGGCACATTCTGGGCGAGAGGCCAGTGTGGCCGCTGGACTGGGACAAGGACATTCAGGAGAGGCAGTCAGTCGGCTAAAGAGCCAGGCACTGGGGGGCCCACCGTCCACAGCTGGGCTTTTTCCACTGGCTGGAGGGCTGAGCCCCCAGGAGGCCCCACCAAGAACGCGTGTGTTTGTTTTTTAAATGAAGTCGATACCCAGTCGCTGCGACCTTTCATGAGGACCACAGCGGAGATCCGCTCCTCAGAGTCTCAGGTTAAATCTTCACGGAGCACACAGCCTCCTCACTCTGGGCCGCTGGGTTTGAACTGCTGACCTCCCGGCTAACTGCCCAAAGCCTGATCCACCGCCTCACCAAAACCCAGAACCAACACCGTCACTGCGCCTGAGTCCGTTCCAGCAGAGCGGCAGTCCAGGCCAGGGCAGAACTGCGCTGTAGGTTTCCGGGGTCCACAACTCTTTACCGGAGCAGGCAGCCAGCCTCCTCTTTTTCCTGCGGAGTGGCTGGTGGGTTGGAACTGCCGTTAGCCATGGGTAGCACGTCCACTTCGAATTACAGACCAAAATGTGGGGCTGGGAAGCGGCCAGGATGGGGGGAGACAGCTGGCCAAAAGCTCTGCTTTGAAGACAAAAAAAGAGCCACTCTTGTCAAACAGAGGCTTGGGGTCCAGGCTACGGTCCAGGTGAGTGACCAGCCAGGGCTTTGGCTCCACCGTGCTCAATCCCCCAGCCTCCAGCAGGCTATAGGTCTTTACACTCAAGGTCAAAGGAAGGATGGCCCTGGGTTAGCGCTGTCCCCCTTTCTCAAGGACAAACAGGCCCAGACGGGATGTCTGCAGTTGCACATCGTGTCCACTAGAGGCCGGTGAAGATCCCGCCCATGCTGCAGAGCCTGTGATCAAACCCAGGACCTTTGAGTCGATCTGACTCATAGCAAGAGTGAATCAAGGTGGTCCGGGGCCTTGGGGAGGTCCATGAGACCAGAGAGCCCATGGTTCTCCTGGGGAGCCGCTGGAAGCACCAACTATTGCTGAAACATCATCAGTAAATCCGCCAGCTGGCTGGCTGGTCCCTCACTGTGGCACCAGAATCGTGGGTGCAGTTAGGAAAATGTTCCTGCAGGTCCTGGGGATTCGCAGTGCCAAACCTACACGGCTGCTGGCTGCGGACCCTGGAGAGTAAACTGGAAAAAGCAGGGTTCGGGGAGTCTTTGCCGCAATTCAAGGGGCTGGCAGAGCGTGGCAAGCTTGACTACCGGAAGATGCCCGGAGGCTAGAGAGTGTGCTGCTCCTGAGGAAAAGGGGAGCTGGGGCTCACAGGGGGTGGGGGTGTAAACACCACAGAGGTCCTGGGGGGACAGGGTGCTGCCTGAGAGGTCAGAGGTTCAAACCTACCCAGCAGATCCCAGGGAGACAGACCTGGTAGGCGGCCGTCCAAGGTTACTAAGGCTTGGTTCCGCTGTGCACAGGTGGCTATGGGCTGGAACCTCACCCCCACCCCCGGCTGACTGCTCTGAGAGGGAGCCCACCAGAAGGCCCAGCTGGAGGGGGAGAGGGATGGAGAGCACCATGCAGACTCATCAAAGACGCCAGCTGATGGTCACACAGAGGCAGCAGGACCCCAAGACATGGCCCTGTGTCTCCCTTCCCGTCTGGAGTCAACTAAGCCAACTGATAGACAAACCAAACTGACTGCCCCAAGTCGACCCCGGCTCACCGCGACCCTCTGGGACAGGGCTCCGCTGGGAGTGTCCAAGACAGGTTCACGCCGGCAGATCGAGTTCTGACAGACACAGATCAAGGCTGCTGGATGGCCAGCCCAGAACCACGGGAAGGACTGGCGCGATGTGACCTGTGGCGGCCAGTGTCCCATCGGGTCAGACTGAGCGTTGGCTTCCCTCCCCCCACCCCCTGGCAGCCCTGTTGGTAAGGTGCTGGACGGCTGACCGCAAAGCCCACAGTCCAAACCTGCCAGCCGCTCCGAGGGAAAAGGATGAGGCCACTGGCTGTGCCCACCAAGACGCCCAGCTCAGGGGAAGCCCTGTGCTGGTTGCTACGAGTCCGAATGGCCAAGGGCAGTGGGTGGGGTTGGGGTCAACCAACGCCATCGACAAAATCATCACAGCTCACTAAGAAGCCAAGCCAAGACACCGGTCGCGGAGCCACTCCTGACTCGTGGCGACCCTCCTGGGTCAACTCTTCCCTCACACAGCACCGAGCCACCGAGTCGAAATTTGAGGTCGGCGGTTTGAACCTGCCAGCTGCTCCGAGCGAGGAAGACGAGGCTGCCTGCTCCCACAAAGAGTAGCCGTCCTGTGGGGTCACTGTGGGACTCTGTGGCAGCCGTGGGTGTTGTTGCCTTTGGGACTCTGGATAGGGGCAGGTTCCCAGCTCTTTGTCCTGCACAGGGAGCTGCTGGGTGAGGGGAAAGATTCTGAGGGAGCACACCAGGTTCTCAGACAAACTGTTCTTCCGTCCTGGTCCTGGGAGCCCTCTTTCCTTTGCCCAGAAGATAAGCCGGCTGCCATCCGGTCTATGCTGACTCACGGCCTCCCCCCGAAGCCTCATCTGTCTCCGGGGGAGAGGCTGGTGCTTTAGAACTGCTGACCTTGTGGTCGGCAGCGTGACACCACCAGGACTGTTGCAGGGAGCAGTCCATCATGCTAATGCACCGTCACCTGCAAGAAGCACAAACGCACTGCCGCCGGGTCCATCCCGACTCACCGTGACCCTGCAGGTCAGCGCAGACCTGCCCTGGGGGTCTCCGAGGAGGCAGACCATTGTGCGATCAGACAGCCTGGCATTTCTCCCAGGGCAGCTGCTGGTTTCAAACTGCTGGCTGTGCGGCTAGCAGCCCAGCACATACCCCACTGCACCCCCAACACCTTTATGCCCGTCTGGTTAAAGGGGTGGGTGGGTGTGGCGGCCTTGGTGGCCCTGGGAGACAACCTCCCTCCACACAGCCACCACGTCACCCCATCCAGGCCCCCACATGCAGAGCCTCTTTATCTTTAACACAGACACCACCCCCTCCCCCGGCGCCCTGTGTCCCCACCTCTGTGCTGGGCTGCACTTATGTCTCCTCATAACCAACCTGTCTCTTCTGAAACGAGACCTCTCCTCTTGGCTGAAGTCTCAGCCTGCCTCCTGTTCTCTCTCTCTCTCTCTCTCTCTCTCTCTCGCGCACACACACACACACACACACACACACACACACACACACGCACAGTCCCTCTCAGAAAGCCTGCTCACTTAGAGTGCATTTGCTCACTTGGTACCAGAATGATTCACTACCACAGCTGAAGCAGTAGTTGCCCTGTAAGTGTCCCGGATGTGGGGGGATACAAGGCCAGGACAGTAAGATGATCAATATCTTGCGAAGGACTCAGGGATGCCGTGTGGCCATGGCTCCAACAGCCAGAGGGGCTGGACCAGGGTAGCAGCTGACGGCTCCGCAGCCAGGCCTTGAGTGCGTAGAAGGCCGTTATCAGAGCGGACAGAGGCCAGCAGGAATCTGATAAGGGCTGCAGATGCAGACATGGCGCAGGGACGACACTTTGGTGACTTAACCACAAAAGCACACGGCCCAATGTAGAAAACAGTGGAGGGCCGGAGTGGACGGCACCCCACAGAGACACACACGAATGGGCTGTGGGCACCCGCAAGGAGGTCCAGCACGTTTAGGCATGACACCAACCACCCTGCTGTGGGCTCAGTGCTGACTCCCAGGGACCCTACAGGGCAGGGTAGAGACTGCAGATCCTTATAAGAGCACGCAGCCTCAGCTTTCTCCCTCAAGGCAGCTGGTGGGTTTGACCCACCAACCTTGCAGTTAGTAGTCCAGCACCCAACCCACAGCACCACCTGGGCTTCTTACCAAGGACTCTCCCACACAAACCCACCGACATCGAGTTGCATCGACGCATAGGGGAGCCTTCTAGGGTTTCCGAGGCGGTAAGTCTTTACAAGAGCAGCCAGTGAGTGGATTTGAACTGCCGACCTTGGCAGCCAGTCACCCAATGCCTACCCACAGTGTCATCTGTGGCTCCTTTCCCAGAGGATGTAGGATACTCAGGTCACATACTGAAGTTCTGGAACTCTGTGGAACAGGCAAGTGAACAGCGAGCGGCCCAGGGCAGCCTGGTAGAACAGGGGTCACTGCCAGGCTGCTGGCTGTCTGGGGTTCGAGCCCCAGGCCCTCCAGGGAGAAGGAGGAGCCTGGCTGTGCCCACACAGATGGCAGCATGGCACAGGAGAGCAGGCCACCTCTCCCTCAGGGGGGTGTCTCTGAGTTGGGGTCACCCGGGCAGCAGAGGGTCTTACAGAGCCCCATGTTTATTGGTGGTTACAGGGGCTGGGGTCGAAGATTAGGGGGTTGTTGTCTAAGATAAGAGGGGACTTTGAAAAGTTGGTGGGGAAATTCCATTCTCTGTTCATTGCATTTTCCCGTGAACTTCTGAAGGCCCCTCACGGCAGCCGGGGACTCGGTTCTGACTCTCGGTTACTTCGTTTGATGGCGTCTAACTGCCGCCGGAAGGGTAGAACCACGGGGCAGATGACCAGGGCTTTCTCCAGAGGGCCCTGGGTGTTGGGCTGTCAGGCCGCCCAGGGCTCCTGTAGCAGGAGGGGCCTCCATTCTATACCCAGTGGACCACACACAGGAGAGCCACCCGCCTTGGGGCGCTGGACTTTGTCCAGGGGAGCATGGTGGTGCGGGACCAGTGGATTCAGGTGCCATTGGCTGTGGGGCTGGGGGTGTGTGTACCCGTGGGGACTGGCCCTTCGGTCCCACACTGTACAGTCCTCCACCCCTACCCACCCTTCTGTTCCCCACCCTGGGGGACATGGCCACTTAGTATCCCAGCATGGAAGTCCACACACAGATGTGTCACTTCCCCACCCCATGGGCACAGGGCCCTGCCACCACCCGGCCCCACGATGGAGGGGGGCAGATTTGGGGAATGGATGGAGGTGGTTGGGGTGCTGCCTCGAGGCAGGGGCAGGGTAGGCACAGAGGGAGCCCTAGTGGCACCATGTGTACCAAGAGGCCAGCAGTCAAGCCTTCCCAGGGGCTCTGGGCACAAGGACCGGGTGACCTGCTCCTCACCAGGTTGGTAGAGGGGGACACCCTGTGGGCAGCTCTGCTCTGTCCACCTGGGCCGTGAAGGGGAGTCGGCCGGGCGTTGTTTGGAAGCACCCACAGTCAGAAGCGCAGCGTGATCATAGACGGAACCTAGATAAGCCCCCAACAGCCCGGATATGGAGACTGGGCTGCTGAAAGCCCAGGCCGTGCCCCAGGGCGGCAGGTACAGAGTGGGGCTTATCAAGCAGTCCTCCTGTCTGACTGCAGGTGCAGGGCATCTCTGATTCTCACCGAGTGCTACCTGCAGAGACCTAAGGGGGCTGGGGGTGCAGTGGGGTCACATCCTGGGCCACTTGGCCTTTCGAACCCACCAGCTGCTCCTCTGGAGAAAGAGGGGCTTTTAGTCCCGTGAAGAGCAACTGTCTCGGAAACCCACTCGGGCAGCTCTGCTCTGTCCTCCAGGGTCACCGTGAGCTGGCGTCCCCTCGATGGCAGTGAGTCTGGGTTGTTTCCTCTTGTGAAGACTTGTCACCTCGGTGCCCGGAGACCGCGCTGTGTTTCGTGTCCTGGTGAGCATCACACATCTCCCTGACTCCAGGGTCCGTTTCTAAAACACAATCACTGCCCAGTGTCAGAAACCTGCAGGGGCGGGTCCACCCTGTCCTATAGGACCACTCAGAGTCCGACTCCGTTTGATGGAAGTGAGCGTTTTGTGTCTATTAGCTGGTCAAACTTTTCTGGTCCATGGGGAGCAGATTTCCGGCCAGAGATTCGACACATCTTGCTTCATGTCTGTGACAGCCATCCCTCCCTCATCCCGCCCCGTCCCTGGTCTCCTGTCTCCGCTGTTCCTGCGCTCCAGCCCTCTGAGCTCCGTCTCTGCGTCAGTGCTGCCCTTTGGGGCTCCGCTGGCTGGTTTCCGGGTGTGTGTCCCTCCTTGTTGACCTGTCGTGGCTGAAAGCCGAGCCCGGGGTGACGAAGAGAAAGTGGGGATCATAACCCTGGCAGGGTCTGCCCATCTCCGTCTGCGCAGTAAGCCGGTCTCTTTCTTTTGTTGTGATTTTGAGGTTTGTTCCACATTTCCTCTCCCACTCCACCCAAGACATCCTCACGTGTTCCTTTCCGAGGGAGCAGCCTCGAGGCCGGGCACCGGCTAGTTCTTCCGGTCTCAGGCCGTGGAGGCCGAGGCGTGGGGAGTCCATTCATTCGTCCTTGGGACTCACAAGGTGCCCTCGGTATCCACTTCCATTTCTTCAAGAATCTGGCGGCACGGTTCCAGAAACTTCCACAAGGCACCACACTAGGCATTGCGGGGGAGGCGGAGGTGTGTTCCTTATTGAATACTTCTGAGAGAGCAGAGCGGAGGGGAGAAGGCTGGGAAGGAGTCTGGGAAGCACATCCTGCTAGTGAGAGGAGGGTGATTGGGAGGAATACGCTGCTCGGGCCTCCCTGGAGAATCGGAACCGCTCCTTTTGGGAGAGCGTGCCCACGTGTGGGTGGCGGGGCGACTGCACTGCATACATAGGCTCTGGTGCTGCGCCTTCTGACAAATGAAATCCAGCCCCACGGCCCTCGGGCCCTCCGACTCCTGGTGACCCCATCCATGCAGGGCTGCTGAGACCAGAGCTCCTTACGGGAGCAGGCAGCCTCGTCTCCCTCCCTCGGAGCGGCTGGTGGATTTGAACCGCTGACTCTGCAGTGACGCAGCAGCGCCACCGGGAACCCTCTTATTTGAAGCGAACTGTTTATCTCAAACCTTGGGGCAGAAGACCATAGACAGGGACGTGCACCTGAGCCAAGAGGGAGTGTCTCCAGCGGACACGCAGACAGATGCCCGGCCAGGGCCACAAAGGGAAGAGGCTGAGTGCCAGGTGGGACCCACAGGACACGTTCCGTTTCCTCAGGCACCCCCTGGCCGTTCCCCCCAGCACACCCCCCAAGCAGCACCTCACACGAGGCTGCACGCAGAACCCCACACGAGGCTGACCAGGACGTTCTAGTGGCCCGGGGTTCTGTAACAGCAATGGTGTCCAAAGCCGGCTCCAGTCCATCCGGAAGCCTGCGCCTTCTCCCAAAAAACCGGCAGGTGGAGCCCCACAGAGCACGGAGCGTGAGTGTCAGGTGGTTCCGGGCCCTGGGATTGCCCACCACCAGACCTTGCTTCAAAGGCACCCTGGGGGGCCTTGACCTGCAACCTTCCGCTAGGCAGCCCAGCTTACTCATCACTTCACCGCCCTGTCATCCCAGCCTCATGCCCAGGGGTCCCCTCCGCACATGGCCATCCACGTCCTCGGTGGGTCTGTGAGTGGGCGGTCATCAGCACTTTCTCCCACAGTTCCCGAGCAGCCAGCCTTCTGACCTCTAGGGGTGTACAGCCCTGGGGGTGGGAATGGGGGTGTGTGGTGGGACGAGCTATTTTGAATAAATGAACAAAGGAAACAGAAACAAAACAACCCCTCTGCCCGCTGCCAGAGTGTCGATTCCCCAACTCAGAGTGGTCCCGACAGAACACTTCTGCCCAGGGGCTCTGCTCCTGGAATCTTCTCACTCACTCACTCACTCACTCACTCACTCACTCACTCACTCACTCACTCACAGTGCCTCTTCTTTATCCCTGGCAGCTGCTGGTGGGTTTGAATGGCTGACCTTGATCTCTCGTCATGAATGAACATGAAAAGAAAGCCAAAAACTCCCTGCTACTGAGTCAGTACCGGCTGCGGTGACCCTGCCCGACAGAGAGGAACTGCCCCGCGGGGTCCTGAGTCTGTCGTCAGTCTTGACGGGAGCAGACTCTCCTGTCTTCTTCCTGCAAAGCGGTTGGTGGGTTCTGGGCGCAAAGCCTAACCCAGCGAGCTACTGAGGAGCAGAGCAGGGCTGTGAGAGGGCTGAGGGAGCAGGGCAGGGAGGAGGAGGTTGGAGAGGAGGGGAACTGCTTGGCTCACAGGCATTCCAGGCTGCTGCAGAATCTGGCCTGATGCCCGGCTCCTGGCTGCCTCCCTCTCCAGTGAATCACGGCTTTAAAGTGGAAAGTTTAGCCCCAGTGTTTGCCAGCTTTGATGACTCACCCAGGCCCTCATCAGAAAACCATGCGCGTGGCCCCCCTGGGGGCAGGGGGTATAGGTGGGGGGCAGCTGCTCAGGGCAAGGGTGGGCACAGGGCTCTGTCTTCCTGCCTTCAAGGAAGGAAGTGGGGAATGTGCTGCGGGCAGATGGGCCTGGGGTCGCAGACGCAGAGGTGGCCCACTCGCCTGGACAGAACCGACTGTCTCTAGCAGTGGCTATAGAAGAAGACCCAGTCCGCAGCGGCCGCCGGCGGTCCCAGAGCATCCCTCTTCCCGCCAGCAGACGCCTCACCTTTCTTCGTGGAGCCATGGGGGGTTCAGCTGGGCTCTTACGTGCATATTTAACATCAAGCGAGCACAGACCTCACGGCAGCCCTACGTCACAGGGCAGCACGGCCCCCGTGGCTTTCGGAGACGGCCACTCTCCACGGGCGTAGAACGCTGCGTCTTTCACCTGCCCAGCGGCAGACAGTTTCCAACAGCCCACCCCACGAGTAGCAGCCCAGTCCGTAACCCCTAAGTCACAGGTAGCTCGCGTCAGATAGGAACAAACCCACAAAACAAACCAAAAACCAGACGCCGTCGGGTCCAGGAGCGCTGTCAGGGAGTCGACAATCAATCAGACGTGATGGCCAACCCTCTCACCGGAGGCACCCAGGTAAACATGAGCTGCCAGCCGGCAGTGAGTGAGCCCGTGAACTCGTGGCCGCTCCTCTCCCCATCGTAAAGTATGCCCTACTACGTGCGTAGCCCTCAAAGCGGCGTCGTTGCTTTGCGCCTCTCCAGAGAGGTCTTTCCATCCGACGGACAAACACAGGGCACCTTGTGTTCCCTGACTGCTGCTGCAGCGAGCACTGACGGAGAACCAAGCACCATGAAGCCCATCTCTTCTCCAGGTGTTATTCAAAGCTGCCTGGCCAGCCAGAGAGAACAGACAACCCTGTCTTGGAAGGAGGATGGCCAGAGCGCTCCTTAGAGGCAACGATGGCCAGGCTTCGTCTCACGTACTTTGGACGTGTTGCCGGGGGAGACCAGTCCCCGGAGAAGGACCTCCTGCGTGGGAAAGGGGAGGAGCGGCAAGAAGGAGGAAGGGGCTCTCTGGCCTGGACGGCCCCGTGGCTGCAACAATGGGCTCACGCCTATGATCACTTGTGAGGATGGCACAGTACCGGGCGGTGCTTCCTTCCGTTGTGCACGGGCCGCTGTGGTCAGAATCGACAACGGCAGTCACAAAACTGTGTCCCAGGGTGGGGCACGGGATCTGTTCTCAGCTACCTGCCTCAAGTGTACAGGTTCAAAGCCACCCAGGGGTGCTGGCAACCAGCGTCCATAAAGATGCCCTTCAGGAACGCACTGAGGAGCAGTCCTGCCTGGTAACACCTGGGGTGTGCCGGCCGGTGGGCGGGGACTCCACAGCAACGAGCCCGGCTGGGGTCCATTCATATGCTGGGCTGCTACCTGCCACGTCAGCGGTTCAAAACCACCAGCCGCTCCGAGGGAGAAAGAGGAGGCTTTCTGCTCCCGTAAAAATGTACAGTCTCAGAAGCCCATGGGGGCAGTTCTGCCCTGCCCTGGAGGGTTGGGATCGACTGGATGCCAGGGAGTCAGGGGGTTGGTGTTGGGTGCCATCTCCCTCTGCAGGACGCTGACATGGACGGTATCTTTACATGAGGGGTGGGGTCTGAAAGTCCCTGTTCTGAGCGCAAGCAATTTCGCGTCCGGTCGGCAGTGCTGTCGCTGCTCAGATCCAGCACGCAGCATTTCCTCGTGAGCCACGTTCCCAGCGTGAATTACCTTCCTTTTCAGGACAGATGAACTAGCAAAATCCCTGCCCTGCAAATTCCTGACAAAACCTCAAAATCAAAGCAGCTTGATTCATCCGGGAAAGCCACGGGATGTCCACATCTATGTCTACGTCTCTCTGTGTCCATCTATGCAGATGACACACAAATTCAAAGCCCTCCCAGAGGAGTCCGAGGTGTCTCCACAGCTGAGTGTCTGGTTTCTGGGGGGAGGGTTGGTGTTTCAAACTCCCCCAGGGACTCCCCGTACGATCGCCCTGCTTCTGAAAAGTGTCTCGGCCCATGAAATCAACGCACTGGGACCTCGATCGGGATCCGGGGAGGTCACCTTTACAGGGGCAGACGGCCTCATCTCTGTCCTGCAGAGGGACTGCTGAGTCTGAGGCGCTGACCTTGTGGTGCAAAACCATCTGATCTCACCGCCATCCAATCAATCCATAGGGACCCTATAGGGCGGGGCGGAACTGTCCCAGTGGTTTCCGAGACCTCAAGTCTTTGTGGGAGCTGAGAGCCTCATCTTTCTCCGGGGCAGAGGCTGGTGCTTTAGAACTGCTGACCTTGCGGTCGGCAGCGTGACACCACTCCTTGCAGGGAGCAGTCCATCATGCTAATGCAGCATCACTACCTGAGAGGTCACTTGCAAGAAGGACAAACGCACTGCCGCCGGGTCTGTCCCGACTCACCGTGACCCTGCAGGTCAGCGCAGACCTTCCCTCATGGGTCTCCGAGGAGGCAGATCATTGCGTGATCAGACAGCTTAATTTTCCTCCTGTGGGGTGGCTGGTGGGTTTGAACCACTGACCTTGGAGTTCGGAGTACTCCATTTAGCCCACTAGAAGGAGCCCTGGTGGCATAGTAGGTTATGCATTGGGCTGCTAACCACAAGGTCAGTGGTTCAAAACCACTAGGTGCTCTGCAGGAGAACGATGGGGCTTTCTGTTCTCACAGTTACAGGCTGGGAAACGCACAGGGGCAGGTGTGTCCTGTCCTCCATCAGCACGGGGCAGGAATCGGCATCAACTCCATCGGGGACAGTGAGGTTGGCATCGGAAAGCCTGTGGGTGCAGTTCCACTCTGGAACACAGGGGGGCGCTGTGAGTCGGCCCGCGGGGGCTCAGGGCCTGGGGACACCCGAGGCCAGCCTTGGCAGTTCCTACTCAGCTCTGGGAGCACAGGCAGAAACCCCACCTTGGCACTGCCGCAGCTCTGTCCAGGGCAGGGCGCCGGCAGCCCAGTGCCACGGAAGCTGCTCTTAGGTTTGGAACGTCCTGTTTGAGTGCCCCTCCCTCTGACCGCGCCCACACGAGCTGCCCGGCAGGCGCCAGCCAGGAGTGCTGGGGACAGGGGTGAGGCCGGCAGGGGCCACAGGAAAGAAAGCGCTGATACGGAAAGCTGTACATTCCGAGCATGGCTTGGAAAGAGGGACACAGGGTCCCCGGCCTGTTTGCTTGGTTTGGTTTGAACCCCGCGGAGTGTCTGGGCGGCTCCACCCCGCCAGCTTTTCTTAGCGGACTCTTTCCTGTCAGTGCTTGGCGTTGGTCAGGTGCTGCTGAAGGAGCCCTGGTGGCGTCGTGGTGACACGTCGGTCTGCTAACCGGGAAGCCTGCTGTTCAAAACCACCAGCTGCTCCTTGGGAGCAAGACATGGTGTCCACCCCTGTGCAGAGTTACAGTCTGGGGACCCCAGGGGCAGCCCGATCCTGTCCTGTGGGGTGGCTCCGAGCAGGAGCCGCTCGATGGCTGTGGCCTTGAGAAGACACAGGTTTGAGTTCTGGAAAGTTCTCACTTGGGCGATAAACCCCAGCGCTCAAAAGCCATGCACCTACTGGTTGCTAAGAAGGGGTCCTGGTCCATGGCCAGAAGGTTGGTTGTTTGAACCTACCGAGGGCCCGTGGAAGAAAAACCCAGTCGTCAGCTACTGGGGGCCTTGGAGCCGGTCCTGGCCCGAGCGGCAGAGTTTGGTACAGTGCATCATCCCAAAGGCAAGCAGAGCCCCTGCTGGGGAGTGGGTGCCAGCTGCTCTCGCCCTACTGGGACAGAGGCTGTCCTGGGATTGTTTGGGGTGGCCTTTCCAGAAGCCGACCGCCATGGCGCAGAGCTGGTGGACTTGAGTGGGCTGGCCTTTCAGGTCCCAGCCGAGAGCTTTAGCTACGGTGACCAGCACTCCTCCGGGAGCCCCAGAAAGGAGGGGGCGGGGAACGATGGAATCGCCTGGGCAGCTATCATGTTTGCACACAGGGTGGGTATGTGCGTTGAGCAGTGTACACCCCACACCCAGGCAGTGGTCAGCCAGGCTCTGTCCTGATCAGGCCTCGGCCATCCTTGGGCACCCAGAGATATGCTTTGGATGGGCAGCAAGGCACCGAGGGCAGCAGCTTCCCTCCATCCAGCATGTTAGACGTGTCAGATTGCAGTGAGGATACCCTTGCCTCGGAGGGTGAAGGAGGGTTGACTCCCATGGCGGGCAGCTGGGAGGCTGGCCGGGCCACCACGAAGGTCTCTGTGTAAACAGGGGTCAGTTGGCGACTGGGTTCTGACTCAGGGACCAGGAAAACCGGAGAAGAAAGGTTGCCTTTGCATCCCAGTGCTGGGGGAGAACCATGAGCATACCAAAGGAGAGGACCATGCTGGACGACCACAGCCAGGGTGCTGCTTAGAACAGACCTGGACTGTGGGCGCATCCTCGGGAGGGACGGGTCCCCGGAGAAGGACGTCATGCAAAGGCAAGGGCAGCGGGGAGAGAAGACCCTCCCCCAGACGGGCCCACACAGAGGCTGCAATGGGAAGGGCGGTGTGGCCGGCAGAGGACCCGGTGGGATTCGTTCTGTCTGAGGTACATCCGGCCTCGCTGGGCCAGAGCCGCCTGGACAGCACCCAACCTCTCAGATGGGGTTCAGAGCTTCAGGGATGATTTCTAAACAAAGGCACTGTTGACAGTATATTTGTTTTCCTGGTGAATTCTGGGGCTGGCCCTGAGCATGACCAGAGCAGACCTTTGCCCCGAGGCCCTGAGACAAGAATGTGCCCTAGCCACTTCCAGCCTCACAGCTGGACACCTAGACAGGTGATGCCAGAAGAGGGGCCCTGCCCCAGTGCAGGGCCCGGCCCCCAGGGTCTATCCACCATTCATTCTGATCCATATCTCAGGGAAAGCAGGCCTATGGGTTCCCACGAAAAAAGACAGTGGTTGTGGACAGCCGCTCTGACTCACGGTGACCTAGGCAAGAGAACAGAGCACTGGCTGGCCCCACGCCCCTGCTGTATTTTGTGGGTATGGTATGTTGGGAGGGTCCTCCCTCCGTGGGGACCCATCTCTCAGCGCTGTACTTGACCATATCCCGCCGTCATCCCAGGGGCCTCCTGAGCTGGACTTCCAAGGAGACACCAGACCTTTCTTCCTAGTCTATCTTGGTGAGAAACTTCTGCTGAAACCCGCCCACCCTGGGTGACCTGTCGGTATTTGAAATACGGGGGTGGGATGGGAGGGGGGCTTCTAGCATCACAGCGCACACAGGCCACCACAGCGCGACACCCCGACGGGCCCCCAAGAAGCCGATATGCACAGATAATTCAAGTACAGTGAGCTGGGCCCCATACCCGGGGCGCTCCCAGACACCACCAAGAATGCACCAACAGCCGAGAACGTGGGGTGGGGGGGCCACGGGGGACCCCCTGGAAACGGATCGTGTACATCTCCAGTCATAAGAGCACAGGGAGAACTCAGAGACGGAGGGCAGGAATTGGGCAGGGAGATCCCAGTCCGGGGACTCGGCTCAGAGTTGGACAGAGAGCTCAGGCAGCCCCGCAGGAAAGGGACAAGTGGCCCCCGGGGAGGTGGGCAGAGGACGTGGCCGAGGCTTCAGCAGACCTCGTAGTGAGTGGCCAGCACAGGTGGGAAGACCTGCTCTAGGTCGTCAGCTGCCGGGAGGGAGGCGAAGAAAAACCGTGAGCGGACACTGCCCCCGCGTCCACAGCAAAGTTCTAAATAACAGAGCAACCAACGCCGGCGAGGTGGGCGAGAGGGACGCTCCCCCTCACCCACGGGTGGTGGAGCTGTAAAACGGCTGTGGAAACCGCAACACTGTGACCAAGTACCTTCCCCCGCCCTGGCCCACCCCTCCCCGTGCCGCCATCTATCTGTGGGAGACATGAGCCAAGATTCGGATGGACACATGCACCCCTCCCCCCACGTCTGCAGCAGCAGAGTCGGGAATGACCTACGTGCCCAGCAGTGGATGATCAGACATGTTCACACGCACATGGGGCGCAACACCACTCCACATCAAAGAACATGCGGCACAAAGACCAGGCTGTCAGCCCCGAAAAGATGTGACTCTCAGAAACCCGGAGGGGTGGGTTGGCCCCGCCCTATAGAGTGATTGTTGTGTGCGTGTGTGTGTGTGAAGCAGCCCTCAAACAACAGACGGCGTGGAGACCACAGGTGAGAAGCCCAGAGGAGGCTACCTAGGGGGGGGGGGGGAGGGAAGGGGGCGCGGGAGACCCCTGACTGATTCTCCCTTGCCCCGGGCCAGGGAGAGGCAGAGTGCACTGCAGGGAGGAAGAGCCAGCGTGGGAGGCAGGCGTGCACAACAGTGTCCCGTGGCGGATGCTGCAGGGACCGTCCCCAGGAGAACGCCCCAGGATGGACAGAGATGCGGGGGGGCGGGTGCTTGCTGCCACCACCCACCGCAGATGGAGGTTCCACAGGGCGGCTTCTCTTCGGCACGAGGGTGAGCCACTGGGGTGCCGGTTCACGCGTGGCCAAGTTTATTCCACATGCTGCCACCGACACAGGCTGGGAGGCTGCCGACAAGACACCGTCTCTCCCGTCACACCCTGCCTCCCTCTCGTTAGGGGGTCTTCTAGCATAAATGATAAATAAGTAATACGCAAACCATGCCTTCCAGGGAGGGTGGGGGGCCTGTGGGGTCTGCTGGGCCAGTTGATCTATGATCAGCTCACGAGGTGAGGGTGACTGGTTTTTTTCCGGGGGGGAGGGGGGTTGTATTCCCTAGGGGTCTGCTTAATAGAGTCTCCTGAAGGACACAGGACAGTCCAGGGGGTTTCTTGCAAAAGTGTTTTGAGAACGTTGTAAACCGCATCTGCATCAGGGAGGCAAAGGCAACAGAAGTCGCCGCCCTGAGATGCTTGCTTTCTTTCCCACGGCTGCGCTCCTTCCTACGTCCGCTGGGACAGACGTCTGACCACATCCGCCCTGACTGTACCCATCAGACTCCCTTTCTTGCTCCCGGAGCTCAGTGAATGTGGAACAGGAACTGCCCGGGGTCCCTGGAGGAAGCCCAGATGGCCTTTGCTGCTGGAAGGTATGAGAGGAGAACGCCACTGTCAGGGGGAGCCCTGGGGGGCTAAAAGGAGCCCCATAGTTTGGAACTCTTTGATGAAGGAAGTTCTCTATGGTCCCCAGCTTACACCCCTGTTTACCTGAGGGCTCTCTGGTGGCCCAGTGGTCAAGGCCAACAGCCCTCCGGCTGCTCCTTGGGGGGCAGATGTGGCCGTCAGCTTCCAAGAAGAGTTACTACCTGGAACCCGGAGGCCAGTCTGCTCAGTCCTATAGGCTCCTGGGGAATTGGAATTAGCTCAAAGGCAGTGTCTGCTCTCATCCTTTGATTGACATGTGCTATAAATACATCCCCAGGGCAATCAGGGATGTGTGCAGGGGGCAGGGTTATGCAAATGTATTGGCCATCAGTCACAGACTCTGGGGGATGGAGTCTGCTGTGAGTGGGGCTGGGCACAGCACATAGTCTCCAGGGATGGGACACCTAAGTGAATTGGCACAACCTCGTCAAGGAGAGGAGCCGCCCCCACCCTGGCTGGGTGGCTCAGTGGGTTAGGAGTTGTATTGCTAAGAGCAAAGTCAGCAGTTTAAACCAGCCAGACCCTGCAGGGGAGGAAGACAAGGCTGTCTGCTCCTGTCAAGATTTGCAGCCTCTCGTGTACATATATAAATATATTTTATATAACGATAGAGAAATAGATCTATGTGCATATATTTATGAGGGTACCAGATGGACATCGGGTCTCCACTCAAGTACTCTTTCAATGCAAGAACACTTTGTTCTATTAACCTGGCATTCCATGATGCTCACTTCCCAACATGAGAGCTGAAGACAAAATGGGTTCATAAGCAAATGTGGTGAAGAAAGCTGATGGTGCCCAGCTATCAAAAGAGATAGCATCTAGGGTTTTAACGCTTGAAGATAAACAAGTGGCCATCTAGCTCAGAAGCAACAAAGCCCACATGGAAGAAGCACACCAGCCTGTGTGATCATGAGGTATTGATGGGATCAGGTATCAGGCATCAAAGATCCAGAACAAAACACATATCAATGTGAATGAGGAAGAATGCAGAGTGGAGACCCAAAGCCCATCTGTAGACAATTGGACATCCCCTTACAGAGGGGTCACAAGAAGAGATGAGCCAGTCAGGGTGTGGTATAGCACCATTGAATGAAACATACAACTTTCCTGCAGTTCTTTAATACTTCCTCCCCCGCCCCCTCCACTAACCGTGACCCATTCTACCTTACAAATCCAGCCAGACAAGAACATGTACATGGGTAGAGATAAGAGCTGGAAACACAGGGAGTCCAGGACAGATTTACCCCTCAGGACCAATAATGAGAGTAGCGATACCAGGAGGGTGAAGGGAAGGTAGGGGGAGAAAGGGGAAACAGATCACCATGATTAACGTATAACCCCCTCCCAGGGGGACGGACAACAGGAAATTGGGTGAAGGGAGATGTTGGGCAGTGTAAGACATGAAAAAAATAATAACAATTTATAAATTATCAAGGGTTCATGAGGGGGATGGGTGCGGAGGGAGGGGGGAAATGAGGAGCTGCTACCAAGGGCGCAAATAGAAAGCAAATGTTTTGAGAAGGATGATAGTGACAAATGTACCAATGTGCTTGACACATGGATGGATGGATGGATGGACGGACGGACAGACGGACAGATGGACGGATGATGGATGAATGGATGGATGGATGATGGATGGATGGATGGATGGACGGACGGACGGACGGACGGATGGATGGAGATAAGAGCTGTAGGAGCCCCCAGTAAAGTAATTTTAAAAAGAGAAAGATGTGCAGCTTCGGAAACCCTCGGGGCCAGCTCTGCTCTGCTCTCCGGGGTCTCCGTGAGCCAGGACGATTCGGCGCAATGCGTGTGGTTTTAGTTCCGTGCCCACAAACAGACATTATTCTGCATTCTGCGTCGATGAGGAGCAAGGTGGGGTCTTAGAAGCTTGTGGGCTGTCGGAGAAGGTGCAATTATAGGGCAGGGAAGACCGTCAGCGATGCATGAAACGGTCCATCCACGGGTTAATGGTTCCGTGAGGCCCAGCCTCGAGGACCCAGAACCCAGGAGGACTGGCTGGTGTCCGGCTTCCCCCACTGCTGGCTGTGAAAGGACCACGTCAGAGGGGCCTGTCTACAGAGTGTGTGTGTGTGTGTGTGTGTGTGTGTGTGTTGGGGCGTGGGGTATGGAACACAGCTCAGTGGGTACAAACAACAGCAGGCTGTGCTGCTGTGCAGGGTGCAGGGGAAGTGGAGCAAGGCCACTGCAGGTGGGTTGAAGTCTGGCAGCTCCTCATTGGATCGCCCTGTCCACCCCTGGTAATGTCGCGCTGGGGTGCACTATGTCCTGCTCTCCATTTTGAGGGGTTTCCTCTGTCTCATTGCGTTACCGCAGCTAGCGTTTAAATCTTCTGCTTCTTGTTATTTTGTCAATGTTTCTGGTCTGTGACATCCAGGGTGGGTGACTATGGAAACAGTAAGTGGGCCCGTGGTTTCTTGGGGGGAGGCTGGCGGGGAATAGCAAGGAGCAGGAGAAGAAGACAAGGCTCTACAGTGATTGTGACCGATAGCACTGAACTGCTGGGTTGTATGGTACGTGGATGAGGCACCCCGAGAGCCGAATAAGTGACAAAAAGACCAAGCTTCCATGATGGGGCGTGTCCAGGGAGTGAGCTCAGAAGGGAGGCAGGAGGGGGCGGGAGCTGTTCCAGGCTGGGGTGCAGACAAGACCCCGCTGGACCTGAGTGTGAAGCGCGTCACGGAAACTCAGTCTGCTCTGTAGCGGACACACACACACACATAGGAGCCTGGTCCTTATCACACACACATTAAACAAACGAGAACTGGAGGCAGCTGGGAGAAGGGCGTGCTTGAAAGCTAGCATGCCACGGGCTCTGTGCCCGGGCTGTGTTCGGTCTCAGTGGCCCTTAATTGGCAGCGCTTTGTCTACATATCACACACACACACACACACACACACACACACACACACACACACACACACACCCCGCCGCCCCGCGAGAGGTCGGTGACACCTTGCACGATCAGCTGCTCTCCTAGTTGATTACTCCCCGGCCCTGCCGGCCCAACGGCTGAGGGAGCAGGTCGGATCACCCAGTGGCCCGGAGGGAGAAGGCCTGGCTCTTGGCTCCTGTCATGGTGACAGCACTGTGCTGTGCCATGAGGGGCTAGGAGCTGGCATCTGCCGGATGCCCCTTTCTTTGCACGTGGTGGTTTTCCTGTGACGGTTAAAGGGGTCTGTGGTGCCAACAGCTGGTGCAGGCGACAAACCGAGAGAGGTGGTGGGCTGAGACCCATCCAGGGGCCCGTGGGAGCAAGGCCTGGCCGTCTGCTCCCAGGAGGACAGCCTACTGCATCCTATCTGGGGCTGCCGTGGGCCCGGAATCCACCTGACTCCTCTCCACCATAAGTAGCAGCAGAGAGGGGCAAGTGGACAGGGAACATGGGGTTCCTGGTTGGCTCTCAGCAAGGGCGAGATCCAAGCGTGCCTACAAGCCCAGCAGCAGCTACAGGAGGGAGACCTGGCTGCCCACTCCTGTTACGATGCAGTGGAGACCCCTGGGCCACTCGACACCACAGGGCTGTCGGACGTGGTCACAAGGCTGAGGGGATGGGGTGAGCTGGAGACCCACGCACGTCGATCCACGGCGAGGCTGGGTTCTCCACAATCAAAGACGGGTTGCACGAGCTGGCCCACCCCAAGCAGTGCTGAGACCTTGGCTGCTCCTGCGGGACAACGGTGCTCTCCCATTCCCATGCTGGACTCCTGTTCCTGAGGGCGCCCCCCTTGGCCCCACCCCCGCCCCCACCGGCCTCTGAATGAGGAGTGCAGAAACCAAACTGGACTCCCTGCCATGGAGTCGCTGGGACTGAGAGCAGCTGCCGCGTATGGTTCCGAGGAGGTCAGTGTGGGGGGAGCGGACAGCCTCATCCCCCTCTGAGTGGCTGGGCCTGCGGGCGAACGTCTGACCTTGCATTTCGCATCCCAGCGTGGGGCCCCCAGCGCCCCAGGGCTCCTTCCGACCTCTGCTGCAGACCAGCAGGGAAGATGCCGGGGGCGCCCGCTGGAGTCATTTATAGAAAACCCGATGTCAGGAAAGCAGGCCGGCAGAGGGTCATGGTGTCATTCTCATCTCATCCCCATCACCCGACGCGGACAGCATCTCAGTGCGGTCATGGGGTGGGGTCAGCGCGTACAGGGTGACCAACCCGCTGGCCCAGAGTTACCCAAAGAACGGGACTTTCATTCAGGAACAGTAGCGGTATTTTTTATCGTGGGTCAAGACTCAGAATGCACGATCCGGCCCAACAGGGAAGCTTGGAAGTGTTCCGGGGGCTGAGGAGGGGAAAACATGGGGCGGGGGAGAGGGGGAGAGAGAAAGGGGATTAAAATGTCACAGGAAATTCTTTTCTGGAAAACGGAGCGGCTCATGAATGCTTCATTCTTTCCAGAACAGTTACGGCAGTGTATGTACGTAGGGCTGGGAGGGGTGGGGGTGGGGGGCGGGCCTGCGGGCACTTTGTAGGGTGCTGGCCCTCCAAGTCCCGCCTTGGTCACCCTGGCTGGCCCTGAGGGGTGAGAACATCGGTGGGAGCCGCTCCTTCTCAGGGGTTTTTTTCCCATCTGGGTGGGCTTTGTCCTCCTCCATGGGGGCCTCTCTCACCAGGAACAGGTACTCAGCAACGCACCGGGCACTGGGCACGGGGCTGGGCCTGGCTTCTCGGTGGGCTGGTGGCCTGGATCTCCATGTGGCCAGACAGAAAGAATCGGCCGGCACTGAAAGCTAAGTGGCTGATGAGTCAGTCAGAAAGGTGGTTCCCTGCAGGTGGCCTGCTCCAGGGCCACTGGTGCCAGGCTGCCCAGCCTGATCTCTATCAGGCTCTCAGGGCCACTGAGGGCCAGGTGGCACCCAGAAGCAGCCTCAGGCAGGCGGGCGGCCAGCCAGGCAGCGTGGCAAGCTCTTAGAGGAGCCTGACAGTCTAGGGCCAGCCCCATTTCCCTGCTCAGATGAATTTCCTGGTGGGTGTAATCGAGGGATGAGAAGACAATTATCTCCCCAATTACAAGTAATTAGCTGTTTGCTTGTCCTTTGGAATAGGTTCTCGGGACCCGCCTACAGCACACCCGGACCACACACACACACACGCACACGCACACTCACACTCACACACACACCACATTCACACACACCACACACGCACACTCACGCACGCATACCACATGCGCACACTCACACGCACACATGCACACAGAGATATGTACATCCTCACACACCTCCACACAGCAGCAGGTACACGCACAGAGGCGCGGGAGTACACATGTGCACACACACAGACTTGTACACACACACGCCTGGACGGACATACACACACAGCTGAGTGTGGATACACACACACGTGGACACGGATGGACATACACATGCACACACAGGGGACACACACCTGCATATCTCCACTCACGGACACACACATGGCCGGGGATCTAGCTTCTCGGGCCCCATTTCAGGGTTTCCCTCTGGGTGTGGGCATCCTCAGGATGCCAGATGAACAGGGCTGCCTGGAAGGAAGGCCTACACCCTCTGCAGTGACACCCTCTTTTTAAGGAGACCACTCCCCCTCCCAGGGAGCCCTCTCGAGAATTGTGGCAAGGCTTCTTCAGGGGCCACCTGAGCCAAGCCCACTGCCTCCGAGCCCACCACTCAGGCCCCTGGGTGCCGGTGAGAGCTGTCCCCTGGGGCTCCCCAGGGGTCATCCCTCAGGGCCGCTCTAGGCTGCTGGGGCATCCATATATCCAACTGCAGGTTCCTAGGCTGGGTTCTTAATTGCCTGCACCCAAAACCAGCTCAGCCCCCTGCAATGAGTGGACTTCAACCCAGAGGGGCATCTGCAGGGCAGAGGAGAGCTGCCGGGGGACTTCCCAGGCATCTTTACAGGGCAGATGGTCAGCCCAACCGGCCAGCCCTCACTTAGCACGTGGGCACTCAACCACCAGGCTCCTACATGTCCCCCCACCCCGGGGCAAGGGGACTTCTGTTTAGGAATTGCTATGGTAGAGGGGAAGCGGCGTCCCGAGCACCTCATGGAACAGCGCCTGGAGACCCTGAGACTCTGCCCAGGGGTACAGGGAGGCTGCCCGCCCAAAAGCGCCTCCAAGCCGAGGCCAACAGCCTCACCTGCCCGCCGGCACCCAGGGCGCGCTCAGCAGCTGCGAGGGGAGGCCGGCCTGTTCCATGAGGTCAGCAGCCTGGGCCCCTCGGGAACAGCTCTGCTCATCTTCCAGGTCTCTGAGAATGGGCTCCATTGGTAGGGAGGGGATTGGGGGGGAGGGGTTCCTGCTTGTCTTATTTTGGTAACCTGGCCTTATTTGGAAGCTCTCTCCAGCCCGAAGCCTTGGGGGACCTTGATTGGGCTTAAATGGGGGGCAGGAGGTGGAGGTGGGGAATGACCCCTTGCTCTGCTGGCTCACAGGGAGCTTGGGAGGAAAGGGACGTGGCAAAGTGAAGAACAGAGTCTGGGGGTCCCATCCCCCCAAGAACCAGCCATGGGCCCCCCGGGGCAGGGTAGGATTGGCCCTGTGGGTTCGGGGTCCATCCATCTGACAGGAGCAGCTTTGTCTTTCTCCTGCAAGGGAGTGTGACTTGCTTCCCTGCACCCCCCAAGTCACCAAGTCAACCTCTCCAGCGGGCTCCCACCCAGGCAACGTGCTGCCCCCCCACCCCCCTGCTCTGTGTCGGCAGTTGCTGGGCGGCCAGGCCAGCGGAGAGGCCTGTTTATCAGCCTTGATCCTGTTTTGCTCCTGGCCGGATCTCACAAGCAGCAGGAGTTAGCAGAACGCTGGCATTTTCTTCTGGCGGGCTCCTTTTTGCAGCTGAGAGGAGGGACCCAGAGGAGCTCCCAGAAACAGGGCCGCCCTTCTGGTTCTGCAAGTCTGGGGGAGAGGCCAGGGGAGGGGCACAGGGGGACGTCTACCCAGGCTGGTCTCCGGGGTGGTTGGATGGCGCTGCTGAGGCCCAGAGAAGACCCCCCTCTCTGATGTCATTCCCACTGGCTCCTCTGGCACAGGTCCCCTGATGGATGGTGGTGGGTGCCCTGGGAGGCCTGAGGAGATGTGGGGAGGGGGCCCCACCCCCAGCATTTTCCAGGAGGAAGGCCACCCTCTGAAGGGCTGGGGTGGTCACCTCTCTCCTTCCCGCCTCTGGGCTTCTCCCTGCTTCTCCCTCCCATAGATCCCTTGCCCGGCGGCGGAATGCTGCAACTCTGACATTTGCTTTGGACAGAATGTCCCAGAAAGACAGCAGCAGGCCCTCCAGAGGGTCAGCGGGAGGGTGGCCGAGGACGGAGGATTCAGAGTCGTGTTGTCCATGAGGGTCAGTGTCCTCCAATGTGGGAACTGATGGGGTCACTTCCCTGCGGACCCAACCATCCAGAACCCTGAACCTTGTTCATGATCAGCTTCAATCACAGACGAGTTACTTTGTGACAGGAAGGACTGCAACTTGCTTCAATGTAACGTTTCTCCCAGCACAGGGCCACCCAGGGTCACTTTGTTTCCTGACATCCTGCTGCATTCAGGGAAGTCATGGATCAGTTACAGAAGTCTCCGTAGCTCAGACGGGCCTTACCCTGTCCCTTCCATTAGGACTGAAAGAGCCTCCCCGACATGACCACGCGGAGGGAAAGGCCAGCGCGTGATGAGCCCCCAACAGAACAGCACGTCAGGTGTGCGGCGAGTGCAGACCACAACCAGGGGCCCCGGGTCCTTGTGACCGGCTGGTGATGACCGCTCTGCCCAGCGCATTAGAAAGCTGACACACGCCTCTTGCCCGGGAGGAGTCGAGGGTGAGGTCAGTCAGAAACCAAAGGAAGACCACTGGCTGTCGTTATTACTGTTCCTATTGTCAGTTACTGATTGTGGTGGTCACCTCATCGGGTGTCAATGTAAGGATGGATGAAGAGTGTAGGGGTGGAGTCCAGGCTGTCAATCTGGATTTAGCCAATGAGACTTCTGTGTGGGCATGGCCTTCTCCAGAGAATTCTGGGAAATCTGGTACTTCTTCCTTGGAGGTGGAAGACACCTCTCTCTCTGCTGCTCCCTGGGAGACACTGCAGAAGACAAGCCACATGGACGCAACCAGACCTCGGAAGCCGGGGAAGCCACAGAGAGACCCCTGCCAGTGCTGAGATGCTTCCAGTGACATGGGATCCAGACTTTCTACCCACTGGCCTGTGACCTTCTGCATTCAGCGTCATTGCGTGTGTTTCATGAGTCTAAAGAGGACTTTATAGATTGGTATCGGACATATGGGCTAATATCAGACTTATGGGCTTGATCTGGACTGGGATGTTTTCCCCATGTTCAATTGCTCTTGTGTATAAATCTCTTTCTTATACACATATGTGCTTCCATGGATTTGTTTCTCTAGTCTATGTAGACTAACACATTGATCAAGCAAAGGTTTTTAAACATGTTTTGGAAATATTGAAGGCAACACATGTACAAGTCTGCTGAATACAATTGAATGATGGATTGTGATAAGACCTGTAAGAGCTCCCTCTATCCCAATAAAATGATTCATAAAATAAATAATAAGGTCTGCATACCAAAAGAAGGCCACCGTGATGGTGACGGGTGGGCAGTGGGAGAGAGGGCTGACAGGTGCTAACTGGAGACAGGTGGGTAACGCCCTACAGGAGTGAGGTGGAAGGGGAGAAACAGGTCAAGCCATCGGGAAGTTAGATGCGTGATTTAAAACATGGAATCGCCAAAGCAACGCGGGATATGCAACCCCCCTACTTAGTGTACAATAAAAACACATCCTTTTACAAAGTAAATCAGCGCAGAGCTGTGGTATTAGCCTCGTTGTCCAGGCAGCTCCGGCCCATCGCGACCCCCTGGGCAGCAGGATGGTCCTTGTGGGTCTACGAAACGCCGTGAGCGGCACTGACCAGGCTTTGTGGTTATCAGTAACTCCGGGCGGGAGGTTTCCTAGAAAACCTGCACAGACAGTGGTTTGGTGTCACTTCTCTGATGGTGTCACCCGGCACGGTCCATACCCCATGTCCCCATCCTGGTGACCCTGATGCCGATGGTTTGTGCGCCCTTGTGAGCACCCTACCCCTGGCTCCTGAGGAGGGGCCAGCCGCTGGAACTGCTGTCTCCCTGTACCTGTGTCTGGCTGTGATGCTGAGGTGACGTGTTCACCAAGGGGGGAAAGGGGGTGTCTTCCGTCTCGCAGCTCCAAGACCTGCTCTCAAAACTCACTGCCGTCAAGTCGATGGGCCTCACAGCGACCCTCTACGGTGGGGTGGGTTGCCCTGTGGGCTTCCAGCGACTCTTCACCGGACCAGTACCTGCTGGCTGGAGCTGAAACTGCCGATGCCCCTCGCCGATCCTGACCCTGTGTACAGTCGCGCTGCTCCATGGGGTTTCCCAGGCTGCAAATCTTTCTGGCATCAGCCAGCCTCATCTCTCTCCCTCAGAGGAGCCGGTGGGTTCAAACTACTAACCTTGCGGGTAGAGGCCCAATGACAGTCGCCGTCAGCCTGCATGCTGCTACGACGCCCAGCATGTTTCGTGAGGCTCACAGTCTGCGACAGACCAGGAAGAAAGGCCTGGTGACCTGCTCCCCCAATCAGCCAACGAAAGCCCTCTAGATCTTAGGGAAGGTGTGGACGTGGACTGTGGGCAGTGCTGGGTTCGGGCGGGCGTGGGTCCGTGTGGTGCCATTTAGTGGGTGCGATGAGGCTGGCTTATAAGGGCTGCCTGCTCAGCATGGGGTCTCCCACAGTCCTGGCCCCTCCTGTCAGGAAGAAGGGCATGGGGGGCATGGAGAGCGGCTTCTTCTGCTCTACCAGGCACCCCCTGGGCACCTCATCCTTCCCATTCCCAGCTCTCCCGTTCCCTCTGCCCCCTGTGGGGCTGGTATCAGGCTGGTCAGTGCTGCCTCCCTCAGCCTTCAAGCTGCTGGGCCCCTGCCCCTGGGGATATGACCTTTCACAGTCTCAACGGGAGTCTGGGGTGCCTTTCCGTGGGCTCCCCTGTGTCCAGCCCGAGCAAAATCCCCTGCTTCTCAGGATTCCGACTTTCACAGCGGTTGGCCGGACAGCAGCTCGGCTCACGGGGCCCAGGGACAGGGCAGAAGGACCCTGCCTGGTCTTTGGCGTCATCTTCCAGGATGCCACCAACTGGGTTTGCACAGCCGGCCTTTAGGTGTGTGGCCCTGAGCAAGCCATTGCACCACACCAGCTGGGCTTCAAACTACAAGATCTGTAGTTCAAAACCACCAGCCGTTTTGAGAGAGAGAAAGGAGGCTTTTTACTCCCATAAAGTCACACTTTCAGAAACCCCACAGGGGCGGGTCTGCCCTGTCTTATAGGGTGGCTGTGAGTCTCACACTCCCACAGGGGAGGGTCTACCCTGTCTTATAGGGTCACTGTGAGTCTCACACTCCCACAGGGGCGGGTCTACCCTGTCTTATAGGGTCACTGTGAGTCTCACACTCCCACAGGGGCGGGTCTGCCCTGTCTTATAGGGTCGCTGTGAGTCTCACACTCCCACAGGGGCGGGTCTACCCTGTCCTGTAGGGTCACTGTGAGTCTCACACTCCCACAGGGGCGGGTCTGCCCTGTCTTATAGGGTCGCTGTGTGTCTCACACTCCCACAGGGGTGGGTCTACCCTGTCTTATAGGGTCACTGTGAGTCTCACACTCCCACAGGGGCGGGTCTACCCTGTCTTATAGGGTCACTGTGAGTCTCACACTCCCACAGGGGCGGGTCTGCCCTGTCTTATAGGGTCACTGTGAGTCTCACAGTCCCACAGGGGCGGGTCTGCCCTGTCTTATAGGGTCGCTGTGTGTCTCACACTCCCACAGGGGCGGGTCTGCCCTGTCTTATAGGGTCACTGTGAGTCTCACACTCCCACAGGGGCGGGTCTACCCTGTCTTATAGGGTCACTGTGAGTCTCACACTCCCACAGGGGCGGGTCTGCCCTGTCCTGTAGGGTCGCTGTGAGTCTCACACTCCCACAGGGGCGGGTCTGCCCTGTCCTGTAGGGTCACTGTGAGTCTCACACTCCCACAGGGGCGGGTCTACCCTGTCCTGTAGGGTCGCTGTGAGTCTGGATTGACTCGGTGGCAGGGAGTGTGACTTTGGTTATAAGTGCCTTCACGTGTCACTAGTAAGAACAAGAAAACACCAATAATGGCAGAAAACACGGTAGTGATCAAGCCCATTCTTGGGAGGCCCCATGCCGTCCACTCCGACTGAGGACCCCCTGTGACCCTAGGCACTGCCCACGGCCCCGCCGACTGCCCTGATCACCAGGCCTCTCTGCCACCCTGGCTAGCGGCCCTGCAGAGATTGTCCATGCGTCCGGACAGTGCAGGGGCTCAGCGCAGACCAGCTAAACCCCCAGAGTGATCCCCGGCTCAACACCGGCCAGAGACCCAGTTGGCCAGTCAGGCTGTGTGGCCTCACAGTCTCCTGGGGCGTCTGTTGTCCCTGTCATTGGAACGTTTGCAGGGTCCCTCCAAAGGTGTCCCTTCGATGGGCGTGGGAGCCCGGGTGCTGCTCTGGGTGAAGCTTTGGGTTGCAGGGCCGTCATGCCATCGTGCCGTCGTCTGCCGCCATGAGCAGGGACAGTCTGAAACCCACAGGGGCAGCTCCACCCTGTCTTGTAGGGTCGCCGGGAGTCAGAATGGACACGAGGCAGTGGGTTAACCTGCTCTCTCTCTGCCAGTAGTAGCCGGGAAAACACTCTAAGGAAACATTACAGCCATCCTGAGAAACTCACAATGAACCGAGTAAGAAGTTTCCACCCTTGGTCACCCTGAGTGAGACCCCGTATGACCCCTGTGGTGCTTGCATCCCCGTCAGAGGTCAGAGCAGCCAGGCCCCGCCCTCAGGGTGGCCCCTCCCAACCTGCCTGCCGGGCTAGGAGAATTCAAGCCGGCCCTTTTCCGGCCTCCTTCCTGTGGGTGGTGACCGCACTTCCCAGCAGTGAGGGGACATCCTGAATAAGGGGGCCACCGTCTGGGACCTTTCTAGAACTCCCCGGGCTGCAGCTCTATCACAGACCTGAGTCTGGGGCCACCCCAGGCATCAGAGAGCTGTGCGTGGGCCCTGGTCATGGATTGGCTGCTAACCGAGGCCTGCAGGTCTGCTCCACCCAGCAGCTGGGCAGGGGGTGGGGGGTGCCCTGTTGATCTAGGGAACCCTGTAAGGCAGTTCTGCTCTTGCATGGGGGGAGGTCACTGTTAGTCGGAACCCACCAGACGGCCTGAACCCAGCCTCCGTGAACCGCCCTTCATGGAGGGTGTCTGAGTCCTGAGGTGTGAATCCTAACACAGCCCCTCTGGGCCCGAGGAGACCTGGAGGGAGACCTGCAGGAGCTTGTTGGCCCACATCCCTGTCCCTCTTTCATTTTCTGTCAGTGTCTGAGAACAAAGGGCTAATGGAGGGAGGCTGAGGGTCTTGTGGTCTGGGCTGGACACAGCTCACCACCCAGGCTGCACAAATCTTCAAGGTTGTGCCTGGGGGGGGGGGGTGGAGGGAGGTTGGGGGGGGGGCAATGTCACTGTGGCTTCTGGCAACTCAGACCCTGAACACCCCTGAGCCCATTCCAACCCAGGCACAGCTCCACGAAATGCTGCCCTGTCCTGCGCCGTCCCAACCGCCGGACGGGGACCAGGCAGTTCCAATCCACGGGGCTGGCTCTGGCTAGTCTGGGGAGTCGGTCGCCAGGCCTTTCTTCCTGGCCTGTCTGAGTCTGGAAGCTCCAGCAAAACCTGATCAATATCACGGCCCCCCAGAGGGCCAGGAATCAAACCGGGGAAAATCCTCCCAGGGGCTGCCTCTGGTCTCTCACATTCACATAGTCCTAAGACAGGACTTCCTCCTGCCCCTTCACAGTTGGCAAGAAGAGCGTCAGCCAGCGATCAGAACAGCAGGACCGGTGGAGACTGAGAGAGAGGTTAAAACCAACCGTTTGTCCTCATGGACCGAGCCCGGGGGCAGTGATGGCCCCAGTCTGATTTCCGCAGGACCGTTCGCCTGACAGGTTGCAGAGAGTGTGCACAGCAAGGCAGAGCTCCACTCCAGACAGTGCTCTGCCGTTTTCCTCCGGCCAGGTTCCGTTCCGGTCCGAACTCCCCCTCCCACACTCTGGAGGAAAAAAGGCGACTGACTAAGCTACAGAGAGCTGGAGAAGTGGAGAAAGCAGTCCTTGTGGTGCGGCCCTGAAGTGCTCGTCTGCTAACGGGCAGCTGGGTGACATGCTCCTGTACAGACGCCAGCCTGGGGAACCCTCTCGGGACAGCTCCGCTCCATCATGTCGGGTCTCTGCGAGCCAGAGTTCACGCCACTGCACACGACAACACGAACAGGACCCGGATGAGCCTTCACAGTATTAGCACAGCCGGGTCATGGCGCCATCCGAAAAGGGAGGCCTAGGGAATTCTAACACGCGTTGTAGCCAGACGGTGGGAACCCAGGCTCAACTGTTGCCATGAGGTCAACCCCACTCCTAGTAACCCCATGGAGCAGCGGTTCTCAACCTGGGGGTCGCGACCCCTCTCTGCCCACATGCAGATACGCCCACCTACGCGTACCCGGCGTGAAGACTGTTACCCATGCTACACCATGCGTCAAGACAAAATTTCATTTATTTGTCATTAGAAATACATATCTCACAATATAGAATTACATAGTTATGTGATTCATCACTATGCTTTAATTATATTCAATTTGTAACAATGAAAATATATCCTGCATGTCAGATATTTACATGACGATTCATCACAGTAGCAAAATGACACTTATGAATTAGCAACGAAAATAATTTTGTGGCTGGGGGCCACCAGCACATGAGGAACTGCATGAAAGGGCCGTTGTATGAGGAAGGTTGAGAACCACTGCTCCAGAAGGCTCTAAGGGAGCCTCATTTTTCTCCCTCGGAGTGGCTGGCGGGTTTGAAATCCTGACCTTGCAGTTGGCGCTACCAGGGAGCCTTAAAGGAATGGGGCTTCCATGCCCGGGCTGCTTATTCCCTGCTCCTGCATTTCTCCGGCGATCTGGATGTTCTTGTAGCTTTTTAAGATTTTGCTTGTTTGTTTGTTTGTTTTAGTTTAATAGAATAGGGAGATTGTTGTCCAGAGACAGAGAGGGGGTCTCTGAACCCTGTAGCGTGCACACACACACACACACACACACACACACACACACACACACACACCCCTCACTGCCATCCTGTCCACTCCAACCCCCAAACCACCCGAGGACGGAGGGACGCTGCCCCCTCGGCTCCCCACTTAACCCAGGAAAGAGCTGTTCACATGCAGCAGAACATCAGGCTGCCTTGGTGGCGCAGGGGCTCAGGCATGGATCCATTAACTGAAAGGTTGGCAGTTCAAACCCACCTGCCACTCGCTGGGAGGAAGAGGAGGCAGCGTGTGCCCATAAAGCGGGTGGCCTAAGGAACACTGTGGGGCAGCCCTGAGTCCTCGGGGCTGTTTGGGGTCGGAGCGGACTGGATGCAGTGAGGCCTGTGTGTGTGCATGTGTGTGTCATGGGGTCAACAGTCCCCTCCTCTCCCTCTGGACAACAATCTCCCCATTGACGCCAAAGTGAAGAATGCAGTGGGGTTCTGGGGGAACCTCGAACTCCCCACAATAGGCCCCCTCTTCGGGACAGCTTCTCCTTGTCCTCCGTCCGCGCGTGCAGAGGCCACTGTGCACGCGCGGCCAGCCCTGGGTGAGCAAGCCGGGATCCATCCTGGGCCCGGGCCGCACATTCCGACCCTCTGCTTCATCAGAGGGCCTCCCCACGGGCAGTTGGCCCTGACTCACGCCCGACCACTCACGATGACCTCACTGCAGTGAGGTGAGTGGGAACCACACCCTGGGCGCCCTGGCCCCCGTGCTCAGCTTTCAGCCAACATTCACAGTAGGACTGCCATTTCAAGACGCTGCTGTGTGAACTACCCATCCCCACCCCATCCCCCCTGGCACGGGGATTCCTCAGCACGCATTTGATACACTCACCCCGAGGAAGGCGGCGCACAGTGGCTAGGTGCCCAGTTGCTAACCACAGAGCTGAGCTTGGAGCCCACCAGCTGGGCAGAGGGAGCCAGCCCGTGTGATGGGCCCCCTTTCGATCCGCAGTGGCCCTGGAGGACAGCGTGGAGTTGCCCCGGAGGGTCTCCAGGGCTGTAAGCCCTTCTGGACCTCGACTGCCCTCCTTGCTTCTATGGAGCAGCTTCTGGGTTCCAATCAACCACCCTGCTGGTTAGCAGCAAGTACAGAAGCAGCGCAGCACCAGGCCCTTTCCACAAACAGGGCAGACGGCCCGGGAAACCCGACAGGGCAGTGCTGGTCTGTCCTGCTGCATCCCTGTGAGCCGCAGCTGGCTGCACCGGACCGGTTGGGGTTGTGGTTACAGGTCCTGAGTCACACAAGGTTCAGGCACCCGAGACGCACGTTCCTGGGAGAGGGGGGAGAGGGCCCTGGCTGGACAGCCTCACGGAGGGGACTGCATGGTGGGTGGTGTCCAGTCCCTGCGCTGCTACAAAGCCACGGATGCTGTCCCATCGTTTCCCGTCCTCTGTTTGTGACACCCCGAGGCAGGCCTAGCTCCCAGGTAGAGTTCGTGGCTGCATCGTGGCCTTGCCGAAAGCCCCCTCTCGCACATCCCAGAATTAGAGCAAGATCCTTCTTCAAAGCACTGAGCCCCCACGGAAGAAACTGAACCCACAGAGCGCCGGCCGGCCACAATGCTCGGAGAAGCTGCTTGAATGCCACAGGCCTCGGTCCTGGCACCTTTATTTAAAATGGGCGTCACTGAGGCCGGAGGGCTGACAGAGCTCTGGAGCAGGGAAGGCCCACAGCGAGTGCTGGCTCCACACACGTAAGGGAACCCTCTTCCAAGCCTCCTCAAAGCCATGCTGACGTCCCCACCCCGGGCAAATACGACATGAACACCAACAGGACACTCCAAATCTCCTGTGGAGGTGAAACGAAGCATGGATTGGGGAACCGGCATCTCTCTGTCTGTGGGGAGAGAGAGTGCTTCGGGGATAGCGCAAGGGGGGCCAGACGCTTGAGGAAGATGCCAGGTCCCTCTCCTTCCATTTCCCCCGAGCCCGGAGAAGCCCCCCAGACGCACCCATAAAGTCTAACCTTCAACAAGGCAGGAAATGCACAGCCCACCTTTCACAGGGAAGGAAACCCATTACCGTCGGTGCCAGAGGGGATTTGCAAAGCAACTTCAAACCCCTCGTGCTGGGGGGCCGCCGAGTCCCCGCGTGACCCAGTAGAACTGTCCGGAGGGCAAGCAAAAGGCGGGTAAAGATGCCCAAGGTGGGTGGGTTCAAACTGGCGGCCTTTCCGTGAGCAGCGGAGTGCACATCACCACTGCACCACCGGGCGCCTGCCCTCCAGGGGGGGGGGGGGGCAGTATTTCTTACACCATGTCCTCTGCATGCCTGCTTTGGTAACAGTGGGTGGGCCTTGAACTGCTAACCCCAAGGCCTGCCCTATCCCCTGGGGGTGCTGTGCGTCAGAATGGACCCCCACACCCCACAACAGCTCCCACGCTGATAAAAGGCGCCGTGGTCAGCGGCCGCCCCAGCTGCCCGAGAGAGAGCCCATCCTGGCTTTATTTTTAAATCCCGCCACAGGGAAAGGATGGCTTCTGTCCCTATTCAAGCAGTGCGCACAGCCTGTGGGGTGACATAACATCCTTCCTGTGCCGGCCAGCATCCTTCACACACAGCCGCTCCCGAGCGGGCGCGGGAAGCAAACCCGGATTTCCAGGGGAACCAACACATTCAGCGGCTCTTCACTGGAGGACTCATTGTTCTCATACAAGGAGATTGCCCCATCTCAAAGTCCGACTTCCCCTCGAATCCCACACGGCCTGCATGCACTTGCTGGGGGGGCGGGAGGGGGGGAGAGCGAGAGTCTTTGCTGTTGGCTCTAGAATTCCCTGGGAAAGTGATGGTGGGCGTAGCAATTTTGGTCTGGGGATCTTTAACGTATGGAAAGCGGTAGTGGTGGTGGTGAACTGGTGGGGGAGATGTGTGCGTGTCTTTTAAACGGGCAGCCGTCCGTGAGCAGGTTGGGAGGGGCTTCAGAAGCATCCTGCTCTCTGTGGAACCCCAGGTGGCATTGTGGGGGAGCCTTTGGGCTCCTGCTCCCTGTGGGCTCAGGGGCTCAAAGATGAGGCTGTCCGCTCCCGTACAGATCGGCAGCCTGGCATCCCCAGTAGACGGTCTCTGTGAGGCAGGATTGGCTCGGTAGCCTTGGGTTTGGGGAGCCTACAGACAAGGAATGCTTTCATCCTCGATCCTCTAAGCATGTGCTTTTGAGAACGACACATTTTCTTCGTGTCCAGACTGTGGAGATGTGTGTATCTACCTACATGTAGTTACATCAGTAACCTGGGCTTGTCATTCCACAAACTCCGGGTCCAAGTCTGCTTTAAGGACTTGGGTGCAAGTCTGCTTTAAGGACTCCCTTTCAGGACGGAGTAGAACAACGGCCCTGTGAGTTTCTGAGGCTGTCAGTCTTGACAGGAGCAGACAGCCTCGTCTTTCTCCCACGGGGCACCTAGTGGGATTGAACTGTTGGATGGTGTCCTTGTGGTGAACAGCTAGACGTGTAACGCGCCGCACCACAGGGGCTCAAGAGCAGAGAGAGAGAGGTGGAGGTTTAAAATAAAAGGAAACAAAACCAAAGCCCCAGAGAGGTTGGGTGCTGGCCGATGTGTCTTCCCAACTTCCCAAACAGTGCCCCTGAGCAGCCTTCTCCAGGCTGCTTCAAGGTCATCCAGCACTACCTCGGGGGTGACTTTGGGGCACACACACCAACAGGCCAGAGAGCAGGTCTGGCCGTCCAGTGGGGAGGGGTCGCAGAAGGGAGGGCTCATTGCTGCCCCCACAAAACCCATCCTCTTAACACGGCTTCAGAAAACAAGCTCCCGCCACCGGACACTGCGGGTGCAGTGTGGACTCTGACTAACCCCTGGCGTCCTGCTGGGGCAGGCTTACTGGCTTCTCTGCTCTCCCCCTGAAATAAGCAGGTGCCCACGTCTGAAGGGGGACAGAGGTCCAGGTACCAGGAAAGCTACCCTAACATGCAGCAAATCAATTCCACGCCCCCCGCCCCCCATTTTTTGCCCTTTTCTGGATGGACATGTGCTAGGTCTGGACGCAGGTGGCATGGAGGGACGCTTCGCCACCCAGGACGCTGTCCTCCACTTTACCTGGGGTCACGTGGCAGCCAGACGCTGTCACTGTTTGCCCAGAGGTGCCGCATGCCAGTTATTTTCCGAGCAGCCGGGATGAGGGGCGAGTCAGAGGGAGACCAGGAGCGGGCGGGCTTGCCCGCCCACCCGCTCCGACAGCTGGCCTGGAGAGAGGCACCAACCCCAGCAGCAGGCTCAGTCCCCCACTCACCTTGCTGTATGCGGGTCACGAGCTGGTGGCGGGCCCGGATCCTGCTCACCCGGTAGGTGGAGCGCCTGGCCACCTGGTCGAATCGCAGACACAGCTCCGGGCCCTGGGCCGCCGCAGCCCTGAGGGGGTAGCAGCCAGAGGCTGGGGCCCTGGGTGCCTGGGGGAACATCCCGCTGGGCCGGCCACCCGGACGCAGTCCCAGGCTCAGCTCAGGGAGCGTGCCCGCCCTCCTGCCAGCCAGGGGGCTGTTTCTTTTCTTCTTTTTTTTTAATGAGAAGGTGGGCGGAGCTGCAGCTCCCAACCCCAGCCCCCGGGGCCCCATGTGACCTTGGAGACCAATGAGAGACTGACGGAAGGCAACGGGGCTGTCTGGGCGCCGGGCGGCTGCCACAGCCCAGTAGTGGCAGGAGTGCAAATATCAATGACACGTCTGCCAGCTGAGTCAGCACCTCCTGGGCTGCCCAGGCCCGTGGGGGCACCACTAGGTTCGGGAGCTCCCACAGTTCCTTCTGGAAAGTTCATTGGCCCACCACCAGACCCCTGAGGCCAGGTGAGGTGGGTGCCATTGGACGTCCTGAAGTAGAATCTCCCTGGATTTATAGTTGGGCTGCTAACCGCAAGGCCAGCAGTTCAAACCCACCAGATACCCCATGGGAGAAAGATGAGGCTGTCTGCTCCCACAAAGAGCTACTGCTCCCTGAAGTCTTTGGGGCCAGTTCTGCTCAGTCCTGTAGGGTCACTGAGTTGGAACAGCCCCACAGCAGCGGGTGTCTCTGTTGAACCTGAGAACACAGGGGGAGATGGCCGGCCGGCCCCATGCCACGGGGGGAGGTAGAGGGGGACAGCATGGGACTGGGCAGCACTGGCCCAGGTGAACAGGCATCACAGGGGTGGAGATGGGGGTAGGGTAGGGGCTAGGGGGCTCTCACAGAGAGCTGCCTTCTCCCAGGGCCTGGCTTCTCAGAGCAGGGGAGCCAGCAGGGCCCTGGGAGTTCAGCCTCAGAGAGTGGCCTTCCAGAATGTTCTCCAGGAAGCACCCAACTCTTGACCATTCCCACTTCCCTGATTTTCTTTTTAATGGGAATGATTGTTTTATTTAGCTCTTTCCGGATACCCCACCCCACCCCCTGCCTCTTCCAGGGGGCTACATGGGGAGTGGTTTCAGGGAGCCGTGTGTCCTGCACCCGTGAGAAACTCCCAGAGCCGGAGCCTGTGTTGGGTGGAACCCTGCCGGAGGGAAAACACAGCCAGTGAGCAGGCTGACAGTGTAGAACTGTCCCGGTGGGATTCCAAGGCCGTGGCTCTTTATGGGAGCGGACAGTCTCGTCTTTCTCCCGTAGAGCACAGGGTGGATTCGAGCTTCTGACCTTGCAGTTAGCAGCCCAGCTAGTAGCCCACTAGGCCGCCCGGCCGCCTCTCAGAGCACAGACAGGAGCATCTTATCCACCAAGAAGAGTGACGGGAACGTGTCCGGGCTGTGCCTGCCTGTCACGGGTGGGGACAGCTGGAGGGGGTTGCCGGGGCCCGGCTCTTGCAGGTGCCCCTGGAGTGAGACGCTGGGCCCCTCAAACCCGCGTGATGAGGCCCCCGCCCCCGCCACACTTCAGGGCCACCGAGGACGCGCTGGCTGCACTCCAGTCTTCTTGCTTTCCCGACGGTAAAGTGTCTCAAGCCTATGTGGGGAGTGAGTGGTAAGGCTGCCTTCCACAGTTTGGGGACTCAGAGGCTGCTAGTCCTGAGGGACAGATAACTGCCCTCCTCACCGCTCCCTGCTGCCCCCACCAGAGAGGACACAGCACTCAGCTGCCAACTGGAAGCTCAGGGTCTGCGTGCACCCAGAGGTCCCAGCGGGAGGAGACCAGGCACTCTCTCCCCTGCAGGACGTGTCAGAACACCCCCAGGGCAGTTTGACTCTGGGATGTGGCTCACGGGAGTCAGAGTCGACTCGCTGGCACCCAACCATCACACAGACAGATGGGTGATTTCAACTCTACTGTTTGTTTATAAAAAGCTGTTTGTGTGTTTTGTTTTATGGCTGGAGTTCAGCGGTGCTGCGCTGGGAGCTACTTAATACATGGTCTTATAACTCCCACCAAAGGCAGCATGGTGCTATGCAAATTAGGTGTCTGTGGTCCACAAAGGGGATTGGACAGCTGGCTGAGGATGCAAATAAGGTGCAGAGAACCCAGGCATGGAGCAGGAGTGTGGAAGCCTAACGTGGGGATTGGTCAGCTTTGCCATCTCGCTGGGCTTAAAGCGAGCTGTCCCAGGGGCAGAGAAAGCGGGCCTCGGGAGAGTGGGTCCTCTGAGTGCAGGCGTGTGCTTGTCCACGGCGGGTTTTGTCACGGACCTCCCGTAGCCATGGGATGTGGTCATTCCACGGCCGGTTCCACCCACCCATCTTAGCTGGTCCACTAGAAGAATGCTCCTTCTACATCCACACCAGCCAGAACCCCACCCCTACATGGGGTGCAGTTAGCGTAAATGTTCGCAGCTTCCCAGCTGCAAGCACCTTCAGCTGGTTCTAGTGAGTGGCTGCTAACCGCGGAGTCCGCAGTTTGAAGCCACCAGCTGCTCCGAGGGAGAAAGATGAGGCTCTCTACCCTGTAAAGAGTGACGGTCTCAGAAACCCACAGGGGCCAGTTCTAGCCTGTGGACGTCAGTGCGTTTTTTTGTTTTGTTTTTTTACTTTTTCTGCTTTCTCTTGAATTGGAGTTTATCTGTGTCATGTTTTGTTTTTGCTGGTAGAGGCTTTTCAGGTCTGAGCTGTGACCCTTCATCTGCATCCTTCAGGTTACCACAGGGGTGCAGCCTCCCCAGGGCAGCCGCGCTCCCTGCTCCCTCACTGGGTTTGCCCATCTTCCCGTCCCTTCCAGCCTCAGAGCTTTGGCTCGAGGCCACTGCTGCCCTGTGAGGTTGACCGCAGGCAGTGTGCGCTGTGTGAGCCTGCTGCCTGCTGCCTGGCCCTGGGAGAGCCCGTGCCAGGGCGGTGCGAGTCTGAGTCACAGGAAGAGACCTGCACATGACGCTTGGCTCTGGTGCCTGTTGTGCACAGCCTTTCTAGAAAGTTCTCTCCTGTTCAAGAAGATGACAGTGGGTGTGTCCATACGGACACTTCTCCAGAGGCTGGGCTTTCTGACTCCCTCATTCCCTGGGCGTGATGGACGCACTAGTGGCCTGGGGCCAGCATCGGGGAGCATCTGCGGGGTCACACAGTGTCTCAGGACACAGGCCCTGGGTCAGGGGTCAGTGGCAGCCGGGAGCTGGCCCTGGCCCCTTCTCCTATGGGCTTGCGGGGTGGTTCAGGCTGATCAAAGGCAGGAAGTGGCTTATTAGGCCCCAAGGCTGTGTGTGTGTAGACAGACGGGCCACGAGCTAGTCTCTGTCCTCCTGGCCTTCCCCTGGCTCTGGGCCTCTCACCACTCTCCTTGCCCTTGGTCTGTTTCTCAGGAGGACTCATCAAGCGATCAGTTCAGAGTCTTCAAATGGACAAAGGGGAAGGCGAATTGTCCCACCAGGTGGTGGCCATCGGCCCAAAGCCGTCAGGGATCCAGGGACACAAAGTCACATCCAAACCCACTGCCATCGAGTCAGTGCTGGCTCGCGGCGCCTCCTGTGGGACTCCGAGACTGTGACTGCTGGCAGGACTAGACAGCTCAGTCTTTCTCTCACGGAGCTGACGGTGGCTTCGAACCGCCGATCGTGCGGATGGCAGCTGCATTGTTGCATCACAGAACCGGGACACAAAGGAGATTCCTCGCCAAAGCATCGCTGGTGGCAGGTCGACTCCTCACGGTGCAGGAGGGACTATGGAGCGGGGTAGGGGCCATGGCTGGAAAAGCTTACAGCTTTGGTTCTGGGACCTCTGACCCTTTACCCTATTGGGCCCTGGCGCCCCAGTTCCCACAAAGGACACCCTAGCAAGCCCCTGAGGGCAAGGCTGCCCCTCTCTGAGCTGGCTGCAGGATGCGGTTAAACCCCCGTCGTTAGGCAGACCAGACTCATAGCAACCCTGTGCAGGGTTCCCAAGGCTGTAAGTCTTCATGGGAGCAGATGGCCAAGCTTTGAACCTCCGCCCTGGGGTTAACAGCCTAATGCTTAGCTGACAGGACCCCCACCCGGCCTGTGATCAGAAAGCACTCAGAGGAGGCTGAACCTGTCACCCTCAGGGCTCAGGACGGTGAGCCTGGGCTTCCGCCACACACCTGGAGCTCAGAGTTTCGTTTCCCACATGGTGCTCCTGCTGCTTGGGAAGAGCCGGCCCAGACATCCCAAGAATCCACCCTTGCGAGAGTCATTGCCCCCAGGAAAAGATGCCAAGCGAGGCTGAGGTGTGGTCGGGGATGACGGTGACTGTGCAAAGCAACGTAGAGTGAGCACAGCGGCCAGAAGACCAGATGTGTGGCAGTGACACAATCTCCTGTTGACTTGTAAAGAGGCGGAGTCTGGCCTCAGTCAGGTCCCAGCTCAATGACCTCATTTGGAGGCATGAAGGAGATAAATAGCTCACTGGGGGCCAGTCACGCTCACTCTCTGTGAAGCATTCCTGATGACAACTGATGAAATTACACTGATGGCAGGCAGAGCCCTGGAGCTGGAGGATTCACGTGGAGGCCCACACCAGTGCTGAGATGCTTCTACCACCACTGGATCCACAGGGCTTTCCACCCATTAACCTGTGATCTTCCTGCACTCAGTATCAGTGCATGTGTTGTGTGAGTTTGAAGAGGAATTCACAGACTGGTATTGAACATATGGGCTAATATTGGACTTATGGACTTGATTTGGACTGGGATGGTTTCTTAATGTACAATTAGGCTTTATATAAAATTCCCTCTTTCACATGAGTGTCTGTGAATTACTTTCTCTAGTCTACCCAGACTAACACAACATGAGAAGGACATTAGGACCACCTCAACTCCAAGGACCCCTGGACAATGGACCACCGCTGCCCGTCTCTGTGACATCGCTGAGGGAGGGTGCGTCTTGCTGCGCACATTGTCAGCAGGTGTTAGCCAAGCACACGGTCTCTCGTCTCCGTGCATTCTTGCACAAAGGCTATCCTCCCTGAGGGATAGACCCTCTGGCCTGGACCATCTGACTGTCACTGTGTCTCTGGGCCCAGCCCCGCCACCCTCATGGCCCTCATCCACCCAGAGACCCACAGCAGGACAGTCGCTCGTGACGAGGGAGGGTCGAGGGTCGGTCAGAAGGTGTTGCGAATAAACCGTAGACACTTTTGTGAAGCAAACTATTGAAATTTGAAGCTATTATTTCCTAATCTACATCCCCTCTGCTGCCCCAGACCCCCCACTCCCAGCCTAGGGACATTGGATAAGGAAGATCAAAGAATTGATGCATTTGGTCATGTGGCAGAGGTGGGGGGTGTGGGAGAGGGTGGAAGGGGGAGGCAGCCACAAAGAGCAGGGTCTCCACAGGAGGGGGAGAGGGAGTGAGTGAGCAAGTGAGCAAGCTAGCTTGAGAGTGAGAGAGTGAGTGAGAGAGTGAGTGAGTGAGTGAGTGAGTGAGTGAGTGAGTGAGAGAGTGAGTGAGATAGTGAGTGAGTGAGTGAGATAGTGACAGTGAGACAGTGAGAGAGAGTGAGTGAGACAGTGAGTGAGTGAGACAGTGAGTGAGTGAGTGAGAGTGAGTGAGAGTGAGACAGTGAGAGAGAGCGTGAGTGAGAGAGTGAGAGAGAGAGTGAGTGAGAGAGTGAGTGAGAGAGAGAGTGAGTGAGAGAGAGAGTGAGTGAGTGAGTGAGTGAGTAAGTGAGTGAGTGAGTGAGAGAGTGAGTGAGATAGTGAGTGAGTGAGTGAGTGAGTGAGATAGTGACAGTGAGACAGTGAGAGAGAGTGAGTGAGACAGTGAGTGAGTGAGACAGTGAGTGAGTGAGTGAGAGAGTGAGTGAGAGTGAGACAGTGAGAGAGAGCGTGAGTGAGAGAGTGAGAGAGAGAGTGAGTGAGAGAGTGAGTGAGAGAGAGAGTGAGTGAGTGAGACAGTGAGTGAAATAGAGAGTGAGTGAGATAGTGCGCGTAGAAAAGTTAGTGGTACGTGGAATGCCAAGAGGATGAAGTTTCCCCACCCACTTTCTGAAGGCCCCTCTACAAGTATTCACACAGATGATTGGACACCACCAGAGCCCCCCTAGTGGGCAGTCTAACACCCCTCGGGCAGTCTTGGCCCCATCTGTATGGAGACAGAGCACCCTGTCTTCTCTCCAGTGGAGCCACTGTGTGGGTTTGAACCGCTGCCCTTTCTGTTAGCAGGTGAGCCATCACCACTGCTGTTTCTATCCACCCAGCACGCTCCACATCCCAGTGTAAAGAAACACCATCACGAAGGCCTGTTGGGTGTAGGGAGATGGACTCAAGGCTGCTCCCCACACCCAGGGGATCCTCCGTCGTGCTCGAGGCCCGGGAAGGCAGGCGGGGGGCCTGTTGAGCTTTGTGCCAGGGAAACCCCTCCCAAAGGCCCTTTGATCATCCCACGTGAAACATTCAGGTATTTGGATCCTCCATCATCTGACAAATATTTATTGGCTAGCTCCTCCAGGCCAGCGTTCTTGGAGCTGGGAATGCCCTCTCCCTCCCACTAAACCGAACAGCATCTTATTGTGACTTCCAGGGAAAGTTTAGACTGCAAATCAGGCTCCCACATCAGAGCGGCTGTGCCCGCTATTGGGGGGCATGGACCCCATGTGCCACAGTGTGCCCACATTCCCAGCCTTTCCATCCCGTGCATCCAACTTCCCCAGCCCCAAGGACAAAAGACCGAACAAGCTATGAGATGACATCTGAACAGCAAGCATGGGGAAACAAAAGACAAGACAGGTGAGAGCTCACAACGCGTGGAATCTGGGACGGATAACCCCTGTAGGACCGATAATGAAAGTAGTGATACCAGGAGGGTCAGGGGCAGGTGGGGGGAGAAAGGGGGCACTGATCACAATGATTGGCCTATAACCCACTCCCAGGGGGACGGACAACAGAGAAGAGACAGCGGTTAGAGTGAGACATGAAAAAAAAAATTATAAACTACCAAGGGGTCGAGCCCCCAATAAAATTATTTTTAAAATAAATAAAAATAAAGTAAAAGACAAAGAGGAAGGAAAGGCCTAGGGGACCGTCAGAAGAGCCTCGGAAACGTGCTCTTGAACACAGTGCAGCTGAGCACGCGTAAGCAAGCACGGCAATTGTTGAGCAGGAATCTGCAAAGGGCAGCTGAGAAGGCAAGTGCAGTGTCAGCATGCCGTGTGCACAGACCTGGAGTCGGGAAGCCAGCCGGGAAGGCAGACTCGGCATATAGCAAGGTACAGAGACGGAAGGGAAAAATCTGAGCCTCGAGTGGAAATGTTGAAGGATTCAATGGGCAAAATAATAAAGAGAGCAAAGGCATCAAAAGGAAGTGGAAGGGGTACACAGTCACTGTCCCCCTGAGAACTAGCTGATAATCAGCCATCTCAAGAGCAGCACAGGATCGAGAACCCAGGGTTCTGAAGGAAGGCGTCCAAGCCACACTGAAGCAAACTAGCCAGAAACAACGCTCCAGGATTTGGCCCGACACCAACTGAGTGCTCCAACAAGCTGGTGCCGCACTGGAAGCACTCACGGCTCTGTGCCAAGGTATTTGGAAGACAGCTACCTGGCCAGCCAACTGGAAGAGATCCGTCCGTATCCGTGCCCATTCCAAAGGAAGCTAATCCGACAGAGCGCGGAGACAATGGACAAGGGCATTTGTATCACGTGCGACTAAGCTTTGCTGAAGATCATGCAGCAACGGGCACGGCAGAAACTCAGACAGGATTGAGACAAGGGTGTGGAACCAGGGCCATCATCGCTGATGTCCGATGAACTTGGCTCAAAGCAGAGAGCACCGAAAGGTGTTTACTTGTGTTTTACTAACTGTGCCAGGCACTTGACTGTGTCGACCTTAACAGCCTTGAGAAGAATGGGAATTCCAGAACCTTCCATTGTGCTGATGTGCAAGCTGCTCAGGGACAGAGAGGCGGTTGGGTGAACGGAACAAGGGAATACTGTGTGTTGAACATCAGGAAAGGTGTGTGCCAGGGCACCCGTCTTTAACCATACTGATCCCGTCTGCAGACTGAGAGACTCGGCCAAGTGTTGAACTACATGCACGATGAGGACTGTGGCCTCGGGATCAGAGGAAGGCTATTGGCAACTCTCAGGACACGGATGGCACAGCCTTGCTTGATGAAAGCTAAGAGGATCGACACCATTGGTGATGCAGATCGCAGCCTGCCGCCTTCAGTGTGAGTTACAACTTGGTGTGAAGGAAACAAAATTCCGCACAACTGCACCAGTCCACAGAATCATGATGGAAAAGACTAGAGCTGCCAAGGGATTCATTGCACTTGGATCCAAATTCCAACTTGTGGAAGTGGCAGTCGAGAAATCAAGTGACATTGTGCATCGGGCAAATCTGCTGCAGGAGACCTCTTTAAAATATGAAAGAGCACAGCTGTCATTCCACGGACTCAGGTGACCTTGGCCCAAGCCATCCCATTGTCCACGACCTCATGTGCTTGTGAGAGCCCAGCGGTGAGCCAGGAAGGGTGCAGAAGAGGAAGGGTCTCACGGACAGCCAGACAGACTCAGCGATCTGTATGGGAAGCAGTCCGGACAGAATGCCCCTTAAGGGCAAGGATGGTGTGTTGCTCGAGTACTCAAGTACAAAGCACTCAAGTACCTTGGACGTGTTGTCAGGAGAGACCTGTCCCCGGAGAAGGCCATCATGCTTGGTGCGTTAGTCCGGGTTGACTAGAGAAACAAATGCAGAGACCTTCATTTGTGTGTGAGAAAGAGCTTTATATAAAAGCGTCATTGTGTATTAAGAGACATCCCAGCCCAGGCCATATCAAGTCCATAAGTCTGATATTTAGCTCATATGTCCAATACCAGTCTATAAATCCCTCTTCAGACTCACACAACACATCAACACATGCAATGATGCTGAACACAGGAAGCTCACAGGCCGGTGGGTGGGAAGTCTCATGGATCCAGTGGCAGTGGAAGCATCTCAGGGCTGGCGTGGGTCTCCATGTGGCTCCTCCAGCTCCAGAGCTCTGGCTCCATCAGCGTAGCTCCATGTGGCTTGTCAGCAGGAAGATGAATCAGAGAGAGTGGGTCTGGCCTCCAGTGAGCTATTTATCGCTTTCACGCCTCCAAATGAGGTCATCAAGCTGCAGCCTGAATGACAGGCTGAATTTCACCTCTTCACTCTTAATAGTTTCAAATTGACACCCTTGGTCAAGGTAGGGGCAGCGGAAAAGAGGAAGGTCCTCAAGGAGACGGATTGGCACCGTGGCTGCAGCTATGAGTTCAGACCTAGGAATGATTGTGAGGCGGGCGCAGGACTGGGCACGCGTCCTTCCGTTATTCGTGGGGCTTGATGCGCCAAACCAACTCGGCAGACGGGTGCAGACCTGTGGTGTGTGCAGATGATTCACTAGCCTGCAGACTGGTTTCTTCTGTGCGTCTTTGGCCTCCTCTCTCTTTCTCTCTGGTCCAGTGGGGACCAATCGCTCTCCCTTCTCATGCCTTCTCATGTTCCGACCAGTGAACATAACTGAAGCGTGGACAAGCGTGCCTGAATCGGTGTGTGCTTCTCCAGAGGCATTTCTGGCCGGATTGAAAGGCCCTGCCTCCCTCTGGAAGAGCACACGTGATTTTGGCACGCTGGTCACCCTCAGTCTTTTCTAACACGATCTGAGCAGAGTTCTTGGGAGACCTGGTAGCTCAGTGGGTTAGGTGCTGGCCTACTAACTTGAAATGAGCTTCCATAAAGGTGGACAGCCTTCGGGTCGTCGGGGGGCGGGGGCAGGGGGGAGCAGCCCTCCTTCGGAGGCCACTAGGTGGCTCACAAGAACAGCAGCCCTTTCGTAATGGCTCCTCCACATCCTCTGGGGTGTGCTGGCACCCAGACTGGCTATTCAATGACCAGGTTGGGGGTATGATGCCCCCAAACCGCTCCACATGAGAAAGATGCAGCCGTCTGCTTCCACGGAGATCAAGCCACAGAAACCCCAGGGGAGCCCTCCTCTCCCTAGCGGGCAGCTTGCTAGGAGTCGGAATCAACGTCAGGGTGGTGGGTTTGTTCCTGGTCGGTGCAGGGTCCTAGAACGAGGCTGACTTTGTAGTCACATGGACTTGAGTTCAAATCCCGATTCTATTGCTTCTGAAACTCACTGCCCTCCAGTCGATGTTGACTCACAGCGACCCCTACAGGACAGAGTAGAACTGCCCCTGTCGGTTTCTGAGACCATAATTGGGTTTTTAAAAAACATTTTATTAGGGGCTCATACAACTCTTATCACAATCCATACATATACATACATCAATTGTATAAAGCACATCCGCACATTCCCTGCCCCAATCATTCTCAAAGCATTTGCTCTCCACTTAAGCCCTTTGCATCAGGTCCTCTTTTTTTTCCCCTCCCTCATGTGCCCTTGTTTATACATTGTTATTTTGTCATATCTTGCCCTATCTGGAGTCTTCCTTCCCCCCCTTCTCTGCCGTCCATCAACAACCCTGTCTTTTTCCCACGGAGCGGCTGGTGGTTTCAAACTGCTGACTTTGCCAGTTGCAGTCCAACACGTAACCACTGTGCCACCAGGGCTCCTGATTCTGTTGCTCACTGAATACATGAAAAAAACAAACAAACCCAAATCTTTGACCCCGAATGAATTCTGACTCACAGACACTCAGGTGCCGGGTTTCTGAGGCTGTCGGTCTTTACAGCAGCCGGCGGCCCGGACTTTCTCCCAATGAGCGGATGGTGGCTTTGAACTGCTGGCCTTGTGGTTTGAAGCCCAACACTTACCTGGCAGCACTGCCAGCTTTGGAGAGGGACACGTAGAGCCCAGAAGTGCAGGCGGTCGGTGCCCTTGGCCACCCCTTGAAAGGCTGGGGGCCTGACTCTGCCCAGGGAGTCTCGGGAGAAAGTCTGGCTTTGTAACCACCCCAGCACTGCACGGAGCTCGATGTATCGCGCTGAGAGCCGGAGTCCATTGGACGGCCTCCAGGGACACGTGAAAGATGACCACTCACTCGGCCACTCTCGCCTGAGTTCTGACCAACGGATGTGGAGGAGGCCTTTGAGGAAAGTGGTCCGGAGCAGGACAGGCTGCTCCGGGGAGAAGGCACCCCGCCTGCTGCTCTCTTTAGACTCTGGCCCACGGAGACCCCAGAGGCTGGGAAGAGCAGCCCAGTGGGGGTTCAGGGCCCCTTTCTTCACAGGAGAGACGGCCAGGCCGCTCTGGGTTCTGTTAGCAGCGCCTCGGCCTTGCAGCGCAATAGAGGTCAGCACTGAGGCCTTCCAGAGGGGTCAGCCTCACCCCTTGAACCAGGTTTACACCCTTGGAGCTGCATGCCTCTCCTCCAAGTCTGGGGACACTGGGGGCATCCTTGGTTCTTGCAAAGGGGCCCCTACCCTTCTCTTCCCAGCCCTCAGCCCCAGCATCTGCATCCCCTTGGGCTGCTGGGAATGCCCCACCCTGCTCCCCAGGCACCCTCAGAGCCTGCATCCTGGACGGGGGTCCTAGGTGGGCATCGCCAACCAGGTGGGCGGAGCGGCTCTCGCCTGATCAACCGAGCAAGTGAGTTGGGGCGCTTGCCCGGGCTGTGAACCCAGCTGACAGTGGATGGCACCTACACAGACAGACCTGCGACCCTTGATTTCCAAGTCCCTCATCTTGCATCTGAGAGGGGGCGCTGTGGCTCAGGTGATGGACTGCTGAGCTCAGGGTCAGCAGTTCAAGCCCACCCACTACTCCTCAGGAGAAAGATGAGGCTGTCTGCTCACATACAGAGTGACAGTCTTGGAAGCCCAGAGGGGCCGTCCTACCCTGTCCTAGAGACCTGGGGAGTTAGAATGGACTTGGGGACACTGAGTGCTACTTTGTTGATGCAGTTTCCGATTCGTAGATGGTGCCCCATGTCAGTAGGATTTTGAAGTGCACAGGAAAACCCAACAGGCTCCAGATCATGGCTCCCTGGGGGCACAGTAGCCCGCAGTTCAAGCTCGGCAGCCACTCCATGGGAGGAGACCAGACAGCCTCAGAAACCTGTCCTCTAGGGTCCCCATGAGTTGGAGTGGACTCGCTGGGTGTGGTTTGGTTTGGGGGAGTTTGGCCTCTTTGTAGAGACATCGGCTTTATTTTGGCCCCCCACACCTCCCGAGGCCTGTCACCCTTCCTAATGGGTCTTCATCCTCAACGGGATCACTCAGGCACTTCCGACCGGCAGGGCCTGTATTAGCAACGTCTGCAGGCGCGGTTACTTTGTAACACAGCTGGTCAGTGGCTGGACCAATCGAAGAGCAGACCTAATCCTCTTCCTGTTCTCATTGTTGCTTGCATGCTGCTTCTGCTGTGACCTGAGCCTCAAAGAATGTGCTGGTCAAGCGAGTGTTGGATAGATGCCATCGATCCCCACCGGGCATGTGCAAGTGGCGGGGCGGGTGGGGACTGGGGTCAGGGGAGGGTGTTGGTGCAGACAGGGCACCCCCTTTATAGTTGGACTTCACTGGCTGGTGCTAGGCAGAGCTTCCCGGGAGGCCACGATAGGCTTCGTGTGCATGATATTTATAATTGGACCCCATCCGTGTCAGCCAAGCACCCGCTTTCTTCTGAACGCACCCTTTCTACAGGTGAACGCCCCCACCCGGGGCGCCCTGCCTTCAGAACAAGGCAACCAGCAGCATCTGATTTTACCCCACCCCCGAAGCCCCCCCCCAGAAGCCCCGCCCAAGAAGCCCCGCCCCCAGAAGCCCCGCCCCCAGAAGCCCCACCCAGCCTCTGCTGGGGCCGTCCTCCGGGAGAGCAGAGCCACCCGGTGCCTGCGGTTCTGTTCTTTTCTGAGAAACGGGCCTGCCATCTCTGCGGCTTGGAAGGGCGTGTGTTCTTTGGAGAAAACTTAAAAATGTACACCTGCCCAGAAGCATGTCTGCTGGCTTCACAAGAGGACAGCTGCTGGCAGGCTGGGAAGGACCAGCAGCTGCCGCCACTCACCCGTGCACACTGCTGCAGGCAGGTGGCTAGTCGGCTCAGCCTTGGCTGGCAGGCGGGGGAGCTTCAGGAAGTTTGTAACCATGGTCACCCATCCTTTCTTTCCACGTGCCCCCACCCCCACCCCGCCACCTCCTATTCTGTAACACAGGTGTTCCCATCTCTGCCTCTCTAGCAGCCAGACCTCCCAGAGGAGCCAGCGCCTTTGCAAGCTAAACCTGGAAGTGCTACCACAGTGCTCAAATAGAAGTTCTGGGAAGTTCTAGGAATTAGGATGGATAGTCCAGTCTTCGAAAGATACACAACTTCAAGGTCCGTGCAGGGAATAAATCTGCTTCCATTGAGTTACCAGCGACCCTGTCGGACAGCTGAGCTGCCCTGGGGGTTCCTGACACTGTCCGTCTTTGCCTGCGCTGAAAGCCTCCCCTCCTGGGAGCAGCTGGAGGCTCGGATTGTATAGGAAATAACACACAAAGGATTGAGTACACAGATTAGGACAGAGGCCACGGGACCCCACAGAAGGGCACCTGGTGGCTAATTGCCGTCTCTGCCCTGAGACCAGAAGCAGGAGATGGTGCCCAGCTTCCACAACTGGACACTTTGACTGAAGAGCCCGCACAAGCATCCTGATCCCAGGGTGGGGTGGGGGTGGCAATGCTGAACAGAAGGCCCGAATCCCACGGGATCGAGCATTTCCAGACTGTTTGAACCTCTGTCATGGGTCAACTTGAAATCTGAAACCAAAGCTCCCCCTGAAGTCATCCTAAAATGACACAGTCCGTTCACCCAACTTGGCAAAAAATGTCTTCTCTCTGCATTCCCCCCTCTAAGACCTCTGCTCACGGCGGGGCAGGACCCTGATGGGGAGCCCTTCTGCAGGCTCAAGGCCAACCACCAGCAGCTCCCGGGAGAAAGACAAGGCTTTCTCTTCCTGTCTTGGCAACCCACAAGGGCAGTTCTACACTGTCCATATAGGGTCACTACGCATCACAATCGCCTTGAAGACAGTGCGTTTTTTGTTGAGACCAGGGGCCCAGGACCCCGGCAGCATAGTGGTTACACATCGCACTGCAAACCACAAAGGTCAGCAGTTCAAAACCACCAGCCCCTCCGAGGGAGACGACGAGGCTTTCTAACCCCTGTAAAGAGTTACAGTCTCACCACTTCCTTTCCCCCCAAACCGCCCCTTCTCCCCTGCCTCCCGGAACTGTCGGGGTTTTCTCCTCCAGATGGTTCATCCAGCCTATCTTATTCAGACAGACCTGCAGAGATGATGACATGCACTAAAACAAGACAGAGCAAAACCAAGCAACAAAAGAAAAAACAACAACAAAAAGCCAATGACAAAACAAAGCAAAACAACAACAAAGAAAAGCTTGTAGTTGGTTCAAGGACTGTTTGTTGGTCTTTAGGAGTGTTTTCTGGTCGAGTCTGATGGGGTCCAAGCTGTGGCCCCCAAAGTCTAATTTTGGTATTCCCTGGGGGCTTCGTTGCTCTGCTCCCCTTGCTGTTCTGTTGCACGCCCTTAATGCTTTGCCTCGGTGTGGTGGGATCAGATCAGGCGCAATTCCCACACTGTCTCCAGTGTTGTCCCCTCTAGGGCTATGGGTCAGTGACGGACTGGCCATATGGTCTTCTCTGTGGATTGGCTGCTCTGAGTGGGAATATCGTCCTCAAGGATTGGTGAGCCAGGATGTGCTCCACTCTCTCTTCTTTCCCCTTCATTTGTTCCCATGTGCTCTGATCAGACATGTCCCTCTCCTTGAGCTGCCGCTTTAGTGCTGTCCTCTGAAATAAATTCTTCTGGGCAGGGAGGGGCTGTCCATGTAGTTGGGATTTGGGGTCGGCCCCTCAGACCTCTCCACTGGTTCCCTACTCATGCCGTCATGTTGCATTCACATCTTGGAGCACTGGGTTGAAATCCAGGGACAAGAGAACAAGTGATCCAAATCAGTGATGATGAGGGTGTAGGAGGCCTGGTAGGGCACGATCAAGGGTAATGTAACTGAGAGGAATTACTGAAACCCACATGAAGGCTGAGCATGATACTGGGACAAGAAGAAAGTAAAAGGAAATAGAAGAAAGAGCTAGGAGGCAAAAGGCATTTATAGAGGTCTAAATAGAGGTATGTAGATATGTAAATATATTTATATATGGGAAATAGATCTATGTGCATATATTTATAGGTCTAGTATTAAGGTAGCAGATGGACATTGGGCCTCCATTCAAATACTCCCTCAATGCAAGAATACTTTGCTGTATTAAAATGGAATTCCATCATGCTCACTTCCCCAACACAATCACTGAAGACAAAGCAGGTGCATAAGCAAATGTAGTGAAGAAAACTGATGGAGCCCGGCTATCAAAAGATATAGCATCTGGGGTCTTAAAGGCTTGACGGTAAACAAGTGGCCATCTAGCTCAGAAGCAACAAAGCCCACATGGAAGAAGCACACCAGTCTGTGTGATCATGAGGTATCGAAGGGATGAGGTATCAGGCATCAAAGAAGAAAAAATCATATCATTGTGAATGAGGGGGAGTGCAGAGTGGGAATCCAAAGCCCATCTGTAGGCAACTGGACATCCCCTTATGGAAGGGTCTCGGGAGGAGATGAGCCAGTCAGGGTGCAGTGTAGCAGCGATGAAACATACAACTTTCTACTCGTTCCTAAATGATTTCCCCCACCCCCCCAGTATCATGATCCCAATTCTACCTTACAAATATGGCAAGACCAGAGGATGTACACTGGTACAGATAGGAACTGGAAACACACGGAATCCAGGATGGATGATCCCTTCAGGACCATTGCTGTGAGTGGCGATACTGGGAGGGTCGAGGGAGGGTGGGGTGGAAAGAGGGAACTGATTACAGGGATCTGCATATAACCTCCTTCCTGGGGGGCAGACAACAGAAAAGTGGGTGAAGGGAGATGTCAGACAGTGTAAGATATGACAAAATAATAATTTATAAATTATCAAGGGTTCATGAGGGAGAGGGGAGTGGGGAGGGGGGGGGAATGAGGAGCTGATGCCAGGGGCTTAAGTAGAGAGCATATGTTTTGAGAATGATGAGGGCAATGAATGTACAAATGTGCTTTACACAACTGATGTATGTGTGGATTGTGATAACAGTTGCATGAGCCCCCAATAAAATGATATTTTAAAAAAAGAGTTACAGTCTTAGAATCCCACAGGGGCAGTTCTACCCTGTCCTACCAGGTCATTGTGAGCTTCAGAATCCCTCTAGGGTCTCTGCGATGGCAGTTGGCGAGAGACAGGGTAGAATCACAGCAGCCATGTGCTGGGCTGAGGGGCAGAGAGCAGCTGTCATGGAGGAGGCTCAGAATGGTTGCCCGGCTGGAGGGATGTCCTTCATGCCTCTGACCTCTAGCAGGTAGAGGGTGTCGTCTCAACAGCTACCAAATACAAGAAAGGGCCTATAGATCCCTGGCCAGCCTGGTCTCTGTTCTACTGCATCCCCACTGCCCATCCTGGTCTGGCTCCCCAGTCTCCTCTGAGTCTCACCAGTCCCAGTGGCTGGTTACCCTTCCTCCCCAGGATCTCATGAGCCTTCTCCACAGCTGCTGGCCCCGCCAACTCTGCAGGGTGGAGGGGGGAGGCGGGTATAAGAAATAATACAAAAGTGCCCTGTTGCACACCAGCTGAGATGGCCTCCCGCCAAAGCCTGCTCTGAATCCCAAGTCTGCTTCTCCATGGGCCGGGGCAGCCGCGGGCCCGGATGGTGAGACCACGGGAGAACTCAGGCAGACGGGGCACTTTCCCGTCAGAACAAGGACAGTTGTTTCCACCGACTCCAGAGCCGGCTGGTCCCTGTCTGTCTGTCTGTCTGTTTCCAAACAATTTTATTAGATCGCACTGCTCCGTAGCGGAACCACAGCTGTACGACTGCTACCACAGTTCCAAGCGGCTTCTTACTTCTCCAACGCCTGGCTATCAGCTCCCTCTTACTGCCCCCCAGTTCCCCACTGATACCCGCCCCCAGGAACCTTTAATCTGGTTGTTATTTCTAAAGGTCGACCTATCCTGGCTTTCGTGTATCAAAAACCACAGAAGTACACGTCACAGAGCGTCAAGAAGGCTACCCACCATGACAAAATACAACACAGATAAATTCCAGTCTGAAAAAAAACGTAGAAAATATTAGAAACCAGATCCAGCCCAGGGCGGATCAGAGGGGAGATCCAGTGAGAGGTGTTAACCGCTCATGTCAGATTTATCATGTTGATCAACTGCAGCCCGCCCTCCAGCACTCTCTGTCTGAGAGCGAATTTGTGCGCATCCTGGGCGGTGTCCTCCGAGAGTATTCCATGACACTTGCTGAGGGGTGTGGGCATCGCTGGACCCCCTCTGTGGAGCTATGAACTGGCTCCAGTGTCCCCAGCTGCCGCATTCCCGGAGTCTCACGTAACAAGAGCCCCAGATGCCAAGGAGGCAGGGGTGGCTGTCCTCTCCCTCAGTCACAGCAGGACCCGAGTTCCCAGCAGCCCCCACTGCGCCAACAGCCGAAGGGGCGGTGTCTCCTTCCACTGTGCATGGGGTCCTGTGCTGGGAGTCAGGGTGACTTGGGGGCTCCCATGAGCAACACCAACAATACCACGCATACAACCCAGAGCTCGTGCTGAGGAAAGAGGCGGAATTGGAGCTTCGGGAGCGAGCTGCTCACCGTGACGACTATTCTAGTTCTGTTTTGAAAGGAGAGGCCCTTGTCCTCGCTCTCAGAGGCCTCTGGGAAACGCAGAGAAGAGCTGCCCACGTCTCCCCGTGGCCCCTGGAGCTGACCGTCAGCAGGACAGACAGAGCCGGGGGTGTCAAGATGGCAAGGGTTTAAAACTGGAAGACGTCATAAGCACTTCACTTGCTGCAAGCCAGACACCGCTGACTCACGGCGACCCTACAGGACAGGGGAGAACTGCCCCCGTGGGTGTCCGAGACCGGGGCTCTTTACCGCTCTTTCTGCCGATAAGGGCCTGGTGAGCACATTCAAACACAAAACAGTGGCTGGGCCCGCCCGAGCTCACAGGGTTTGGTCAGAGCCCACTTCTGAGCCAAACTCAGGTTTTCCAGGGCTGGATTTTCAGGCTGGATAGCCAGGCCTTTCTTCCCAGACACTTCTGGGTGGGCTTGTCCCTCCATCCTTCCAGGGAAGAGCTGAGTGAGATCACCATTTGTGAGAACACTAACCAAACCCTCTGCCCTTGAGTCAACGCTGACCTCCAGTGACCCTGGAAGACAGAGCAGAACTGTCCCTGTGGGTTTCCGGGACTGTCCGTCTCTACGGGAACAGGCAGCCTCGTCTTTCTCCCTCGGAGCAGCTGGTGGTTTTGAACTGCAGACCTTGCAGTTAGCATCCCGGCCTACCCCCCGCGTGGACAGTAGGGCTTCCGCAGACCGGGTGGCAGGCCCCTGCAGACTGGCTGTCATCTGTTGGCGCTGAGCTTCAACATCAGGGCGGGGGTTGCTGCATGCAGACCCTGGCATCTCCCTCACAGGACTGCACACTCTCCTCGCTGCCCGGCAGAAGGAGCAGCACCCAGAGGACAGGAGCCAAGGCAGAGGCCGGGACTTCCTGAGCACATGACACGTGTGTGCACCAGAAACCCCATCAAGACAGTCAAGAGAGCCCACAGACGGGTAACGGGTATCAGCAATCAGGAAACGGCCCCCCTCCCCTGTCAGCTGCCCGGAGTGTGATGTGCTGACTGCCCTGTTACCTCGAGCCCTGCAGACAACCCTGGCCTGGGCCACACCCACACCCACCCCACCCTCGCCCACACCCAGCACGTGTTGTTCCAACTGCAGAGGTGGGTGGGGCTGGCGGGTGCCATCCAGTCGCTGACTCACAGCGCCCCGGGTGTACAGACTAGAACAGCCCTCTCTGTCTGGCTTCCAGGCAGTGATTTTCAGGGTGCCGGTGGCCAGGCCTCGAACCACCAACCTTTGGGTGAGGCATGGCATGTTTCACTGTCGGGGCCACCGGTTAGAAGACACAGGCTCTGGGGGGGGGCACTTTGGGGCTTCTGCCCCAAACAGCTGGGCAGAGGGGGTGTGGCTGCACCTGGTCAGGGGCCTTGAGCCTGGGCCTCCTAAGTGGAAGGGGAGACTTCTCACACTGTCCCCTGTCCCCTGCAGAGCAGAGCAGAAGGACCCAGCACACTGCACTCTGCTTCGTTTAAGCCGATTGTCTGCCAGTAAGGACTCCCTGATCTTTAACGATCCATGGACCTCCGAGGCAGGCTGGCCCGGCCTCCCGCAGTTCAATGAGCATTCCAGCCAAGTCCAGTGAGGCCGAGGGCCTGGGGTGGAGGCTTGGCTGCTTGGCCCTGGAGCAGAGGGCGGTGCTGAGGAATGGCGCCTGATGGACGGGCTAGCAGGAAGACAGAGCAGTTGCACAAGGTGAGACCTTGAGAATGGATTTATGAGGGCGCAGCTAGACCTGGATTACGTTGTCTGGGGACGTAGGAAGATAGGTCCCTGAATGGCAAGGATGACTGGCATGTGGGCGCAACCCCCCACCCTGGTGGTGTGAAGCTCCCACCCCAGTGGCACTCAGGATGAGCCAGGCCGCTCCCCACGCAGCCTCCTGCTAGCAAGTGTGTCACTTCTCATGGGTTTGCACCACGGGTCTCTGGTTCATTTAGGGAGCCCTGGTGGTGTAGAAGTCATGCCCAGGACAGCTCACCACAAGGTCCACAGTTCAAAACCACCAGTCACGCCTCGGGAGCAAATGGGGCTTCCAACTCCGTGAGGAATTCCAGTATTGGAAACCCACAGGGGCAGTTCTACCCTGTCCTGTAGGGTCGCTATGAGTCAGCATCGGCTTGATGGTGGTGAGTTTGGTTTTTCAGTGACACAGTGGGGCTGCTAACTACAAGATCAGCAGTTCAAAGCCCCCAGTTGCTCTAGGGAGGGAAGACAAGGCCGGCAGAGAGTCATCATTGTCTGGGAAGCCCATAGGGCGGCTCTACTCTGCCCTGCAGGGAGGCTGTGAGTCCGCGAGACCTTCCTGGCAGTGGGTTTGGCTGTGTGCTGGTGAGCCCTGGTGGTGCCCTGAATTACGTGCTGGGCTGATACCACAACGTCAGCGGTTTGAACCCACTCACTCCTCTGAGGGACGACGACGAGGCGGCCACTCCCATAAAGCTTCACAGTCTTAGAAATCCCGAGGAGCAGTTCCGTGCAGTCCTACGGGCGCTGTGAGTCGGGATGCCCCAGCATCCCCGTGGACACCCACCATGTGTTTGATGGAAGCCCCAGCGTTGGGAGGTGTGGGGGGAGGGACGTCTTCTGGGGGAGAAAGTCACCTGCCAGGGTGACGTGAAGATGGAATCTTCTTTAGGGGACACGAGCATGGAGCCAGGGGACTCGGAGGGTCTGATGCTGGTGGGCGTTGGCCAGGGAAGACGCTGCTGGGCAGGAAGCTGGCTGGGTTCAGCAGGCGCCCGCATCCTGTGCTGCACGGCACATTCTAGAGCAGCGGTTCTCAACCTGTGGGTCGAGACCCCTTTGGGGGGTCGAATGACACTTTCACAGGGGTCACCTAAGACCATGGAAAACACATATTTCTGATGGTCTTAGGAACCGAGACACCGCTCCTCTATCTGTCTCCAGGCGGGTCTGCCCACATGCAGAGATGCCCACATACGAGTACCCGGTCTGGCATGAAGACTGTTACCCATGCTACACCATGCTTCAAGACAAAATTTCATTTATTTGTCATTAGAAATAAATATTTTGCAATATATAATTACATATTGTTTTTGTGATTCATCATTATGCTTTAATGATGTTCCATTTGTAACGATGAAAATACATCCTGCCTATCAGATATTTACATGATGATTCATCACAGCAGCAAAATGACAGTGATGAAGTAGCAACAAAAATACCTTTATGGTTGGAGGGGGGTCACCGCCTCATGAGGAGCTGTATGAAAGGCTACTCATGAGGAAGACTGAGGACCGCTGGTCTGAAGCCTCCTGGGAAGTTCCTGGCCCAGTAGATGGATAGGCTGTGTGACATGAGGAGCACGATGCAGCTCAAGAGCTCTGTGCCGGCTGGAGCTGCAGCCCTGAACGCAGCGCCGGCCCGGCCGCCTCCGTGATGCCTTTACATGGCTCGGGGCAGCGACAGAAACGTCGGCCCTTCACCTGGAGAGCTGGAGGACTACACACACACACACACACACACACACACAGAAACGTCGGCCCTTCACCTGGAGAGCTGGAGGACCACATACACACACACACAGAAATGTCGGCCCTTCACCTGGAGAGCTGGAGGACCACACACACACACACACACACACACACACACAGAGAGAGAGAGAGGTCAGCCCTTCACCTGGAGAGCTGGAGGAACACACACACACACACACACATAGAAATGTTGGCCCTTCACCTGGAGAGCTGGAGGACCACACACACACACACACACACACACACACGCATCACCCTAGGACTGCTGTCAGACCCTCCCTAGCATGTCTGCTTTCATTTTACTGCATCACTAAACTTTCTAAAGTCCTGCACTGGAAGGCACTGGGGAGGGCCTCCAGTAGACAGCACCACGCTTGGGATGCGATTTGTCATCCCTCGTGGAGATAAGATTGAAAAAGCCTCTTCAATTTAAAAAGCAAAACAAATTAAAACAAAACCAAACTCACTGCCACAGAGTCAATTTGGACTCACAGTGACCCTATAGGGCATGGAGAACTACCCCTGCGGGACCCTATAGGGCAGGGCTGAACTGCCCCTGTGGGTTTCTGAGCCTCGCTCCTTACGGGAGTGCAAGCAAGCTTGGTCTTTCTGACTCGGAGAGGCTGGTGGGTTTCGACAGCACCGGGGTGGCCCAGGCTCAGCTGGAAGTTGACGGTTCAAACCCACCCATGGACACTTCGGAATAAAGGCCTGGAGCTCTCGCTCCATCAAGAGCACAGCAGTGGAACCTGGTGGGCCAGCTCCACTCTGACATGAGGGTAGGCCAGCGGGGTGGCCATGCGTTGGAATCGCCATGACGACCATGGATATGTTGTTGCTTTTCAACCCAGATCAGAACCGCAGCATGGTAGAGGAAAACGACCAAAACCCGAGCCAAAGCCAAGGGCCACAGAGTCAAGGGTCCCTAAGGTGCAGCCTCTTGGCAGTCAGGTGGGACTGCGTCCCTGGGAGGCATGCCCACACGTTGGCAGCCATGGGCTGGAGGCTGAAGCATAAAGTGTACCTGGCAGAGCAAGGGCATCTTCACCTACAACAAAGGCCTACCCGAGTCACCAAAGGACATTGGTGCCTGGAGCCAACATTCCACTTTGTAACAACTTAGCAAGAAGACCCAGGAGACACCATCTGACTCTCCAAGCTTCTGGGGAGCGTGACTGGACATGGTGGCAAGTGTCCCAGATGGGTGGAGAGCAGCCGGATCTGCGGTCTGGTGGGGTATGCTGTGGGTGCCACCTGAGTGAGCTCCACTGGGCACGAAGAGACACAAGGTTAACCCTCTAGAATAGCGGTTCTCAACCTTCCTGATGCTGTGACCCTTTCATACCGTGCCTCATGTGGTGACCACCCCCAACCATAACGTTATTTTCGTTGCTACTTCATCCCTGTCATTTTGCTACTGTGATGAATCGGGTGACCCCTGTGAAAGGGCTGTTTGACCCCCAAAGGGGTCTCGACCCACAGGTTGAGAACCGCTGGGAGTCAGAATCAACCCGGTGGCAGTGAGTGTGGCTCAAAGAGCCCCAGTGGTGCTGTGGGTGAGGCAGGCGTACCCCAGGGCTGAGAGGCTCTGGCCCTACGGCTTGCCTGTGAGGCACCAGGGCAACATGGCTGAGTGCTTGGCTTCTCGCGGAAAGGTGAGTGGCTCAAACTCAGCCAGTGGCTCTTTGGGGGAAGACCGCACAGAGGACCGCCTGGGACCCCTGTGGGGCAGCGCTGCCCCGGCACAGGGGGTGTCCGTGTCGGAACGGACAGCGGGCCACATGGCTTAGGACACGGAATCCAATGCTTTCTTTTCAGCCTGTGAACTGAGCTGCCGGGTTGGAGACCCTTGTGAAAGAGACGCCTTACCTGGAGGAGCCTGCGTCTGGGGAGCCCTGCAGGACACTCTGTCCTGCCAGGCTGCCCCTGGGCGACATTGGCCTGCTGTCCTCCTTGGCCTCTGTGTCTGACAGCCTACTTGGCTGCCGTCCTGGAAGGATGCTTTGTGTCCCCGAGGAGCTGGGCACCAATCGGCTGAACCACGAAGCATGAAGGAGGCACGTGCAGTGAACAGTGTGTGGGGCACCAGCCAGGCTGCCCACTGAGGCTGTCCTCAGGCTGAGATGCTACAGCCCAGCGTGCTGGCTGGGTGGAATTCACCCTTCTCGCTGGGGTATGGCTGCAGCGCCGCCCCAGCAAGCTAGCCGGGCTGCCGGAGGGATGGATTTCTGCGTCCGACGGGAAAGCCTGCGTGTTTCTTAGGCGCGTGGTCAATGGGGGCCCGTGCGTTGGAGTAAAGACACGACACGGGTGGGTGGGTTAGGTTCCAGCATTGCCTGTCGGACTGCTGCGGACGCCCTGGTTCTGGGCGCCTTCCCCGAGATGGACTGACACCGGGGCTGCCATGAGGGGCTGGGACACAGCCCTGACAGGGAGGACGGCTCTGAACCAGGCAGTGTTTCTTGCTGCTGCACCTGGGGCAGCTGTGAGCGGGAGGATGGGGCAGGGCCTGGGCCGCAGGCAGTTACCATGCTCGGCTGCTCACTGGGAGCTTGGTGGTCTGAGTGTACCCAGACGCACAGCAGAAGGGAAGACTGCCCTGCAGCCTGGGGAAAGGCAGCCTCCAGGAAGCTACGGAGCTCTGCTCTGGGAGGACACAGCTGGGTCTTGGGCGGACCGGCTGGGCTGTGCGCTGGAACCCACCGGGTGCACATGGGCCTGGCAGGAGCTGCTATTTGGAGCCGTGACTGTTCTGAGCTTGGGCTGGAGGTGCTATCTGGCTCCTGGGGTGGGAGTGGGGGGCTGCCAAGAACTTGGCTTACTGTTTGAGCAATGGGAGGCGGGTAGCTGAGAGAAGGTGAATACCCACCCCCACTCTACCCAAGCTACACAAGCACCTTTGTAGAAGCCTCTCCTGGCCCTGTGGCCTCTGCCCATGGAGGAGCCCAGAGACTCTTCCCAAGGCCACAGTTCTTCCCACCACACGGCCCTCTGGGGTCTCCCAAGCCTGAGGACACGCAGCTCAGGGGCTGAGCCTGGGGTCCAGCTTCTTTCCTTTCGTAGCCCCACCCACTGCCCCCTGACCCTGGACCCTCTGCCAATGGGCTGTGGGGAGGGCAAGGACATGCCCAGGGTGGCAGTTGTGCTGATGGAAGCCAGGTTCTTAAAGAGCCCCAGCACCACCAGCCTCCTCCTGCCTCCTGTGAGGAGCCAAGGGCGGGGCTTTCCAAAGGAAGGCCCTTGGGTGAGGAGATCAGCCCACAGCCGGACAAGGGGTTCGGCAGCTGTCCACTAGTCCCACTCCAGCCCTTTGCTCCCCTAAACGTGTGGTCTGGGGAGTCACTCCATTGGTGCTCCCGCCCTAGAACACAGAGCCCAAGTGTCACGGGAAAGGTCAGCGAGGGAGAGGCGAAGGCGTCCAGGGGAGAGCATAGGGTCTTCCCAGGGCCAGTCCAGGTGACAGCAGCCCGATGATCCTGGCTCACTGTGGGCCCCATACCTTGTGGAACCCGAAGTCTGCCCAAGCGCAGGGCACTGAGCCAAACCCAAGTGCTGCCCGGCAAGCGCGGAGCACCGAAGGGGAGAGGGGCACAGGGTGCAGCATGGGACCCTCGGGTGGGGGGCGCAGCAGACTCCTGGCTGGGACCCGGCATGCATGTTCCAAGGCCAGCGTCCCAGCCAAGGGGGCATCCAGGCCCCCACTGACCTTCCAGCTGTCGCTCCTGGATACATACCCAGGTGCGGGCCTTGGGGTTCTGCTGAGTGCCCTGGGCAGTCACGCCCGCTGATAAGGTCGGATCCGAGAGTCCACTGGGTACCCAGCTGCCACCCTCCTCCCCGCCTTGCTGTCCACCCCCAACCCCAGGGCCCAGACAGGAGCAACCAGCCGAGTGTGGCCTACATTTTATCAGTTTCCTTTCTCTGTTGGAGTTGGGGGCGTTCTTGTGTTTTATGGCTGCGAAGGGCCGTCAAACAGAGGTGTTTAAGCAGACAAGCCTCCCGTCTGGGGAGCCGATCCCTCAAGTTCCCGCCAAGTTACAGCGGGGAGCAGGTTCACTAGCCTGGGGTCCTGGGGTGACTCCAACGCGGAAGGAGAGAACTCTGTGGTCAGGTCGTCCGACCGCTGGCCTTCCCCACTGCCCGGGATCTCGGAACTGCCCGCAGGGTTCTGTTACTTGTTCGTTTTTAATGAAGCAGCTTGCCAGGCCTTTCTTGTGAAGCTCCTCTGGGCAGTTCAGACCATCATCTTTCCGTTGAGGAGTCCAGCCCCTCCCTGGGGGACCACGGGGTCACTCCTTGACCCCCGGGCAGTTGGAGAAGCAGGTCCTGAGAGGCAGGGAAGGGCAGGCGAAAGCCAGAGAGCTCAGGTGGCCCAGCAAACCTGACACGGTGGCGTGCAGTGAGGTCCCATCTCACCGCCAGACCAATTCCTCCTTGGAAAGGGCAGGGCAGTAGCAGGGGGCTTCCAGAAGGTTCTGGAACGTCCCCCATTATCCTCCAGTCAGTTCTAGCAGGGCAGGCTAGCTGCCCTTGTGGGCTTCAGAGATGGCACTCACCATAGGAGCAGGCGGCCTCGTCTTTCTCCCGAGGAACGGCTGGTGGGTTGGAACTGCTGACCTTGTGGTTGGAAACCCAACATGCAACTGCTTTGCCACCAGCGTTTCTTTAACGGAACTAAACAGGGGTGTTCGTTGCATCTGTCTGTCTGCACAAATGTTCCGATGCCTAGCGCCCTGTATTACAGAGAGCGCAGAGCTGCCCCCGGGGCTCTTTGGTGCTATTTCTATGGAAGCCGGACCTCCCCCGGGCTTTCCTCTCTGGGAGCACCTGGGTGGTGTGGAGTGACCGGCCTTCAGGCTGAATGCTCTCCATGAACATTTTCCGCTAAAGCTTCTGGTCCTACAGGCCTATGTTCTGAAAGGAGTGTGTACCCCGATGTCTGGAGCCAGGGCCCCTGATGGTGAGTGATAGCTGCTGCTGTATTCTAATAGGGGTTTTCGATCCCACCCTCTGGACCCAGCTCTGTCTATGCCCTCTGCCTGTTCCCAGCTGGGGACACCTGACAGCTGTGCCCTGGGGTGCCCCAAAAGCAGAGTGTCCCAAACATCAGGGTTTCTGGGGCTTTACCTTAAGCATCCTTAGCAAGCGTCAAGGGACCTGGGGTCACGAGTCAGTTGCTAACTGAATCCCCCAGCAGCGTGAGCCGAAGGAAAAAGGTCTGGCAGTCTGCTCCCATAAGGACTAAGCCTAGAAAGCCCTGTCAGGAGACCTGGTGTCACAGTGGGTTAAGTGTTGGACTACTAACCAGCAGGTTAGCAGTTCAAACCCAACAGCTGCTCTGTGGGAGACAAAAGAGGCGTTCTGCTCCTGTCAAGAGGACATCCTTGGGAACCCTGTGGGGCCTTCCTCCCTGTCCTGGATCAGGGTCGCTGTGAGTCAGAGTTCCCTGCAGGGCAGCAGAGTTGGGGTGTGTGCGCACGTGTGTGTGCACGCGTGTGTTGGTGTGGACAATTTCTGGAAGAAGCTTGGTGCAGCCTCTGAGGTTGGTGGGCAGGACATGATCAGTAAGGAGATGAAATCTGTTTCATCCTTTAAGCGGCCTGAAGTGCACTTCTCAGATTTACTGAGTCACAGGAAAACCTGGCTGACCATCTCCGTGGATACCCTCCTGCTCTGCCGTGAGACAGGAGGACTGGATGGTGCCAGCGACCACTGCTGAACATGGTGACCAAAGATTCTCTACAAGAATCCTGATCCAAGGGAGGGGTGATGCAGAACAGAAGATTCCCGACTTCCTGGGGCCACGAAGGCTGGATAAACAAGCCCCTGAAACAGTTTCTGTGAGACAGTGTTTACGTTTAAACCTTAAATCAGAAATGTCCCCCGAAGTCTTCTTTACACCAAACAAGAGTTTCACTGAACTCGGAAAGGACATCAGCCTTGAGCCTCCTGCTCCTTCAGGATCTGTCCACAAGGGATCGAGTGGACTGCAGCCCCGGGAGGGCTGAACATGAGTGGACATTCACAGTGGGGGGGGGAGGGGGAGTGGCTGCACGGCGTGAAGAATGGAATCCGTGTCCCTGCCTGGTGTCACTGCATAGTGTCCCTGCCTGGTGGCCCTGCATAGTGTCCCTGCCTGGTGACCCTGCATAGTGTCCCTGCCTGGTATCACTGCATAGTGTCCCTGCCTGGTGTCACTGCATAATGTCCCTGCCTGGTGGCCCTGCATAGTGTCCCTGCCTGGTGGCCCTGCATAGTGTCCCTGCCTGGTGTCACTACATAGTGTCCCTGCCTGGTGAAACTGCATAGTGTCCCTGCCTGGTGTCACTGCATAGTGTCCCTGCCTGGTGGCCCTGCATAGTGTCCCTGCCTGGTGTCGCTGCATAATGTCCCTGTATAGTGTCCCTGCCTGGTGGCCCTGCATCATGGCCCTGCCTGGTGTCACCGCATTATGTCCCTGCCTGGTGTCACTGCATAGTGGCCCTGTCTGGTGGCCTGCAGGTTGTTGAGTCTGTTCCACGCGTCCCCGTGTGGCCGAGTGGAGCTGCCCGAGGTCTCTGGGCCGCCCTCTGTGTGGGAGCCGAGGGTCAGGGCTTCCTCCCTCAGGCCACTGGGCGGGTTCAAACCACTATCCTTTTGGCTGACTCAGCACATAGCCTGTGCAGCCGGGGTTTACTGGTACTCATACTCGATTTGGCAGCAGCCTCAGTGGTGTTGGGTTACACGTGGGGGCTGCTAACCGCAAGGTCATCAGTTCGAATCCACCTGCCTCTGCTCAGGAGAAAGAGGGGCTTTCTACCTCCATCAAGGGTTTCAGTTTCAGAAACCCATGGGGGTTGCTGGCATTGATGTGGCAGCAGTGAGCTTATTTATCTGTTTCTGGTTTGGCACTCGATTGGTGTGCACGGAGTGTCTTCTCTGTGTGCCCGCGAGGCCAGGAGGAAGTAGCTGGATTTGGTGCTTCTTGTGCCCAGTCTTTGCACAGCTGCCTCCATGCCTTACAGACCCTGTCCCTGAGCCCAGTCTGCTTGCTCTCTACCCTGGGACCTCGCCCGCCGCCGCTGTCTCTGACCAGGACACACGCCTGCTTGGCATTTTAGGTTTGTGTGTTTTGGACCTTTACCCAGGAGGACACCAGGTCCCAGCTCTGAGCTCCAGTCCACGATGAAGGAAGAAGTGATATGTCATTGGCCAAGCAAGGCCACTCCTCCACGCTGCCCCCATGGAAGTTTAAACCCCCTACTGCCCCGTAGGGCCTGCTCCGTGCCTCCCCAGAGCCCTGGCACACCATGGCAAGTGAGCGGCTGCTTCCTGAACCCAGCCACAGCTCCAGGGACGTCATCAGATCTCGTAAAGCTGAGCCAAAGCAGACTCCCTGCCACCTAGGCGATGCTGACTCACAGAGACCCAACAGGACTGTAACTCTTTTAAAAACATTTTCAGTTGATCAGCATATAATCATAATCCACACCATACAATTCAATCGCTCCATCGTGTTAAGAAGAAATGTACAGTCATTACCACAATCAATTTCAGAACACGTTCCCCCCCCCCCATGACTAAATCACCTTTAAAATGAGCCGTGTATTCATTCACATTCAGTTCTAGGGCTCCCACCTTCACTGTTTACTCCCCAATCCCCTCCCCCGCCCCATCGAATCCATCCCCTACGAGCCCTCCCATCAGTCAGCCTCTGTGCTGCACACAGTTAGACCAACAGAAACAATAAAGAAGGGAAACAGAATGAAGGGGCCAGGACAGACCAAGAGTAATATAAAGATAAAATGCCACCGTGAGCAGGAAAGGAAACACCTCCAGCTATACACCTCCAGGATCAAGAAAGACCCTAGCACCTGGAACAAAGTCAGGTTGGGTCTAGAGCAGCGGTTCTCAATCTTCCTACTGCTGCGACCCTTGGATACAGTTCCTCATGTGGTGGGGCCCCCGACCATAAAATGATTTTCATTGCTACTTCATCACTGTCATTTTGCTACTGTTAAGAATCATCATGTAAATATCTGATAGGCAGGATGTATTTTCATTGTTACAAATTGAATATAATTAAAGCATAGTGATGAATCACAAAAACAATATGCAATTATATATTGTGAGATATGTATTTCTAATGACAAATAAATAAAATTTTGTCTTGAAGCATGGTGTAGCATGGGTAACAGTCTTCACTCCGGGTATTTGTATGTGGGTGTATCTGCATGTGGACGAACCCGGCTGGAAAGGGATAGAGGAGCGATGTCTTGGTTCCTAAGACCATCGGAAATATGTGCCATAGGCAACCCCTGTGAAAGGGTTGTTTGATCCCCCAAAAGGGGTCGCAATCCACAGGTTGAGAACCGCTGGTCTGAAGGGAGGTCAATTGATCAAGTATTGAGTCTGATCCAGTATAAGCAGGATTACAATAATCTGTTTGATAGTAAGGATGTTTCAGACCTTTGCCCGTGGCTAGAGGGGATCTGCCAGCAGCTTCATCTGACGAGATGCTCTGCAGATGGGCTTTGGGCTCCCACTGTCTTCCACAGCCTTCCACAAGTCGGGCGTTCACAATTTAAACTGTGACACTTTTCCCATCAACATATTTGAATTTTATACTTGTCATCTTTGGATCACACAGACTGGTATTACTTCTTCCCTGTGGACTTAGTTGACTCCTCACTTAGATGGCTGCTTGTTTGAATACAAGCCTTTAAGACCCCAGACACTTTTCTGATTGATAGCCAGGCATCATCAGCTTTCTTTGCCAAGCTTGCTGTATGTAGCACCCTTATCTTCGGCGATCATTTCATGAAGGTGAGTATGGAGCAGGGCCATGTTATTAGAACTATTTGTTCTTGTAAGTAACTCTTGGGGCTAGAGTTAGGCGGGAGCCCAGAATCCATCTGCTTGCCCAGGGGATATGAACAACTTAGGTTTCCTTTGGCAGTTGTCTTGTGTCCCACTATATTAGCCCCAGCACAAACCAACAAGCAAATAATCAAGCAATCCAACCAACCAACTAACAAGCTAAAGGCAGGAAAACAGAAACCCATATAAACCAAACAGTTCAACACTGTCAATCATTCCCCTGGGGTTTAAGGCGAATGCATTGACGACATCGATGTTCCCAATGACACTGCACTCTGGACACTGTCAGGATAAGGGGTCTATCTGAGTACAGACCCAACTTGGGCCACAGCCCACGAGTTGTTGCCCTGCAGTGTTTGATCTCGGTTCTCCTGAGCTCTGTCTACCCTCAGTGTGCAGCTCGGTGCCAGGGGGAACTTCCTGCATCAGTTCTTCCATGAGCAGTCCCTTACCCAACAGATCAAAACCTGTTACGTCACCGCGAGGGGGCATCAAGGTACCAAATATATGGTGATTCTGGTCCAGTTCCATTGGACACCCCCCCACCAAGTTGGGGATTCCACCCAAGGTCCAGTGACCATCCCTTCCACAGTCCTGGGGTGGCCCCTCTCTGCTTCCTCTCACTTCCAAATACCGCAGTCCTCTGTCTCAGGGTGCAGGTAACTTCAGGGCAGGACTTAGTTCATTCAACCGGCCCCCTATGTTGATCCTTCTGGTGTAGCCCCTGCGTTATGCCATGCTGTCTACACAGTCAGCATCCAAGGTCATTATGCTGTTTGGTCCATGGCGTGGTTCGCTGAGGGTTGGCCTAGGGACATAAAATATGGTCCATTGTCCCCCATAGCACCCCTTCCCAATGTGAGGTTACTTCTCCCCAACCACTCACCGTCCTCACCAACAGAAGCATCAGTGTCTCCTCCAAAATGTGGATGCTTCCCTCCCGGCTCTTAGCTTGCTATAGCTTGCTCTTCCAGCAAGGTGTCCTTTCAAACCCATGGGGCAGGGGCGGGGGGAGCATGTGCCCCAGCCTTGTCTGGATGCTGTGCAGCCTCAAGTGGATGGTCATCTCCCCTAGCCCCCTCTTGAGGGAGTGACCCCAGACAATGGCAGGTCCCCTTCTCAAGTTGGCTCTTGTGGAAGTGGTGTGTGGTTCATGGCCGGTAGTTAGCCTTCTCTCCTTTTGTTCATGAATTGGCTCCTAAGACTTATTTAATGGTGTTTCTTCTCCTAACAGTGGACTCAGACAATACTTGTCCTTTTGCGATTGGCTTACTTCACTCAGCACCATGGTTTCCGGGCCATGTGTTGCTTCATGCTTGTATCAATGGTTTGGGGTGCGGGGTATTCCACTGTGTGTATGGCCCATAGTTTCTTCATCCTTTCTCCCACTGTTGGGCGTCTGGGCTGCTTCTAGCTTCTTGACGCTGTGAACTGTGCTGCTATGAACACGGGAGAGCACACCTCCAGGGGCGTTGTGTCTCTTAGTCTTCTAGGGTGCGTGCCTGCCAGTGGAATGCGCTGGAGCATATGGGATTTCAATTCCCAGTTGCTTTAAGTATTCCATATCATTTTCCACAGTGGCTGTATGTCCACCAACAATGCAGTCCACCAACAATGCAGACTAGTTCCAGTCTCTCCAATCCTCTCCAGCATTTGTTCCTGTGTGTATTTTTTTTTTAATTTGAGCTGGCATTGTGGGTATAAAGTGGTATCTCATTGTGGTTTTCACTTGCATCTCCTTGATGGCTGGTGATCGTGAGCATTTTTTCATGTGTTTGTTAGCCATTTGTACTTCCTGTTTGGTGAACTTTCTGCTTATGTCTTTCCCCATTTCTGAATTGGGTCTCATTATTTTCTTGTTGAGCTGTTGTAGAGTTCTGTATATTTAGGTCATTAGCCCTTTGTCTCATGTGTTGTTGGTAATCCCCCCCCCCCACTCTGGGGGCTCTCATTTCACTCTCCTGATGAAGTCTTTTGAGGTGCGTAAGTGCTGTGATTTCAGTATGCCCCAGTCATCTATCTTGTCTTCAGCTGTGTGCGCCTCCTGCATTATATTTGGTGGTCTATGTATGCCCTGTGGTAGGCCCCGTCAGTGTGTTCCAGCCTTCTCCTCGGTGGTTCTGGGAGCTTTGGTCTTTAGCCCATCTTGAGTTCATTGCTGTGTATGGGGAACTATATGGGTCTTGTGTCATTCTTCTGCATGTGGAAATCCAGCTTGTTCAACACCATTTGTTGAAAATACCTGGGTATTTTGTCAAAGATTAGATGTCTGAAACCGGGTGCATTTACATCTGGGTTTTCTCCTCTGATCCATTGGTCTGTGTATCATTCTTTGTGCCAGTCCCAGGAGACTATGGCTGTGCAATCCGTTTTTAAGTCAGGCAGTGCCAGGCCTCCTACTTGGCTCTTCTTTTTGAGAAGTCCTTTGCTTATCATGGGCCAAGACTATAACTCTTTGCGGGAGTAGAAAGCCTGGTCTTTCTCCCTTAGAGTGGCTGGTGGTTTCAAACTGCTGACCTTGTAGCCACCTAAGAAGCAGTGGGGGCAGCTCTACTCTATCATGGGACTTGCAGAGTGTACCGGATGGCATTGGGGGTTGGGCGGGTCCCCTGGAGAACTGAGTTCCTCCAACACCACTCCTGGAACCTTTATCTCCAACCTACCTGCCTCTCCTTTCCCAGGGACACACCCTGGGCAGGGTCACCGCCAACACCTGCCATACTTCCAACACCTGGAACTCGTATCTCAGTTTTATAACAGCCTCCCACCTGCCCCGTGCTCTTCACCTGGCCACCTTCCCATATTCAGTCCCTCCCTGGGCTTTCTACCTGCCTAGCTTTGCCCTAAAATAAACAGAGAAAAGACAGGCATGGGCGAGGATCTCCTCTTGCTTGGATCCACAATCAGTGCTCGTGGAGCAGTGGTCAAGAGACCCAAAGATGCATTGCCTTGGGCAAATCTGCTGCCCAAGGCCTCTTTAGAATGGTGAAAAGCAAGGAGGCTGCTTTGAGAACTAAGGTGCACCTGACCCGAGTTATGGTCTTCTCAGTCACCTCCCATGCACGTGGGAGCTGGACGTTGGATGTGGAAGCCTGAAGCAGGATTGGCGTGTTTGAGTCAAGATGCTGGCGAACAATATTGAAGCAACATGGACTTCTAAGAGAACAAGAGACTGTGCCGTGGAAGGCGTACAGCCAGAATGCTTCTTAGAAACAAGGATGGTGAGACTTTGTCGCATGTGCTTTGCATGTGTCATCACGGGAGACAAGTCCCTGGAGAAGGCCGTCATGCTTGGCAAACTGGAGGGGTGTACATAGGAACAGGTGTGGACATACCTGTCCCGGCCATCCTCATACGGCCACAACAGATGGACGCTGGGAGATGGGAGGGAAGTTGCCCCAGCAACTCCAGCCCTACGTCAGCAACCAACAGGTAAAAACTGCAGCCCAGCATGACCAACCGAGACCAGAGGGCTACCTGAGATGGTCACCCTGAGGTGCCTTCAAGCCTGGAATCAGAATAAGCCCTGAGCTCACCTCCAAACAACAAATACACAAAACCCCCAAACCCACTGCCGCTGGGTCCATTGCAACCCACACCGACCCTCTAGGACAGAGTAGAACTGCCCCTACGAGATCTTTATGGGAGCAAACAGCCTCATGATCCTTCCTCAGAGCGCCCGGGGGTTTCAATCTGCTGACCTTGCAGTGTGAAGCCCGGCATGCAGCCCGCAGCACCGCAGCCCAAAGACAACTGCTGGAGAGGACCAGGCTCCTTCACCATGTCAGCCATGCAAGACCAAGGTCAACATGATGTTAGAACCCAGATGGGAATGCAAGGGGCAGGGGACCAGACCCATGGGGACAGAATGGGGAACAGGGGACCAGACTCATGGGGACAGAATAAGGGATGGGGGACCAGACTCATGGGGACAGAATAAGGGATGGGGGACCAGACTCATGGGGACAGAATAAGGGCCAGGGGACCAGAATCATGGGGACAGAACAAGGGACAGGGGACCAGATTCATGGGGACAGAATAAGGGTCAGGGGACCAGACTCATGGGGACAGAATAAGGGACGGGGGGACCAGACTCATGGGGACAGAATAAGGGTCGGAGGACCAGATTCATGGGGACAGAATAAGGGCCAGGGGACCAGAATCATGGGGACAGAACAAGGGCCAGGGGACCAGACTCATGGGGACAGGACCAGAGCAGCAGCAATGAAATGTGGTCAGTGTGAAGGGCGGCCAAGGTCACAGCCAGCCGTGTAGACCTTGTGGAAGGGGAACCTGACCAGCGGCGGGGACATCCACCCGGAACACAAAACGAGGTCATTGAAAAGGCACAGTGGGACTGGCCGGCTGTGTCACATGGAGCTGATTCAATGGCACACACAACCACAGCTCCCTCCAAATGCCCCACTCCGGGCGCCTTCCACGACTTCGTCAAAGCCTGGAGGAGCTTCAGGACTCGGGTTAGTGGCCGTCTCTGAAGAGCCTCTGGCAACCCATCTTTGGACTCCTGTAGGAGCGCAGGCATGCCCCTTGCAGCTCTGTTATAACCTGCTATGTCCTTATGGCCTCCACAAAGCAGTCAGCTCTTAGTGGGGGCCTGGCCTTCCTCCCTACTGCCATTCATGCTCCTCCCAATGTCCGTTTGGAGCATCAAAGCCATAGTGGATTGGGCACCACCAGAAGCACAATCGTGAGGAAATTCACACCCTGTGAGGGATGGGAGAGGGCCAAGCAGACACTGTGCACAGAACGCGTTGAGCCCCGTCCTCCACTGCTGTGTAAACCTTTACCAGAAACACAAGATGGCACTGAGCTCCACACCAGGGACAGGAAGGAGGAGCCAACGTCTGTCACACACGTTGGGGGCATGTTGTAAACCTTCGTGAGGCTGGCAGGAAGGGTGCTGGTGACAGAGAGCCGGCTCCCCGCAGTGAATGTGGACACGGTGGGTGCTCCCAACACCGTGATCCCAACGCTTTTATTTCCTTCCCTCCAAACCCGATGTCTTGGTCTTTGGGTTCTGAGACTCAGCTCTCTCATCCTTTCCACACAAACTTAACCTGCATCTGGGCCTCGTGCTTGGAGGCTGAAGAGCAGCCAGTCAGGAAGCAATGGGCCTCTGATCGTCTAGAGCCAGGAGCCAGAGCAGGAAATGGAAGGCAGGTCCAACTGCACCCGGAAAGGACCAGCTCGTTTGCCAGGAGACCAGGAGAGACAGACAGTGCCCATCCACCGTCTCTGTAGGTTCTGATCAAGGGCCCAATGGTTGGAGCTGGATCAAGGGGAGGAAGAACGTGGAAAAGGAAGGACATCAAATGCTTCTTGGAATGCAGACTTACTGGATTTGTGGAGAAGGGAGAACCCTGGAATCCCTGCCTAGAGATGGCTGCTAAACTGTCCCTGACATCACCGTCCAGTGAAGCAGCCGTCATCCTCGGCTCCGGAAACAAATATTCTCCATGCCGAGCGCCAGGCTCTTCTTGAGAAGGGTCCACCTGCAGCCAAGGGGCAGCAGTGGGGCTGAAGCACAGGCAGGGGCCGGAAGGGACAGAGCGCCTGAGTTAATGGTGAGGGGACATCAGGGCGCACAGAGACAGGGAGGCCCGGGACCCCGTGTGAAACTGTCACCACGGGCAGTGAGCCATGCGTGTAGGAATTGTTGAATGAGTTTGTGTTCTGTGGAGTGTATCTGTACACACACCACCACCTCCACCACCATCACCTCTACCTCCACCACCTCCACCTCCACCTGCACCACCACCGCCACCACCACCACCACCTCCTCCACCATCTCCACCTCCACCTCCACCACCTCCACCTCTACCTCCACCACCACCACCACCTCCACCTCCACCTCCACCTCCACCTCCACCTCCGCCACCACCACCTCCTCCACCATCTCCACCACCTCCACCTCCACCTGCACCACCTCCTCCACCTGTACCACTGCTACTTCCACCACCACCTCCTCCACCACCACCACCACCACCATCTCCACCACCACCACCTCCTCCTCCACCACCACCACCACCACCACCACCACCTCTAACTCCACCTCCACCACCACCTCCACCTCCACCTCCACCTCCACCTCCACCACTTGACCAGGTGCCTACTATTGATTTTAGATTTCTCTCATCTCTGATAAATGCCATTTAAGAAGCCCCTGGGGCTCACAGAAAGATCAGCAGCAGAGCGTGGACTCGATGACTCGTGGCCGCTCCACGTGGCAGAGCAGACCTGTCCCATCGGGCGTCCTTGGCTGCCATCCAGATGGGATCCGTCACCAGGTCTTTTTCCCACAGAGCGGCGAGTGAGTTTGAAATGCCAGCATTTCTGTTTGTAGCCATGTGCTTAAGCACCGTGCCACCAGGGCTCCTTCGATTTCCCGAGCCCACCCAGCCCGCTGAGGAAGCCCTCCCCGCCCTGCCCTGCCCCAGTGCCAGCTCCCACCATGCGCTGCTGCTCGGTGCCTCTCAGCCCTCACTCAGCCTTCTCAGCACCTGCAGCTCACTAACAAGGGAGCATTGTCCGACCCAGGAGCCAACCAGCTACCTGTCGGGATAAAGTGCACCTGGGGCCTTGCAGGGATCTTTGGCTCGGTGCCCTGGGCCTCCCAGGAGCCTGAAAACCCTGTGTCACCCGAGAGGCCGGATATCCTCTCTGCGGGGAGCACGTTGCTGGGGAGGTATGATGAGCTGTCCTGTAAGTGACCCTTCAGGTTCACGCTCCAAGCTTGTTGGCCGTGGGGGCTTTCAGAGGTGATGGTGGGAGTGGTCCACCTTCCGTCAACAAAAACCACGTACCTGTCTGCTGGTGGGGCTCTTGATCCATGGCTAGTGGTTAAAGACGGGTGCTCAGCACCTCCTGTCACCGGTGGGTGACAAGCCCGCTGACACGCGTGCCCTCCATCACGTCCCGGCAGACTCCAGCCTGGTCAGCGTCTGCTCTCAGGGAGGCTGCCGCGGCCCAACTCCAAATGCCTTTCTAATAAAGTACAGGGGCTGACGGGGACGTGGTTCGAGGCTCCCCGCCTACAGCACACAGGCCACTTAGAAGCTGCCTGCGGCCACTTCCACTCCAATGTCCTTAAATGTCCTCCTGCTGCTGCCCGCTGACGGTGAGCCCGAGGACAGAGCAGGGGCCATTTCCAAGGCTGTCACCTCGTCTCCTCTCCCAGAAAGGGGCTGCTGGGCGCTCCAACTGCCCCCTCCTCCGTCAGCAGCCAAGCACTTCGTGTGTCTTCATGGTTATGTGAGCCCTGGTTGGCCGCCCCGACCCATAGCGACCCTTTACACAACAGAGTGGAACACGGCCCCGGGCCCACGCCTTCCTCACAGCCGCTCCTGTGAGAGGTAGCTCGCCGTTCCTGGTGGCACAGTGGTTACGTATGGAGCTGCTAACCACAGGTCAGCGGTTTGAAACCACCAGCCGCTCCACAGCAGAGGATGAGGCCTTTTACTCCCATCAAGCGTGACCACCTGGGAAACCCACAGGGTCAGCTCTTCCCTGTCCTGGAGGGTCACCGTGAGTGGCCTGGACTCCGGGACAGTGGGTTTGGTTTGGGGTTGGATCTGGACAAACACATATATTTACATCTGTAATAAAACCAACCGTGCCACCAGCCTCAGACATCGACAGCCTCCTTGGGAGCTTGACAGCCACCAGGAGAGTCCTGAGCATGTGTCTCCTCTGGTCTCCCCATGAGCCGGACACTGGACAGCACCGGGCTGCAGCTCCTTGCTGTTTTCCTCTCGGGGTGTAAACGACCCCCATGTCAGATACATGCCTTGCCTTCCTGTATAACAAACAAAAGCACTGCCATCAGTGCCCAAGCCCCCTGTAGCACAGACTGGAACCGCCCCCGTGGGTTTCCCAGGCTGTGAATCTTTACGGGACAGACAGCCTCATCTGTCTGGAGGATTCAAACCGATGACCTCGGGGCCAGCAGCTCCATCCACAGTCCTCTACACCAGCAGGGCTTCCCATCTTGCACCATATCCATCCATCACAAAAGATTTGTGGGGGGACATCACATCCCCCGACCATATTTGCCTTGCCTGCCCCCAATAGATCAGCTGCGTGGGGTACTTCTACATGGATGTCTCCCCCAGTGTGGGCTTGACAGCTGTAGACCCCCTCTCTGTGGGCTTGGCAGCTGTAGAATCCACTCCCACTCACAGCACCCACTGTCAGAGTAGAACTGCCCTCCAGGGTTTCTCAGGCTGTCACCACGTGCGAGGGCGGAGGGCCAGAGCGTGCTCCCCTGCAGCAGCTGGGAGGGTTTGAACCGCTGACCTTTTGGCTTTCAGCCAAGAGCTTATCTGCCGAGCTTGAGCTTCCAGGGCTCCTCTCATTCCCAACGGGAGCACATCAAGTCAGACAGGCCACTTCCACCCATGTGACCATTTGGAAGAATGCCCAAGGGCCCAGCACTGGGGAGACGTCTCCTCCCTTCTCTGATAGCTGGTTTGAGATTTCCTCCCGTTCCTCCTTCTGTTCCTGAGAGATCCGACAACTTGGGCTCCTGACCACGCCCCTGTGCCACACTCTCTAATCTCAGAAGTTATCCCAAGACGGATCCCTTCCCCACAGGGCCCCCAGTGCCTCCTCCAGCACATCCCACCCCCTCCGACACCCCAAACCTGCTCCACACCTGACCTCCCACCTCCTCCAGCACCCCAAACCTGCTCCACACCTGACCTCCCCACCTCCTCCAGCACCCCAAACCTGCTCCACACCTGACCTCCCCACTTCTTCCAGCACCCCAAATCTTCTCCACACCTGACCATCCCACCTCCTCCAGCACCTCAAACCTGCTCCACACCTGGCCTCCCACCTCCTCCAGCACCCCAAACCTGCTTCACACCTGACCTCCCCCACCTCCTTCAGCACCCCAAACCTGCTCCGCACCTGACCTCCCACTTCTTCCAGCATCCCAAACCTGCTCCACACCTGACCATCCCACCTCCTCCAGCACCTCAAACCTGCTCCACACCTGGCCTCCCACCTTCCCCGGGCCCCTCCTCCATGCGGAGCAGCTCTTTGCACAGGAGAGCTCTACAGAGAAAGGCTCCTTCTGCCTCCTGTGGGCCAGTCTCACTGCTGCCCCTAGACTCGAGCTTCCCCACCGGCTTTCCTTTATCCACGGGCTCACTCGCTCGCTCACTCACTCACTCGCTCACTCACTCACTCGCTCACAAACTCACTCGCTCACAAACTCACTCACTCACAAACTCACTCACTCACAAACTCACTCACTCACAAACTCACCCACAAACTCACCCACCCACCAAAGAGCCGAGTCCTCTTAGGTAGCCGCACCATGTCCTGCGCACAGGGACACATGTGTACAACTCTTGCCCTGTGAGAAAGTCAGCGTTGGATGCTGCTAAGTGGATTTCAATTCATAGCCGATGTAGCAGAACAGAGACCTGCCCGGGGGACTGTCTACACCATAATCTCTCTGGGAGCGGCTTGCAGATGGCTGGGTGGGCTTGAACCGTGGCTCCTTCGGGTAGCAGCCAAGGGTTTAACTAGTTAGCCACCCAGCCTCCCTACTCTCCTTGCTTGTTAAAAGAAGGAGGAACAGTGAAAGTTTACGAGTGAGATCTTTTTTTACTGTTTCCTCCATATCCTTGTTGTGGCTGGTGGGTGCCCTGGAGTCAGCCCCACCCATAGCAACCAGTGCACAACAGAAGGAGACACTGCCCGGTCCTGCGCCGTCCTCACCCCTGTTCCTGTGCCCGGTCCCACTGACGCAGCCACTGTGGCGATCTGCCCCCTTGGGGGCCTTCCTCTCTCTCACTGCCCCTTGACTTTATACCAAGCATGGTGTCCTTTATCCAGGGACTGGGCTCTCCTGGCAACATGTGCTAAGTAGGTCAGGCGAAGCCTCACCGCCCTTGCTTCTAAGGAGCGTGCTGGCGGCACCTCTCCCAGGACAGAGCTGCTTGTTCCTCCGCAGCCACGGCACCCCCCTTCAATCCCATGCGCTCTTCCTCCGTCTCCCGATTCAGGGTCCAACTGTCACACGCACTTGGGCGACAGAAAATGCCCTGGCCGTGTCAGGCACACTGTGATCAGTGACACCCTTGCTTTTAAACACCTGAAAGGGATCTTGCACAGCATGTGCTTTGAGCTCTGGGCTGCTGCTTCCATCTAAGCGAGACACACCCTTGACAACTCCAGCCTTGTCTCCACGATCATGATGCCACCTGTGGGTCCAGCTGTGAGGGCTTGGGGTCCTTGACACCGAGGTGTGATCCTCGCTGAAGGCTGCAATCCTGGAGCTCGGTCAGCAAGTGCTTCAAGTCGTCCTCACTTTCTGCAAGAGAGCTTGCGTCATTTGCATATGGCAACTTGTTAACAAGCCTCCCTCCAATCCTAATGTCACACTCTTCCTCAGGTAAGCCAATCTCTCTGACGATTTGCTCAGCACACAGCCTGAACAGGGATGGTGCAAAGAAGCCAGCGTGGCGCACACCTTGCCTGAGTCTCTTCCCACCATGGCCTCTTGGTCCAGGCACAAGCTGCCCATGAGCACAGCGAAGGGTCTGGGATGCCCATCCTTCTCCAGGTGAGCCACAGGTTCCAATGACCCACACAGCCAAATGTCTTGGCATGGCCAGTAAAACACAAGTAGGCATCTCTCTGCCCTTCTCTGCCCTCAGCCACGATTCGTCTGACGCAGCAATGGCGCCCCTTGTTCCTCTTCCTCTTCTCAGTCCAGCCTGAACCTCCGTCCCGTCAACCCCAGAAACCTCGAGGTCAGTAAACGTGTGCTGGCCAGCAGTTCTGCCCTCTCTCTGTGTTTGGTGCTGGGATGGGGACATCAGGACAAGGAGCCCGTTCCATGAGGGGTCTAAATCGAGACGTGGGTGGGGTGGCTTCTGCCAAGGAGCTAGCCGCGTCAGAAACAAGGTGACCGCAGACACGCAGACAGGAGGACTGACTGTGGGCAGAGGCATCGTCAGAAGCCAGGCTGACGTTTGGTATGTCTTCTGGGGGACAGACAGTCAGAAGGTCTGACCCACTGCGCTCGTGAGATTCTTGTTGTAAGCAGAACCTTTCAAGCCATGAACCTGCCACAGTGCCGACCGGAAAACAAATCTGAAGTTAAGTGGGTCTGTGAGTTCAAAGCCAGGTAGAGCAGGGGCCAGCTGTAAGCTATGGGTGGGTGTTCTGTTGCTCGGTGCTCAGTGTCCCTGCCCCCGTGCGGCTCAGGGCTCAAGTGCTGGTGCTTGTCTATCTGTCACTGGTTTCCGTCTCCTGAGAACCCAGGCGGAGAGAGCCCCTAAGGAGTCCCCTCTGTTGTCTCTCAGCTTCTCAAGACCTTGAGACAAGACACGTAACAGGTGCTGGGATGGCTTCTGCTTTTCAGCGGACACAGATGGAATTCCGTGGACTGCTGGCTCCGGGGAAGCCAGAGGCCCCTGCGGGCTCACGGCATCGGGATGGGTGTGGAAGGGGGCTGCCGAGGGGAGATGGCTTTGAGCCACCAGTTGTACCTGCTCCTTTGCGGTGAGAACGCGTATCTTCCCTAGTGAGGTTTCCTCCCCTCGAACGCCTTGGGAGGTCCGCCATCTTTATTCCACTTCTGCATACGTGTCCAAAGTCGCCGCAGGAGCGCAGTGCCCCCGCCCACGGAGCTCGCGCCTGTGTGGGACACGTACCTCGTGGGTTCTGAGTGATCTGTCCTGAGCAAAGAGGATGGTCTGGCAGGAAGGCTGGCACACGCACTCCTGGCTGGTCAACATGGTTAGGTGCCAGTGTGTGAAAACAGCTGTCCGTCCAAACAGAGGGGGATGACACCGGTCACAAAGCAGAGGACTGGTCAACATTCCAAGCCCTCCTGGCAGCGAGCCCAGGTGACTCCCAGTCCCAAGTCAGGGGGTGGGTGACCAGAGGGGGTCAAGTGCAAGGGGGAGCGTGGCCCAGTTTCTGCACCCACCCTTGCCCTTTAAGAACACTGATGGATGCTCGGAAATGGGCCCTCCCCAGCGAGCAGGTCTGTGGCCCAGAGAGGGACCACCCTCTGAGGGCAGGCATACAGCAGTCTCCCTTCACCCCAGAAATGCCAGGGCTTCACTCGTACCTTTGAAGGGAGCCCACAGGACACCCCCATACACTTTGTGAGTGCCTGTCTCTGGCCTGACCTCTCACTGTGAAGGGAAGCACAATCCGGCGAGAGGCTGTGCGGGGAGCCTGAGCCTAAAAGGCAGGCTCTGTGGGCCTCTCCTGCCCACCCACTGATGCCCGGGCACGGGCAGAGCCACTCTGAAGTCTGGACATGGTCCCGGTGGACCGAGGGGGACCGGAAAATACACCGGGCCAGAAAGGCCAGTGAGGGAGAGTGAGTGGGGCCCAGTCCACACTGTTACTGCAGGGACTTCTGCTCCATTTCCCCCATTTGCAGAGGGAGACCTGAGGGGGTGTTGGGATCATGAAGGACCTGTCAGCCAAACCAGCCTCAGCAGAGCCCACGCCAGCCCGTGGCCTGCCGGGGAGCCCGAGGAGAAGGCTGCGCAGGATCTCAGCCTTGGACTTCCTTCCCCAAGCCCATCACCGGCACCTTCTTCTGCAGAGGCAGGGAGGACTCCACCTCCCTCCAGGCAGTGGGCTGCAAGTACATCAACCAAGCAGGAGCCGGGCGCCTCTGCTTCCGCCTCGCTCATGCCCACCCACAGCAACCGTGCAGGCCAGCCAAGGACGCCCCTGTGGGTGACACCTTACGGGAGCCCTGGATGGTCACCACCTCCCCCGTTTTCATGAGCTTCCCTCCCTTACATGCCGACAAGACATCGGGTTCTAGTTGGACTGGCAAGAGCCAGGCTCTGAGGAACATTTAAAACATGTAAAACTAAACCACCTTACGGAAAACGCAGAAAAAACTCCTGCGTGTCCACTCCCAGGGACCCCACAGGAGAGTAGAGCTGACAGAGTGGGATGGCCTCCTCTCTCTCCCACGGAGCAGCTGGTGGGTTTGAACAGCCCACCTTTGGGCTCACAATTCAGCATTCAGTCTCTGAACCAGAGGGCTTCCATAAAAATCCTACTGTAAAATCTGGACCAAATTCACTGCCCCTGAACTGATTCCAACACACGGTGACCCTACAGAACGGGGTAGCAGCGCTCCCCAGGGTTTCTGAGACTGCAGACAGCTTTATCCTTCTCCCAAGGAGCGGCTGGTGGGTTCAAACCGCTGGCCTTGTGGTTTCCAACCTAACTCAGAAACCACTACACCCGCAGGGCTTCTATAAACAGTCTTCTGAAAACAAACAAACGGAACTCACTACCATTGAGTGGGTGCCCAGTCACAGCAACCCGAAGGGACAGGGTGGAGCTGCCCCCATGGGCTTCTGAGACTGTCACTCTTTAAGGGGACAGCCAGCCTCCTCTTTCCCCTGCTGCCCTGGTGGTGAGTAGCCCAATGCGTAAGCACTGCCCGCCAGGACTCCTGTAAGCATCCTTCCCCGTGGGTCATCTTCGTCCCAGCCCCTTCCTCTCCCCAGCTCCTGAGACAGCCCCGAGCCACACACAGGAAGTCCATTCCATACAGGGGTTCCACAGCCATTGCCCCCTCATCCTTGCCAGTGGCTGCCCGGTGGCTGGGTCAGATTCTCAATCTGGGGACCAGCAGGAGAGCAGCCCACATCTGCTTTCACGCTTCCCAGGCCCGGTGGCGTCCTGGTTACCTCCCGGGCTGCTAGCCACACGGTCAGCAGTTTGAAACTGCCAGCAGCTCTGCGGGAGGAAGACGAGGCTCCTCCCTCACCCCCAAACACGTCCAGGCACAGAAACCCACAGGGGTGGTTCTGCGCCGCCCGGCAGGGGCGCTTTGAGTGAGATCGACGCGATGGCAGTGAGTGTATGCACCCTGAGGAGCCCTGGCGCACTCACGCACACACTGCCATCAAGGCGATGCCTACCCATAATGGCCCCATAAGGCAGGGGACACCCCAAGAGTCCCGGTCGGGGACCCTGGTGGCGTCGTGATTAGGAGCTGGACTGCTAACGGCAAGGTCCTCAGTTTGAAACCACAAGCTGCTCTGCAGGAGAAAGACGAGGCTTTCCACTCCTGTAAAGAGGGATAGCCGTGAAATCCCACGGGGATCTCTCGACCCTGTCCTCTAGGGTCGCCACGAGTCCGCAGGACTTGAAGGCAGTGAGAGTTGGCGGCTGCTGCCGCTGCTGTTTGTGAGAACCCTGGGCAGTGATGTTTGGTAAGCGGTGGGCTGCCAAGTCTAAGGCCGGTGGTTCAAGCCCACCAACTGCTCACAGGGAGAGAGGTGAGGCTGTGTGCCCTCCAGAAGAGTTCAGCCTGTAAGCCCCGTAAAGGGTCCCCGGGAGCTGATGCGTCCCACGGCAGCCAGCCTGGTTGTGGATCCTCCCGAAGCACATACTCAGCCCCTTTGTTCACCCAGGGAGGCCTGGTAGCATTGTGGGTACCACACGGGGCTGTGAACCATGAGGTCAGAAGTTTGAAGCCACCAGCTGCTCTGCTGGACAAAGATGAGACTTTCTACTCTCGTGAAGAGTTACCGCCTCGGAAACCCACAGGGACAGCTCTATGCTGCCTTGCCGGGTCTCTCTGAACGGGCAGCAGCTCGACGGCAGTGGGTTTGGTTCGGTTTGGCCTCGTTCCCTGGCATCCCACCAGGGATGCGTCTCCGGGAGTCCGAAGCTCAAGTCTGAAACACTCCGGGTGACCTGGGTGTCAGGGAAAAGGGAAGGGCCCCTTGAGCAGGTTCTATCACAGAGCAGGTCAGCTCCACAGTGGGCTGTGCCGGCAGAGCGATCCCGAAGGACTCCCTGAAGCTAACAAGTGCGTCCGACATGGCGCGGAGGCACCGGGGGTTCTGTGGCAGATGCAAGATGTTCCCGCTCAGACGGGGTGCCAGCCTGATGCCTCCGGGCCTTTATCCTGGGTTCTACAGCTGCCGTGAATAGGAAGGTGGGGGGTTCAAGCCTGAGGCACTGCAGCCCTGACAGGGGGGCTTGGCCTCTGGCTGAAGGAAACACGCCTGGGGAGGGTGGGAGACAGCCTGGCCCCCCAGAGAGCACCACCATTTCCCGGGTGCAGGCAGGTTCGGTAGAACCCTGAGTAGACTGAGCTCTCAGAGTCAAAGAAAGACAGCCAGGGGACCTTTGACATCAGAAACCCAAACAAAACAAACCCACCGCCTTCGAGTTGATGCCAACTCATGGTGCCCCCGGTGAGCCAGAGCCTCCCAGTGTGCCTGTTAGCCAGACGAGGCAGGTGCCCTGAGGCCATAAGGCATGGAATGACTCACTCCAAAGGGCTAGGCACCTTTGTTGGCACCAGTTAGAATGGACTGAGCTTTGAAGAGACAAGCACCCCCCCACCCATGTTTCCCTCTCTCCACCCAGGGCTGAGGAAGGGGGTGTGCAGATGGAGGTGGCAACTGTCGGAACCAACGCTGAGACTTTCAAACTGTGTTTCCCTCCAAGAACCCCTGGTGGTGTCCAGCCGCCACCACCCCTTCCCCCAGCACCACCACCTCCTGGTCCACTGTAGCGTCCGTAGGTCGGATGTCAGGCTGGGGGCTTCTCCTGGACCTCAAGATTGACAAAAAGATGACAGGCTTGTGGCTAAAGAGGGGAATGAGCCCAAGGTCGGCAGGACGATGGCAGGGCTGATGACTCCCAGGATGGGCAGGCAACATGACAGGCTGTTGGCTCCGAGTGCTCAGACCCAGCACAAAGCAAGCAAGCTTTTCCACAGCGCCCACTTATATTGGAAGCAGGCCACACCCTGAGAAAACTTCCTTTCCGTTGACGACATCAGGGTTGTGACTGAGTACAGGACTTGCTGTCCACCCTAATCTCCTTACCACTGACTGTCTGCTCCCTACAGACCCCATTATGGAGACGATCACATTGTGTTAGGTCACTTCCTAAGGGATGACTGGGTCTTAACAGCCACACTGAGGAGCCTGGCCCAGCCGAGTTGGCCCCAAGCCTTCACTGTCACACCAGCCCCAGGAGGAATGCAGAAACCACCAAGAAAGGAAAACGCACTGCAATTTCAACTTCCCCTTGGTTGCACAAGGAGCCCTGGTGGCATTAGTAGTTGGGCTGTTAACTGCCAGGTCAGCAGTTCGAAATCACCAGCTGCTCCTCAGGAGAAAGAGGAGGCTTTCTACTCCCATAAAGAGGTACAGTCTCGAAAACCCACAGGGGAAGTTCTACCCGGTCCCATAGAGACGCTGAGAGTCAGCATCGACTCGGTGGCAGTGTTTGGTTGGGTTTGGTTGCGTGTAACACATCAACATTAACATGGAGGGTACAGCTTCTTCCCACCTTCAAGTCTTTCTGGAACATTCCGTTAGCTCCTCCCTGGCCCCACCCCCTTACCCTGTGTCCTTCTCTGTTCCGTGTGCGTGTGGGAGAAGGTGCTTACGGGGCAGCACTTTGGTCAAACCTTGGGGTGCTCACTCTTTTATTGCTGTCTTCTGCTAAGCGCTTAATGCAAGTTTCGTAAAAATGTGTCGCATTTCGGGCTGCTCAGCAGAAATAGGTGTCCCCCAGACCATCTGCTCAGTGGTTGTCTTAGGGAGTCCTTAGAGGGCTGAGTGGCAATCTCTGAAGGCATCTGCTTCCTCTGCTGTGCGTGTCCAGGAAGATGGTCGTCTTCATTCAAGAGGGGCTGCAGAGAGTTCTTGTAAACATGCTGTTGGCCAACTGTCATCTCGTCCCACCTCATGTCAACAAAGCGAAACACTGCCTGGTCTGTGCCATCCTCACCAAGCCCGTGGCTGCAGCCACAGTGTCAGTCTGTCTCTTCCTCATGGGAATCAAGCACTTGTGAGAAGACTCCAGCTTCTTTGTCGCTCCTTGGCCCGTCTTGGGACGCAGCCTGGATTGCTTGTTGTGGCTTCAAGGTGCGACCCTGCCGAGGGGAGAGCGTGACCCTGCCGCTCCCCACGCCCCTGCAGAAAAGCCAAACCCACTGCAGGAAGTGCATCCAGCTCCGGTCAGCGCTGTAAGACAGCGGGACTGCTCCCTGGAGGCCCGGCCTAGAACGCTCACGGGGGCAGACAGCCTCACCCTTGTCTCAGGGAGCCTCTGGAGAGTCTGCCTCCCTCTCCCCGTGGTTCGTGTCCCAAAGCCTAAGACACTGTGCCACCGCGGCTCTGAGATCAAGACCAGACAGCAGAAAGCGACCGTGCTTGGTTTGTCATTGATGGATAATGGGAGAGGCCGTGCTCATGTGTGAGAACACACCTCCTTCAGTTTAATCCACAGTCCCTTCAGCTGGAAACCAGGATGCATCCGCCCCCCGGGTTCTTCTTTCTTGTAAATGAGAAACCTTAGCTGCCCCACACCCGCCTATCTCTGTCCCCCGCTGTTTATCGGTCCAATCTGGCCTGATAAGATCTCAAAGGGGAGGGGATCATAAAAGAAGTTTGTCATTCAATACCTATACGATTCTAGCGGCATGTCTGGTGATTATAAATGGGCCAACCTACTTTCACGCACGGCCATTGGTTTAGAGCCAGGTGAATTTCACGGTGAGACTAAAGCCTTGTTTCCTGCCTCAGGATGTTCACCGCGTCCCCAACACCACCTGAGCGGGGTTACTGGAAGTCACGCGTTTTCACTGCTCCTGAAGCAGCCATCTCCGGCAAAAACTCACCTGGGCTCACAGGGGCTTAACACACAGACCAGGCCTCTGCTTTCGGAACTGGCCTGTGCTTGGCCCCAAGTTATCCCAACGTATCATCTCGAGAAAACCATTCATGCACGACTGGTTCCATGGGGGTCTATTAGAAATGAACAAGGGGCCATAGAATCTCGTAATGCCCCTGGACTGCTGTGTCCGGGCAGAGGGGTTGCTGGGATATCTGTCCCTCCCCAGTGACGCAGTGGTTCTTGGGAAACAGGGCTGGACATGAAGGTTCTCACAGGCACTGCAGCTGCCCTGGGCAGGGATCAGGGCCACCCACGGTGTCCTTGGAAACAGGGACACTGAAGCACTGCCCCCACCCAAAGAGCTGGACAAATGCCTTGTGGCAGTTACATCCCCTGTTGTCAACTTGAGGCTGTTAAGAGTGAAGGGGTGGAGTTTAGCCTGTCCATCGGGTCACAAATTGACGACCTCATTTGTAGGTGCTAAGGAGATAGATAGCTCACCGAAAGCCAGATACGCTCTCTCTGCTTCATCTTCCTGCTGACAAGATGCATGGAACTATGCCGATGGAACCAGAGGCCTGGATCTAGAGGAGCCACGTGGAAACCCCTGCCAGCACTGAGATGCTTCCACCACCAATGGATCCACAGGACTTTCCACCCACTGGCCTGTGATCTTCCTGCATTCGGCATCATTGCATGTGTTGCATGAGTCTGAAGAGGAATTTACAGACCGGTATCTGACATATGGTCTAATATTGGACTTATGAACTTATGATCAGGACGGGGCTGGGATGTTTTCTTTATAATTATTCTTTTATATCAAAACTCCCTCTTACACACCTATGAGTGTCTCTGGATTTGTGTCTCTAGTCTACCCAGACTGACACACCACAGGACAGAGCAGAACAGCCAGCTGGTCATTTCTATCTGCCAAGCTCCTAGTGGACCTCTGAGAGCTTAACCACCATGCCACGAGGGTGCTTCTTCTCTTGTGAAATCGGGATGCTAAGACACAAGGTCTAAGGCTACCCTCTGTCTGCACAGCTGGGCATCTGTCTTTTCATGTTGTGTAGTCTCCTGTCTCTTTGCTGAGTGCTTTGGAAAACCCAAGATCACAGTACGACTGTCCTGGGTCCTGGTGGGGATTGGCTACTTGTTCCAGAAATGTCTTTGCTGAGCGATGTCCCCCCCAAAGGCCCCCGCACCCTTCAGTGGAATGCTTGCCACCTCATGTGCCCACAACTCTGTCCATGCCCACGTGTGTATCGGGGCTTTCATAACACGCATCGGTCATCACTCTGCTGCCAGCTGAAAGGTCGGTGGTTCAAACCCATTGTTCGCTCCACTGAAGACAAGACCTGGCAACCAGCTCCCGGGACATGCCCGTCACAGGGCAGCTGGTGGCTCGGTGGTGGGAGTCCTGCCTTCCTCGCAGGAGACCTGGGTGCAATCCCCGGCAGTGCCCTTCCTGCACAGCCACCGCCTGCTGCCCATGGAGGCTGGTGTGCCACTCACCAGGCTTTAGAGCGTCAGCAGAGCTTCCAGCCTGAGGGAGGAGGCAGAAAGGCCCGGAACCCAACTTCCCAAACCAGCCAGTGAAAGCCCGTGAGGCACAGGAGCCGGTCATGTTGTGCACGTTGTCATCGTGAGGCACAGGGACATGACCGGCCCCATCAGCAACACGGTGCAGCCCACTGCCATCACGTTGATTCAGACCCACAGAGCCCACGTGACAGAGAACGTGGCAAAGCGAGAACCGGGAAGTGAGTGTCTGCGGACACTTTCTCTACGCTCCACTGAAGGAGTCTGGGAGGCCGAGTCGCTGGTGGAGGGAGGCCTCCACGCGGGTGAGTTGGAGGAAGCCGAGTCACACTCTCCTACCTCAAGTTAATCCTACATTGTCCCCCTAATAACGCCAATCCCAACATGCTTCTCACAAGCTCCTGGTCGCTATGTGCGTGAAGGTTGACTCCCATGAGAGCAACCAGACCCTGTTGCCCGCCCCACCCTAAGTATGGCCCCTCCCACCTGATACTGGTCACTGTGTCCCCTGGAGAAGAGCTCAGGGACCACCAAGGTCAAGCCACTATCTTAACTCCAGGACCTGCCCATCCTGTCACGTAGGGGCTGTGTCTGCCCCTGGTACCGCCCTTCCTGTTAAGTACGTGTATGACTTGGCTCGCATGTCCCAAGATTATATAAGCCTATTGGAGAATACATTCTCTCTCCGGTCCCAGACTCCATGGAAGGGGTGAGCCCTTGCGTGCTTTGTCTGTTGGCTCTTTAACTTTCCCTTTTAATTTACAGAACCACACGTTGGGACCCATTCGGTGGTGGGCTGGCCCCCACAAGAGTAGAGCTGCTGTGAAGGATTTCCCAGGCCGCAATTTTTTTAACTTATTAGAAAAACAGATTCTGTGCACTTGCACAGACCCTCTCGTGAAGTCAAATCAATAATTGTGATAGTTGCACACATAGGTCATAGGGGTGGAGTCTGGCACGTCAATTCAATCAGGTCGCAGCTTGATTGATGTCTCCTTGTGGGCATGGCCTTCCCATGAGGATGCTGGGAGTTTTCCTCTCCTCCTCCCTGGAGGCAGGACACGCACTCTCCCTCTGCTCCACCTTCCTGTTGACAAGCCACACGGAGCCACTCTGATGGCAGCCAGGGCCCTGGAGATGTGTCCACCGCCATTGGAGCCACGGGACTTTGCACCCACCAGCTGGTTGATCTTCCTGCATTCCGCATCATTTCATGTGGTGTGTGAGTCTGAAGAGGAATTAATGGGCTAATATTGAACTTATGGTCGCATGCTGGGGGGAGAGGGACTTCCCACTGAGGGTCCCCAGAAAGGTGCAAAGATGGGTGGGAAGAAGGGGTGACCCTGGGAGTGACCTGCTGCTGCTCCAGGTTGTCACTGAAGCACCAAACTCAGAGAAGGAAGGTCTCACCATTCTGCATCCATTTCCAAATACACCAAAGCCAAAGCCCCTGCCGAGGGGTCGCTGTGGAACCACGGCAGGCAGAGCTGCCCCGGTGGGTTTCCCAGGCAGCAACTCTGACGTGAGCAGGGAGCCTCCCCTTCCCCCAGCAGAGAGGCTGGTGGTTTCAAACTTGTGACTTTGCAGTTACTGACTCAACAGGTCACCCACTCCATCAACAGGGCTCCTCACCAAGGACCAGAGGGGTTATGAGATGATTCCTGTCATCAGGGGGTGCGGTGAGTTAGTGACTGCTTGTTGGTGGGGCAGTGGTTAAGCTGCCACTCAGGGTGGCGATGAGTCGGAACCCACGCCACCACAGCGGGTGTTTTCATGGCTGATTCTATGGTGCTCTAGGGTCCTTGGTGGAGCGGTGGGGGGCCAGTTGGCCACTGGCCAGCTCTTGCTTCGCCATTCTGGCTGGGCTTACTGTAACCAGTCTGCTTTGGCCACGGGCCTTCCTTATAGGTCACTGTTTCGATGCCCAGGCTCCCTGATGGCTCAAGTGGCCAGGAGCTCAATTGCTAACGGAGAGGTCACTGATTCAAACCCCTCAGCCTTTCCTCAGGAGGAGGAGGAGGCTGCCTGATCCCATACAGAGTTACCACAGCTGCGGAAACCCACAGGGGCAGTTCTACTCTGCCCTCTAGGGTCGCCATGGACGTGTTTCCAAGGCTGTGTGATCGTTCCAGGTGGGTCCACGCCACCAGCCGTCCAGCTGGAGGTTGAGTTCCTAGCCATGTGAGACCCCAGGGTGCCTGGACATCGAAACAGCAGTCTGTGCACAAGCGCGGTGACCGCTGTGCAAACCAGCCCGACCGGCTGTAACCCAGGTGCAGGTTCAAGAGCACCTTGCTCTTGCAAAGAGAGGATAAGGAGGCGTTTGCTCAGAGCCCAAAGCAGAGCTCCAGCAGAGGAAGTGAGAAGGCAAAGTGCCTGCTCTCATTCTGTGCTCAGCTGTCTCCAGGCCTGCCTGGGGCGCACCTGGTGTGTGTAGCTGTGTGTCCTTATTCCCCTTACTGTGACAAGCAGCCTGACGCGCACCCCGGCAGAACGCCCCTAGCTGCCCAAGGGGACCTTGTCCACTGGCTGCTCCGTGAATCCCCGCCGGGCTCTGGGGAACCTCCTCTCTTTCCACAGACACAATCGCTGGAGCGTCTGGTGGACTCCTTTCTGGCTGCACCTGGCATTCCCTTTATGGATTTCCCAGTAAAGGGAACCGGGCTGACCGGAATTCACGAAGCAGAGCAGCCTGCAGTGGCCAGTCCACCAGGAGGGGCAGCTGCCCCAACCCCCAGGATGCCGAGCTGAGACGTGGACAATTCTAAGCCCCGTGCCATAGTGCCGCCACTACTGAATGCCTGCTGATTCACAATCGCAGGAGGACAGCAGCCCATTTGTCTTGCAGAGTGCCCGAGGATGTGCTGATGTGTAGCTTGTACATAAGACTGCAGGGACTATTGGGATGGGGTGGCATTATAGTGTTGTTAGGTTACAGAAAAACAAAAAACAGCCCAAAACAAAGAACCACGAAGAAATAGCAAAACACTAAATAAGTAACCGACTGCCTCCAGGTGTGCTGCCCACCTCTACCTGCCCAATGCCCTTCCCTCCTCACAAGCACTAAATGACACCAGGAAAAATGAGCGGGAGCCTTGTTGGATTGGCAGTACTGACCCGGTGGAGCAGAGGTTAAAGCACTCAGCTGTGCACCATAAGATCCGAGGTTCGAACCCAACCGTCGCCCAGTGTGGCAGTGACATCATCTGTCAACTTGCGAAGGGGGTGGAGTCTAGTCTGTCAATTAAGCCATAGCCAATGAGGCCTCTGTGTGGGCATGGCCTTCTCCGGAGGATTCTGGGAACTCCTGTCTTCCTCCCTGGAGGTGGGACACACTCACTCTCTGTTTCCTCTTCCTGCTGACAAGCCATATGGAGCTGCACTGAGACAGCCAGAGCCCTGGAGCTGGAGGAGCCACGTGGAGACCCACACCGGCACTGAGATGCTTCCACTACCACTGGATCCACAGGACTTTCCACATACTGGCCTGTGATCTTCCCGCATTCAGCATCATTGCTTGTGGCTGTGTGAGTCTGAAGAGGGATTTCTGGACTAGTGCCGACAGGTGGGGTAGTATCGGACTTAGGGACTTGATCTGGGCCGGGCTGGGGTGTTTTCCTGATATACAGTTGCTCTTTGATATAAAGTTCTCTCTTACATATATGTGAATGTCCCGGATTTGTTTCTCTAGTCAACCCGGACTAACACACCTGCATGAGAAAGACGAGGCTTTCGACTCCCATAAAGAAGACAGTCTTGGAGAGCCTGTGGGCAGACCTGTGAGGTCTCTGGCAGCGAGTTTCTTGCCGGGAAGGCCTTGGTATCTATGTTAGTCCTGTTTGACTAGAGAAACAAATTCAGAGACATGCATCTATATGTAAGAGAGAACTTTATATCAAGAAGTAATTATCCATCAATAAAACATCCAGCCCAGTCCAGATCAACTCTATAAGTTTGATATTAGCCCATATGTCTGATACCAGTCTATAAATTCCTCTTCAGACTCATGCAGCACATGCAAAGATGCCGAACGCAGGAAGATTGCAGGCCGGTGGGTGGGAAGTCCTGTGGATCCAATGGCAGTGGACGCATCTCCAGGGCTCTGGCTGCCATCAGCGGCCTTCATGTGGCTTGTCAACAGGAAAGAGTAGCAGAGAGCGAAAGGAAGTTCCCAAATCCTCATGAGAAGGTCACCCCCACAAGGAGGGAGCACCAGACTGTGACCTGATGGGTAGGGTATACTCCATGCCTTCTTCTAATTACCTAGCAGACCTGACATTGTGAAACCACCACAGGAGTGCAGACCATGTGCTCCAGCTACACCTGTGGCAGAGGAGGCCGCCCTCAGGGTGGCGGGCAGGAGCCTGGGTCCATCAGGACAGAGCAGGAGAGGGCAGGGAAGGACCAGGGCGCCTCTCCCAACTAGAGGACTCTGTTGTCTGACAAACAAGGGTGGGGACAATGGCTTGGGCGTCGAGTGCCCTCTGGTAGCAGTTTCAGATGCATGGCGCCATGTCTTCTTCCTGCGGCACCAGTAGCTGAGTGCTCCCCAGCTAAGCAAACATACGGGCGGTGGTGGAAACACACCCAAAGGCTTCCAGGGAGACAGTCTGCAGAGAACGGGTGCCCGTTGTCTGGCTTCTGTGGATGTTGCCTCGCTCTCTGTCCTCTGACTGCAGGTCATCTGACTGCAGGTCAGGGCACAGCTACCCCGACGGGGTTCCAAGGTGTCATCTTCACAGGAGCCGACCGCCTGGTCGTTCTCCGGATGGACCACTGGGCGGTTCTAATAGTGAACTTGTGCTCAGCGGCGGCATGCTTAACCCTTGCGCCACTAGGAACCCAATGCCCAGAGAACCCAGTGGGGCAGCTCAACTCTGCCCCGAGGGGTCACTATGGGTGTATCAGACTCAGGGGCAATTCCTGACAGCTATCGTCACAGGCACAGTCGGCAACAGGTTTTAATGTCCCCGTTTTCTACAAATGGGGAGACTGAGGCTTAAATGCCCCAACTCTACTGTCACGGAGCGAATGCCAACTCAGTTCTTCTCTCTCCTCAGAGGGTTTCTGTGATAGTCACATAATCTGGTGTCCGCTTGAGACTGCTAAGAGTGAAGGGTGAGGTCAGGTCGCAGCTTGATGACCTCAGTTGGTGACACTATAGCTCACTGGAGGCCAGGCCACACTCTCTGCTTATCTCCTGCTGACAAGCCACATGGAGACCCCTGATGGGGCCAGAGCCCTGGAGCCGGGGAGCCACATGGAGACCCACGCCAGCAGTGGGGTGCGTCCTCTGCCACTGCACCCACAGGACTTTCCACCCACTGGCCTGTCATCTTCCTGCACTCGGCGTCATTGAATGTGTTGCAAGAGTCTGAAGAGGACTTTATAGACTGGAATCGGACATATGAGCTAGGATCAGATGTTTGGACTTGATCTGGACTGGGTTGGGATGTTTTCTTAATATACAATTACTCTTTGCCATAAAGTTCTCTATTGCACACATGGGTGTCTGTGAATTTGTCTCTCCAGTCAACCTGGACTAACCCAGTTTCCAAGGCTGTAATCTTTATCAGAGCAGACTGCCTCGCCCTTCACCCGCAGAGCAGCTGCTGGGTTTGAGCATCAGCCTCAGTTAGTAGCCAAGAGTTTAAACCCTTAAGAAGAAGCTCATGCAATTTTAAAATGTGTCTGGAAGAAACCGTTGCCAAGGATCGATATTTCGTGACTTAACTACTTCTGGTAAATCAAATTTTATTTCCAACTCTCAAGGGCCATTCTGAGCAGGCCTTCTGAGAGTCTGGAGAGGCATGGGTTGTTACCATGACAACATCACTGGGAAGTACAGATGGCAACCATGGAAAGGCCAGAGGTTCAAATCCACCCAGAGGCCCTTCAGAAGCAAGATCTGCTCCCTCGATGCGCTGACAGGCAGCTTGGGTCAGCCTGGGTCGGAGGCAGAAGGCCGACACCACTGATTCATGGGAAGTCCTATGGGCCCTAGGTTCCCGGTGACACGCATGGGTGGACCATGTCCTGGGACTGACTCCATAGCAACTGGCTCTTGCTATTGACAAGCCTCTGAGGCCCTCTCAGGGTCTCCACGAGACCACCATCATCGCTTCCTGGGAACTCTGCCAGGCTGCTTGCACTGCTCTCGTCTGATGTCCAAGAATGGGGTGAAGGGCACCGTGGCCCCTGGTTGGCATAAGCTGAGGCAGGGATTTACCACAGCGCAAGTTCCGCTCAGAGGGTGAGTCAGGAACAGCCCAGTCGCTGGAGAAGGATGTCCTGCTGGGTGACGTGCGGGGCAGAGACAAAGAGGAAGGCCCGCCACAGATGGGTGGACACAGTGGCCCCCACAATGGGCTTGGACAGAGGAATGACTGTGAGGTGGCGCAGGACCGTGCAGTGTTGGCCAAGTGGAAAGGGGAGCAGGCAGTTCTGCTCAGGGTGAAGCACACTTGGCCCTGGCCTTCCCGGCCCCTCTGAGAATGCTGAGTAGTGAGGACCCTTGGTGAGAGCAACCACGCCCACGTCAGCAGGGGGCGGGTGTTTTCAGAGCACGTGACTAGACAGTGGGCTGACTTTCTCAGTTCAGCTTTGCCATCATTAAAAACATATATATAATTAATTTATGAATCCTTTTATGGGGGCCTTCGCCATCATTCTTATGGTTCTGGTACTTGCACAGGTGAGTGGGTCTGTGCACAGGCAGATGTGCTCCCGCTGCACAATGTGCACCTGTGCTGGGTGCAGACGTGACCCAGAGTGACAGCAGAGGCAGAGATCTGCCTGTCTGTCTACTGGCTCCTTTCTGCCGCTCGGCATCCACAACACCTGACAGTCTGGCATCCTCGTTTGGGATCCAGTGTCTGGGGTCTTTGAAACTTACTAGCTGACACATAAGACACAGCTATCGAGTCCCTCTTCTCCATGGCAAAAGAGAAAGGGAGAAACCAACTCAAGGGATAACTGGTCTACAAAGTAGTGGCCACAGGAGTCATGACCTCATTACCCCGAAAGCAAAAGTACTAGATGGTGCCCGCGACCACCGCTGACCCTTCTGAGGAACGTGGATCCCGACTCCCCTTTCATACATTACGTCTCCCAAAGAGGCAACAGAGCATGGGCAAGGCTGTGTCTCAGCACAGAGGCTGTCAATAAGGGCTCCCTCCTGTCCCTCTTTCAGCGTGACTCCACAAAGGAGATATCAACCGATTCGTAACAAAGGTGTGCTTCTTGGGCAATGGAATGTCCTGAGAGGGAAGCCTTCTGTATAAGCTTGATGTGGCCTATCTGCCCTTCAGGAAGTCCCTGGTGGCGCTCTTAACTAAGTGTTGGGATGCTAAGCACAAGGTCACTGGTTCAAACCCATCAACAGCTCCAGGGGAAAACAATAAAATAAGGCTGTCTGCTACTGTGAAGATTGAGTCTCAGAAACTCTATAGGGCAGCTCCACTCTGTCCTGAAGGATCCCTAGGAGTCTGAATGGGCTCAATGTGGGGTTGGAGCTTCAAACAGACCAGTGGTCCCAGGAAGAAAGACCTGGTGGTTCAGGTTCACCAGCAGTGGGTTTCTCCACACAAGGAACTGGTCCCATAAAGATGGCAGTCAAGACAACCCCATGGGGCAGTTGACCCCATCATACGGGGTCACAGAGTCACAAAGTGACTCTAGGTCACCTACCAACAAAGTAAAGGCAAGCACCTTTTTAACCACTGCCAGGTCAAGAAATACAATATAGTCCAAGCTCCCACCAAAGCCCTTCTGTATGACAGCGGCCTTTCCTCAACCCCACGCCTTCGAGGATCATTATCCTCACTTATAGTCATCGTTTCTTCTCTCGCTCGAATGTTTTCTTTGTGATTTTATCTAACAAATGTGCACCTGGGCATCTCTGAACACAGCTATGTTGCTGGGAGGGTAGGCGTAGGGTGTGGGCGACACTGGGCGGCATGTCAGAGGGGTGGACACCAAAATGTGCCTGTAACATTTGTGTGCCGTGTCTTGGCGGGAAGTTGTAACTGTTTAATAGAAATGTCCCTGCAGGTAAACAATGCAGACATTTTTTGGCTCCGGTCAGAGCTATCATGATGACTCAGTTACCATGGTGCTCTGAATCACGTGGTTTCTCCTCACTTGCTGTCAGTACAATGTTTTCATTGACTGCCAGTGATTTTTATGGTTGTTGATTATGCCAAAAATCCTGGTGCTTTAACTACAATATTGTGGTAAGCCGTATCTGTGACCAGGTGGTGGGACCTCAGGTCAAATGGCCTAGAAGTGTTCAGTTTTAAGGAGAGTAACGTAGATGAAAGGAGACTCAGAACCCCAGCTGCTCTGTGTTAGAAAGAGGGGGCTGTCTGCGCCCGTTGAGATCCACAGCTTCAGAAACCCACAGGGGCAGCTTCACTCTGTCCTAGACTGCCACTGTGCGTCAGGATTGGCTAGACCACTGTGGGTTTGGGGTTCGAGTTACAACAGGGGACTCCATCGGCCTTTCTGTACCTGGTTGGCGCCTACTGAAGTTGAAAATGTAAGTTAGGATTCCTATGAGCTGGAATCAAATCAATGGCAGGGATTGTTTTTATCAATAATTGTTTTTTTTCAAAATGAAGTAGTAATTAAAAGGGGAAAAATCCCCCAAAGGCTTTTTTGGGGGCTGTTATTAATCATGTAACTAATCATTTGATCCGACCTATACTTTACACAGCAATTTTTGGCTGCGAGCGTTCATATATCATGTAAGACATATTCCATTTAAGCCATTTTCAACGATATTTGTCACTAAATTCTCTGATAGAGTTGATCGTAATGTTCTCTAAGGTGTGGTGGAGGAGGAGCCTCATGGAGGAGGGTGGAGACCAACCCTGGTGATGCCTCTGCCCACACGCTGCAGTTTAGCTTTACTTTTTGATAAAGCACTTTGGATAGGTCTTCTGTGTTAGTCAGGGCAGACTAGAGAAACAAATTCATAGACGCTTATGTGCATAAGAAAGAGGTTTATATACAAGAACAATTGAACATGGAGAAAACCTCCCAGCCCAGTTCAGACTAAGTTCATAAGTCCGATATTAGCCCCATTATGTTTGATACCAATCTATAAAACCCTCTTCTGACTCACAAAACACATGCAATGACACTGAATGCAGAACGATCACAGGCCAGGGGGTAGAAAGTCTTTGGATCCAGTGGCATTGTAAGCATCTCAGCGCTGGCAGGGGTCTCCACACGGCTGCTCCAGCACCCAGGACTGCATCAGGATAGGTCCATGTGGCTTCTCCTCAGGGATGTCTCTCAGGGAGTCAGCCTTGTCAGTAGAGTGTCTCGCAGGGAGTGAGTCGGGAGCCAGAGTCTCTGGGCTCCAAGTAGGGGGAAAAAAAGGATTTTCTAAAATCCTCTGGAGAAGGCCATGCCTACACAGAGGACTCATTGGTTATGACCCGATCAATAGACTAGACTCCACCCTTTCACTCTTAATCCTCCCAAGTCCCAAATTGACACCAGATTATATAACAACCACATCTTCTACACAACAAACAAACCAAACTTGCTGCCACTGAGTCAATTCCCACTCACAGCAACCCCATAGTACAGGGTAGAACTGCCCCTCTGGGGGTTTGCGGCTGTAAATCTTTATAGTAGCAGACAGCCTCGTCTTTCTCTCCAGGAGCCGCAGGTGGGTTTGAACTGCTGACCGTGTGGTTAACAGCTCAACTCCTAACGCACTAGGGCTCCTGGGGCTCTTTTCTGAGTCCCCACAATCCAGCGGTTCTCAACCTATGGGTCTCGATCCATTTTGTACCATCAAACGACTCTTTCACAGGGGTCGCCCGATTCATAACTACCAAAATTACAGTGATGAGGTAGCAACAAAAACAATATTATGGTTGGGTTCACCACAACATGAGGCACTGTATGAAAGGGTCGCTGCCTGAGGAAGGTTGAGAACCGCTGCTGTAATGCATAAATTACTCTCCCTACAAATGACCTGTTGAAGATGCCAGGCCATTTGACCTGGAGCCCACCGTCTGGAGCTCTCTGGTCAGAGTGCACTTGCCTGGTTAACTTGTCCCTCTGCTCCCTTTGTTGGCTGATTTGCTTTTGAGTCAGAAGATTTCGGTTTGATCCTTCGGACAACACAATACTTGGCTTTGAGTTAATCTATCAAGAGGCATATGGTGCCTGCTTCTGAATGGCTTTCTCTTTAAAATTAGCAGGCGGCTATGTTGTGCCTGTATTTATTAATTCACCAAAGAAGCCTTGGTGCGTCAGGGACTGCCCCAAAAGTTGGCAGCTTAAACCCACTCAGTGGTACCCTGGAGGAAAGACCAGGCGATCAACTCCTGACAGATGGCCGCCAAGACCCCCTCTGGGGAGTTCTTCTCTGTCACCATGAGTCCTAATTGACCTGGCAGCACCCAACAGGAATGCATTGGGAATGAAGCGAAGCAGAGTTCTACCTCTTTTCTTTACCTGTGAGCTGGAATGTTTCCCCAGTGTGTTAGTCTGGGTTGACCACGGAAACAAGTCCAGAGGCACTCGTGTGTGTAAGAGAGAGCTTTATATTAAAGAGTAATTATATAATAAGTAAACATCCCTGCCCAGTCCAGATCAAGTTCACAAATCCGATATTAGCCCATATGTCTGATACCAGGCTACAATTTCCTCTTCAGACTCATGCAACACATGCAATGACAGCATCAAATGCAGGAAGATCACAGTCTCGTGGATCTGGTGGCAGTGGAAGCATCTCAGCGCTGGTGTGGGTCTACATGTGGCTCGTCCAGCTCCAGGGCTCTGGCTGCCATCAGTGTGGCTCCATGTGGCTTGTCAGGCCAGTGAAACAGGGAAAGAGTGTGTGTCCTGCCTTCAGTGAGGAAGACAGAATCCTCAAGAGAAGGCCATGTCCACATAGAGGCCTCATTGGCTATAACCTGATTGACAGGCTAGACCACCCCTTCGCTCAAGTTGACAGATGAGGTTAACTGCCACACTCAGATACTGCCCTCATTTATGATTTGGGTGCCCAGCATTAAAGTTCATAATCATCTTCCAAAGGAGAGCAATTCTTCTTGAAAATAAACCATGTTACTCACAGATTTAAATATCTTAGAAGGGTTTCTACACAAGGAAGTTATTCGTGTGATAGGAGTATGCACTGTCCTCCCTCTGGCCAGTAGGGGGCTCTTCATGTTGGTTCTTGATTCCCTTTTTTTTTTTTAGTTAAAATTGTTTTATTTTCTTGATTAAAAAAAATCATTTTATTAGGGACTCATACAACTCTTGTCCCAATGTATACATACATCAATTGTGTAAAGCACATTTGTACATTCATTATCCTCATCATTTTCAAAACATTTGCCCCTGGCATCAGCTCCTCATTTTCCCCCTCCCTCCCTGTTCCCCTCTCCCTCATGAACTGTTAATAATTTATAAATTATTATTTTGTCCTATCTTTCCACGTCCGACTTCTCCCTTCACCCACTTTTCTGTTGTCTGTTGCCCATGGAAGAGGTCACATGTAGATCCTTGTAATTGGTTCCCCCTTTCCAACCCATCCTCTTGCCTCCCTCCCAATATCACTACTCCCACCACTGGTCCTGAAGTAACTATCCGCCCTGGATCCCCTGTGTTTCCAGTTCCTATCTGTACTAGTGTACATCCTCTGGTCTAGCCAGATTTGTATGGTAGAATTGGGATCATGATAGTGGGGGAGGAGGAAGCATTTAGGAACTAGAGGAAAATTATGTTTCATCATTGCTACATCGCACCCTGACCAGTTTGTCTCCTTCCCAAGACCCTTCTATAAGGGGATGTCCAGTGGCCTACAAATGGGCTTTGGGTCTCCACTTCGCACTCCCCCCTCATTCACTATGATGAGATTTTTTGTTCTGATGATGCCTCATACCTGATCCCTTCGACACCTCGTGATCACACAGGCTGGTGTGCTTCTTCCTTGTGGGCTTTGCTGCTTCTGAGCTAGATGGCCACTTGTTTACCTTCAAGCCTTTAAGACCGCAGACACTGTATCTTTTGATAGGCAGGCTCCATCAGCTTTCTTCTCCATGTTTGCTTATGCACCCATTCGTCTTCAGCGATTGTATCAGGGAGGTGAGCACACAATGATATGATTTTTTGTTCTTTGATGCCTGATAACTGATCCCTTCGGCACCTTGTGATCACGTAGCTCTTGATTTCTTATGACACAAACTTTCAAAGAGTCGTTGAAAGCTTCTGCAGGGTGACAGATGTTCTGGACGCACCTTAAGACATTTCTCGTCTGAGGCTTAGAATTAAGACATTTCTCTAATAAGTCCTGGTTTCTTTTGTGATGAATGGCATTTTGAGAACATTGAGGCATTTGAAAATCTAGCCATTACCAAACCCACTGCCAATGAGTTGATTCTGACTCATAGTGAACCCTACCTATAGGACAGAGTAGAACTGCCTCTTTGGGTTTCCAAATCTTTAAATCTTCATGGGAGCAGACAGCTTCATCTTTCTCCCTCAAAGACTGATGGGTTCAAACCGCTAACCTTTTGGTTAGGAGCTCAATACTTAACCAACGATGACACCAAAGCTTCTTTAACTCAAAAAAATCACTGCCATTGAGTCGATGCTGATTCATAACAACCCTCCGTGGGCTTCCGAGACTGTAACTATTTATGGGAATAGAAAGCCCAGCCTTTCATCCTTGGAGTTGCTGGTGGTTTTGAACTGCTGACCATGCAGTTCACAGCTCAATGTGTAACCGTGACACCACCAGGACTCCTAGGGATTTTTTTGGAAATGATTATTACTGTGTTGGTTATTGTTTCTAGGTGGATTTAAGGAAGATAGGGAGATAGATTAATTGATAATCACATAATACAGTGGTTCTTCCTAGTGCTGTAACCCCTTAATACAGTTCCTCATGTTGTGGTGACCCCCAACCATAAAATTATTTTTGTTTCTACTTCATAATTGTAATTTTGCTACTGCTATGAATCGTCATGTAAATACCTGATATGCAGGATGTATTTTCATTGTTACAAATTGAACATAATTAAAGCATTGAGATTAATGACAAAACAGTATGTAATTTATGAAATATTTATTTCTAATTACAAACAAATGAAATTTTGTCTTGAAGTATGGTGTAGCATGGGTAAGTCTTCACACCGGGTTCTCAAATGTGGGCATATCTGCACGTGGGCAGGCCCGCCTGGAGACAGATAGAGGATCAGTGTCTCGGTTTCTAAGACCATTGGAAATATGCTTCCCGATGGTCTTAGGTGACCCCTGTGAAAGGGTTGTTCGACCCCCAAAGGGGTTGCAACCCACAGGTTGAGAACTGCTGACCTAATGGAGGAGAGATAGAGATGGATGGATGGATGAATAATGGAGAGATGGATGGATAATGATGGTGGTGAATGGACAGATGATGATGGAAACATAGGTAGCTCTACATATTACAGATCTATAGATAAAAATAATGGTGATATATGAATATATAATGACAGAGATAAGCATAGATAGGACCCTTCATAATTTTGTACTAATATGCTCAAGTTTAATGCTACAAAACTCATACGGAAGCTTCAGTCTCTGATTCAAGTATTTTCCTTCTTGCACATGGAAAGTAGGACAATGAATAAAGAAGACCAAATGGGAATTATTGCACTTGAATCGTGGTATTAGAAAAGAATTCTAATTTTACCACGGACTGCCAAACGTATAGACAAACCCAACTTGGAAGTTGGACAGCCAGGCTGTTCCTTGGATGTAAGGATGTGAGACTTCATCTTCCATACTCTGGACATTATGTCCACTCTCCAGCTATCATGCTTGGTGAAGTATAGAACCAACAGAAACAGAGACCTTTGTGGATTGACATAACGGCTGCAACAAAGGGCTCAGGCAGAGCGTGGGCTGTGCGCATGGAACAGGACCCAGCAGTGTTCCACTGCAAATGGGTGGCTATGAGTCAGCACTGACTTGATGTCATCTAACGGCAATACTGAGAAGCCTTGTTGTCAAGGGACAGGCTATGCAGAATGAGGTATTTCATCATCAGTCATTTTCTGGCTCCCTGGTTTCAGTGTCTTCTTTTATTACTGTGCTTTCTTAGTTCTTTTAAAGAAACGATTCTCTATTCTCCGCTCAGAAACACATTCTTATGCCAATAGTTTTCCCGTTTTGCTTTCCGACGTGAGCTCTTAATCGCATTGTGTGCGCCATACTTGAGGACATGGGGACACAGTGTGGGTTGTTTGGGAAGTGAGAAAAGTCCTATTTCTGAGCAATTGCTTATGTGTGTATCATGGGACTGTGAATGAGCCCTACTGGTGAGTGGTGTTTGACTCACACCCATACAGGGTGGAACACAGTCATTGTTTGAGCAGAGAAAGACAGCATTCTGGGAGTTCTCTCTCCACCCCTCCATAGGCCGACACACAACAGTGCCAAGGAAGTGCAGGTGGTTCTTGTAGTCCAATGGGCATCCCTCACCACCACCACCCCCGCACTCCAACCCCAAACACCACCGCAGCTCCATCAGGCCTTTAAGTTTATGTTCTTTGGGGTGTCGCACATTGGAAACAGAGTACCACCTTTTGGGTGGTACTCAAACCCACTGAGAGTCCTAAAACGCACCCTGCTCACCTTTCCTCCATTTAAAATCGCCCCCCTCAGGAGAAAGAGCTGGTGAAAAGACGTTGTTAAGGGTCGTGAAGTCAGTTCTGACTCACATTGACCTCATGGACAGCAGACCTGCCCTGCCCGGTCCTGGGCCATCCTCATAACTGTTATGTTTGAACCCAGTCTCAGCCTCGGTGACAGTGCATCTTGCGAGCACCTTCCTCTTTCTCACTGCCCCTCCCCTGTCTCCCGCAGAATGTCCTTCTCCAAGGACTGGTCTCTGCTGACAAAATGGCCAAAGGACATGAGATGAAGTCTTGCCATCCTGACTTCGAAGGAGCATCCTGGCTTTACTTCTTCACCAGCACCATCATTCAAGTGCACTGGTTCTTTTTCAGTCTTCCTTATTCGGCATCCAACTTCGGCAAGCGTTAGGAGGCCACTGAAAATATCAGGGCTTGAGTCAGGTGGACCTGAGCCCTCAAAGTCGTATCCTCGTTTTTCAACACTTCAAAGAGGTCTGCGGACGATGGGAAAAAATAGGATGTCTTCTGTCCAGATCCCAGTGTAATCCAACAGGTGGATTTTGGAATTCAACATAAAACAGGTCTCTTGCTCCCCCCCCCTTTAACTTACAGAATCCTTGGCTTAAAAAGGTTTGAAATCAAGTGTTATATGCCTGTATTTTGTGATTGTGTATAGCAGGATGGAGAGAAACATTCTATTTTAGAGTATTGTCTTTGTAATAGAACTCACTGCTGGAATATTATTTAACATGGTCATAGAACACTTCCGTGGCAATCCTTCAGTTCAATCTGGCACCACCAGGGTCGAAGTTGCACTTACCTTAACATTATTTTCTAAAGATTTAATTTTCTTTTATTATCCTAGAAATTCTGGTTATCATCAAACTCTTATTTACAAAGTTAATGCTAAAACAAACAAAACAAAGCTAATATTAACTAACTCTAAAATTAAAAAACCCAAACCCATTACCAATTAGGCAACTGGATTCATAACGACCCAGAACAGGATTTCTGAGAATGCTGACCTTTACAGAAGTGTACAGCTTCATCTTCAGGGTGGGTGTGAACTGTAGGTCTTGTGGTTAGTGGCCCAGTGCCTCATCCACAGGGTCACCAGGGTGCTTTAAAGGTAGAAAGTAAGGTAACCGAATACAGTTTTCATAATGAAAACAAAACAGAAAAGCCACATCATTGTTCTCTAGTCTCATGATGTTTTCAAATGATGGAGCAACTATATGGAGTAGAACCAGCAGTGTTCCTCTGTACAGGTTACTGTGAGTCAGCCTTGGCCAGATGACACCTGACAGTAATACTGACAACCCTAGACTCAGACTATTTCATCATTAGTCATTTTCTGATTCTCTGGTTTCATTATTATCTAAATCTGAATGTGAATAACAAAATTAAACTAAAACCCAGTAACTGGGAACTATAGCCTAACTGTTCATTTAAGCCAATACCAGTGGCCTAAAGGTAGTTTAGGAAGAATTACATGAGATTACTTTCAAAATACAAAATTCTCGAAGTAAAACACTTAGAAAAAGGCATGTTGTGTTGTGGGTTTGTATTAGAGATAAAATTCGGAACACCCGGTTTACAGAAGGCTGTGACAGTGAAAGCCCAACATCCATTTGCAGAGTCCACCCCACGCCCCAAGCAGATGGAGATGTCATTGAATTCCTTCTGACCAGTCGCCAGGGATGTGAACACTGCCCTCAGGCGGAGCGCGGGGGAACATGGTACCTCCACTGCCCTGTCGAATTTCTCGAGGGGCCAGCCTGGCTGTGTCCATGACGGAGTGGTCACATGGGAATAGCAGTCATGAGGCATGTGCTGGACCCATCTTATGAGCCCGTCTAATGTATGTGCCCCAACCCTGGTCTCGGGTCAGCTTTTGTAGTCCCACCAGTAACTGTGATGTCTTGATCTGCTGCTAACCAATTATGCCTTTGTGACAGGCCCCCTCCTCCCCTTTTCTGTTTGACACTCCGAATCTGAAAACTGTTAAGTCATGATGAGCCTGTGCTATGGGTTTCCCTCATCACAATAATGTTCATTTGCCTTTTCTTATCTTTTCCTGTTTTAAGGGTTAATAAATACCCTCTTTATATTTGGGATTTGGGGCCTGCTTTGTACCCTGAAACAGGTTTAGCTACAGAGAATCAGGGGGCAATCAATTAAGGGCCACGTCACTTTGTGGTCTTTTTAAAGGGAAAGTTCGAAAAACAGTTAATACAGAGAAAGTGCCAATGTATTGCTGTGATCTCAAAAGCAGCACAAGCATATGGTTCCACAGGGCAGAGCAAGAGCAAAACCCTCGACTATGCAGGTGGATTTGTACTGAGGCTGGCTTTCTTTAGAACACAAGATAGCCTCCTTTCACAAAACGGTGAAGCACATCCACTGCCCACCCTCCGTGTGATCATTTCTGTCTGGGGGACAAAGAAAAGCTTTCCCTTCCCCTGATGGCTTCTTCCTATGTCTCAACAATCATCCCATTCAGGCATGTAAAAGGCATGCCTGCCTGATCCATTCCCTCGGACGCACAGTGCAAGAAGCAAGACGGTGGCCAGAAGACTTGTACTTACTGACGTGTCACTTAGACACACTCCAGTTGGGACACCCCCGTCGCTCCCCTCACCACCCACCCACACACAACACATGCACCAAGTGCAGGTGGAGATGTGTGCCTTAAGTAGAGTGGGTTCTGGGAAAGCCCCTCTAGGTTGGACACGGCCATTCTTCTGCACTTGTGAACGAATCCAGTACGTGTGAGGCCTCCAGCAGAGGTGGAAGCACATCAAGTGATGAGATTAATTAACCTGCCACTAAACCATGGGCGAGTAGTCAGGAGAGACCAGTCCCTGGAGAAGGACACCATGCTTAGTAAGGCAGAAGGGCAGTGAACAAGAGGAAGGCCGTCAGCAAGATGGATGGACACAGTGGCTGCAACCTCAAACCATCGTGAGGATGGTGCAGCACCTGGTGGCGTTTCCTTCTTCTGTACGTGGGGTTACTCTTGAGTTGGAGCCCATCTAATGCCACCTGGAACAAACCCAACCCACTGCCACCCTGGCCTAGCTGGCTCTACAGTACATTGCTACAGGACAGAGTAGTTGCACCACCCAGGGTTCCAGTCTCTTATTCTCACAGAAGCAGAAAGCTTCGTCTTTGTCCTTCAGGGCAGTGGGTGGGTTTGAACAGCTGACCCTACCCTTTGGAAGCAGTTTGTCCTTCTATCTCCATGAGACTAGAGGACGCATTTCTGGTCTCTTTCTTAGCCGCCTTCCAGGAGCATTGCTTGTGCTGTTGCCCCACCGGAAAGACAGGCATGCTTTGGGTGGTACAGACAGATAACATGCTCAGCTGCTGAAAGGTCCACCCAGGTACACTTTAGAAGAAAGGCCAGGTGATCTTCTGAAAGTATCTGCCACTGGAAACCCGATGGAGCCGTTTTACTCGGACGTGAGTGGGGGGCTATGAGTTGTAATCTACTCCTTGGTGACGGTCGACTGACTCTTCCCCCAGGAAATGACAGGCTCCCTTTAGGATCTAAGCTCACCTCCCCAACCCACCCTAATCCTTCATCTGACTCTACTTTCTTCATAACCCAATCTAACCCAAGCCCGGTGCCATCGAGTCCCTTCCAACTCGTAGCGACCCTGAGGTCAGTGAGGAGCTGGTCCACAGGGTTTCCAAGGCTGTGATCTTTCCAGAGCAGGCAGCTGAGCAGCTGTTAGGGTTAAAACACTCACCAAACCCTACGCCACTGGTAGAATTCAAGTAATTTAACAACCGGTTCACTAGGGGTCATTTTAAGTAGAAACGATATACTGAAAGGTAGTTTACTATGTCATAGTTTAAAAATAAGAATAAAAGAGGGATATAAAACTAGACTGAGTTTCAATACAGTAATGAAAAAATATTAATACCTGGCAAAAAATAAAACTACTTCCATATTGCTTTTTGATTCACATCCTCACTTGTAATTGTCTTTGCTTTTATCTGGGCATAATTGGCTGTGTGATTTATCCTTAACCATCTTTTCACTGCAGGAGGATTCCATTCCTTTAGAGGTAGGCCAATCAGACAACAGTCACTGTGTTTGATAAATTGCACACAGGAGGCTTCTCTTCTCTGAACATAGGATGTGCATCTTCGGAAAACCCCTTTCTGCTCTGCTGTAGGTCTTATAACGCTTTTAGGAATTGTATAATTCATTCATATCTCATGAGAATTGGGGCGTAACACAAAGCTGTGATGAATGACAGACTGTCACCCTCTGGTTGTTGGTACTTTTTCTCTTTACATGTATGTTTGTTAACTGAAGTAACAAATGCAAGGGAATAAAAATGTAGTGTTTCATCAAAAGTATGAGTTTCATGAAATGAACAAATATTACAAGCATTATTCCATCAGATTTTTCATATCTATAGTTGGAATGAACATTACTACCATGCTCAGAATACGCTGTTGCACAGAAGAACGTTCCAAGAGAGTAAGAAATGTAAATTTGTGATTTCCACATTAGGCAGCTGCTCAGCCACCTACTTGAAGAACCCTCATTACAAGTGCCATTTCAACAACCAGCTAACCCAACTCACCAAAAAATTAGGTATCGGCTCTGCCAAACCAGTGTGAACCGGCTGAATCCCACCACTGCCTTTTAGTGCCCCATGCTGTCCAATGGCTCCCACATAACTAGTGGTTACAGTTCAGTTCACAAGCTGCCCTCTGTGCCTACTGGAGCGCTCCAACAAAAACCCACCACTGCCTGATTCCATTCTGACTCACAGCAACCACCACGAGAGGGCAGAGCTGATGGGTTCCCACGACCAACCTTCAGGCTAACAGCCGAGCGCTTAACCACGGTGCCAGCAGGCTCCTTAGAAGAGAGAAACCGTTCTTGTATCTACTGGTTGCTTCTGACGTTTGGGGCAAAAGAGGTTCAGAAAATGCGAACTGAGACTCTCGGATTAAGATAGGCTTCTGCCAAAATGGTCATAAATACAACCAGCTGCATCCTGACTGGATGCTATACATCTGTTTAATGATGACTGGATAATGTGAACCATCTGGGTAACCTACAGAAGCCATCTTTCACCTGGCAATCTTGGAGACCAAGATTCTGGAAAGACGCCGCCGAGCAGAGGACTCCATCAGAGCATCTTTCCCCTGGTCTCGTGTGCTAACTGGGAAGCCGCTTGAAAGGCTACAGTGGACAACGCGAGGCACAGCTGCTGAGAAGACCTGTTAGGGTCCTGAGGTTCTGTGAGAATAGAAAACCTAGGAGTTCAGGTCCCGGCCTGAGAACACGGCAGAAACAGAAGGGCAACTCTACCTTAGCAGTGAGGTGGGCTTCAGGTAGGGCTGCTAAAGGTTCAGGTCATGGTTCAACCCATCAGCTGCTCCTCCAGGGAAAGCTGAGGCAGTCTGCTCCTGTAGAGCTGCAGCCTCAGAAACCGGACAGGGCGGTTCTACTCTGTCTTCAGTGCAGCAACAGGTGGCCATTCTGACAAATGTGACTAGAGGAACCAGCTGTCCACTTCGAAAACTCTGAACAACAAACTCGTGTTACACTATACAGAAAGAAATGTTAAATGGGCCATAGGCCGAAATGTAATCTATTGCAAGTATTAAATGTAGTTGGAGGGCTTTGTAAACAACTCTATTATTGAGTATTTGGTTAATATGCAACAATTCCCAGAAAAATACAACTCAGAAAACATGCTGTTAAGCTTATCCAGAAAATCTACTAATTGAAACCAGGTCATCGGTTAATTTAAATAAACATTTTTAAAAGACAAGAAAGCAAGGGGGCAAGGAAACTAGATTACTGGAAACGGAATATCCATTTAAAAATGAGTTTATTCCTGAATTGTGATGAGTATAATCAATGTCATTAAACAATGAGTGAAAATTGTGGACTGGGCTGTCTATACACATAATTTCCATCGTGTATCTCTCATAAGACTTATACCAATAACATCTACAACTCAAGAAAACTTTAATGGGTATAACTTTCAGACATTTCAGGCAATGAGGCCTTAAAACACTCCGAGTCATCAGAATGCAAAACAAGAGCCTCAGGTCACACTATATACCCCCTCAAATGTGAAAAACAGTAGCCTGACAATATCAAGGTGTAGTAAAATGAGATTTCTTGACTTAAAATTTTTCCTCATATCCAAGTGAGCCAGTCATTGCTAAGGAAGAAACTAGTGATTTGAGGCGGGAAAGAAAACTAATGCCGTATCTGGAATACAGCAGGGAAGCGCAAAGGAGCTAGAAATATGGAGCTCTCCAATACTGCTGGATAAGATGAAAAGATAACAATTTTCCCACCATCTCCTTTGTCTTGTCTTAGAGGAGGATGGCAATGTGGAGAGCCCCATTAGGTTCTAGCATTTTAACCCAGCCCATTGCAGTGTGGGTGCAGTGAGTTAACTATAGGGCACTATAAGGCAGACACTGGTGAGGCTATTTGTGGGGGAAGTTGTCACTCATTCCCTAAAAAAGGACATCATGGATGGTACAAAGGTCAATGAAAAGGAGGGAAACCATCTAAGACAGCAGTTCTCAACCTGTGGGTTGCAACCCTACTGGGGGGCCGAACGATCCTTTTGCAGGGGTCGCCCAATTCATATCAGTAGCAAAATGAGTTATGAAATAGCAACGAAATAATTTTATGGTTGGGTGTGGGTCACCACATGAGGAACTGTATTAAAGGGTCTCAGCATTAGAAAGGTTGAAACCACTGATCTAAGATGAACTGACATCAAAGCCATAATGGATTCACAGAAGAAGGATCAAGAACATGTAGTAGGAATGAGCATTATCTCCTTCTATTATGCCCAGGGGTCCCATGAGTTGGAGACCATTTGATGGCATTGAACGCTGCACGGAATATTCATTCTTTGGAGCGGGAACAGTAGTCAGTGGAAGTTACCAGTAAATGGTGACAAAATACAGCACTCCCTCAATTTGTGTGTCAAGTACAGATGGAGTTCTGGTGGCACAGTCAATTAAGTGTTACGATACTAACTTCATTGCCCAGCAGTTTAACTTACTTGCTGTTCTGCCAGAGAAGGTTGTAGTAGTCTGCTTCCTTAAGTATGTTGGTCTTGGAAACCCTAAGGAACCCTGGTAGTGTAGTGGTTACGTGTTGGGCAGCGATCCACAATTCCAACACCACAAGCAGCTCAGTGGGAGAAAAGACTGGTCTTTTTACTCCCATAAACAGTTGAGTCTTGGAAACCCACAGGGCAGGGGGTTGCTAAGTCAACACTGACTGCATGGCATGGAGTTCAACTTAGAAACCCTGTGGAGTAGTTCTGCTCTGCCCTAGAGGGGTTGCTGTAAGATCAATTAGATGGTAGTGGATGGGGGTATAGGGAGGTTTTGGCTTCCGGAAGTATAGGGAAGTAAAAAACATACTAGAGTTAGAATATGCAACAGATGGGCTATGGCCAAAGCGTCCAGTGATAGAACTATAATGCTATTCTACATATTCAGTTTCTTTTTACTAGAATGCTATTCCAGGTTTGATGAGCAAAAATGTTTTTCCTCTCCGGTTTCCAAGTCAGTTTCTCTTGAGAGCTGTTTCACATTTAGCTGACACGTCTTTCCTGCTTTGTAATGTCTTCCATTACGTTTATTTCTCCTTTCATTCCTTGGACTTGTTTCCTCCCATTTCTGACCAGTCTTCAACGAGACTCTGAACTTGGCCCTCCTCCTTTGGCTTCTCATAGAAGCACAGATCATGGAATTCCTTGGGCCACAGGAATGGAGCCTTCTACCAAGTTCATCAGGATTTTGTGGAAAATCCGCTCGTATGGCTCCTGGAGGAAACCCAATGTTTTCTGGGCCCCCCTATTTTTCTCAGGCTAAGTGCTGACAAGCCAATATTCCTCCCCCAAGCCCCCTCGGCTTTCAGGCTCTTGAGCATTCAGCGTCCATGCAGGCCTCGGAAGGGTAAAAGCTCAGAAATACAAGGATTTGTGTTTCCCGAGGCCAACCCCATTTCCTGGGGAGCCAGGACATCTGGAAGGTGACCCTCTGAGGAGTCCAGCCTCCAAGAGCAGCAGGGCGGCCGCAGGTGCTGACCCCACTGCCCCATGAGGAGGACTCCCCCAACCTTGGGTTCTCAGGCCCCAGGGGCTCCCGGCCGATAGCAGGATTCACACACGACGCGGAAAAGGGGTGGTGGTGGTGTGTGTGTGTGTGTGTTCTTCGAGCCTCTCGGGACCTGCGGCCTCGCTGTGCCTCCAGAGTCGGGGACGTGCCAAGGTCACCGCGTCCAACGGGGACCCCGAAGGGCTTATTCTACAAAACCTAAAGTATAGGGTATTTAGGTTCCAAAGAGACTCGTGGCTGAAAAGCCTTAGATACAGATCTTTCATTGTAAGTTTAAACCAACATTGTCGGTTCCACGCCGGCAGCCTCGGCGCCTGCGCTGCTCTCCTCAGGAGACGCGGGGAGAGAAAGCAGCAGGCGTTGAGGCGCGACTCAGAACGGGAAGTTACAGGGACCAGCCCAAAGCGGAAAGGAAAGGCTCCCGTTTTTACTTCACAGAACACTAACTTTCCAACCGAGGCCGCCAGAAGGCCGGAGCCTCCCCAGGGAGCTTGCGGGCGGGAGAACTCCACCCTCCGCCCCCTTTCCGGGCGGCCCGGCCAACAAACGTGCCAAGATGGAGACGAGCGCCACGCCCGCGGCGCCCCTACTGCGCAGGCGCACGCCACGCCTTGCGAGCCCGCCAAGGAGAGGCGCGCAGGCGCATCGACACTTGCCGCGTCCCTGGCGCCGCCCGCACTTCCGCCCGGAGTCCCGACGGCCGCAGTTCGGTTCCGGCTCTGGGCCCGCCCCTGCGCGGGAGCCGCTAGGCGGCTTCACATCCGAGACGGGGTCCTGGCGCCAGCGCGCGCTTCCGCCGCGGAGACGTGGTGACGCCCCTCCCAGTCCCCAGCGGCCCCGGCTGCAGCTCTCGGTGCGACAGCGCCATCTGGTGCCGAGGCCCCGCCGCCCGCTCTCAGCGCGCACGCCCGGCTCGCAGAACCTTCCAGAGAAAGCGCGGCCCCGGCCTCCTCCTCCCGCCCGTCCGCGCGGAGGGAGGGGCCCTAGCCCCGCCCCGCGAGTTCCCGCGCGGGAGAATTTGGGCGCCACCCTAGAGGCGGAAGTGGCTTCACCGGAGGGGCCCGCGGCGGCGCAGTGTAGCTCTCCGGAAGGCCGCGGTTCGAGCCTCCTGTCCGCTCCTCGGGAGACCCTCCTGGCGCTCTGCTCCGTGCAGATGCTCGGGCGCCGGCTGCGGGTGTGGCTCTTCCCACGCGGTTTCTCTAGCTCCGAGCCCGGGAAGACCGGCCTTGGCTCCGGGGTTCGTCGTGCTCGGTTAGGGGGGCGCTCCCCTTACCCCCTCAGTCTGCAGCATCAGGAAGATGGCCACCCCGGGATGTTTGCCCCTGCTCGCTGGGCAGTCCCCTCGGGGACTGCAAGCAAGGGGTGCACCGACGACTGGGGTCGGGGTCGGGGGTGTCATTTTAAAAAGACCGTGTAAGGCAGCCTGACAGCGGGCCTGCAGACAGATAACCTGCCGCTCCAATTTGTGTGGAATGACCAAATCTCACTGCTATCAAGCCTGTTCCGTTCTGATTCGTGGTGACCCTGACTCGGTCTCTGAGGCCCTCAATCTACAGGGGCAGCCTGCCTCAGCTTTCTCCTGCTGAGCGGCCGGCCCGGCGGTGATTCCAACCTTTAAGGACCAGCCTTACAGGACAACAGAAAAACCCAGAACCACCACCATCAGGAGATTCTAACTAGTTCCTCCCGACATAAGGTTTCCAAGGCTGGAAACCTCTCTCCCACGCCTGGATGGTTTGAAAGAATGACCGTGTGACTCACAGAGCCACCATGAGAGAGTAATTTTCTCAAGGTTGGCAGAAACAACCTAAATTATTTCTTTTTAAAATTATTATTATTAAACACTGTTACTGAGTCAGTGCTGATTTGTAGTGACCCCTGCAGGTTTCTAAGACTATAATTGTTTATGGGAGTAGAAAGCCCGGTCCTCCTGAGCAGCTTGCTAGTGGTTTTGAATTGCTGACCATGCAGATCACAGTCCAACTTGTAACCACTATGCCACCAGGATCCCCCCCCTAAATTATTTCTTGATGAGGAATTCTAGATAGAAAATCTAGGTTTCTTGGAAGCGCATATAAGTAGTACTGACCCAGGGTGAGTATCCCTGGTACAGTGGCCAGGTATTGAGCTGCAACCACAAAGTTGGCAGTTTGAAACCACCAGCAGCTCCATGGGAGCAAGATTGGGCTTTCTGTCCCTGCGAGCATTTAGAAATCTCAGAAGCCACAGGGGCTGCTATCAGCTTTGACTCACTGGCAGTGAGTGGTTTTTTTTTTCCGAGGGGTTGACCAAGAAGGGGGAGGTTTGAGGGGGGGGTCTTGTGTGTAAAAATACAATGAAAAGATGAGGTTTTCCATGAACTTAAAATAATACTCCTGTATTAGCTAGTTCCAAGTTGCCATCAAGTTGCTCTGACTTGTAGTAACCTTTTGTGACAGAGAAGTGCCCCAAGGGACTTCCTAGGCTGTCATTACAGAAGCAGATTGGCCTTTCTCCTGCACAACAGTTGTGTGTCCTAACAGCCTTTCACTCAGAACACTGCCATCCAGTGGAGTCCAATTCACGGCGGCCCTGTTGGACAGAATAGAATGGCCCTGTGGGTTTCCAAGACGTAACTCTTTGCAGGAGTAGAAAGCCACATCCTTCTCTCTCAGCTTGGGGTTTCAGGCTGCTAGCCTTGTGGTTAGTAGCCGAGCGTGTAACCCACTGTGCCACCAAGATTCCTTATTAGCCAGCAAATGTAGGGTGTTTTTGGTTTTGTTTTATATCAAAATGACCCAATGTATATGTATGTGTGTATGTCATAAATATTTTAAAAGCTACTGAAAAAGCTTTTAGAATTCAGATATCTGTGCTATGTAGTAGCTTGTCCACTCCACTAGAGCTTTTCTGCTATAGTATTAATTCTCACCCTTGAGCATGCACCAGGAATCCCCAGAAGGCTTGTTACAACTCAAATTGTTCTTAGGTGCCATTGAGTCCATTGCAACTCACAGTGACCCCATGTAAACACTGCCTGGTCCCGCACCATCTTCACAGGTGGTATGTCTGAGCTCTTCGCCGCAGCCACTGTGTCAGTCCTCTCATTGAAGGTCTTCCTGCTTTTCTCCGACCCCCTACTAAGCATTAGTAAGCATTTCTGAAGAGAAAGTGTCAAAGCACAGCTTGAGAAGACATGAATCTAGTAATGAAATGTGCAGACCTAGAGTCAGAAAGGCCCAAAGGAAGAACATGCTCAGCATATCTTAAACGGAAAGAACTCGAGGATAATGCAGGAAGCATCCAAAGAAGATGGAAAGAATATACAAAGCCATTGTACCCTAAAGAGCGAATCGACGCTCCGTCATTTCAGGAGGGAGCAATGAGCGAGAACCGGTGGCACTAAAGGAAGAAGCTCAAGTTGCACTGGAAGCATTAGCCAAAAAGAAGGCTCTGGGAATGGGTGGACTACTAATTGAAATGTTTCAATAAGCTGATGAAGCACTGGACTATGCCAGGAAATTTAGAAGATAGCTACTTGGCCAACTGGAAGAGTTCCATATCTGTACCTATTCCAAAGAAAGGTGACCTAACAATATGTTCACGTTGTAAAACAATAGCATCGCTATCACAAGGAGCTCATTTATTTATTTACTTTTTGCTGAAGATCATCCAACAGTGGCTGTAGCAGTATGGTGACTGGGAGCTCCCAGGGGTTTGGGCCTGATTCAGAAGAGGATATGGAGCAAGGGCTATCACGGCTGATGTGACATGGATCTTAGCTGAAAGCAGAAAATACTAGAAAGATGTTTAATTGTGTTTTATTGACTGCAAAGGCATTTGACTGTGTGGATCATAACAAACTGGATAGCCTTGAAAAGAATGGGAATTCCAGAACACTTCATTGTGCTCACGAGGAGCTTGTACGTGGGTCAAGAAGAAGTTGTAAAGGTCAAGAAGAAGTTGTATAAACCCAGCAAGGGGATACTGCATAGTTTAAAATCAGGAAAGGTGTGCATCAGGATTGTATCCCCTCACCATACTCATTCAATCTATATGCTGGGCAGATCATCAGAGAAGCTGGATTACATGAAGAAGATGTGGCATCAGGATTGGAGGAAGGTTTATTAGCCTGTGACTTGTAGACTGTGCAGCCTTGCTCCTGAGAGTGCGAAGGACTTGAAACACTTGCTGATGAAGACCGAGGATTGCCGTCTGGATTACAACTAAAGGCAAAGAAGACCAAGACCATTACAACCGGACCAACAGGTACCATGATAAATGGAGAAAAGATTGAAGTTGTCAAGGATTTGGTTTTCCTTGGATCCACAATAAATGCTCATAGAAGCAGCAGTAAAGAAATCAAAAGACATGTTGCCTTGGGTAAATCTGCTTCACAAGACCTCTTTAGAGTACTAAAAAGCAAAGGTGTTACTTTGAGGACTAAGGTGTGCCTGATGAAACCATAGTATTTTCATTTGCCTAATATGCATGAGAAAGTTGCATATTGAATAAGAAAGACCAAAGGTGAATAGATTCAGTTGTGCTGGAGAAGAATATTGGAAGTATCATGGACAGCCAAAAGGACAAGCAAATCTGTCTTGGAAGAAGTACGACCTGAGTGCTCCTTAGAGGCAAGGATGGTGAGACTTCGTCTTACTAACTTTGGACATGTTGTCAGGAGGGATCAGCGCCTGGAGAAGGACATCGTGCTTGATAAAGGCGGGGCAGCTAAAAAGAGGAAGGTCTTCGACAAGATGGATTGATACCGTGGCTGCAACAATGGGCACAGGAGCAATTGTGAGGATGGCACAGGGCCGGGCAGTGTTTCGTTCTGTATGTACAGGGTTGCACTGTCAGGGCTGACTTGATGGCGCCCAACAACTACTAAGCAGGATGTCCTTTGCCGCAGCTGGTCTCTCCGATAACACGCCCCAAATTCGTGAGACAAAGTCGAGCCATGCTTACTTTTAAGCAGCATCCTGCCTGTACTGTTTACTCAGCAGATGTGTTTGTTCTTCTGGCAGTCCATAGAACTTTGGATATTCTTTGTCAGCACCATCTTCGAAGCCATCCCACCACTGGCCAGAACCACACGTTTTTAACTACAGAGGGCTGGAGCATTGTGGGATTATAAAGAGACTTTTCCCTAGCTTTGTCTGCCCCCAAGATATGCCAATCAATAGAGGCTGTTTGCCAGCACATTGTGGAAGGTCAGATGCTTAGAGATAGTCTCTCTGAAGTCATCTGGCCCACTGTAGGTGGGGTTCACACCCTACTGATAATGGTTTCTATGGTGAGGCAGAGAACGGTGTCAAACCTGCTCAGTGGTGTACAAAGTTAGGCTGCCATCCTGAGTCTAGGATCTGCCTATCTTGTCAATGTGTACCCCTATTAGCTCCCCTTCCTATTGTGTGGATATCCCTTGAGGTAGTTAGTTTATTGTGTTCCACAAGCCTCTCCTTTCTTGTCTCTCGCTCTTTGATCATTGAACCAGTGTGCTTGCTTGTTCTTTGCCTCAATTTGCAAGCCACACTACCTGTGGGACACCGAACCTGTGTACTGTGTCGCTGTAATTTGAGGTTCCTTCAAGACCTGCTTTGCCACACCATTGGAATTTACATCTCTTGAGCTGGGGACTGACTATTGGTGACCTGACTACTGGTGACCTGGCTGACTGTTGGTGACCTGCCTTGCTGTTTGCTGCCTGTGCCGGCATAGCCTGAATCTCTCTACAGAGGACTACCTGGGGGCCCTCAAGACTTGAAGGACTGCCAGTGTCTCACAACTCTCTCATGGGAGTAAGTTGCACTGAGCCATTTGTACTGCTTTATAATTTAACTGTTCATTTATTGTGTTATATATCTATCTGTATAAATATATATGTAAATATATATATATAAAATTACTAGCAATCTGGTTTTGTCTCTCTAGAGAACCCTGTTTAACACACCCCTAGATCATCCCCCTCTTGTTACTGTAGTACCTATAGTACAACCCTTTCCTGTGACGTATGTTTTTACCTATAATTAGGGAGCTTGCATACCCCCCAAATATATATAAGCTTTGGTTAGCAATAAAGATCCTCTGGCTCCCTCTCGGTTCTTCCTGTCCTCTCTCCCCTGTTCCCTTGCCCCTTTTCTCCTTCCCCTCCCCCTCTCTCCTGCCCTCTGGCCTTTCATCTCCACGTGGACCACCAAGCGGGGCTGAGGTGAGCATGCTACCATGAAATGTGTCTGACTCCCTTATTTCAATCTCCTATCTCTCATGCTCTCTATGACTTTATATTATATATAATATATCATACCTATCAAAGCTGAGATTTGTTGTGGGGGCTGGCCCTTTCCCTCACAGAGCATTGCGGTTCTCTGTGATACCGATCTGACAGTTCCACGTGTGGACTGATTTAGGATATCGAATTGCTCTATCAGTAAAGACTTGCTGATGGAGAAGCGAGAGTGCAGAGGCACATACTCTGATACTAAGCAAATGTAGACGTCAGCCTAAAACCAGAAGAGCCTAGAACACCCAAATGAATATTCATAGATTAAAGCAACCCAACCAAATCCCATCGCAACTACCAACCAACGACCCAGCCATATACCATGGCTGATTCTGAGACACGGAGACCCTTCCTAGGGGTTCCAAGACTGCCCACTTTTATGGGAGAAGACAACCTCATCCAACAGCTGGTGGGTCTGAACTGTGTCCTTGTGGTTCGCAGCCAAGTGCCTAACCACTACTCCACCAAGGTCCCACCACAGGAACCCTCTGTTCCTTTTTGACTGAGTACAAAAGCCCAAAGTTAACTTTCTTTTCAGCCCTGAGTTTAGCTTTCTCACCTTCTGAAGGTGAGGGGACGAGGGATGAGTCCACAGGGTCTAGGAACCCCCCAGCATGAGTATACCAAGCATGGAGCTCGGGACCCTGGCTTTCAGCTTTGTCAGAAGGGAGGGGGACTGCCAGTCTCAGTCAGAGCAGCCACCTATTCACACTTTGAGAACTGAGCATGAGGTGTAAAACCTCAAAGCTTTTATTAGCTAAGTGGCTTGGGATGCAAATCAATGATAGTAATTTAAAAAATAACCTCCCGGAAACCTTCTGCAACCCTGCCTGGCTGCTCTGCTCCAAACAAAGATGTGGCCAAAAGACATCAATCGACCATATGTTAGTTTGATAAACTTCAACACACTTTTTGGCACTATGTACCGGTAGGTGATCAATACCGTCTTTTTCTCAAAGAGCTCACATAAATAACACCCTCCACTAACTCGCACACAAAGGGACTGTACAGCCTGGAACATCTGTGTAATGCTCGCATTATTTGTGTGAAAATGTGACACACCTCTATCTTGCCCGCTAGCATACCATTCACAACGCTCAGTAATAATAGTAAATTCTCAGAAACTCAAACTCCCTGCCATCAAATTGATGCCAACTCAGAGCAGACCCTACCCCTGTTGGTTTCTGAGACTGTAACTTTTCACCAGAGTAGAAAGCCCTGTCTTTCTTCTGAGAAGGAGATGGTGGGCTTGAACTGCTGACCTTGTGGTTGGCAGCCCAATGCGTTACCACGACGCCACCAGCGCTCTGCCTTGAGGAAAATGGTTGCCGTGTTGTGAAGATTGCAGCAGCATAGAGGAACATTTTTTAAAGTTCGTGGACAAAAGCAAAATCACATATATGTATACATGCACACGCACGCATCTTTATATGAAGAATCCCTGGGTGGTGGAAATGGAGAAGGGCTCTGCGGTCAGCTCAAAGTTCGGCAGTCCAGACTGACCCAGAAAAGCCTCACAAGACAGGCCTGGTGGCCTACTTCTGCAAGGTCGCAGCCTTCGGAGCTCTGTGGGCAGTCTGACCTTGCACATGAGGTTGGGGTGAGGTGGACGGTAATGAGAAAGGGTTCTCTGACTAACGTTAAAGGAGCGAGTTCACGGACAGAAAGCTGCAAGACAGAACCGGTGGCTCACCAGAAAGAACGGAGGCGAGAAAACAACTGCATCCTTCAGAAACGAGACACTGCCCTCAGATTTCATGACCAAGTTAACTTGTAGAGCCATCCGACTTTCAAACTAGAGTGTCCAGCGTGGGTTCTACAGGGCATGGTTTTTGTGTGGAGGTGACCATGTTTATTTTGTTTATGATGAGGTGACAGGAGCGTGACTGATTAACTGAACTTTCAGACAGAAGCATTCGTTTCCCCCTGGGTCAGTGGGAAAACCGAAAAAACCAAGTGTGCCTGCTTGGTTTTAACATCATCCAGGGAGGAAGTCAGGATGCGGCTTTGTTCTCCAGCACATCAAGTTTCAGTAATGAATATTCCGTCTCATTTGAATTCCTAGAGGTGAGAACTCCCCTGGTATTGTGCTGCCATGGAGGAATATTTGAGAAAACATGGAAAGGCAGCCAGAGTTCCCAAACTGAGAATTACCTATCGGGCTGGTGGTTCAAGCTTACCAGCTGCTCCACAAGAGAAAGACGGGGTTGTCTGTTCCCATAAAGATCTACAGCCTTGGAAACCCACAGGGGCAGTTCTACCCTGTCCTATAGGGTCACCACTGTGAATTGGCATCACTCGATGGCAGTGATTGAGTAAGATCCTTGATCAAATAAACTAATCCTGCAAGGTTCTTGAACGATGCAGGAAAGATCAAAGGAAGGTGGAAAGACTACTCAGAGGCACCATACCAAAAAGAACTAGTTGACATTCCACCATTTCAGGAAGTAGCACACAAGGAAGAGCCAATGGTGTTGAAGGAAGAAGTTCAAGCTGCACTGAAAGCATTAGGCAAACATAAGGCTCCTGAAATTGATGGGATCTCAATGAAACGTTTCAACAAGCGGGTAAAGCACTGAAAGCACTCACTCGTCTATGCCGGACATTTGGAAGTCAGCTACCTGGCCAACCGACTGGAAGAGATCCTTATTTGTGCCCATTCCAGAGAAAGGTGACCCAACAGTATGTTCAAACTGTCGAACGATGTCATTGATCTCTCACGCAAGTACACTTTTACTGAAGATCATCCAACAATGGTTACAGCAGCACAGTGACAGGGAGCTGCCAGTTCAGCCCCGATTCAGAAGAGGACATGGAACAAGGGACGTCGTTGCTGCTGTCAAATGGATCTTGGCTGGAAGCAGAGATATCAGAAAGATGTTTGTGTTTTATTGCCGATACCAAGGCCTTTGACTGTACGGATCATGACAAACTATGGATAACGCTGAGAAGAACGGGAATTCCAGAACACTTCATTGTGCTCACGAGGAACTTGCAGATGGAGCAGGAGGAAGTTGTGCAAGCACAACGTGGGGATAGAGAGCCGTTAAAATCAGGAAAGGTTTGTGTCAGGGTTGTGTCCTCTCACCATAGTTATTTGATCTGTATTCTGAGCAAATCGCTGGAGAAGGTGGCTTCTACGAAGAAGAATGTGGCATTAGGATTGGAGGAAGACTTATTAGCAACCTACAAAATGCAGATGACACAGCCTTGCTTGCTGACAAAGCAGGTGGTAGACTGGTAAGACCCAGAGGAAGGGCATCAACTTGGATCGCAGCCAGCTTTCCCCATTTCCTCTCCCTATGAAGCAGGAGTTCTTGGGTGGTATGAACAGGTAATGTCAATTGCTAACTGAAAGTTTCTCACTTTAGTGACCTTTTGCTTTTTCCACGAACAATGTCCCACAACTCTCCTGCTCTACCAATCATGAGTGTCCAGTGCATCAAATCGATTTTTGAGATGGTCTCTAAATTGAGGCAGGATTCACTCGAGATCGTACTGGGGCTCTTGTGAACGGTTTTAATTTCTTCAGCAACTTGAACTTGCATGTGAGCAACTAATTATCCTGTCCAGAGCTGGCCCTTGGCCTTTTTTTGCCTGATATTGGGCTGCACCATGGTCAATTTCCAGTAGATGTAGACATTTTGAGGTTGGCCTAATCTACCTGGGGAGGTCTGCAAGTTTAGTCGACGTTTACGTTGCTGAAAAACACCGTTGTTCTTGCACCATTCTACCTGCGTTATCCAGGGTCATTTCCATCACCAAGGCCATGGGTTTCAACTATGCACCCCTCTTCTGGGCTCTCACCTTTTTCACTCTGATCACTGGTAATTATCAACCTGTCTGGATTGACTACTGGAGTCATTTCAGATGGCAGGTAGAATGGTTTAGTTTCTTCACATTTGGCACTAGTGGTTGGCATAAAGTTGAATCGGTGTATTAGTTGAACTTCTTTGTGGACACAGATATTATCCTGTCACAAATAGCATTGTGCTTCAAGACGGATCTTGTAATGTTCTTTTTACCACAAATGCCACACCATTCCTCTTGAATTTATCATTCTTGCTGTAGTCAACTGTACGATCGCCTGATTTACATGGCCAATACCAGTCCATTTCAGCTCTCTCATGCCCAGAATAGACATCTTCAACCATGCTGTTCATTTCTGGTAGCTTCCGGTTCTCTAGATTCATGCTTTCTACATTCCACGTTCCCACGATGAATGGACACTTGCAGCTGCATCTTCTCATCTGAGCTGTCCCCTCAGCAAGTGAAGGCGCCCATAGCTGTACACCTCCCAGCAGGCGGCTCCCCCACTCATGTTCCGAGTGTCTCTGAACCTGAGGGCTGCACTGCTTGGCAATCCATCCCATCAGTAGTGTATTGGGGTTCTGGCATCCCCATATCCTCTCCAGTTATTTTCTGGTGTGTGAGTGTGTGTGTGTGTGTGTGTGTGTATGAAAGAGAGAGAGAGAGAGAGACAGAGAGACAGAGAGAGAGAGAGAGAGAGAGAGAGAGAGAGAGGCGGTATCAATTTTGCCATCAGTGCCCGTGTGAGGTGGTATCTCGTTTTCATTTGCTGCTGTAATGATACCACTGGCCACTCCCCCCAACAGGTCACCAGTAGGTCCTCCTTTCTAGTCTGTTTCAGTCTGGACAGCCTGCTGGTGTCCCCTGTGGGTGACCCTCATGGTATTGAAGTACTGGTAGCATAGCTTCCGCCTCACAGCAGCTCAACGAACCGACAGATGGGTAGTGGATTTGGCTCCTTTTAGCTTGTTGTTTTATATTTGTATAGGATGTGATACGCTTCCTGTAGTAATCATACTGTAGTCATAATGTAGCCCTAGCACATAATGTAATGTGTGAGTTGACTACACTCCGATATCCACAATGTCACCCTATCACACCCTACATCAACATAAACAAAACCTCAACCCATGGCCATTGAGTTGATGCCAATTCACAGTGGCCTTTCACACAGACCAGGACCGCTCCATCACATGTCCGAAGCGATAACACTGACGGAAGCAGAGAGCCACAAGTTTCACCTCTGAGCAGCTGGTGGATTTGAACTGCCAACTCTGCTTAGTAGCAAGCTCTTATAAAGACACAGGCATTTCCTAGTGCAGTCTGTGCGCACCCTCTAGTCCTCGGCGAGTGTTTGCTTCAGTGGCATTGTAAAATAGGTGTTTCCACACACACATTCCCCATGGTACATAAACTGTATGCAATTGATCACAAACGATGAATATTTATGAAACTGAGAGGTAACCGAGTTACTTTATGGAATATCTCAGGAGAAATTATTGCTGTTATTATTTTGCTGCTAAAGCACTTCACAGAACAGGGGAAGACGTATCACAAAGCCGACTGGCAGGAGAGCCTTATTTGGTTAGAACGGTGTTGGATGCCCAGGGAATGCAGGCTGGGGGATGAACGAGCAGCCCGGCTCCATCTAAAGGGCTGGTTACAGTGTAGCAGGCTCTCCTTGGTCAGCAGACTGCCATGAGGCAGATGTTTAAGCACAGGCTCAGGGAGGTCGTTACTGTGGTGAGCCCAAACTTAGTGATTTCGAGTTGATTCCAGCTCATGGCGACCCCACTGGGCAGACTAGAACTGCCCTTTGGGGTTTCTGAGGCTTTACATCCCTGCAGTCCTCAGCCTGCTTGGCTGCTGCTGCCGCTGACCCACCACCTCCACCACTAGCCTGTTTGCTGTCTGGGCAGTCCTTGGTCTGGCTGATATTCTTTGCTTCTAAGGAGCACCCGGCCGTGCTTGTTAAGATGGAGGTTTGGAGTTAGTCATCTGGGGAGCCGCTGGGGGTCTACATTTCCCACTTCTTCCAGATCCTGCCAGCTTGGCTGATCCTCAGACCGTAATCAGGCAGCAGCTCAGTACAGTAGCCACCAGACAGAGTCCTGGAAACACCACAAGCCCACGCCGATATCCCTCAGCATGCCCCACGGTGCCGTGCAGAAGGCTTCTCAAGAACTGGCTCCCTCCCGCCTCCACCGCTGCTTGTCTACCTGACTGGCCACGACGTCAACCCGCTGTCCACGTGTTCATGGGTTGCATGACCCGCTGCTCTCTGCACCTGTAGACTGTGGGTGTCACACAGGCCTAATGTCACCAAGGAGGCCAACTCATGTACCGTGTGCCCCCCAGGGGAGGGGGCTGGGGGTTCGCTGTGCTGCTGGCTTCCTCCTTCCAGACAATCACCAGGTGATGGAGAAGCATTTAGCCATCCAAAAGGGGCTTCCGTTGGCTGAAGGGAGCAAGGGGCCACAGAGGCCCTCAGCTGGAAGGCAGGCACCAGGGCCATCATGCCGTCCCCAGACTAGAGTGAGCGGCATTTGCTATTGTGTTACGGCCCTCCTCGTGTAGTGGGTGTGCACTGGGCTGCTAACCTCAGGGTTGGCAGTTCAAAACCAGCAGCACCTCTGAGGGAGAAAGACTGAGCTTTAGTTTTTACTCCCATACAGAGCTCGTCTCAGAAACTCAGCAGGGGCCATTCTAAGCTGTCCTATAGGGTTGCTATAAAGACAGCACACAGGCACCCTGGTGGTGCTGTTTGGTAAGCATTGGTCTGCTAACCACAAGGTTGGTGGTCCAAACCCACCATCCATCCTTTGGGGGGAAATGAGGCTCTCCTCCTGTAGAGATCTGCAGCCTCAGAAACCCTTAAGATGGCTTTGAGTTGGCGCTGACTCAATAGCAGTCAGTTTGGGTCTCTTGCCTTACAGAGCCCTGGTGGCTAGGTGTTCAGAAAGTAGGGAGAGAGGCCCGTGGTCTGCTCCTGTGGAGGCTGCTGCCGTGGAAACCCTCCGGGGTGGGTGGGCTTCCTCCAGCCCGGTGAGCAGTTGAGTGCTTGTCCATGCCGGCACCATTGGTGGCGCACACCCACCCGGGGTCTCTGTGGGAGGAAGACTTGGCATCTGCTTCCGTAAAGATGGCGGCCCATGAAAGCCCATGCAGAGCTCTACTCCACTGCAAGGGGCGCCGTGAGCCAGCACGGCCCCACGGATGGACGGAAAGACAGCTCAGGCTCCACAAACTGCCCTTGTCTTCAAGGTGAGGGGCAAGGACCCAGCCTCTTGGTGTGACATGTGCTTACAGGGGCTTCAAGGAGGCCGGGGAGGTGGGGGTAGTGCAGGGGGTAGTGAGCTGGACTCCCAACAGCTAGGTCAGTGCTTCAAATCCCCGCCCCCCGCCAGTCTTTAGGAGGGAGAAAGATGAGACTGTCTGCTCCCTTGAAGATTCAATCTCAGAAGCCCCCATGCAGGGTCTCCATGAGTCGGGACTGACTGGGGGCCGTGGGTTTGGCTTTTGGGGTGCATTGTTGATTCATCATTCACTTACTCACCCCCGGATTTCACTCACAGACCCCGTCTTTCAGGAAAAGACTGATCAGCATGGACAGAGCTGGCTCTAGGGGCCAAGGGGCCCTCTACAGCCCAGTACCCAGAGAGACAGACCCAGAGACAGACCTCGCTCCACAGAGGGTTACCAGACCTCGTCTTCCCTGATGAGTCTGTAGGCTCAGGCCGATGGCTGGTTTCACCCTCCTGGCCAAGGAGGCAGAGGTGGGCCACTGTGCAGAGTGTTTGCAGGGCCCAGAGCAGCCCTGGTGGTGTGGCAGTGAAGCGCTCTGCTGTTACTGAAAGGTGGGCGACTCAGACCCACCGAGGGGCCCTGCGCATGGGAGAAAGGCCTGGCCACCTGGTCCCATGAAGAGTCCTAGCCCACTGCTGCCATTTCAAGTCCAACCCGCGGGGACCCAGGAGGACATCTGAGACAGGCTCCGCGGTCTCAACCTGACAGCAGCTGGTTGCCACACCTTTCTCCCTGGGAACAGCCCCCAAAAATCAAACCAAGCCCAGTGCCATCGAGTGCCATCAAGTTGATGCTGACGCACAGCGGTCCTGTAGGACTGGGTAGACCTGTCCCCATGCGTTCCTGAGACTGTGACTCTTTTCGGAAGTAGAAAGGCTCGCCTGTCTCCCGAGGAGCTGCAGGTGGTTTCAAACTGCAGACCCTGCGGATCGCAGCCTGGCACGTAACCACTACGCCACCAGGGCCGTAAAACCAGCTCTTGACAAGCCCGGGGCCCAGCTCTGCTCTGACACACGTGAGTCGAGCTGCCGCCCCAGAGGCTGCCTTGTTCCCAAATGCACGTGTGGGGGTCTGCGTGGGGCACATTCTCTGCTGCTCCTGCTGCTGGGCCGTCGAGCTAATTCCGAGTCAAAGAGAGCCAGGTGACCCAGGATGATGGCCCCCCTGGCGTTCCTGAGCCATGGTGGGAGCGGATGGTCCAGTCTCTCTCCCTCAGAACTGCCGCATGGGCTCGAACCTCTGACCTTGCCCAGTGCTTAACCACGGTGCTGCCACGGCTCTTTACCTGCCCCCAACTAGAAGATTCGGAGGAAGACCCCCCCCCACACACACACACAAGATGGATACACAGGGTGGCTGCAGCCATGGCCCAGACCCCACACCGGGAGGCCGGCCGGACTGTTGCACACGAGGTCGCTATGGGTCTGAGCCCACTCATAACTAACAGCACTAGGATGTGTGCTTTTCAGCTCTGCACTCAATAGAGATTTCAAAATCGGAAGGGCCTCCACCACCGCGTAACCGGGAGAGCTTGCTCTCTCAGTCCGCTCTCAGCGCCATCGGGGCACAAAGGTCACATGCCTCCCTTTCTGAGAAGAAAGAGGAGCCATCCCTTTGCTATCCCGTGTCATCCATTCCCCTGGAGAAAAAGGCCTGCACTCATAACTCAGGAACCCCTCGCATCTGCGGGAAGAGGGCTCCCAGCCAGCGGGCCGGCTTGGAGAGAGCCGCCGTTAATCTCCAGGCAGCATTACCATGGCACAGTTAATTCCCGCTGAGATGCGGGCAGAAGACAAAGAAAGGGAGAGGACAAGAGGAGCATTAGAATCCATTATTTGAACAGCTTTATGCTCTGACCCACTTAGGGAAACTAATGCCTAGCCATTAGTAAGAATCCTTTTAATATGCATCTTAGATACGGCTGTTTCAGAGGGTCCCTGTGATGGATTCCCTGTAAGCCTGGTAGGCGCCTCCAGAACGACTATTCGTGATTTAAACATCTGTCCACGCTCGCTCTCGAGCAATTTGTTGTGGACGATAGAAAGTCACAAGTCGGCGTGAACACGTAACTTGTCATTTATGTGGAAGACTTGTTCTCTGATGCTGTTGTTTTTTCATGGTGTTTTATTTGTGGTTGTTTTTGGCCCGGGATCTCATCAGATTCAGTTAAGTTTCGTTCAGTTAAAAAGCAACAACGCCGAAGGGAATGGTTTCATTTAGCTTTTTGGGCCGAGTCGACGGGCTTCGATCTTTACCCTTACTTGGTCACTGGTGCCTCTGAAGCAAGTCCCCTTTGGTCTCCAGTGCCAGACTTGTAAACGCGTGCGTGCGTTTGCAGGGCGTGGATGTGTGTCCACGTGTGTCCATCTCTGACTAGAACCTGAGCGAGGCTGAGGGCTGAGGACTGCACGTGAGGAGACGGCCCGCCCGGCTGCTCAGCTCCGGAGTCTGGCAGTGGAAGACGATTCCGAGCCCCAGCCCCTTGCTGGGGTCTGTCTATGTGCGGGTACATGGGCGAGTGAGATCAGAGGTCAGCCGTCAGGCTAGAAATCCCAAACCAGGATGGTGGAATGAGAGTGCTGTTTTCAGATGTTTCTCCCTCCGTTTGGGGTGAAAGTATGCACATTTACACACCGTTCAGGAACCCGGGGGTGCGGCGCCTGTCCCTGGTGGCCCACGATCTGAGATGTGAAAGAGGACGCTGTCTGCTCCCGAGAAGGTTTACAACCTTGGAAACCCGGCCGAGGGTCTGTTAGGTAGCTTAGCCTAGGGAATTGGGAAGTCCATTTACGCATGCCGAGGAGAGCCAGCAAAGGACAAAAGCTGGATTTTCCCCGCTGGTGGGCTTGGATGGGCGTTACACCTGGAGCAGCCCACCTGGGCCAGGTGACTGCAATTCAGCCAATGGGATCAACCTGGGGTCGTTCACCACGCCTCCCCGGGAACCCTTGAAAAGGCAAGGACTGAGAGGGAGAGGGGTCTTGTCTTGTCTTGTCTTGCTTGGGTGGTCTGGTTGTCTTCGTGGGAGGGGAGAGATCCTTGCGTGTTCCGGAGCAGTCTCTGCCAGGCCGCATGGTCAAAGGAATCCTATGGGTGCCGCGTAAAACCTGAAGCTTCTTTGAACTCTCATTAAATTCACTTGGATCACGAGCCCGGCTTCAGCGTGAAATCTTTCTCGTGCGGAGCCAAGGACTGAGGTTGGAATTTAGGCCGGAGAGAGAAACCTAACAGGTCTCTGTGCGTCTCGGAATTGGCTGATGGCCGTGGGTGTGGTGGGCTAGGGGGTCTATTCATGGGAGACAGATGAGGTCGTCTCTGTTTGTCAAAGTGCCCGACTCAGAAACCTCAAGGAGCAGCTCCACTCTGTCCTGCCAGGGCCTGTCAGTCAGAATAGAGCTGATGGCAGTGGGTTGTGATTATGACTGACTTTCACACACATGATTCCATATGTGCCCAGGTATACAGATGCATGCTTATATACATATGTGGCAGTTACATAGTCTCCTGTCAACTTTCAAAGGGTGGAATTTAGCCTGTCAATCAGGCCACAGTCAATGAGGCCTCTGTGTGGGCATGGCCTTCTCCTGAGAATTCTGGTAACTCCTATCTTCCTCCCTGGAGGTGGGACACACTCTTTCTGCTTTCTGCTTTCTGCCTGGTAGTCCTGATGATGCTACAGCCCTGGATCTGGAGGAGCCATGTGGAGACACCTGCCAGCACTGAGATGCTTCCACCATCACTGAATCCACAAGACTTTCTGCCCACTGGCCTGTGATCTTTTACATTCAGCGTCATTGCATGTGTTTCATGAGTCTGAAAAGGACTTTAAAGATTGGAATTGGACATGTGGGCTAATATTGGACTTATGAACTTGATCTGGACTGGGCTGGGCTGGGATGTTTCCTCAATGTTCAATTGCTCTTGTCGATAAAGCCTGGCCACACCGGGTGCTTTCTTTGCTGGTTTGACCCTTGCTGGTGGTGTCTGCCCATGTGTCCTCCGGCGGCTGGGGGCCTGGCTCTACCTGGAGGCACCTGGGGAGAAAGCCCTGGAGAACCACCGTGGAGTGGCAGCGAGTCCACAGCAGGGCTGCTGCTGGCTTTGAGAGGAGTTGTCTTGTCTCCCCCTGGGGGTAGACACGGGGCTGGAGAAGCGGCTCTGGCCCAGGCTTTCCACACTGCTGGGCCCCCTGTGGCTCTCTGAGGTGCAGGGAGGGCTCTCAGAGACTGGCCTCTCTCCATGCCAAGGAAACAATGTGTTACTGGCAGACACCCTCAACCCACTGTCCCACCGAGTCCATGCTGACTCCATCAGCCCTGGTGGGCTTCTGAGACTGTGACTGCTTTACCGGGGGGGCAGAAACCCAGTCTGTCTTCTGCAGAGCTTCCGGTGGTTTTGAACTGCCAACCATGCAGCTGGCAGCCCCAGGTGTAGCCACCACACCAGCAGGACACAGGGATTGGCAGCAAGTGACTCCAAACCCAATCCCACCCATGTTCCCTTGGGGCAAGGGCTTTCCTGGAAACCTAAATCTGCTCCCAACAGGGTTCGTTCCAAAACCCGAGGACCAATGACCCTCCTGCGTGCAGTGGACGGTGGAGTCCCACCTCCATGCAGCGTCTTCATGTCCTGCCCTATCGTCTCAGTCCTGCCTGGGCAGGCGGGTTTCCCCTCTGCTGACCTCTCCATCCACCAGGGCCGGGGGGGGGGGGGGGGGAGCAGTTTCTCCTGACCCTCAGCCGAGAGGCACAGATGCTGGGCAGCTTAGTTCTGAAAATCCAGCTCGTGGTTGTCCTGAGGAAGCCAAGAGCTCCACCAACATCTTCCGGACATTTCGACAAACGAGCTATTTCTTTCAGGGTCTTTGGTGAGTCCCAGCCTGCCAGTCCCCTCACAGACCCCGCTCGTTCTCCGCAGGCCGGGAGGCCCTCCTCAAGGCCGTCTGGGTCTAAATGGCTGTGGTGCTGCTCCTGGCTCCCCAGGTGGAATCAGGTCTGGGAAAGCGGGGGACTTTGGGCCCCTTCCCAGAGCCACACGCAGCCTCTGCCCGGAGACGTTTGAAATGGACGCTCCAGAGCTCGCTCCTCCAGTGCCCTGTATTGAAGAGTCCCTCAAGGCACTTCGGCAGCTTAGGGTCAGGCTGGCGGTCCCAACGGGCCCTGTGAGTGGCTCTGCAGAGAGATTTGGCCACTGGCTCCTGGGAGGACCCCACCTGCGAGCCCGAAGGGGGCAGTGTGGCAATGTCACACAGGCTTGCCCAGTCTGCGCAGCCAACAATCCCCATTCTCCATTGAGAGGCTGATGTCTTCCCCCTCACCCCCCACCCCCTGTTCACTCCCATGGCCTCAGTGCCTTCCTCAGATCCTGTTTCTGGAGCCCGAGCAGCAACCGGCCGGACAGGGTTTGTTTCCTTGGTTGTTAAAACCGCAGGGACTAAAACCCATACCCACTTTGTGCCCAGTGCTGGGACTGGGTGCTACAGACAAAGCGGCCACAGACGGAGGGGCTTCAGAAAGCCGTGGGAAGGTGAAACTAGGAGATAATGAGATTTTTCCCATGGGCTGTTTGAAGCCTTCTTATAGTTGATAGATAGACAGAGAGACAGATGGACAGACATCTTCAGAGAGTTTGCTTCAATTCATGGTGACCTGATGTACAAAAAGCAAAACATTGCCCAGTCTTGAAACAAATAGAAAACAGTTTGTTTGACCACAGAGCCATCTGCTCAGATGCTCAGAAGTCCTGCAAAGACAGCCACAGTCCTGGTGCCTGTGGGGTCAGGGGGAGGCACATGGCTTGGCAGAGGCGGGGCTGCAGGAGGAGTGAGCCTGGTGGGGGTGGGGGTGGGGAATGGACCACAGTGGGCAACATCTTCCAGAGCTGTTTCCTAATGTATTCAGGCTGCATTCATTTGCATAGGCTATGTGGGTATTTATACTCTCATAAAAGAGCAAGGCCCTGGAATGCTGCATTTATATTGTAATGAGGGGTTTTTTTGAAAGCTCATTTGTTACCAACAGGGACGTGTGGCTTAAGGAGGAAGAAGGGGGAGGGGCCCTGGGAGGGGCTCCCTGTATCCCCTGTGGTGGGACCTCTCCTGAGGCTCCTGAGGAGCTGACCAGCCCGACCTAGCCCGACCTACTGCCCCTAGTCCCTTCTCATGCACAGGGACACCATCCCCGTCTCTGAGACAGCCCGTCTTTGCAGGAGCAGACAGCCTCTTCTTTCTTCCATAGAGCGGCTGGTGATTTTGAGTAGCCGAGCTTGCCATTCCTGACACATGTGGGGAATCCGTGACCACCAAACCCACAGCCGTTGTCCATCGCCACGACTCCGTAGGACAGGACAGCTCTGCGTGTGGGGTTTCTGAGACCCTAACTCTTCACAGAAAGCCTTGTCCTCCTCCCTCAGAGAAGCTCAAGGGGTGCTGTCCACTCAGTATTGGGCAGCTGACCACAGGTAGGTGGTCAGCAGGGAGCCACAGCCTTGAGAACCCCCCAGGGTCGCGCTGAGACGGAACGGGCTCACGGCCATGGGCATACCTTGATGTGGACTGACTGCCTGGTCCCCCTCCCACGGAGCGGCTGTGGGATTGAATTGCCGACTCGTGGCAGCAGTTGAGCATCCACCCACTGGACTGCCAGGACAGTCCTCGGGGGATTGGGCTCATCACAGCCGGAGTGGAGAGAGCAGAGCTGCCTTGTGGATTGGTCTCTTCCCCCCTCGGAGTGGTTGCTGCTTCCATACTGCTGCCTGCCCCATGCCCGTCCCAGAGGCCCGCCAGGGCAAGGGCTACATTTTGGGCCACTAACCACAGAGTCGGTGGTTCAAACCTGCTAGCAGCTCCTTGGGGAAAAGATGAAGCTGTCTGCTCCTGAGACTATTCCGGTCACACCAACAGGGGTGTGTCACTGTGAACTGGAACTGACCCCACGGCGCACAGCGACAACACGCATGTGTCCCTGGGTGGCACGCACACCTGCACCCAACGACTCCCGAGAGGCCAGCGACTCTGACCCACCTGGCAGTACTCCTGAAGGGAGGGCCTGGCCACCTGCTTCCTTACAAAGCACCACCAAGGATGCCCCGTGGGCAGCTCTCCTCTGCCGTGTGGGGCACCGTGAGTCAGAAGGGGCTTGGCAGCACCTGGCAGCAGCCACGCGCCGAGCTGTGCTGGCCAGACAGACTCTGTGCTAAGGCAGCCGCGGATCATCTTGGAGGCCCTGGGAGATCTCTGACTCATGTCCCACCCCCGCCCCGGGAAAGATAGCCGTGGTTTAAGGTTTAAAGGTGACCACAAGGCAGTCGTGTCCTCTGTGCACTCTATACTTACCTGCCTGTAATTGGAGTGCGCCCAAGCATGCAGTGTGTAAGGCCTAGAGATCCATGTGCACAGGCACACGCGTGTCCGACTGCGTGGATCATGGCAAGTTATGAGAAGATGGGGAATTCCCCAGCCCTTCGTGGTGCTCCGGGGCACTTGTGCGTGGACCGAGAGGCAGTTGCACAAACAGAACAAGGGAGACTGGGTGGAAAGGAGTGGGTCAGGCTGCGTCCGCTCCCCATACCTGTTCCATTTGTGTGCTGAGCAAGTTCTCGGAGAAGCCGGATCATGGGAGGAAGAATGTGGCGTCGGGATCAGAGGAAGGCTTATCAACAACCTGAGATACGCAGAGGTCCACCTTGCTCGCTGAACGTGAGGAGGACTTGAAGGATCAAGGACGGCAGCCTTCTGTATGGATGATGTCTCAGTGTCAGGAAGACCCACATCCTCACAGCTGGGCGAGCAGGTGACACCGCGATAAAGGGGGGAAAGGCTGACGCTGCCCGGATTTCATTTGGCTGGGCCACGCTCCTCAGGGCTCATGGAAGCAGCAGTCTTGGGATCATGCGACAGGTTGCATTTGGCCAATGTGCCTGCAACTTGGGCTCTTTAGAATGCTTAAGAGCAAAAACCTCAGGAGGAGATGAAGTCCCAACATTGAATAGTACCCGAGAGGAGCCATGCGCTGGAAGGATGGTCTTGGTGAAGAATAACGAGTATATCGTGGACGTCCAGAGTAACATACAGGTCGATCTTAGAGGGGGCATGTCCAGCACCTTCTTTAGAAGTGAGGATAGTGAGACCTCCTCTCATCCGCTCTGACGCATGACCAGAGGAGACCAGTCCCTGGAAAAAGCTGTCTGTCATGCTTGGCAGAGAGTCAATGAGAAAGGACGAAGACCATCAAGGAGAGGGGTGGACACACACCGTGAGGTCAAATGCAACACGCGGGAGAATGACGTGGCGAAGGGCGGGTCTCTTTCTGTTGTACATTGTACACAGGGTCACTGTGAGTCAGAACGGACTCAGCTGGCCTCTGACACCCACACGGAAGTGGACACCCCCAGTCCCAGGGTATCACTCTGAAGCCATCTTTCCACCTGGAGCCTTGGGGAGCTGGATTTCCGCAAGTCCCCTGTAAGTCACGCAGATGTCCAGCCGACTCCTGCAGACGGTTTTGCTCTAGAAGAACTCCCTGGGTGCTGCCAGTTCTAGGAAACAAAATACCGGAGTCAGACTGCGAGCTGTGCCGTAGAAGAAGCTGTGATTCTGTCAACACGGCTCTGGCCCCGGCTCCACAGTGACGTGGGTGCCGGAACGTTCTTTCTGCCTTGGAACATCGTGAACTCCCTCGCTGGAATGCCTTTTGCAAAACAAGCACGCGCTAAACATCTTGCCTGTCACCTTGAAGGAATAATGTCGCCAGGACCTCTGGGCGCCTGCTCAGTGGGCTCCACCAAACTCCAAACAGAGGAAAGCTGAGCACGGTGACCTTGGGCTTGGTCAGGCACCCAGGGCCCACCCTGCTGCACTGAGCACATGCCCCATGCATGTCTGAACAACTCGCCCTCCAGCTCCCAGACGGTCCTGCGCTTCCTTGGCTGGGACCAAATCACCAGGGTTCTTATTGAAGCGCCCCCAACAGGAAGTGGGGTGCTCAGCTGCTACAGAGGGGTTGGCGGTTGACACCTGCCCAGCACCTGTCTGGAAGAAAGCTCCTGTCAAAACGGCGGCCTAGGAGACGCTCCGAAGCTGTTCTACCCTGTGACAGGGTCCCAGGTGGCGGGGTCCACTTGGTGGCAATGGGCAACAGCCACAGGATAATCATCTTGTCCTCAGGTGTCTGATGTTCTAGAGAACCACAAAATGAGAAGAGACGGAGAAAACTAGAGCGCGTGAGAGAGACAGAGACAGGGAGAGAGAGGTCGGTGACCCATGAAATAGGCGCCTGTTCACTGCCAAAGCCCTTCCAGGTCCAGCTCTTCCAGTTTCACCTCGTCCCGCAAAAAACCAAACGAAGCAAACCCCTGAGCAATGACTGGAGCCAACTCGGTGATCCACTGTTATAAAAACGAGAGAGTGAAAGAGAAACGGCCTAAAACACCAAATGTTCCCCCTCTGGGAGCCCCTACTTCCTCCTGTGGGTCTCAGTAGACAGCGCTGCTCAGAACTCATGCTCCACGGCGATGCTCACAGTGGTCTCCGCACGCGCGTGCCTGGCAAGGCCTGCCTGCAGTGTGCCAGTGCATGCCAGTGCCCAGCAGCCCAGCAGGGCGGGGAGAAGTGCCTGCCCCACAGGGGTCTGAAGACCATCGCCGGGCTTGCTGGGGAGGAGCCTCGGGTGGGTTTCACGTGTCAACCCTTTGCTAGGGCGATCCAGTGTCCAGTCCCTGTCCCTAAATGCATGGGATCCTTTTACGCTGGCATCTTTGGAGGAAACGAAATGCTCAATGGGAGGGAGCCCCTTGAAGCACACGTTCCCCGACTAGCGTCTCAGCGTGGTGGTTAGGAGACTCTGGTGCAGCTGGTCTGTGGGAGCATCGCTGAGAGGGTTGCAAAGTGCTACTGCCGGTCCACCAACTTTCCCTCTGTCCCCGGGGACCATGGCATCCCCAGAGGACGCGGCAGTGAGGCTGTACTCTGTGCAAGTCTCACCTCCGGGAGACCTGGGGGCTCCCAGTCCTGTGAGTGCTGCCGAGTCCGTTCAAACTCCCAGTGTCCTCAGAGACAGCAGACGAAGCATCATCCCGCCCTACGCCGGCCCCACAGCGGTTGCTGTATTTGAGCCCCCTGCTGTAGCCTGCGGAGCAGTCCATCTCCTTCAGGGTCTTCCTCCTTGTTTTGCACTGACCCTCTGGTTTTCCAAGCATGATGCCCGCCTCCAGGAATGGGTTTCCCTTGAATCCTCCGTGGATATATAAGCCTGGAGTATCCTCCTGGAGCGAGAGAGACCCAGCTTATATCTAGAACCGGCTTCCAGTATGCACAGCCATTTGATCAGCCTGCACACAACTGAACTATCAGATGTCTTTAACTCCAGACAGAACCACCCAGCGGAGCCCACTCTACATGTTTGTATTTGGTGTAACCTCAGACAGAACGTGCGGCATAAGCGCCAGCCCCCCGAGCTCAGCCCAATGGCTTCCCCACAGACTTGTTGGCAGTGAGCTCATGCCAGAGCATTGTGGGTGTTTGGTTGAAAGGATATATTATTTTATTCATTGTAAGAAGGCAGTCATCTTAATTCTGTAAAATAGGAAGGGAGATAGGGACCACTCCCACAACTCATCAGGAAGAAAGCCAGCAACTGGGGATGATATGTTACATTCTTATGAAAGTTATCTTGCTCAGCGATGCAAGGCGCAGGGCGTGGCCCTTTGCATACTTTCAAAACCAAGTGATTTTCCAGCCGCATGATGGCTCCTGGTTTGTGGTTGGTATGTGAAAAAGCTAACTTCCAGGAAGGCTGGGGGGGTGGGGCGGGGAGGTAAGGGGGAGGGGCGGAGACGCTTCCTTAAGCAAGAAGTACAACACAGACTGTTCTTGTTGTTGTTCAATGTCCTGTTTCCTTTTTAAATAATCTATTTCATTCATTCTGTTGTTGACAATGCATACTAGACAGAATTCGACAATTTCTATGTGCACGGCTCAGTGACACGGGTCACAGTCTGCCAGTGGGGCCGTCACCCTTCTTCCACTCTCAGCCCTCTTCTCCATCCTTCTTCCAACAGGGATCTTGAACTCAAAACACCGCCTACACCCCCTCAAGACCAAACTCACTGCCTGTGCTGGTCTGGGTTGACTGGAGAAACAAATTCATAGACACTCGAATGTGTATAAGAAAGAGCTTTATATCAAAGTAATTGTATAATGAGAAAACAGCCCAGCCCAGTCCAGATCAAGTCCATGAATCCAATACTAGTCCATAAATCTCTCTTTAAACTCATGCAGCCACGCAATGATGCTGAATACAGGAAGATCACAGGCCAGTGGATGGGAAGTCTTGTGGATCCAGTGGCATTGTAAGCATCTCAGTGCTGGCAGAGGTCTCCACGTGGCTTCTCAGGCTCCAGGGCTCTGGCTCCATCAGCGTAGCTCCATGTGGCTTGTCAACAGGAATGTGTAGCAGAGAGAGGTATTTATCACCTGGCCTCCGAAGGAGGTCATCAAGCTGCGACCTGAGTGACAGGCTAGACTTGACCCCTTCCTCAAGTTGATAGTAGATGACATAACTGCTGCACCCCTTTGTATGTAAGCTTTTCCATCACAGATCTTGCGCCCTCTTGAACGATTTAAGATAAGGGCTGGTCCCAATATCAATATGATCTTATGATTCTCTACCACCTGAGCTCAACTGCGGGATAAAATGCTGGGCTGCTGTCCCCAGGGCCGGCCACTCAAATGCTGGGCAGCTGTGGGGGAGAAGGATGAGGCTGTGTGCTCCCATCAAGAAGACTCACAGCCCCAGGAACTCGACGGAGGCAGCGCTCCTCTGTTCTGTAAGATCAGACCCTTCGAAATTCCGTGTTGGAGTCCACTCAGGGCTTAGGGTTTGACTGTTTGGCTACGGAGGCCTGGTGGTACAGTGGTTAAAGCACTGGGCTGCTAACTGAAAGTTTGGAGGTTTGACCCTACCAGCCACTCTCATGCAGGAGGAAGAGGTGGCGGCCAGCTTCCGTGAGATGGACTTGGAGACCTCTGTGAGCTGTTCTTCTGTGGCCCGAGGTGGGGTGGGGGTGTGAGTTGGTGTGGATTTGATGGCAGTGGTGTGGCCTGGTTTGGTTTAAAGAAGATGTCAGGAAAAATGCTCCGAGGCTAGGCAATCCTTTCAGAGGCTCCCCTCCCAGCTGCTCTGGCTCCAGAGAGGCTGGGTTCCCAGAGAATTCACACACTGGGCGGATGTCATTTGTATCAGCAGCAGCTGCATTGGGGGACAATGGTGGGGGGGGGGCTCATCCCCATTTCTTTCTCTTCTGCCAAGATTTGAAGCTAAGTGAGCGCTTGGTGACAAGCCCCCTTTGAAGCTGGAGGGAACGACACAGCACACAGGGCAGCCCGAAGCAGTGCCAGCTGTGGGCAGAGGGAGCACAATGGCTTGGAGATGGTCCTTTTCAATGAAACAAAAGCTTATCACAAAGAATGCTAATTGTTGGCTACAGCGCCAGTGACGCCCAGTTGCAACAATGAAGCCTCATGGGAAGGTGCCTTGGACACTAGCGAGCGGTCCTGGGGGCCACTTGCCCGGTTGCTCCCGGATCCTCTTCTTTGTCTGACTACCCTGGAGACTTCCTCACTTCTCTCCTCTTTGCAGAAGAACCATTCCCAGGCAGTGCGTATGGGATCTTCAAATGCCACGGTGGAGCATGCTCCCCGTTCCTCCTCCTGCATCATTCCATCCGCCGGTGCTCCCCAGAGAAGCAAGAGCGGTGATCCCGAAACAGCCCTCCCAGTTGTGGAAATGGGTCCCTTCAGCCCTCAGATCAGGGGCAGACCGGAGACTTCTTTGCTCTTGTAGCTTTGGAAGCTGGCGGAGAGGAAGCAGAGTGAGGAAGCAGGAGGGCCACAGGCTGGTGGAGGAATCCAAGGTCTGCTGATGGCTCCTGGGACGTCCCCCCAGGGATACTGATGAACCCAACCCAGGATCCAGCACCCTCAGGAGACAAAGGGGCACAAGAGAACTCGGCTCTGCTCAGGTCTCTGTCTTATACCAAAGATGTGTCATCAGGCTGCCACCTGGCTGACAGGTTGTGTTCCACCCTTACCTTCACCCATGTTTGTGCAGTTGACACAAACTCTAATCAATCACTGTGGCTCACAGGTGGGGCATCTGAGCTGCCTCCGGGGAGGGCAAGCGTGGGAGGCAGGGGCTGCTCACACTCAGTACTCCGTGTGAAGGGAGGAGGTGACCAAAGGAAGTTCCACGGACTCCTCTGGGCTCAGCAACAGGAGCGGTCTCGCTCAGTCCAAGGACAAAATCCCCCCGGGCTAGTTTGGGGGTGGGGGCACCCACAGGGGTTGTCCCTGCGATGAGGAGGCACACAGACTAGACGGCTGTCTCATTCACGTTCGACTTCTAAAACGATGACATTCAGATCGATGCCAAGGCAGTTCGTCTGTCCAGTGGACTCTGGCTCATGGTAACCTTGGGTGGGCAGGAGGAGAGGGGCTCCGGAGGGTCTCTCAGACGTCATTGCCACAGCTTTCTAGAGCAGCGTCTCTGGGTGAGTGGACCCTGCTGTGGGTTAGCGGCGGAACTTGCTGTTTGCACAGCACCGAGACTCAGGGCCCAGTGCAAATGACCCTGAGCCCTGGGCCCAGGGGGCAGCATGGGTACAGATTTCACTCTCAGAGCTCTTAGCCTCGCACGCCAGGGCTTTGGCAGAGCTTTTGGTGTTAGTGCCACGGAGCTGATTCCTACCCATGGTGACCCTGCGGGCACAGTGGAGCCAGGCTGTGGGGTTTTGGAGTCTGTCCATCTTTGCAGAAGCAGACAGACTGCCATGTGGGAGCCCGGAGCAGCTGGTGCCATGCGGAGTGCTTAGTTGTTGTGCCGCCAGGGACCCTGTTTAAATATAAATGTGCTACAATACAATGCTCTTTGCAAGACGGATAATTTTCCCGGGCAAGTGTGGTAGTTACATATTCTGGTGTCAATTTGAGAGGATTATGAGTGCAGGGGTGGAGTCTAGTCTGTCATTCCAATCATAGCCAATGAGGCCTCTGTGGGTGTGGCCTTCTCCTGAGGATTCTGGGAACTCCTGTTTTTCCTCCTTAGAAGTAGGAGACACTTCTCTCTGTCTGCTCACTCCCTGCGACCGTGCTTTACTTACATGACACGTGGCTCTATGCCCTGGGAGCTGGAGAAGCCACATGGACCTACCCTGATGCAACAGGACCTCTGGAGCCTGAGAAGTCATATGGAGACCCCTGCCAGGGCTGAAATGCTTACACCAGCACTGGATCCACAAGACTTCCCACCCACTGGCCTGTGATCCTCCTGCATTCGGCATCATTGCATGTGCGTCGTGAGTCTGAAGAGGACCCTATAAATCAGTATTGGACATATGGGCTAATATTGGATTTATGGACTTGATCTGAACTGGGCCGGCATGTTTTCTCAATATTCAACTGCTCTTATGTATAAAGCTCTTCCTTATAACATATGAGTGTCTCTATGAATTTGTTTCTCTAGTCTACCTGGACTCACACAGCAAGTAAAGGTCACACGGGTGAGGAACGAATGATCAGAAAGGGATTTTGCCATGCAAGACAGCTTTGCATTTTGTGTTACATAATTATCTAGAGACAGGTGCCCCCTCAAAACACGAAGTAAAAACAAAACAGGAAAACACAAAGTATACCTGGTGCCAGGGGCTTAAGGGGAGAGCAAATGTTTGCAATGAATGTACAAATGTGCTTCACACAATTGATGCATGTATGGATTGTGATAAGAGTTGTATGACCCCCTAATAAAACGATTAAGAAAAACAAGCCACACAAAGTTAATGCCCCTTTAAGGAACTCGCTGTTCTCATGAGTTCCATCCAAACTAAGTGAAATTATCTTTTCGTTTTGATTTTAAGTCACTGCCTCAGACTCCATCTGCTCTATGTGGTTGTAAGAAGGAGTCTTGTTAAATCTGCCTTCTGGGATTCCCGAGCCCAAAAAACGATCCTTAGAAAAAAGGTCAAAAATGGTCAATCCACTGGTGGTGCAGTGGGTTGGGCGTTCGTTGGGCTACTGACTGCAACGTTGGCGGTTCGAGCCCACCAGCCGCTCAGAGGGAGAAAGGTGAGGCTGTCTGCCTCATAAAAGTGTCGCCTTGGGAACCCTCCAGAGGGAAGCTGGAGGCAGAGCCCGCTCAGCAGCACAGGGCGGGGCTAGGAGAAGCGTGGAATCCCACAGGGCGGGGCTTAAAGAAGCGTGGAATTCCCACAGGGCGGGGCTTAAAGAAGCGTGGAATCCCACAGGGCGGGGCTAGAAGAAGCGTGGAATCACACAGGGCGGGGCTAGAAGAAGCGTGGAATCCCACAGGGCGGGGCTAGAAGAAGCGTGGAATCCCACAGGGCGGGGCTAGAAGAAGCGTGGAATCCCATAGGGCAGGGCTAGAAGAAGCGTGGAATCCCACAGGGCGGGGCTAGAAGAAGCGTGGAATCCCACAGGGCGGGGCTTAAAGAAGCGTGGAATCCCATAGGGCGGGGCTTAAAGAAGCGTGGAATCCCACAGGGTGGGGCTTAAAGAAGCGTGGAATCCCATAGGGTGGGGCTAGAAGAAGCGTGGAATCCCACAGGGCGGGGCTAGAAGAAGCGTGGAATCCCATAGGGCGGGGCTAGAAGAAGCGTGGAATCCCATAGGGCGGGGCTAGAAGAAGCGTGGAATCCCACAGGGCGGGGCTAGAAGAAGCGTGGAATCCCACAGGGCGGGGCCAGAAGAAGCGTGGAATCCCACAGGGCGGGGCTTAAAGAAGCGTGGAATCCCATAGGGCGGGGCTAGAAGAAGCGTGGAATCACACAGGGCGGGGCTAGAAGAAGCGTGGAATCCCACAGGGCGGGGCTAGGAGAAGCGTGGAATCCCACAGGGCGGGGCTAGAAGAAGCGTGGAATCCCACAGGGCGGGGCTAGGAGAAGCGTGGAATCCCACAGGGCGGGGCTAGGAGAAGCGTGGAATCCCACAGGGCGGGGCTAGAAGAAGCGTGGAATCCCACAGGGCGGGGCTTAAAGAAGCGTGGAATCCCATAGGGCGGGGCTAGAAGAAGCGTGGAATCCCACAGGGTGGGGCTTAAAGAAGCGTGGAATCCCATAGGGCGGGGCTAGAAGAAGCGTGGAATCCCACAGGGCGGGGCTAGAAGAAGCGTGGAATCCCATAGGGCGGGGCTAGAAGAAGCGTGGAATCCCATAGGGCGGGGCTAGAAGAAGCGTGGAATCCCACAGGGCGGGGCTAGAAGAAGCGTGGAATCCCACAGGGCGGGGCCAGAAGAAGCGTGGAATCCCACAGGGCGGGGCTTAAAGAAGCGTGGAATCCCATAGGGCGGGGCTAGAAGAAGCGTGGAATCACACAGGGCGGGGCTAGAAGAAGCGTGGAATCCCACAGGGCGGGGCTAGGAGAAGCGTGGAATCCCACAGGGCGGGGCTAGAAGAAGCGTGGAATCCCACAGGGCGGGGCTAGGAGAAGCGTGGAATCCCACAGGGCGGGGCTAGGAGAAGCGTGGAATCCCACAGCAGTCCAGACAAGGCCTCTGCTTGTGTCTACGTCTCATGGAACGAAAATAAACACTTCCAGAAATGTCTGCTTCCCGCCAGCGGCTGCAAGGGATCAAGATGAGCATTCTTCTCCCGTAAACAGTTACGGTCATGGAAACCCACGGGGGCGCCATGAGCCACACCAACTCCACGGTGAGGGGACCCGAGGAGGACGCCGTCACACCCACTCCGTGATGGTGAGGGGGCCCACGGGGGGGGGGTTCTGTGAGTCACACCGACTGTCACATAATTAAGTCCATTTGGTATATAGACTAACGAGATTTATCTGCAAAATCAACTCATACTTAAAAAAAATAAATGCATAGCTTACATTTCTCATCAAGGATCGTGGCTAACTTGACACATAGTTGTTGAGTGTGTTCGTTGTGTGAAGCCTCACACCAGGCAGAGGCTGCGCCCAGTCATACGACCCTGAGTCCATCCTCAAGGATTCTGGGGAAACGCAGGTGACCTGGCAGCATCGCCCAGTGACTAATGTTGTGCTGTGTCAGCACAGACGTTCACCTCCTGTGTCAGTGAATATGGCTTGGGTTCTGCAAATAAAAAAAAAAAAGATGATTCTGCAAATTCAGACATGTGGAAGCGTTCATAATCAAGGTGAAGAATATTGAATATGCCCAGACTGCCAGCCCGGAGAAGGATAAATCTGTCTTGGAGGAAGGGCAGGCAGGTGCTCTTTAGAAGAAAGGATGATGACGCTTAGTCTCACGGACTTTAGACATACAGTCCAGAGGGTCCCATGCCTGGAGAAGGACATGACGCATGGTGAACCAGAGGGCCAGCAAGAGGGAGGAAGGTCTTCCATGAAATGCATGGACGCACGGGCTGCCCCCGTGGTCTCAGGCACAATGGTGAGGGTGACGGCATGGTGGGCTCTCTGTGACTTGGGGTCTCAGGCTCAGCCCAATGGGCGGCAGCTCATCAACTTTCCGAGGGGAATGGACGTGGGGGCAGTGCATGGACACACACTCTCTCACAGAGTGCTTTTCCTGTTGCATCTGAACATTTGAACATTCAAGCTGTGTGACCGATTCTGCTTCTTCCTCATGAGGCCATCGAGCATCATGACTGCTTAGAAATGTCTGCTCCTCTCCACAACCAGATACGAGTTTTTCTTTCAATCCAAGTGCATGAATAAGAAGGTTTATAGAATGAAGAGCATATTCTTATATAACAGAGAAGGGGGAGAAAGGACCAAATCACAGTGTTCTCTCCCCGGCCCCTCCCCACTCAATTACTATAAGAATGGATTTAACCCCACTGTTATAAGACAGGACTCAATCTGAATTCATGAATGGCATTTACATTTTAAGATTTTTTGCATTTTTCCTAACGAATGATTAGGGGCTCTGGTGTCTTAATAGGTTATGCTTTGGGCTGCTAACCACAGGGCCAGAGGTTTTGTGTTAGTCCGGATTAACTAAAGAAACAAATTCATAGACACTCAAATGTGTATAATGAAGAGCTTTATATCAGAGCAATTGTATATTGAGAAAACATCCCAGCCCAGTCCAGATCAAATTCATCAGTCTGACATTAGCCCATATGTCTGATACCAGTGTATAAATTCCTCTTCGGACTTACACAACACATGCAATGACACCGAATGCAGGACAATCACAGTGGGTGGAAAGTCTTTACTGGAACAGAAAGCCCATCTTTATCTCTTGGAGCAGCTCATGGTTTTGCATTGCTGATTTTGTGGTTGGCAGCTCAACATGTGACCCATGATGCCACCAGGGGTCCCTCCTTAAAAAAAAAATCACTGGACATTTAATCCAGTTTTGTGTAAGTAGTTTTCTGCCCATCTCACTTTAAAGAACTTCTCCCTTGGAACATCTGTGTGAGGCTGACAACCAAAGAGGAGTTAAACACATCACTGGCCAAAAAAAAGGGGACAACAAATTTTTAACACGGTCAAGAGGAGCAATTGGTATTTTGTGATCTCTAAGCCAACAGTGTTAGACTCACAGTGTCCCCACATGCGTGTCACTAATGATGACTGGTAATCTCACACAGTATCTCATGACAGGCGCTCCCAGGTAGAAAAGGTGAGCCTAACCCTGGCGCATCAGCACATAGATACTGCCGTCAAGTCGATGCCCAGCTACCAGATGGGGCAGAGTAGAACAGCCTTCAAGGAGCTCTGAGGCTGTCAATCTCTGGGGGAGGCAGACAGCTCCATCTTTCTCTTGTGGAGCTGTGGGTGGTTTTGAACCGGTGACAGTGCCCTTAGCAGCCCAGCCCTGAGGCCCTGTGCCACCAGGACTCCTGAGGCCTGATTTCCAGCACACGATTTTGGAAGCACATGGATTTTATTGAGACTTGTGTCGTAGCTTGTGAGGCGTCCTGGAGGCCCGGGGGCGAAGTGCTCGCTGCTTTGGGAGAAATCATCACAGGTGGCCAGCTCAAAACCACCAGCTGCCCTGAAAAGATTCAGTCTCTGAAGCCCGGTGGGGCTGTTTGAGCTTGTCCTATGGAGTCTCGTGAGTGGGTGTTGTGTACATACCATGAAGTGGAGCTGCTACCCCGATTTGCAGATTGGCTGGTCAATGAAATTCAACCCATTTCTAGTATTCAGTTCATAGTAGTTTGATTTAACACTCCAGGGAGAGAAAATCAGGTTTTCTTTTTTCTGTAAAGCCATGCATTCATTAAAGCTTTACTGGGTGTCGGCCAAGCGAGAAAGAAAGAAGCCCCAGGCTAGTTACATTTTAATGTGTGAAATGGTTTGGTTTTTTAAAATCACTTTATTTGGGGACTCTTACAGCTCTTACCACAATCCATCCATCGTGTCCAGGCCATTTGGACAGAAAACAGCTCGATACATAAGAGATGTGTGAATGTATGAGAGAACGAGGTTAGGAACGAAATGTGGCCGAAAGGGGACGCCCGGCATATCCGAGCCCAGGTTTCCATTCTGCGCCAGCGTTTCCGGGGTGTCGCGAGCAGGAGAGAACAAAGGAAACACGACGGAAGAAAGTCACCAGGGCTCTCGCTAGGGGGCGCTCACGCAGCGCTAAGTTTGTCCCCCTTCGGCTTCCGTGAGGCTTCCGCTCCGCCGCCGGAAGTGACGCCGGAGGGCGGGGCTCGCGGGAAATCGCAGCTCGCTTCCGGGCGGGCGGCGCGCGCGCGGGAATTTCGAGCGGCGGGCAGCGGGACAGCGGGGATTTCGAGCGTCGGCGCGGCGGGCCGCGGGCCATCATGAGCCTCTGGGTGGACAAGTACCGGCCCTGCTCCCTGGCGCGGCTGGACTACCACAAGGAGCAGGCGGCCCAGCTGCGCAACCTGGTTCGTGGGCCGGGGCCGGGTCGCTGGAGATGGGCCACGGGGTGCGTTGCAGACCAGCCCCTGCCCGCCGCGCGGGGAATTGGCGGCATCGAGGCCCGTAGGCTGCAGGCCCGGAACCCCCTCGCGCCTCGCTGGTGTCCACGTCGGGGCGTCTGGGGAGCGAGACCCCGTGGGGCCTTGGACGCCTCCGCCCCGATTAGCTGGCGCTCGTGCGCGGCGGCGGTGACGAACCGCTCTGTGTGGCTTGTCTTGATCTTAGTCCAGCATCGACCAGTCCATCCGACGCAGTGGGACAGACTGGGACTGTCACCGGCCACTCCCCCCCCGCAGGGTCTCTTACCACTGACCTTGCTGTTGGCCCCTCAGTGCACTGGCCCTCTCTCCCCCCAAGACTGACAGCGTCGGGAACCTTCTGTAGGGGTGGCTGCGAGTCGGAATGACTAGGTCGCAGTGGGTTTGGGATTGGTATATGCTCTTTGGGGCAAAAGGTCACAGCCCTTCACACTGCACCCTATCGAATTGCACCTTAAATGTACCGTGCTAGGTGTGTAGCACCCCCAAACCAAATGCCCACCGCCAAATTGATTCTGACTCCTGGCAACCCCACGGGGATATCCGAGGCTGCAAATCCTAATGGGAAGAGACAGCCTCATCTTTCACCCTAAGAGTTGTTGATGGGTTTGAACTGTCCACCTTGCTATTAGCAGCCCAGCACTTACCTGATGGCACCGGCAGGACTCCTCTGTGCTGGGCTGCACTTAGGTGTCCTCATAACCAACCTGTCTCTTCTGAAATGAGACCTCTCTTGGCTGAAGTCTCAGCCTGCCTCCTGTTCTCTCTCTCTCTCTCTCTCTCTCTCTCTCTCTCTCTCTCTCTCTCACACACACACACACACACACACACACACACACACACACACACCACCATCCCACCACCCCCACCCCCTGCTGATTATCTGTAATGAATACGCTTATAGTCATCATAGTTAAGAGTTTAATTAGCACACAGGATTTCATAGGAGAAAAAAAAAGATACTTTAAAAAGCCAAATTCTACATGGAGCAGTCTGCTGACTAGGTGTAAATGAGGGAGCCCTGGTGTTGCAGAGGTTAAACAGTAGGCTGCTAACCTGAAGGCTGGCTGTTCAGCCCCACTCACAGGATCCCTGGGAGACAAGACCCGGCCATCGCCTCTGGTAGAGGTGATGCCTGGAGACGCTGTGGGGCAATTCTGCTCTGTCTGCAGATGGACTGAGGCGGCAGGTGTAAGGGTGCATAGTCTTTATTGCACGTGTCTGCGGTGCACAGTGACGGAGGGCTTGGCTGCCAGTGGGAAGAAAGGGCGATTTGAAACCACCAGCCGTTCTGCAAGAGGAAGACCTGGCAGTCTGTTCGCTTGCATCTGCGGCCTGGGGCACCCTGTGGTGGCTCTGTGCTGCCCCAGGGACTTGTCATGTGTGGTGATGGAGCTGTGGGCACCCCAACCCCTTGACCTCCCGGGAGAATAATTTCTCTGCTTTCCAGGTGCAGTGTGGAGACTTTCCTCACCTGCTGGTGTACGGGCCATCGGGAGCAGGGAAGAAGACCAGAATCATGTGTCTTCTCCGGGAACTGTATGGTGTAGGGGTGGAGAAGCTGAGAATCGAACACCAGACCATCACGGTAAGCGGCCCACCTGGAGGCTCTATAAGCATCCCTAGCTGGCGTTTCCTGTTTTAAAACTTTACTGTGATTCAGGTAGGGGTTTACATACACAGCAGATCATCAATTTGTCTTCAGCAGCTTCAGCCATTTGTAAAATCTCCCAGTGGTTTGCCCGGAGCCCCCGCCTCCCCCACACGTCGCTCTTGTTGGGTACAGCCTTCCCTTCACCAGAGTTTAACGCCTATCTACCCTCGCCTACTGTCTCCCCCCGCCCGCCAGCCCCAGGCAAGCAGCTAAGCCTGCTGCTTTTGTGATCAAAACCGTAATCGTAACTGTTACTTCTCTAATCATATTGTGTAAGGAGAATGGACCCCTCTGCATCCATGCCGGGAGACGGTCCACAGTGGCGGTTGTTCATACCCACGCTGTGGTGCCCCATCGCGCTGGTGGGCGCACCAGCCACTGTTGACCCGTTCTTGTACCGGCGTGAACTCTGCTGCGGCACGCCAGGGCGTGCACGGGTGTGCTCGGGCGGTGTTCCTCTGGTCTGTCGGGGGTACACCGAGTGGAGGGGTGGCTGAACCCACCAGCAGCCAGAGGAGGACCTGGCCATCCACTTCCATGTAGACCTTCAGAGTGGCCTGCTTGGTCCCGGGGTGGGCTCTGCCTTGGAGCATGAGCACCCCATGGGTCACAGGAGGGAGGATCTAAGCTGTGCAGACGGTGCCTGTCACTTCCTACCCCGGTGAGTTCAGGTCACAGTCTCCAAAGTTCGTGCTGTGAGACCGAACTGAAGCTGGAAGCCCACTGCCATCGAGCAGGTCCCGACCCCGCGGCATGGCAGGTCAGGGGAGCACTGTGCTGGGGGTCTCCGAGGCTGGAGCTCCGCACGGGGACAGACCCCACCCCTCTCCCTCACAGTGGTTGGAGGTTTTGCCCGGCCCACCTCTGGGCTCGCGGCCCTCCCTTCACTGTGCCGCCGGGGCTCTGCCAGAACACCCCTGCCTATGCTCTCGGGAGCCATAGAGCCGGTTCCGACCCATCGTGACCACATGGTTAGCAGCAAAGCCCTGTCTGGTCCTGTGCGTTCACATACGCACACACGCGTGTAGACATGAGGGGACCTCAGAAGTCTGTGGAAGAATTCTACTGTGTTTCAATTCTGTTCCCCCACTCCTCCCGAGCTTTTCAAAGCCCTTGTGTTTCCTTCTGTTCTGTGCTCGACCCCAAGGAGAGGATCTAATTTTATCAAAATAAAAATAAGGGGGGGGGCACAAAAATGGTGGCAGGGACAGATCTCTAAATCAGACGCAGCGGCACTTTCACGATGCCCAGGGCGGAGCTGCAGGCATTGGTGGGTGGCGGGCTTTCGCGCTGTTTTTAGTAAAGGTGCCCATCAGTTGCTCATGCGGTACGCGCCCATGGAAGTGCGAAAAGGAGGGGAATAGCAGACAGACATTGAACCCTCTCCCTGCTCTGTTTCAGACGCCGTCGAAAAAGAAAATAGAAATCAGCACCATTGCCAGCAACTATCACCTCGAAGTGAACCCCAGGTGGGTGGCTCCCCACGCACACCTGCCGCCTAGAATGGGCTCACCCTTCTTATGGCAGCACAGCCGAACCTTTCCTGAAACTAGTGAGCAGTCCAGTGCGTGACGTGACATGACGTGACGTGACGTGTAAGAGAAGGGGCGGCACAGGCCCACGGGCCCAGAGCCTCGTCCTGGCGTGTCCTCTTTCAGATCCAGCGTCAGTTAATAGTCTGTCGTTGGGGGCTGTGGAGTTGGTTCCGACTCCTAGTGGCCTGATGTCCAGCAGCATGAGACACTGCCCGGTCCTGAGCCGTCCTTAGCTGTGGTTACGTTTGACCCCTGGGCTTGCCGAGGAGGGCTGAGGGAGACCGCAGGTGGCCGAGAAGTCAGCGTCCTAGCTATAGCTCCGAACGCACACTGAGCTGGGTCACCGTGTTTGCTGGACAGCTACTAGTCAGGGGATAACCCCCACCCCTCAGCTCAGACTGGAAGCCCCACCCAGGCTTCCCCAGACAGCCTCATTCTCCCCAGGAACAGCTGGTGGGTCTGACCAGGCGACCTTGTGTGTAGCCCTGCGCCTTGCCCTCCCTGGGGAGGTTTGCTGACCGCTGTGTGTGTGTGTGTGCCGCAGCGACGCGGGGAACAGTGACCGTGTTGTGATCCAGGAGATGCTGAAGACGGTGGCGCAGTCACAGCAGCTGGAAACCAGCTCGCAGCGCGACTTCAAAGGTAGGCTGAGGGGGCCCATCAGGCGCCTGCTGAGGGGCCCAAAGCCCTGGGCCCACTGGTGCCAAGAGGCACATTCTGCTTTGGGAGGGATGGTCATTGGGGCAGAATCTCGGGGGGAGGGGGCACTATTCATGCCCACATTTGATCTTTAAAAGAAATGATGGTTGTAGAGTTTAGATTTTAAAGCTTAAAAAGCTGAGTAATAATGATTCAAGAACCCTGGTGCCACTGTGGTTCAGTTGCTCAGCTGGTACCCGGAAGGTCTGTGGTTCGAGCCAGCCAGCTGCCCCTGGAAGCAAGCCGAGGCTGTCTGCTCAGTCTTGGAGCTGATGGGCAGTCACAGTGAGCGGGCTCGATTTGAAGGCCGACGGCTAGTTTTAGGGTCTGTGTGCCCTGTGCTGTGGTTTTCTTCAAGGTCTGCCTGTGTTTCTAAATGTCGATGTGTTGTTTTTAAATTTGTGTTTGGTTTCAAATACTTTCCTATTTTCTTTGACCACTTAGGAGTGTGTCATTTGGAGGCCTTTCAGATACTGCCCGGTGATTGGGGGAAAGGTGGGGTTTTGTCCTCCTGTGAAGAGCCACCGTCCTGGACCCTGCCCTGTAGGGCCGCCGTGCATGGGCCTGGACTGGATGGCAGTGGGTTTGGGGTGGGTCTGTTTTGGGGCGAGGTCCAGTGCGGTCCGGTGGTTGAAGCTCACTTCATTTTGTCCGACATTCCAGTTTCGGTCGCGATGTTAAGTTTGCAGTGAGAGGGCTGGCTTACACGTCGCCTACTGTCTGTTGGGTGCTGGCCTTTCTCCTTGGCCTCTTTCAACGGAACGTTGTCCTTTCGCAACCTGAGGCCCTCATGCCCCCCTGACCCCGGTGCGCTCCCTGTGTGGAGCGTTCTCCGTGAGGGGCCCCAGGGTCCTCCCGTGCCCCAGAGAGTGCTTCAGCTCCTGCTGTTGAAAACCCCTTCGAAACCAGCGGGGTGCTGCCCGGACCTGCCTGAGGAGAGGGGGGTGGGGTCGAAGTGGCATGAGACTTGGGTTGGTGGTCACTGCGGGCGATGCCTGCCCTGTCCGCCCCGCGCAGTGGTCTTGCTGACGGAGGTGGACAAGCTCACCAAGGACGCGCAGCACGCGCTGCGGCGCACCATGGAGAAGTACATGTCCACCTGCCGCCTGGTGCTCTGCTGCAACTCCACGTCCAAGGTGATCCCGCCCATCCGCAGCCGCTGCCTGGCCGTGCGCGTGCCCGCCCCCAGCGTCGACGAGGTCAGTGCGCGTGCCCGCCGGGCGCCCTGCAGCCACCCCGGCCCTCGGGCTGCCGCAGGACTGTGCTGTGGGGGTGGGCGCGCTGGCTTCTGTTGAGCACCCCACTCCGCTGCCTGCCCCCGCAGATTTGCCAGGTGCTGTCCGCGGTGTGCAAGAAGGAGGGGCTGGTGCTGCCCCCACAGCTGGCTCACAGGCTGGCGGAGAAGTCCCGCCGCAACCTGCGCAAGGCGCTCCTCATGTGCGAGGCCTGCCGCGTGCAGCAGTGAGTGAGGGGTGGGCACTGGGCATGTGGGGTCGAGGCAGAGGGAGTGAGGGGTGGGCACCGGGGGCTGGAGCCGGGCAGCACTGGGCGTGTGGGGTCGAGGCAGAGGGAGTGAGGGGTGGCCCATAGGCGCGGGGCCGTCATGCCTCTGTACCCACAGGTACCCGTTCACTGCCGACCAGGACATCCCCGAGGCCGACTGGGAGGTGTACCTGAGAGAGACGGCCAATTCCATCGTCAGCCAGCAGAGTCCGCAGAGGTGAGGAGACCCGCTGCCCCGGGAGATCACTGAGCCCATGGTAGGCCTCCCTCGACTCGGGCACAGGCAGCTCCCCTGCTGAGGGCGGCCAGGGTGCAGTGAGGCCGAGCGGGTCTCCTCTTGGGTGAGCTTGTCCCTGACGTCCTCCAGGAAGAACATGCCACCTGACAGGTCACGTAGTGGAGCTCCCCCCGTGTCCTGAAGGGCCGGCCCCGCGGTCCCGGGTAACACCCACGTGCAGGTGGCACCTGTCCTGGCCTGCGGGGCTTGTCCGAGCCCCTCTCCCCTCCTCCCGAGGCTCTCAGCGGTGCCGTCTCCTCCCGCAGGCTCCTGGAAGTCCGGGGCCGGCTCTACGAGCTGCTCACCCACTGCATTCCTCCCGAGATCATCATGAAGGTAGGCCGCCTCACAGCTGGGCTGCCCTGTCCCCACACCTGGAGCTCCACCCACAGGCCAGGCATGTGAGGGTGGGGCTGGAGGAGGCCGGCAGCCATGGCTGGAGCTTTCGGGGACCCTCATCCAGGAGAGAAGCTCGTGTGCTCCAGAAGATCCTTTGATGGGGTGCACAGGGCCTCAGGGGTGATGTCGGTGCTGAGGCTGGCAAGGGTTTAGGAGGAGGAGTAAAGTGGCCCCAGCATGGGACGCCTGGCTGAACTGCGTCCCCTTGCGAGCCTGTGATGGGTGGTCCCACAGGTTTCGCTGATCTCTGATGGGTGCATTGAGGGGGCTCTGCCCTGTGTAACTGTGGGCACCATGGATGTGGGCTGCCCGGGCCCCTGTTTGTCCCTAGCTGGGGACAAGTGCTCCAGGAAGGGCGGCTGGGTGGCTGGCTGGTGGGAGAGGTCGCCAAGTTAGGTTGTGGGCACGGACGGCTTCCTTCACCAGCCGCAAGTGGACGGCAGGATGTTTGTGGGGTTTGGTGTTTGTTCATTACAACCAAAAATCCCCAGTGAGACCCAGTAAATAGAAACAAGTGAAACTGCACCTTCAGTTCCCATGGCACCGAGCCAGCGGGTTGGCCGGGGCTGGTCACTCTGAGGTGACCGTGGCAGTCAGGCCGGACGCACATGGGACCTGGAAGTCGAGCAGACTGGCTCAGCCGGCTTGGTTTGTGGGGTTCTCACCGGGGCTGTGGGGCTGTGGGTAGGACTGCCGGAGGAGGTCACCCCATGGGTCCCGGTCTCTCTCTCCCCGGTGCACACAGCTGGTGTGTGTGTGGTGTGGTGCAGAGAAGCTGACTTGGGTATGTGTGTGTGTTTTCACTTTGTATTGATGTTTGAGTGGAGCCGTGTGTGTGTGTGTGTGTGTGTGTGTGTGTGTTTTCACTGTGTATTGATGGTTGAGTGGAGCCGTGTGTGTGCGTGTTTTCACTGTGTATTGATTGTTGAGTGGAGCTGACCAGAGCAGTCGGGTACCTTGGCGCCATGTCTGTGCTGACGACGCATGCGGGTCTCCCCCACAGGGCCTGTTGTCCGAGCTCCTGCACAACTGTGACGGGCAGCTGAAAGGCCAGGTGGCCCAGATGGCCGCCCACTACGAGCACCGCCTGCAGCTGGGCAGCAAGGCTGTCTACCACCTGGAGGCCTTTGTGGCCAGGTTCATGGCGCTGTACAAGAAGTTCATGGAGGACGGCCTGGAGGGCATGGTCTTCTGACCCCGCGGCTGCTGCGGGCCAATAAACGGACTTTGGAGAGTGCGGGTGTGTTTTGACCCCAGTGAGCTGAGCAGCCCCAAAGCCTCTCTGCAACAGCAGCCCTTGACCAGGAGCCCCGGGGGGGTCCCGGGGGGTGGGTGCCGGTTAAGTGCTGGCTTGGGAACTGGGAGGCAGTGGTTGTAGTGCGGCAGCTGCTCTCCGGGAGGAAGACGAGGCTCTCCTCCAGCAGAATTCCCGCCTGGGAACGCCGTCCTGTGGCAGAGTGTGGGTGCGATGGGACTCGCTGGCAGGTCTGTGGGTGGGTTTGTTCATTACTGAGGAGAGGCACCTGGAGAGTGTGGTGCTCTAGACCCACAGGGAGGGGCCTGACCCAACCATGAGCTCTGCCCTCCCTGCAGCGCTGGCCTCGCCCCTTCATCCTCTGAGCACCTGTAACCATGGGCTTTACCGCATGCCGGTGACCGTATGTGAATGCCCCTCCCCCTGCCTACCCACGTAGGCTGCAAGCACACGTCACAGTGCCCCCCAGCCAAGCAGCCCTGGTGGCGCAGCAGTGCAGTGCTCGGCTGAGAGGTTGCGCAAAGACCTGGGGACTTGCGCCTGTCCCGCAGGTTATTCACGCTCCCTTGCTGCGGGGTGCACGCTCGCTCTGCTGCTCTGAATGACAAGACTTCTTACTGGTCTGCAAGACTAGTACATCCTCACCGGAGCACACCTCATCTTGCTCCCAAGGTGCGGCCGACACCTTTTGACTGACAGCCTAACACATCACGCCCTGCACCCCTAAGGAGCCCCCTTGAAAACCTTCAACACCACATCTGCTGACAACCCAACAATGGACCAGAGACCCTGCAGAACTGCCCTGAGCCTTCCGTCTTGGGGCGGGGGGATGGGGTGGGGCACACTGTGGGGACACACTGCTGTCCCTGAAGTTAGCAGCCCTGCATCTAGCCCACTGCCCCACTGGTGGCTTCAGTAAAAGTTTTTAAGAGATGTGGATAAAGGTGGCAGCCAGGGAACCCCAGGGCCAGGGCTGCCACATCCTCTGTCCTTGTCGCCCTGTCTGAGTTGTGGGCGGTGGGAGGGAGCTTGGCAGACAACCCTCCCCCACCAAAGGATGTTTTTGGATTGGGGTGGGGGCACCCTGACCACAAGCAGGCTCTGAGTGAGATGGGCCCTGTCCACCTCCTGCTGCCCTGGGCTGCCTTCCAGGGGGTATCTGCGGCCCTGCCCAGGGTCAGACCACCTCGCCCGTGCTTCCCCACGAGAACGGTCGCCACTGGCTTCCTGCTCACAGCCCGGGAGCCCCACAGCCAGGGAGGGCGCGCAGGCACGGTGGGGATGGGAGGCAGGGCTGCTGCCCACGGCCCCTCGCCGTCTTTAAGATGGGCTGGGCGTGAGGTCACAAGTGAGGGTTAAGAGCAAGCTCCAAGAGCTGCTTCGGGGCTCGTGGGTCCCCTGGTGAGGGTGCATCTCCCCGCAGTCACGGGATGTGGGTGTGTGTCCTCCCACTTCCACGTTCTGCCGTCGCTCGATCCTAACAGCTGCATGCACCTGCCATTGATAGCGCTCAGCTGTGCATGGGAGGCAGGTGTTGGTAACCGCTCAGCAGCCAAGCTGGATGCTGCTGGCCACTCCATGCGAGTGGGGACTGACCTGTGACTATTCAAGGCCCACGCTGTCCCCAGCCCTGCCTGGGCTGTCCCCAAGATCCTGCCCACTCTGCCACCAGTCTGTCAAGGATCACTCACCAAGGCCCAGCCCACCCATCTGCAAACCTCCCCCAGGTCACTCACCAAGGCCCTGGCCAGCCAGCCACCACTCTCTCCCCAACCCTGTCTGGGCTGCTCCTCCAGAGCCCTGCCCACCTGTAACCTTCGTGTCCCCAACCATCTCCTGGGCTACCTGTACAACCTTTTGGGCCACTCACCAAGGCCCTGCCCCAATGCCAGTGACCCTCTGAGCCAGAGACAATAAGAAGATCCTCTGCTGTCTCTGGCCACACCCTTCTCCAGCCCCTCAGGCTAAGGCTCCGCTGGGAGCCCACTGGGAATCCTTGGAGAAGGGGGTGCCTGGAGACCCCTCCAGAGGGGTGTGGTGGTGTAAGTGCATTCTGACTCTGACTGGGGGCTTCACTCAGGCCGGTGTCCCCATGCAGTTCCTCAGTCACCCCTCACCCAGGACTTGCCCTGTGCCAGGCTGAGAACTCACTGCCCCAGGCCAGTTCTGCCTCTGCGACCCAACCCGAGGACAGGCCTCCTTATGTTGAGTATCGTTTTACACTAGTCCAGAGGAGGCTCATAGGCCAGGCCACCCTTTCCAGCCAACAGTTCAGACATGCTTGGTTATGTCTTGTTGATGGCTGTCCCCTCCTTTGTCATCCTTTGTGGCAGTTACATAATCTGTCAACTTGAGCAAAGGGGTGGGGTCTAGCCTGTCAATTATCATAGCCAGTGAGGCCTCCGTGTGGGCATGGTCTTCTGAGGATTCTGGGAATTGTCATCCTCCCTGGAGGCAGGACATACCCTCTCTCTGTTTCACATTCTGTTGACAAGACACATGGAGACCCATTGATGGAGCCAAATCCCTGAACTGGAGGAGCCATGTGGAGGGCCACACCAGCGCTGAGATACGTACAACACCACTGGATCCACAAGACCTTCCACCACTGGCCTGTGATCTTCCTGCATTCGGCATCATTGCATGTGCTGCGTGAGTCTGAAGAGGGATTTATGAATTAACATTGACATATGGGGTAATATCACACTTAAGGACTTGATCTGGGCTGGGAGGTTTTCTTCATGTACAATTGCTCTTTGATATAAAGCTCTTTCTTATACACATGAATGTCAATGAATTTGTTTCTCTAATCCACCTGGACTGACACCCTCCCAGGACCCCCTCCTTCCAGCTCTCGTCCTCCCTCACCCTGGGGTGGACGCTGCCCCTCTTCATCACAGATACACTACATGGTCCCCATCTGTTGAGCTGTAGAACTGCAACATCTGGACGACACACACATTAATGCAAAAGACATTGTCTCCTAAAATCTTTGTGTTGAGTTGCCACCTTAGTGGTTCACCAAGCGGAAGCTTTTCCCCTCTTCTCCTTTGTCAGTATCTGCTGCCAGTGCCACGAACGGCACCACTGACGAGCCCGCGCTCCACGTGTGGGCGCTGACACGAGAGATGGCGTGTGCGTGGGGCGGGCTTTGAAGCTGCACACGGCAGGGTTCACACTGGAGCACCAGCCTCCTTCCTGCCTCCGTACATCCCAGCGGGCCAGAGGAAAGTGCCTCTGTTCTTCTAACTCACCGCAGGGGCGTTTTATTCAAGATAAACAGTCATATTGTGCAGGCCCACGTGCCCGCCCCTGTGATGCCGCTGAGTCCCCCCAAGGCTACAGGAGCAGGTCACCACACAGGTGCTGTGGGCTAACTGCAAGGTCAGCAGCTCAGAACCACCAGCCACTCCTTCAGAGAAAGGCGAGGCTTTCTCCTCCCCTGAAGAATGACGGTCCCTGAAACCCAGAGGCAGTTCTGCCCCGACCCACGGGGTCGCTAGGAGTGGATGGCGGGGCGTTTTGTTTGTTTTGAGCTCTGAATCTTGTCGCAGTCACAGCCCCAGGTGGGCATGGTACCCCCATCCCCCTTTGCCCCCCTACCCGTGCCCTCGGGTCGCAAAGCCACCCACCACAGTAAAATCCCACCCCTCACCAAAGAGAAGCAGTCACAACCAGTCAGTGAGATGTCTGACCAGATATAGTGGACTGATTTTTAAGGTATTATGTTTTCTAAGAACAGCAAGTGCTGTTGGAAACATCCAAATGAGCCCTGTCTCGGGAGACTCCACCGCCCTGGTCTGAGGAGTTCCGGGGTGCTCACAGCTGAACGGCCCCGGGCAGGGCCCTAAATCCACGGCCTGGGCCACCTGTGTGGTGGGAACCACACCCTGGGCTCCATTTGGTGGTCAGGCCGACAGGACAATATATTATTGGAATAGATGTAGTGTCTTGTCCTCCCTGCTGCGAGCAGGGCTCTGGCTCTGTGTCCATGGTTTGGTTTTGGCTTTGGCCAGTGCCGGCCTGGGGTGGAGGATGGTCAAAAGGCCGTGAGTTGTTGGATTTGGTCTTGCATGTGATCTTCTCCAAGGCCACAAGATGGGGATGTTACCCCACCAAATCCAACCTGCCCATCCCCAGAAGAGGAAGCGCTGGGCTCCTGCTGTGTGTGGTCTTGGGAGGGCAGCTTGGACAGAGAACTGGGCTCTCGGGCTCTCAGAGGAGCCCCTATGTGGACGTAGGTCCGGGCCCAGTGCCTGCAGGAGGACATGCACCCAGGGAGCCATGCCTATCAGGTAGGGCCTGTGTTCAGTTTGGGGGAAACCACATGGAACTCGGGTAGTACCTTGGAGAACATGAGGCAGACCATCGCCCAGGAGCCGCGCCCTTCCCATCCAGCCGGAGGACACGAGTCCGTCCTCGTGGAGGGACGGCCGGGTGCTAGACGGCTAGCTGAGAGGTGGGAGGTTCAAACAGCCGGGGGAGGCTCCCGGGAGCAAGCTGTGGTCGCGGGTTCTGGGAATGTCAGTGGCTTGGACACCCCGTGGGCAGTCCTGTGCGACGCAGCATGGTGACTGCAGCGGGTTTGGGACTGTGGTTTTATCAGCCCTGGCAGCACTGCGGTGAGGCGCTCTGCTGAGATCCAATGGCTAGCAGTTTAAACCCACCGGGGTGCTCTGAGGGGGGAACCTGGGAGACCCCTCGGGCAGCTCTGCTCTGCTGCAGGGGAGCTGGGTGTGTGGCTGAGCTGGGGTTTGTCACTTCAATGCTTGCTTCTACCAGCACTGGCAGCTCATAGAGCGCCCAGATAGTAACGGAATGCTTAGCTGTTCAAAGCCACCCAGCGGCTCTGTGGGCAAAGGCCCCGGCGATCTGCTCCTGTCACAGTGGCAGCCTGGGACACCCCGCGGCGGGCAGCTCCGCGCTGCCATGTGGGTGGGGGGCTCTGCTCCGTTGTCGCTCGGCGTCGCTGCCCCAGCGGCAGCATCCACACGGTGTTTCATGACGCAGCCCGAAGGCACACACAGCCTGGCACGGTGAACACATGGTCGCTGTTGACAGCACTGGCCCGGACACGAAGGGGCCCTGGGCGCAGTGGTTGAGTGCAGGTGCAGACTGACAGCCTGGCAGCTCAAGCCGGCTGGTGGCTTCATGGGGCAAAGACCTGGTGGGGGGTGCGGGTGGGTGTCTGTCCTTGGAATGAGTGCCAAGTGGAAAACCCAGGGACCACAACTCTGCGTGGTCGCACACCGGGCTGCCACGAGGGTCTTCACCCGACCATCCTATGCTCCAATTGCTGACCCCAAGTCCCTGGGCTGCACTTCCTTACTCCCCGGCTGCCCACTGAGGACCCCTGGCCGGAAGGACAGGCAGGCATCCCACCCCAGCTGCTGCTCCAGTTGCTAGCATCCTGCTGGGAACTAGGCGCACCCGCACAGTCCCCGAGGATGAGCCTGTGCAGTGCACGGCTCCAGATGGGCTCTGTGTCAGGCAGGGGTCTCTAGAGAAACGAAGCCAGGACACTGAGGAATATAAAGATTGACATATATGTGTGTATATATATATTTATACAGCGAGAAGGAATGTAACAGCTAATTAGTCCACACAGCAGTGCAGAGGGCTCAGTTCAACTCACTTCCATGGAACAGCTAATATACTGGACGTCCTTCAACTCAGGAGTGTTGCTAGGTTCAAGGTCAAGGAAGCAGACATCAGAGTCCTCCCTCGGGCAAGGCAGGCAGAGTCTGCCCACAGGCAGGAGACAGAAGGGTGGGTCAGCAACTGTCAGTAGCTCAAGAGCTTAGCGAAGCAGGCCCGGATGGAATACTGAACACAAGCCATGCAAGGTGACAGGATTCTCCAGCCTCAAGATCAAGCGATGTACGCACCAGCAGCGTGCAGAAGCAGGCCTCAAAGGAGCCTCAAGCTCTAGCAACATGATCCACGGGTTGGCTTGGCCCACAGGTGGTGTGTCCCACAGGTGGTGTAGCTCACAGGTTGAGGCAGAGAACTAGCTAAAGCAGCTGCAAGCTGGTCTGATCACCAGAGAGCAAGAGAGAGAGGGGCGGGCCTTGCCTAACCATTTATCTCTTTGCCCTCCAATCAAACTGCGACCTGATTAATCCCACATGTTCCTATTGGCCAGGTTGGCACAAGAAACCTGCCCATCACAGGCTCAGACACGACACTGGTGGGATGACGGCACAGGACCCTGCGGTACTACATTTGTTGTCCCCGGGGCTGCTGTGAGCTGCAGCTGCCCCCACAGCACCCAGCAACGACGACGGTCCAGGTGAGTGCGCCACCCAAACCCTGAACTCGGCGTGCCCACAAGCCACTCCACCATCCTTTCTGGGTCTCCCGGGCGGGCGTTGGGGCAGAAACCGGCCCAACACAGGGCTGACAGACCCTACACACCACCAGAATCCTCACACCCGGACCAAGCGGAACATCATGATAAACAGAGCAGGGGCTCAAGCTGTCAGAGATGTGTCTTCTTGGATCCACAGTCAGGGCCCTTCGAAGCAGCCGTCAGGAGATCAACACGCTGCCCTAGGCGAATCTACAGCTCGAGCCCTCTTTCCAGCATTGAAAAGCGAGAAGGTTACTTTGAGGACTCAGGTGCCCCTGACCCCAGGCCTGGTGCATGTTCAACCACCTCACATGCATGTGAGAATGGGGCGCTGAATTAACAAGACGGAAGAAGAGTTGATGCACTTGCACTGCGGTGCTGGGGTCGACTCTGGAGGGCACCATGGACTGCCCAAAGGACACACAGATCTGTCCCAGATGAAGGACAGTCAGGGTGCTCCTCAGAGGCAAGGAGGGCGAGACTTTGTCTCAAGTACTTGGGACGTGTGATCAGGAGAGGCCAGTCCCTGGAGAAGGACATGCTAGGTAAAGTGGCTCAGGGCCATGCTCAGCCACGATGCCAGACTGACTCCTTCCTACTGAGGTTCAACCATGGCACTGCCGCCCACCAGCTGTGGTGGCCCGTGTGCTGCTGTAATGCTGGACGCTCTGCCACCCAGTGTTTCAAATGCCAGCTTGGTCACCCCCAGTGGACAGTTTCGGAGGGGCTTCCAGGTTGAGGCAGACCAGGAAGAAAGGCCTGGTGACCGGCGTCTGAAGACTAGGTCATGAACATGGGTCACTGAAGAACATCGGTCACTGTCTGCTTGGCACACGCCATCAGGAGGGATCGGTTCCTGGAGGGTGACATCATGGCTGGTGAAGTGGAGGGCGACAGATGGCTCTGGAGACTGCCAATGAGCGAGCTGGTACCACAGTCACTGTGACAGACTCAGACATTCCAGCAGCCACGAGGAGGATGTGGGGCCGGCACGCTGAGCTGCTAGACATAGGGTCACTCGGCAAGTTGGAGTCTATCTGTCCTCTGTCCTTCCATCCATCTGATCATTCAACTACTATCGATCATACATATGACCATCTCTCTACCCACCCAAATAACCTCCGATCCATGTATCTAACCACTCACCTGTCCATCTATGCATTTGTCTGTTCATCCCCTATTCATCCACCTACCCATGTATGTATCTCTATGTCCATTCATCTATATATCTGATCATCCAACTATCGATCATACATCTGACCATCTCTCTACCCACCCAAATAACCACCGATCCATGTATCTAACCACCCACCTGCCCATCTATGCATTTGTCTGTTCATCAACCTCCCCATCTATGCATCTCAATATCCATCCATCCACCCATCCACCCACCCACCCACCACCCTTGTGCCAGGCACCATGGCAGCATCTGCAGACACTATTCCGTGACTTGCTCACAGACCCTCTGTGCAGTGATTCACAGTTTGCTTGGGGGACTAGGACTGGCAGGACCAAGGCCTGCTTGGGAGAAATGCTCCACAGACGTAACTGGAAAGGACCTGAGGCTTTTTGGGTTGAGGGCAGGGACTTAAAAGAGCATGGATGCCATTCTGCAGTCTGTCACCTGCCTCTGACCAAGGTTGCCCACGGCTGCGTTCCCTGACCAGCTCTGATCCCCGCGTCAACGGGAGAGGGATGCAGTCGCACAGGCTCTGCCCTCAAGAACTTGAGGCTTTACTGCGAGCCCTGGACAAGCTCATGACTTCTGCGACTGTCTCCCTTCTCCCCCAGGAAGCAGGCGCCCTTGCCCTGGAGGATGGCTCTGTTCATGAGGAGCCAGCGATAGATACCTGGAGGTCAGCCAGAACATGGGGCCCAGAGCCCCGTGCCGCACTCAGGATTGGCGGCTGCTCTTTGTTGTCTCCTCCCCCGGCGGGGCCGACTCCTGCACAGCGACACGTGTCCTCAGGTAACCTTCAGGTCACTCTCGTGAAGGGAGAGCATGGAAGTGGTTCCCTGTGCTAATAGATCCTGCTCCTTGACCAGGCTGGCTGCGGGGGCTGTGACACGAGGTGTCGATGGGATCAGGTATCAGGCATCAAAGACCCAGAGCAAAAAATTATATGTGAATGAGGGGGAGTGCGGAGTAGAGGCCCGAAGCCACTCTGTAGGCAATTGGACATCCCCTTACAGAAGGGTCATGGGGAGAAGATGGGCCAGTCAGGGTGCAGTGTAGCACTGATGAAACACGGCGTTTTTTCTAGTTCTTTAATGCTTCTTCCCTCCACTATCACGACCCTAATTCTACCTTACTAATCTGGCTAGACCAGAGCATGTTCATGGGTAAAGATAAGAGCTGGAGACACAGGGAATATAGGACAGATAAAAACTCCTTGGGACCAATATTGAGAGTAGCCACACCAGGAGGGGAAGGGGAAGGTGTGGGGAGAAAGAGGGATCTACCAATACCCCCCTCCCAGGGGGATGGACAACAGATAAGTGGGTAAAGGGAGATGTCAGAATGAAGTAATAATAATAATTTATAAATTATCAAGGGTTCATGAGGGGGGGAGAGTGGGGGAGGGAGTGGAAAAATGAGGAACTGATACCAAGGACTCAAGGAGAAAGAAAATGTTTTGAGAATGATGATGGCAACAAATGTACAAATGTGCTTGACACGATAGATGTATGGATTGTGATAAGAGTTGTATGAGCCCCCAATAAAACGATTTAAAAACAAAATAAAACAAAACACAAAAACCCAGTATGGTCTCAGAAACCCACACGGGGTCGCTGTGAGTCAGCATTGACTCGATGGCAGGGCGCCTGGTTTTGATTGACTAGAGTGGATAGGAGAGGGTGATCAGAGTCTGGGGGGCACAAAGATGAAGGGGGACATCAGGGGTGCAGATGGGAAGGGGCCTGAGGACCAAAGAGACGTGTACAGAAGGGAGAGGGGTTCAGGACCTGGTGACTGGCTGAAAATGTGTGTATGTGTGTGTGTGTGTGTGTGTGTGTGTGTGTGTGTGTGTGTGTGAGAGAGAGAGAGAGAGAGAGAGACAGAGAGAGAGACAGAGAGAGAGAGAGAGAGACCTCTCGAGAGCCATTTATTATTTTATTTTTCAGAGAGCCGTTAATCTAGGTCGCATCTTCGACGGAGGCCATCAAGCTGTGGCCTGATCGACAGGCCAAACTCCACCACATCTTCTCACAGCTGCGAGGTTGGCACCACAAACCTGACTCTCACAGCAAATAGTCAGAGGGGCCGGCTCACATCAGGATTGGCGCAGGAGCCGCGAGCAGCCTGTGGCGGACGTACGGTGCGGTCCTACTTGCATAAAGCGAAGAGGGCTTGAGGCTCTTGCTGACGAAGAGACAAGACTGCGGCCTTAGGTCTGAATCGTAACTCAGTGGAAGGAAACAAACCCCACAACCGGCTTGCTAGACGGCATCGCGGCAAGCAGAGGAAGGCTGAAGTTTTTGTTTTGTTTCGTTTTGTTCACGTCCGCATGGACGCAGCCGCCGAGACATCCGACAGCACATGGCATGGGGCAGCTCTGCAGAAGGAGACCTCTTTCAGGCGTTAAAGAGTAGAGATGTCGCGGGGACGAGGCACGCTGGCCCGGAGCACGGTGCTTTCCATCGCCTCGAAGGCGTGGTGTCGGAGCGTGAACAAGGCAGACGGAGAAGGATGGATGCGTTTGGACTGGGGTCTTGGTGAAGAATGTGGAATTACCATGGGCTTCTAGAAGAACAGACAGGTCCGTCATGGATAAAGCACATCTGCATGCGCCCTGGGAGTGAAGATGCCAAGACTTTGTCTCGTGTCCTTTGGACATCTGACTGGGAGGGAGCTCAGTCCCCAAAGAACATCGTGCTTAGTAACCCAGAGAGTTAACGTGAAAGAGGAAGATCCTCAGAGGTGGACGGACACAGGGGCCGCAGCAACGGCTCGAGCGCAGGACAGTTGTGAGGACGGCCAGGACCGGGCTGTGTTTAGTTCTGTGGCCTGTCAGTCCGCTGGGAGTCAGACCTGACGCCACGGCACTAAGAACATTTTTTTAAATGGAAGCAGGCGTCCCATTTTTCTCCTGACGAGTGGAGGCTGGATTTCACAACACACAGAGCCATCACGCCACTGGGCTCCGCCGTCCTGGCTAGATCATGGTTTCAGTCCGATCACAGGGATCGAGAGGCTGCATTTCAGCACAAGTTCCTACACAGTTCCTCCCACCAGTAATGCATTAGAGCCAGTTTTCTATTTGGATTACAACATTCCATGTGCTGTTGACCTTTTTGTCTCTGTAAGCACATTGAACTTGACACAAAAGAAAGACAAGATGGAAAATAGCCCCCCCTTGATATCCTATAAATCTCAGCGGCCAGACACAATAGAAGCGTCACGTTGCGGCTGCTATAAATAGAACCGTGCAGACTTTGCCGATGTTCTTACAGATTGTATCATTCCTTTGTCCTCTGTATGAAGCAAAATGGGTTAGCTAAATTTATCCTCGGCCCAAGCACTCTGTGCCTTTTCAGGCCAGCGCGCTGTGGTGACTCGGCTGCTCTCCTTGCCTGCCGACCTTCGCCTGCCACCTCTCTCCTCTCCTCCAGATGAGGCGAGACCGAGGGGGCTGCCGCGAGCCTCTAAGACCCCAGTCACAATTCGCCAATGTAGGGTGCAAGCTGGAGACCCTGGGTCCACTGGCTCAGTCCCTCAGGGTGTTTGCGGACCTCTGAGGAGCTTTCAAAACTTGGCTCCCGGAGTGTGATGCTGCCTTGCGGATGGCAACTTGAAAGGCTAAATGCACATTTAGGGGGGCAGCTCATGGGAGGAGGGGAGGAGCAGCCCCGGGAAGGTGGGGGAGAGGGCTTGACAACCTGACGGATGCCATCTGTGGTGGTTACGTAAGCTCATGTCCACGTGAAGCTGTGTGAGAGTGTAGGGGTGGATTCAGCCTGTCACTCAGGCCACAGCCTGCTGGTGCCTCCTGGTGGGCGTGGCCTTCCCAGAAGAGAACCTGGGAGCTCCCCTTCTCCCTCCGCCTGCACCTTCCTGCTGGCTGCCCCTGCCGTGCCACCACCGCCATTGGAACCACATGGCTGCACCCACCAACCTGTGATCTCCCTGCATTCTGCCTCATGACATGTGGCTGCCGCATGTGTCTGGACTAGTCCCAGACTCGTGGACTTGAACGGGACTGGACTGGACTGGGGCGTTCTCTAGACATAAGACCCTTCCTTACACATATCTGAGAGCCACGGGGCTTGTTTCTCTCGCCAGCCTCCCTCAGCACGCCATCTGTGACGCCGATCACACACGGGGAAGCTGTTGAGCAGGTGTATGGCTGACCGCACCTCTTTACAACAACAACAGCCAAATAAACACAAGGGCATTGACAAGATAAGATGGCATTTTACTTTAAATGACTGGATTTGGGGGAAGATCTGTCTTAGTTAGAGAGAAGCAAAAAAGAAAGAAAGACTGAGAAAGAAGGAAAGGGCCCTGGGCGGTACAGTGGGTTAGGAGTGGGGCTGCTGGCCACGGGGTCAGCGGGGTAGCCCCAGCAGCCTGCCCCCCACGAGCTAGGGGAGTCTCCTGTGCCTGTGAGGACTGAGCGCCGCAGAAGCAGTTCTGCTCTGCCCCTCTGAGGGGGCCATACAGGCGAATCAACTTGATGGGGCCCGGTGAATCCAAGCTCGACAGGAAGCAATAGCTTGTTGGCTGCTGGAGCTAAAGAATCCAAGGTTGACGGGACAGATGGCAGACTTCTGATGGCTCCCAGGGTTGGCAGAAGTGCGGCAGGCTATTGGCTCCAGTCCAGACAACCAGAAGTCAGTGCGCCGCATGCAGGATTCTGACCCCGGACAAAGCAAAGCAAACTTTCCCACAGGATCCACGCACATAGGAATTAGGCCACTCCCCTCCCTACCCCCAGGACGCTGGGTATCAGGCCTGATACCCTGATGCTACAGCTGGCTGCTGCTCACAGCAGACCCCATCGTGGAGCCGGTGACCTCGCGATAGGTCACACTGTGGTGAACACGGCATTCCCTGCCGAGGCACTGCCAGTCCTGGCCCGGCCACCTTGCTGTGAAACCCACAGGTCACAGACACACTCTCGGAGGCCGTGAGTCAGATGTGACTGACAGCAGTGGCGTCTGTGTTAGTTGCCTGTTGCTGCTATCACACATCGCCAGTCACAAACCTAGCTCTCAGAGGCCCTTGCCTGATCATGCGGCCGCTGTGCAGGTCAGAGTCCCACCAAGGTGTTTCCAGGATGCGCTCCTTAGTCCATCCCGCGCCTGCTCTCACGTCTAGGGCTGCTTGAGGAAGCCCTGCGGTGCCACGGCGACATCTCCCAGCCACTTTCTGTGGACTGGTGGCTTGGACATGCTCTCAGGAGAGGCCAGTCTCGGGAGGAGGACACTGTGCTCAGCGTAGTAGAGGGGCAACAGACAGAGAGGAAGGCCTCGTATGACATGGACCGGCACCTTGTGAGCTGGTGCCGGACCCGGGTACTTCCTTCTGCTGTCCCTGCAGTCCCTGTGAGTCAGGACTGGCCCGTGGGCACCTAACAGCATGGCAAAGAGGAAGAAAGACCTGGTGATCTTTTTCCAGGCAGACGGCAGGCCGGGGAGCCCCAGGGACAAGTCTACTCCATTGTAGGGGGGTTGACACCACAGCCCTGAGCCACAATACAACCTCAATTTAAAGAAAACTTTAAAAAAAATCAATCGAGGAAGCCATCATCTAATATAGTTAAAATACATAAGCTCATTTCTTTTCGAGCAGTAGAAATGTCGTTGGTTGAAAGCGGGAGGGTAGGCTCCGGATGAGGTCCTGATTGAATGGTTAGGGATGGGATGGCTGCTTGTGAGGGGGATCTCCCCATTTGGGGGCGCACCTCTGATATGCTGAAGAGAGGCTGCTTTCCCAGCTCAACCCCTTCCAAGATTAACCAAGGGCCCGTGTGGCACAATGGTTGGGTGCTCGGCTGTTAACCCGAAGATCAGTGGTTGGAACCCAACATTGACTCGACAGGGCACACGACTAGGTCACCTGCCCCATAAAGATGGCAGCCCAGGCAGCCTTCTGGGCTGGCTGTCTCTGACACACGGGAACTGCCCGTCGGAATCTACCCGACAGCCACCGAACGGGCACCTGCTGATGGCAACAACAACAACAACAAGATAACAACACAAACCACATAGGAGGGGCTTCAAAAAGTTCAGGAGCAAACAGAAAGCCAAGACAGCGAAGTTCCCAGGAACTCTGTGAAGCCCCCGGTGGGTAAAACTGGGGGAACCTGAAGGTGGGGGAAGCACTGCCTCTCTGTCAGCCCGAGCCGCTCCGGCTGGGACAGGACGCGAGGGCTGACTGGTCACAGGTGGGTGAGTGCCTCTCTGTGCCACGTCTGAGCAGCAAGGATGTGGGGACGAGCGTGCGGGCCGACACGAGGGACCGCCGACCGCCTGCTCCGTCTGAGGGCTTGCTGCCCAAAGAGCCTTTGCGTTCTCAGAGTGTACGTGGCTCAGTTTATTTTTAGAACAATAACAACTACACAGCAATGAAGGCACCCCAGTGGGTTAGGTGGTTGGCCGCTAGCTGAATGGTCGGTAGTTTGAACGCACGTGGCAGCTGCATGGATGGCTTTGCTTCTGTAGAGTTCAGCCAGGCACCCCCAGGGGTCAGTTCCCCTCCATCTCAGGGGGTCGCTGTGAGCTGGAATAGACCCGTCACATCAACATCACAGCCAAGGGCGTGATTAGAGTCTGCTGGGCCATCCCTAACCTATGGCCCGGCAGTCCACCGTGCCCCTGCTGGTATGGGACACCAGGCAAACTCATCAATCACCACTGTCCACCTCCTGCTCCTCTCACGTGCTGGCTGCAAAGAGAATGGTAGCCGATGCAGGGTGGCCGGTTTGAAAGACATCCGGGGCCCTTCTGTGGGGATCTTCCTGCGCCTGCCGCTGGGCCCGAACCGGGAGACACTGCTAAGACACTGGAGACACTTCGTAAGAGACTGGAGAAGACACTAAGAAAACCAATGGTGCTTCCCATGTTCGAAGTGTCTGCACATGAAGCGTGGCCAGAGCCCGCACACGGGGACCTAGCTTCTCCAACCGGTTCCTGACACCCGCCAGGCTCCTCTGTGGGTTTCTCTTGGAGTGGTCACGGGAGACCGTCAGCGGGAGGGCAAGAGTCCTGCAGCGTGCAGGACGGATGGGCAAGCCACCTTCGCTGTGACATTGAGCATGGCCTGGCACCGTCAGTCTGCGCAGGCGCGGGAGCCACGCGGGTGCCACTGGCGGGACTGGTGCCCCCTCCTCCAGGGTGGGCTTCGAGCAGGTCTGCTGTGGTCCCTCAGGTGGGAAAGGCAGGGGGTTCCACCTCTACTGCCACGGGTCTCAACATGCCATGCCCGGCAGTGACCAAACCAAGGTGCTACAAGAGACACAGAACAGACAGCAAGGAGCCCTCATGGTGCAGTGGGTTGTGCCGGGCTGCTACCCTCAAGGTCAGCAGTTCGAGATCACCAGCTGCTCAGTGGGAGAAAGGTGGGGCTCTCTGCTCCCATACAGATTTATAGTCCTGGGACCCACAGGGTCAGTTCTACCGTGTCCTATAGGTTCCGACTCTATGAAGTGGTTTTCGGGTGGGTCAGAACAGACTTCGGGCCACAGGCCTGGTTGGGTGAATGAGCTAATTTGGTTCATGGGAACAGATGGGCTGGTCATTCTCCCAGGGCCCTCTGGGAAGGTTTGAACCGCAGACCTTCCAGTTGGCAGCCATGCACTTCTCGGTGAGCCACCAGGGCTCGCTCCATGCTACACGTCTACAGACACAGCACACTCCCTCGCGCACACCCCTCGAAAAGACATCCTGAAATGGCTGCCCTTTGGCCTGTGCACTGCACTAGGTGTGCTCGAAGGCTTGTTTTCAGCGAATGACCACACTGACGATGAGAAATTGTGGTGTGGAGGTTCCACATTGGGCTGCGATCTGCAAGGCAAGCAGTTCAAAACCACCAGCCACTCCTCAGGGAGTGACAGGGCTTTCTACTCTCCCGAAGAGGCGTGGTCGTAGGGACACTCATGGGCAGTTCTATCCCGTCCGATGGGGTCGCGAGGAGGCAGCATCGACACCGCTGGCAGTGGGAGGGGTAATTGTCACAGCCCATTGAGGTTAGCCGAGAAGGTGATTTCTAGGCCTGGCAGGAAAGCAGTAAAGGCAACTCCATCCGCAAAAGCCACCAGGCAGGGAGACGCCCGTCACGGGATTTGAGCTTGTCCATTGGATACAGTCTGCACGTGCTCCGAATCTGTGTGTAAGATTCCCAGCGGCTTCTTCCTTGTCTGGTCCTCGTCTGGAAGCTCCGCCCAAACTGGTTCACCCTGGTGACCCTGCTGGCATTTGGAATACCAGTGACGCAGCTCCTGGCACCAGTGGTGGGTGTGAGGGTGCGGCAGGCCACGGGGAGCCTGGTGCAGGCACGGGCAGTGTTTGGTTCTGTGGTGTGCAGGATTGCTATGGGTCGGAGCAACTGCATTCGATGACAACCTCAGGTTCATCCAAGCGAGTCGGCTGTCACCACGGCCGTGTCCCCCGGTGTTGTAGCTCATGGTGTCACCTGCCTCCACACCCAACTCAGGCCACCGTGGTCGAGGCCACCTGGACCCACAGCGGGTCTCTTGGGTGGCAGTGAGCAGCCCAGCATGTGACCCTTCAAACACTCAACACCCACTGCCACCGCGCCTGCTGAGCATTGGGTGCTATGGGTAGATGTACGTGGCTCACAGGGCCATGGATCCGAAGGGTCTCCAGAAAGCTTGTGAAAACACAGAGGGGTCAGACCATGGCAGTGCTCCCTGACCTTTCTGAAGCCCCTCACACCACGGTGCCACGTGATCCTTCCAGGTTGAATTTAGACCTCACGAGCTGCAGCGAGATCAATAATGGAGGGAAAGCCTTTATAAGTGCTTCCCCTTTAACAACTTCAGTCTCAAAGGCGTTGACGGCCGAGACTCACAAACACCAGAACACCAGACAAACCCAGTGGTCACAAAACACTCAAGCTGCACTGCAGTGCAGGCGGGCTGGCAGCAGGAAGTGCAGACGAGGCCGGAGGCCTTACTGGGCCCGGGGATAGCGGCGCTTTAACCAGAGACGGGTGGGCATTTAGCCGGTTCACACTGGTTTGGCAGAACTGATACCTAGTGTTTTATTGCGTTTCGTGAACCAGTTGTTGAAATGACACTTGTCATCTGAGTCCTCCGTAAGGTGGGTGTCTGGCAGCCCCCCAATGTGGAAATCATAAATTTACACCCTCACAGGTTTTTCACATTCATCTGTACAACGGCATGTTCCAAGCACCCAAAGTCATTCATTCCTCAGTGTAAGAATGTGAGTCATTCCATTCCTCAGTATAAAAAATACAACAAGATAAGATGGGCCCGAGCTTGCCATATGAACTTACTCATTTCCTAAGACTCGTTATGCTTTCGCTGCAGTGCTACATTTTTATTCCCGAAGTGCCAAACAACCAGAGGGTGACACGCAGCGATGGTTTCAGCTTTGTGTTACACCCTGGATTCCCAGGCGGCTTTATGAGGGAGTTAGGCAGTTCCTGAAAGTGTTCAAAGAGCTACCAATATGGTCAGAACCGCCGCTGTCGGAGCGGCAGATGCAGAAAGGGTTTTTCAAAGAACCGCTATGAGCAGAGACGGGCAGTCGCCGGTTTCTAACACGTCACCATAAGGACGAGCGTCCGATCGTCTGCCTCTAAAGGAACGGGTCCCACTCCTTCAGCGAAGACGCCGTGCAGGGCGAGTCCCCAGGCAGGGCACTCACACGCATGTGAAGACTGGCCAGGGAGGGCGCCAAACGGGAAGCCACCTGGAACGGCTTAAGTGACGGTTCCAGTGTTTCCCCTCAAGCATCACTCAATGTGTTTGTGATTCTCCACAGCCCTCGTGACAATCTGTCTTTGTGTCCCTCTTTCATTGTTCTTGAGTGAGTATCAACTGGGGCAACTCACGCACTGCCTTTCGGTGTGTATCATGCTTTTACCCTTACGATGGTCATCAGGACAGCGAGCCAGTGGTCAAACTGTCTGAACCCCGCACTGGCCTCTTGAAGCACATCCCCCTGGCTGCTGCAGCACAGGGAAGCTGTCACGAAACTTGACGTCTCTGCCCAAACGCTGCAGAAACCTGTCACCGCACATCCTTTTGATGTCGGCCCTCGGACATGTCACCAGGTGCTGTCTTACCTCCCTCCGAACTTTCCGGTGACCCCACTGAAGCAAGTCACATGGATGCAGACCATTCGATAAGTGTCCTCATTCAGGGTGTACACACTGGTCTAGACTCCCGGCGACCTTGGGCACACCAGGAGGAAACACTGCCTGGCCCTGCGCCGGCCTCACATGTCCCCATGTCCGAGCCCACTGTTGTGTCCACTGCGTCACTCCGTCTCGGGGAGGGCCTTCCTCTTGTTCACGGTCCCGCCACGTTCCCCAGCATGATGTCCCTCTCCGGGGACTGGTCTCCCCTGACAACAAGTGCACAGGGCGTGAGTCAAAGCCTACAGGTCCTGGCTTCTGAGGAGTGGGCCCTGGGAGCCCTTCTCCGGGACAGCCGTGGGCAGCCTGTGCCCGTGATGGTGGATCCCGAACTCCAGCCCCCTGCCTCGCCCCCAGTCCCCCTGGCCCTCACTGCTGCTCTTCCTCAGCTGGCCAATGGCACCGTGGTGGCGTGACGGCTAAGCACGTGGCCGCTGACTGAAAGGTGGGTGGCTGGGAACCTGCTCGCTGGCTCCGCAGGAGAAAGATCCCGGGAGGTGAACTCCTTCCGGTTTCCAAGGCTGTGTGTCACCGTTCTCCCTCTGAGTGGAATCCTGGAGAAGAATATTGAAAGGGGCACGGAATGCTGAAGGGACAAACCCATCTGCCTGGGAGAGTGGGGCCAGAGCACTGCTCTGAGGCTGGGGTGGCGAGGCTGTGTCCTCTCCTGGCGGCCACAGGGGCTGCGGCAGGACAGGTCATGAGCCTGCAGCAGAGCACTGGAAGCAAAAATGATTTCAGAACACCAGGCCCGCGTGTGTGCATGTATGCACGATGCGTGTGCATGTAGAAACACGGAAACACATGTTTATGTGCACATAAACATATGTATACACGCCCCCCCCCCAGTCACAGAGGAGGTGCAGGATAAACATGCTCAGAGCTAGACCCTCCTTTTCGCTCCCACGCAGCCGTGTTCTCGGGGTGCAGATGCGCTGTACAGGCACACAGGCGTGGCTTCCACTCACACCAAGCCACGTGGCGTGTCTCCGTTCCCTGGCACGGCGAGCTCCCAGACGCCGCAGACAGAAGCGCGCTCACTCACAGTTGGTTGTCTAGAAGTCTGAACTCACTGACTCTGGGGGAAAGGCTTTCTCTGTGGGGGCTCTGGGGGCACGGGACCTGTCTCCCCAGCTTCTGCTCCCTGGGGATCTCCATATGGCGTCTGCCTGCTCCCATCTCTGCAATTTCCCAAACTCAAGACCCAATGCCATCACGTCAATCCCAACTCAACAGGGTGGAACGCCCCCGTGGGTTTCGGAGACGGAAACTACCCGGGTGTGGAAAGGCCAGTCTTTCCCTGCGGAGCAGCTGGTGGTCTCAAACTACCACCGACCTGGTGGCTAACAGCCTGCCTCGTCACCACGTTACCACGACACTGGATCTGCTCTGTCATATCTCAGGTTGGTTTTACGACCCGCCCCCCCCCCGCCCCCATTCACACGTGCTTCTTCACCACACCGAGAAAACCTCTTCCCCAATGGCCACAGGTTACGGGAGCACATCAGAGGGAGGTCACCAAGCTCACGGGAAATGGTAAGAAGATACTAGCCCCTGGCACACTATCCAGTAGCTCATGCCAAGGTCACCGAGGGACTCAGAGAAGCCTGGCGAGGAAGATCGGCAGCAGCACTGCCCGCCTGCCCTCATTGCTGGGGTGAGCCCTGTGCACCCCTGAGGTGGCATGGATGTCTGAGCACCAGGACCCCGGCCTGGGCAGGTGCTTGTTGACCTGGTTTCTCACCTGGGCTCAACAGAAGGCAGCACCGCCCGGCCCTGCGCCATCTTCTCCACTGTTGATGGAGGACCCGTGCCCACCTGTCTTGTTGAAGGTCTTCCTCTTACTGCCCCTCTACCGAGCACGAGGTCCTTCTGCAGGGACTGGTCTCTCCTGACAAGTCCAAAGTGTGTGAGACAAAGTGCTCCATCCTTGTCTCTGAGGAGCACTCTGGCCTGACTTCTTCCAGAGCAGATGGGTTTGTCCTTTTAGAAGTTCTTGGTACTTTCAATATTTTCCAGCACCACAATGCAAATGTACTCAGCATACCTGAGACGGAAAGAACTCAAGAAAAAACTCAAACCTCGAATTGCAATTGAAAGATTCCGCAGGTAGAATATTGAACGATGCAGGGAGCACCAAGAGAAGATAGCAAGAGTGCAGAGAGTCACTATGCAAAAGCCTCGTCGGCAGCATCTGAGCAGGAACCGGCGGTGCTGAAGGAAGAAGTTCAAATGGCACTGCATGCAGTAGCTGCAAACAAGGCTCTGGGAGGTGACAGACAGCTGACGAAGCACCGGAAGTATTCAGTCTTCTATACCTGGACGTTTGGAAGACAGCTACCTGGTCAACTGACTGGAAGAGATCCACATTTGTGCCCATTCCAGAGAAAGGTGACCAACAGAATGCTCACATTATAGACCAATATCACTGACATCACACACAAGTACAATGTTACTCAAGACCCTCCAACAAGGGTTGGCCCGGCATATTGACAGGGAGCTGCCGGAAGTTCTGGCCGGATTCAGATGAGGACATGGAACAAGGATATCACTGCTGATGCCAGATGGATCTTGGCTCAACGCAGAGAAGACCAGAGAGATGCTTCCTTGTGTTTCATTCACTATGCAAAGACATTTGACTGTGTGGTTCATATGCTTGGGAAGAATGGGAATTCTCATTCAGAACTTGTATATAGATCACGAGGCAATTGTACAAACAGACCAAGGGAATACTGCATGGTTTAAAGCCAGCGAAGAGGCGGGTCAGGTTCGTATCCTCTCACCACAGTTGTTCATCAATTGTATGACGAGTGAGTCATCAGAGACGATTAGTGAAGGGGAGGGTGACATCAGCAGTGGGGGAACCCGTGACAAGCAGATGACACCACCTGGTTTGCTGAAAGTGAGGAGGACTTGAAGCACTTGATGACAAAAGTCAACGATTACAGCCTTCAGTGTGGATTACGACTCATTGTCAAGAAGACCCCAATCCTTACCATTGGAACGACCGGTAACATTGTGATCAATGGAGAAAAGGTGGGAGCTGTCAAGGATTTTGTCTTCTTGGATCCACGATCCGTGATTGTGGGAGTGATGGTCACGTTGCATTGGGTACGTTGGCTGCACACGACCTCTGTAGAGTGTTGAAGGCCAAGGCTGCTCCTTTGAGGACAAAGCTGCGCCTGACCCAAACACAGCAGTCTCCACTGCATCACATACATGTGGAAGTTGGACATGGAATACGCCATAGCACGTTCAACACTGTCATTCCGTGGGGCTCCCAGACGCATGAGATGATCATCACCAAATGTGTCTGCGAAGTGCTGCCCTGGGCCCTTGGAGAAGAGCTGGTGAGCAGTAGGGTGTCCAAGGCGGGCAGCGTCCTGCTCTGCAGGTGCCTTCAGCTTGGTTTGTAATTTTTTCAGAAAATCAGTGTTTCATTGAAGGCTTATTTCTGTTGTTGGCTGGGACACCTGGCAGGTGGGCCGCCCTGTGAATGTGTGCCTGCCTTCCCGGGGAGGGCTGGGCGAGTCTGGCTGTGCAGACACGGCTCTCAGGAGTGGAGCTGCAGGCCCCACAGGCGCCAGTTTGTTTCAATCTCACTGAAACACGAAATTCTCAAACTCATTTCACCATGAACTGGCTTTTAAAACCATGCCTTGTGGCATTTAGGAACGGGAAAATTAATAACAGGCATGTCACTTTGATGCTACGGTGTTTCTTATGCACCAAATCAAATATTACTCATAAAATAATGCTTGACCCTAAATGAATCCTGCCCTGGTCTTTTTCCGCCCAAAGGTGCTTATCTTTTCCTTTGGCATCTAGACTCGCTTAATTTTAAGTAAAAATAGTTATCAGGGTGCAGGTGGGTGAATCACAAAAATAAAAATGAAGACCAAACCAAACCACCCACCCCTGCTACTGAGTAGGCTGCAGCTCACAGTGACCTTGCTGATGAACTTGTCATGACATCAACGGATCACAGTCAAAGGTGGGTTCTGGTGACCCACTGAAGCTGATCCATGGTTGGTCTTCCAGTCTTCACTCTGCTCTTGATACACTGCCCTCCCCACAGCGTGGTCCCCGCTCACATGCCGTAGATTCTCACCCACTGCCACTGAGCAAGGTTCGCCCACAGTGACCCTACGGGGCTGGGAAGAGCTGCCCATTTCAGAGTTTCGGAGACTGTCCATCTTTTTGTTGTTTTAAAATCATTTCATTGGGGGCGCTTACAGCTCTGATCACAATCCACACAGCAATTGTATCCAGCACATTTGTGCCTACGTTGCCGTCATCATTTTCAAAACATTTTCTTTCTACTTGAGCCCTTGGTATCAGCTTCTCTTTTTTCCTTCCCTCCCCAGCCCTTCCACTCTCGTGAGCCCTTGATAAATTATAAATTGTTATTTTCATATCTTACACGATCCTCCGTCTCCCTTCACTCACATTTCTGTTGTTTGTCCCCAGCGGTGTGTGTGTGTTGTACGTTGATCATTGTGATTGGTTTCCCTTTTCTCCCCTATCTCCCCTACCTTCATGGTATCGATACTCCCATTACTGTTCTTGAGCAGTTTATCTGTCCTGGATTCCATGTGTCCAGATCTCTTACCTGTACCAGCGTGCATGCTCTGGTCTCACCGGATCTGTAAGGTAGAACTGGGGTGGTGATAGTGGGGGGAGGAAGCATTTGAGAACTGGAGGAAGGTTGTGTGTGTTGCTGGTGTTCTACTGCAAGGAGACCATAACTCTTCCTGGGAGTAGAAAGCTCTTTCGCTCAAGGAGCAGCAGGTGGTTTTGAACTGCTGACCTTTCAGATCACAGCCCAGTGTGCAACCACTCCACCTCCAGGGCTCCTTCTAGAATGCTAGGCTCTTGTTGGCTGCCATCAGGTTGGCTCTGACCCAGAGCGTGCCTGTGCACGACAGAATGTAACACTCCCCGGTCCTGCACCATCCTCACAGCTGGGCCTGCGCCGGAGCCCATCACTGCAGCCACCGTGTCCACCTGTCTCCCTGAGGGCCTCTCTCTCTCTCTGCCCTCCTTCCACATTACCAAACAATGTCCTTCTCCGGGTCTGGGCTCTCCTGTCAACACGTCCGAAGTCTCGCCATCCTTGCCTCTAAGGAACAGTCTGGCCACACTTCTTCCAACAGAGACCGGTTTGCCCGTCTAGCAGTCCCTGGTACGGTCCATGTTCTCCTCCAGTACCGCCGTTCACACACCTCGATTCCTCCTCGGTCTTCCTGACTCAGTCTACCTTGCATGCACATGATTCTCCTCCTGCACCGCCCTTCACATGCCCCGATTCCTCCTCGGTCTTCCTGACTCAGTCTACCTTGCATGCACAGGATGCAGTGCAGCACACCAGGGTAGGGCCAGGCACACCTCAGTCCCCAAAGTCACGCCCGTGCTCTTCACACCTCTAAGGAGGTCTGTGCACAGATTCACCTCACGTCATGTCTTTTCATCTCCCAACTGCTGCTTCCATGAGCCTTGATGGTGGATCCAAGCAAGACAAAATTCCCGACAACTTCAATCTTTTCTCCACTGATCATGATGCTACCTATTGGTCCAGGTGTGAGGATTTGGGTCCTCCCTTCATTGATTTGTAGTCCACACTGAAGGCTGCCATCCCGATGTTCATCTGCAGGTGCTTCAAGTCCTTCTGACTGGCAGTGAGCAAGGTTGTTCAAGGTCCTTACAGGTTGACCTCGTGCGTGCATTCCTTCACATTTTAATGGTTTCTAAAGGATGCCTGGTGGCACGGTAGCTGCACTGTGGGCTGCAAGCTGTAAGGTTAGTGGTTTGAAACTACCAGCCGCCCAAAGGGGCAGCAGTCTCAGAAACACACAGGGACAGTCCTGTTCCGTCCTGCAGGGTCTTTATGAGTCGGCATGGACTCGGGGGCGGTGGGGTTCATTTTGGAGTTTGAACAGCACCCTGAGAACATCAAACTCCTTGGCAGACTTGCGGAGAAATGCTGTTCCGGGACAGGTCATGACGGATGACCAAGACGCACAGGTTGGCTGTCAGCCGACTCCGACCCTCCGACTAACCAACCTCCAGGACCGAGCACTCACTGCCTCATGGGCTTACCGACGTCCCATCTCTGAGCCCCCCCCCCCCACCATTTCCTCGGGTGTGAACTGTTGACCCCATGCATAGGGCTCCTTATGTGGCCTCCAGATTCTCCCTGCGATGCGCCAGAGGGCATGTGGGGAGCGGGGAGTCAGGGCTCGCTCCCCTGCAGATAGAAACCCTCTGCCTGCTTCCAGTGCCCTTCTCCGAGGCAGTGTGACTGTAGGCTAGACGTCAGTCCTCCGATCTGTTGGCATTCCTCTCAGCAGACGTTGGCTGGGGAAGCATGTCAGGTTGTCTTTGAACTCACGACCTCGTGCCCCACCCTCTCAAAGACAGCAGTCTAGGAAGAGCCTCTCGGGGACGGCTGACTCGGTCACACAAGTCCACATGGAGTTGGAGGGGACCCCAGGGGCCCCATAACAGCAGTAGCATTCACATGGCAATCATATATACACGTGAATGTCCATCCTGCATCAGCGCGCATACAAGGATCCCTGCCTTGCAATGGTGGAGCTGGGGAAGACTACGGAGGGCACCAGGGACTGCCCAAAGCACCCATGCGTCTGTCTCGGGAGAAGTGCAGCCAGAACGCTCCTTGGAGAGGAGGGTGGGGACTTTCCTCACAGACTTTGGACATGCTGTCGGGAGAGGCCAGTCCGTGGACAAAGACATCGTTGTCGTGCTTGGTGAGTGGAGGGCAGTGAAACGAGGACAACCGTACGGAGACGGGTGGACACAGCGGCTGGGACAATGGGCTCCAACAGACAATGGTGACGATGGCCCAGGGCTGGGCAGGGCTTCGTTCCGCGGTGCTCGGTCATGTGCTGTGAGCCGCGGTGACTCGGAGGCACCCACCAAGAGCAACCACAGCAGCCGGAGAAGCTGCATCTGGAGCGGAAGGGGAATCTCTGCTAACAATTTGAAGGTACAACCCAAACTTCCAGAGTTGAAAAATGGTCACTTAGGAAAATGAACCGCACCCCTCCCACATGATTATACAAAGATGCTTTGAGAAATTCGTAGAAAATAGAAAGTAATGAAAATTTTCCACGAATCTTCTGAAGCCCCCTGTTATTTCTCCTGGGGAAGCCACTGCTCTGTCCTGAGACTTTCTTACAGTTTTCATCGATCCCAATCAGTGACGCTGTAGGTTGAACTGTCAACCTTCTGGCTAGTGGCTGAGCAAACTGAAAGGCGGGCCAGGCTGTCCGTGCCGAGCAGTCAAGGCAGGCGTGGCACTGAGGATCCCTCCGAGTTCTGGCTTGGTATGTGGTGTGCCAATTGTGGAGACTGCTATTAAGGATGGAGGAGAAGGCCTGCTAGGTGTGGCCCGCGTGAATGCGTTCAGGCCTGGGAGTGTGGAGGTGGATGCTCAGAAACAGAACGGGCCCCTCAGGGGGAATGGAGCCTGGGTCCCTCCAATGAGCATAAAGGAGCCTGGTGCTGGACCTGACGCAAATGGTCAGAGGCTTCGGGACCTTGGAGGGCTGCCCCATCGATGCCGCAGCATGCAGGGTGGCCACTAGGTTGAACCACGTGAAACCACTGATACCGGGCCATTTTTGGAACGTCTGTGGTGAGAGGTTTAAGGATTGAAGACGTCCCGTCCACCAAACACTCATTTAGCTTAACGGGTACAGAGTGCCTGCCTTGACCGCCGGGCTCGTTAAGATCCTGGGGACCATCGACAGGAGCGTGAACGTCTCCCTGGAGGTAGGGCAGTGGGGGGACCTCACTAGGTGTCTTCTTTACATGTCATAAGGGATGGTCGTTAAAGGGTTGTGCTATGCACGTGAACAAAGGTAAGGAATGTGAATCTGTGATTTCCACTGGGCAGCTGCCCAGCCACACCCTCCAGACCAGCGGCTCTCCACCTTCCTCACGCCGTGACCCTTTCCTACAGTTCTTCATGTGGTGGTGACCCCCAACCATAACATTACTTTCGTTGCTACTTCATCACTGACATTTTGCTACTGTTATGAATCAGGCGACCCCTGTGAAAGGGTTGTTCATCCTCAAAAAGGTCGCAACCCCCAGGTTGAGAACCGCTGCTTTAGAGAAAGCCCTGACTACAAGCGTAATTTTAACAACTGTTCACCGAACTCAACAAAAAACTAGGTACCGGTTTTGCTGAGCCAGTGCCAACGGGCTGACTGCCACCACTGGCTCTGCTTGCCAGCACCTTGCAGGAGACCGGATCCTGCCGTCCTCACGTTTGATGCCACAGTGGCCGCCCCAAAAGCACCGTCTCCAGGAGCCGTGGCAAAGAGCAGGGCCCGATCCAGTGCCTGCAGAGGAAGCCAGGTGACGCCTGGCAGAAGCCTTGCCTCCTAGCTGAACCCCCACCCCCCACCCCCCTCCCACACCATGTGCTCCATGGCCGGGAGCTTCCATGAAGAGGGCAGCCCTTGAACCCTGGGGCGGTTCCCGTGTGTCCTCTGGGCGACTGTCAATGGGAAGTGACCGGAGGACAGTGGGCTTGGTTTGATCTTCTTTGAAGGAGGGGTGGTGGGCAGCGGCCAGGTGCTGAGCTGTGGGCAGAAAGGCTGGCAGGTGGCACCCTCCAGAGCTCTGCGGGAGAAAGCAGAGGCCGTCTGCTTCCCTGAAGATGCCCGGGCTCAGAAACCCAGTCGGGGCTCCACTGCTCGGTCTTATGGGGTCGTGATGAGGGGACCCGGCTCCACAGCAGTGGTTGGAGGCCGGCACACACCGCGCCCTGTCAAGTGCCATGACTGCGCATTGTTTCACGGGCTTCCAGAAGGAGTGCCGCGTGCGGCTCAGACTTAGGGAGCCTGCTCCCATCCTATGGCGCCGAGGAAAGCCGTGAGGTGGCCCTCGTCCTCACGCCGCTGCGCTGTGCATGGGAAGGGGCTTGGCGGCCACGAGCTGGGATTACAAGAGCAGGATAAGGAGCCCTGGTGTCACGATGGTGAAGCGCTCGGCTGCGCCCACAAAGATCAGCAGCAGGAGCCCATGGGAGAAAGGAGGGGCTGTCTGTTCCGGCTCAGACACCCTAGGAGGCAGCCCTCCTCAGTAAAGGGGGGCACTAGGAGTCGGAACCAACTGGGAATGACTCCTAGACCACACGGGAGCCTCTGCCTGGCTGAGCCAGAAGCAGCAGCACAGACGTGTGGGGCGTTTCCACCGGAAAGAAGCGGCGATGCGGGAGCAAGCAGAAGAGATGTCGTTTTCCTCAGTGACACAAGCCGGGAAAACCTTGTTGTTGGGAATTCAATCCCGCCATCGAGACTGCAGTTTTGAGCGGCTTTGGCTGGATCCTGCATTTCTCTCCTGAGCAGGGGTCCCTCTCCCACACTGGGGTCCTGCTGGCCGCCCACAGGATGAGGAGGGAGCAGAGTCCTTTCTGGATGGTGCTTCTCAGGGAGGGAGGGAGGGAGGGAGAGAGATTCCTTCTGCTCTTTGTCAGTAGCACAGCGATCCGTTACCATGACAACACTCAGGTGCCCACCTCCCCACCCCCCAATGAGTGGTTCCCCAGCACATCCTGGGCGAGCAGGGCTCTCAGTGGCCTCTGATCACGAGTCTGGCTCAATGGCGGATGCAGGTCCAGCCCTCCCTGCTCTGAGGCAAGGTTATGTTTATGGTTTCCTATTTTTATTTGGGGCTTGTAGGAATAAGAATCACCATGAGGATTGGGCTGGGTTTTGTTCTGTGACACACGGGGTCACCCTGAGCACCCAACAACAGCGGCAGGGCTCAGGACCCCGTGGAAGAGTCGGGGAGAGGGCAGCTCCAGTGCCTGGGGCACTGGGTTTATGTGGCAAATGCAAGGTCAGTGGTTCTAACCCACCAGCCTCTCTGAGGGAGAGAGCTCAGGCTGCCTGCTTCCTTAGCAATTTACAGCCTCGGAATCTCTCTGGGCTGTTCTCTGTCCCACAGGGTCCCGGTGAGGCAGGATCCACCTGATGACCGCCGGACACAGGTTTTTGAGGCTGCCCCTTTTAATGGGGGCAGAGAACCCCATCTTTTTCCTTTAAAGTCTCTGGTGCGTTTGAACCCCCGACCTTGAGGTTTGAGGCCCAATGCTTCCCCGACAGCACCCCCAGGGCTCCTGCAGTAGGTCTGATTTTGGACAATGCAGAAGGAGCCCTGGTGGCCCTCAGGGCGAAGCGTTGGGTGGTTCAAACCCACCAGCCCCTCCTTTGGAGAAAGAGGGCAGGCCGGGAAGCCAACAGGGCAGGTCTCCTCTGTCCTGCAGGGTGGCCGTGGGCGGAGTGACTGGATAATGGTGGGTTTCCCGCCTAATTTCTTAACGTCTGATATAAAGGGCCCCGGTGGGGCAGGACTTATGTGCTTGCTGCTCACCGAGAGGCTGGTGGCTCAAACCTGCACAGCAGCCCCTCGGGAGAAAGACCTGGCCGTCTGCTCCCCTCAAGGTGGTGGGCAGTGCTGCCCTGCCCCTCGGGGCTGCGAGGGTCAAAGTGGACTGGAAGGCACCCAGCAGCACTCAGTGGGTCGGCGTTGGTCTTGTTGCTGCTGTTCAGTGCCGTTGAGTCCGTTCCAGCCCACAGGGCGCGATGCCCAGTAGAACAAAGCACTGCCCAGTCCAGTACCACCCTCAGGGCAGTCCCAATGCTTGAGCCCATTGTTGCAGCCACTGGTCACTCCATCCCACTGAGGGCTTTTCTACTTTTCCCGCTGGCCCGCCTCTTTCCCAAGCACGACGGCCTTCTCCAGGGACTGGTCTCTCCTGACGACACGTCTGTGCAGAATGCAGGCACTCAGGCGTTTCTTTTGGCAAAAGCCTCACAGCTTCTTCTGCCCTGCTCCCCGTCCACCGGACGGTGCCCACAGACCCGGGTTCCAGAGACCACACGAGCAAGCCACGTTTCTGCTGCACTGGACACAAACAACAGTTCAAGAGGTGTGATGTCTGTGTTCACACAGCATCTTTCTTCACAGCCAGATGGCGGAGGCAGTGTGGCTGCCCATGCAACGGCCATGAACGTCGCTGGACTGCACAGGTGACCATTGCGGATGGCAAAGGCTTTGCTGTGTGTATACGAGGGGCACGTTCAGAGGCTCGTAGAATACCTGTGTGTGAGTCCGGTAGACTAGAGAAACAAATCCAGGGAGACTCATATCAGTGAGCAATTGTACATTAAGAAAGCGTCCCAGCCCAGTCCAGATCAAGTCCATAAGTCTGATACCACCCTGTATGTCAATACTGGTCTATACATTGCTCTTTAGACTCACACAGTCAGGCAATGATGCCAAACGCAGGAAGATCAGAGGCCAGTGGGTGGAAAGTCTTGTGGATCCAGTGGTGGAAGCATCTCAGCGCTGGCAGGGGTCTGAAGGCGGCTTCTTCAGCTCTGGCTGCCATCAGCACGTCTTCATGTGGCTTGTTAACAGGAATGTCTTGCAGAGAGAGTGTGTGTGTCTGATCTCCAGTGAGCTATTTATCTCTGTTTGCACCTCTGGAATGAGGTCCTCAAGCTGTGACCTGATTGATGGGCTAGACTCCACCCCGTTGTAAATTGGGACCAGATTATGTTTAACTGCCACACAACCCACCGTCTTTTCATTCCTTTGGCCCACCACCTCTCCAAAGCCCTTGCTCAGGTGTTGTTGTGTGCCAGAGGCTGACTCTGACTGGTCGACACCCACAGGGCAGAGAACTGCTCCATCACAGGGTTCCCACGGCTGTCATTCCAGGGAGCAGGTGACGCGGCCTGTTCTCCCACAGGCACAGCTTGTGAGGGGTTTCCGTCCCCCCGCATGGATTAGCGGCAGAGCCGTTTGAGCATGTGATACCAGGGCTCCTCTGTCTGAGATATACATTCACCATGATCCAGCAAAACATGTGGAAATAACCCAAGTATCCATCCCCAGACGAATACATCCACAAAGCGAGGCACATCATTCCAGTGGAAGATGATGCCATCATCAGGAAGAGCATAATTCTGACACACCTGGCTAGGTGGATGCGTCCTGAAAGCATTCTAGTGGGTGAACTCAGTCGGGCACAAGAGGACAGACATTCCTTGGCTCCATCTGCAGGAAACACCTAGGATGGGTTATACCAAGAGGAAGCATTCTAGGGTTATTCCATGTCAAGGGGAGGAAGAGCAGAGAGTAGACACTATGGAGAAAATCTTTGCTCCCTGCTGGTCTGGATCCTGCATCTGGCCCAGTGACGTCCTGTTCTTTGGACTAGAGCCAATGGCCTGCCATGTTGCCTGTCAGCCTGAGAGCCATTGGTCGCCTGACATTGAATTCAACTGCCCCTGACCCATCAGTTGTGGGGTTCCCTCTTCATCTTTCTGCTTGACATCTGTGTTAAGTTATATAATTTCACATCAACTTGATGATATAAAAGTGTAGGGATGGATTCTAGCCTGTCAATCAGGTCAGAGCTTGATGGTGACTCCTTGTGGGCATGGCCTTCTCACAAGGAAGGGCTTGGGATCCCGCCCCCCCCGCCAACTTTACCTTCACCTTCATCCTGGCGAGACTTGCTGAGCCCTATGATGCGTCCACCGCCATTGGATCTACAAGACTTTGCACCCACCAGCCTGTGATCTTCCTGTATTCTGCATCATTGCATGTGGCTGTGTGACTGAAGAGGGATTTATGGACTAATATCAGACTTATGGACTTGATCTGGACTGGGCTGTTTTCCTGATATATAATTACTTCTTGATATAAAGCTCTCTTTTATACATAGATGAGCAGTTTCTGGATTTGTTTCCTGAGTCAACCTGGGCTCACACACCATCTGACCCATGAACTTTAGCTGGGGTGGACTCACCTGCTTCTGTAACGGTGTGATCCATGTCTCTGATCTACACTTCACTGGCTAGTCTTTCTTAGAGGACCCAGCCTCACTGGATCCAGCCGTGAGGATGCGTGTCTTCTTTAGGCTGAGTTGTGATCCACACTGAAGTCTGCAGTCTCTGACCGTCAACATTCCGTGTGCACCAGGGGCACAATTCTAGAACTAGGAGTTCTTACGTCAACAAGCTGACATTCTTGGTCAAAGCGCTACCTCCTCGAGCCAAAGGTAAGGGTTCTTTACTGCCCTCTGCACAGCTCTCTCCTGGAATGAGGACAGCACGGTGACACAGGGCACGCATTCACAAGAGGAGGCCGTCTGTATACTTATTAGCCTCGTGAGTGCTGAGGGAGTCTCAGAGCTTCAAGGAAGGTCAACAGAAGCAGAACTGTGAAAAGACATTGTAAACGAAGAGGACATCGTATAGGGAGCCGTGGCCGAGGAAGGGTGAGGAATGGCCGAAAAACCACAGGCGCTGTACAGGATTCTTTTTTCTATGTCTCATTTATACTTTTTTGTTAAACATTTTATTAGGGACTCATACAACTCTTATCACAATCCATACATACATCAATTGTGTAAAGCACATCTGTACATTCTTTACCCTCATCATCTTCAAAGCATTTGCTCTCCACTTAAGCCCTTTGCATCAGGTCCTCTTTTTTCCCCCTCCCTTCCCGCTCCCCCCTCCCTCATGAGCCCTTGATAATTTGTAAATTATTAATTTGTCATATCTTGCCCTATCCGGCATGTCCCTTCCCCACCTTTTCTGTTGTCCATCCTCCAGGGAGGAGGTCACATGTAGATCCTTGTAATCGGTTCCCCCTTTCCAACCCACTCACCCTCTACCCTCCCAGTATTGCCCCTCACACCCCTGGTCCTGAAGGTATCATCCACCCTGGATTCCCTGTGCCTCCAGCTCCTATCTGCATCAGTGTACAACCTCTGCTCTATCCAGACTTGCAAGATAGAGTTCGGATCATGGTGGGGGGCGGGGGGGGGAGGAAGCATTTAGGAACTGGAGGAAAGCTCTATTCTTCATCGGTGCTACATCGCACCCTGACTGACTCATCTCCTCCCCTAAACCCCTCTATGAGGGGATCTCCAGTGGCTGACAAATGGGCTTTGGGTCTCCACTCTGCACTTTCCCCTTCATTCACTATGGTAAGATTTTTTTTTTTTTGATGATGATGCCTTATACCTGATCCCTTTGACACCTCATGATTGCACAGGCTAGTGTGCTTCTTCCATGTGGGCTTTGTTGCTTCTGAGCTAGATGGCCTCTTGTTTACCTTCAAGCCTTTAAGACCTCAGACACGATCTCTTTTGATAGCCAGGCACCATCAGCTTTCTTCGCCACATTTTCTTATGCACCCATTTGTCCTCAGCGATCGTATCATGGAGGTGTGCACCCAGTGATAAGGTTTTCTTTGTTCTTTGATGCCTGATAATTGATCCCTTCAGGACCACGTGATCACAGAGGTTGGTGTGTTCCTCCATGTGGGCTTTGTTGCTTCTGAGCTAGATGGCCGCTTGTTTATCTTCAAGTCTTTAAGACCCCAGATGCTATCTCTTTTGATAGCCGGGAACCATCAGCTTTCTTCATCACATTTGCTTGTTCACCTGCTTTGGCTCCAGTGGTTGTGTCGGGAGGGTGAGCATCATAGAATGCCAATTTAATAGAAGAACGTATTCGTGCATTGAGGGAGTGCTTGAGTAGAGGCCCAAGGTCCTTCCGCCACCTTCATACTAGACCTATAAATATAGGCACATAGATCTATTTCCCCATCCTCATATATATATATATTTGAATGTATATGTCTTTGTCTAGACCTCTATAAATGCCCTTTGCCTCCTAGCTCTTTCCTCTATTTCCCTCGACTTTCCTCCTGCCCCACTATCATGCTCCGTCCCCACCTGGGTTACAGCTATACCTCTTTGTTACGTTACCTTACCCTTGATCATTCTCTACCAGGCCTGCCACTCCCACCTCACCACCAATTTGGATCCCATGTTGTTCCCTTGTCCCTGGGTTTGTTAACACCACTTCCTTACTCCCCACCTTCCCCTATCCCAAGTCCCTCCGGAATTGTCGGTCCCATTGTTTTTCCTCCAGATAGTTAATCCAGCTTATCTTATTTAGACAGGCCTGGAGAGATAATAACATGCACAAAAACAAGACAGAGGAAAACAAAGCAACAGTATACAAGAAAACAACAACAATAACAAACCACTGACAAAGAACAAAACAAAACACATCAACAAAGAAAAGCTTGTAGTTAGTTCAAGGATTGTTTGTTGGTCGTTAGGAGTGTTTTCCAGTCCAGTCTGTTGGGGCACCACGCCCTGGCCCCAAAGTCAACCTTCAGCATTCCCTGGGGGTCTTGCCGCTCCATTCCCTTGCTGTTCCGCTGCACTTCCCCAGTGCTTTGCCTCGGTGTGGTGGGATCAGGTCAGGACCAGACTTCAACCCAGTGCCTCAAGGTGCGAATGCAACATTCTGGCGTGGAGTAGGGAACCAGTGGAGAGGTCTGGGAGGCTGTCCCCAGTACCAAAAATTAAGTGGATGCCTGCCCCTCCCCCAGAAGAATTTTGTTTCAAAGGATGACATTGATTCTGCAGCTCCGGGAGAGGGACATGTCTGATCAGAGCACACGGGAGCACATGAAGGGGGAGGAGGAGAGAGTGGAGTACAGCCTGGCCCACCAGGCTGTGAGGATGATGTTCCTGATTAGAGCAGCCAGAGGACAACATGGCTGGCCCCACTATGAGACATGAAGCCCCTCACTGACCCGCAGCGCTACAGGGGACAGCAACGGAGACAGTGTGGGAATTGCACCTGACCTGATCCCATAACATTATTTTCACGGCTACTTCATCACTGTCATTTTGCTGCTGTTATGAATCGGGCGACCCCTGTGAAAGCATCGTTTGACCCTCAAAGAGGTTGCAATCCACAGGTTGAGAACCGCTGCTCTGGTCCCCGCTTTCCTTGTCTGTGAAACAGGGGTCTAGATTTGGCAAACTAGCCCCTCTTCTATCTCCGTGGTTCCAGATTCCTACTGCTCTTCCTCATCGTATCAAAAACAAACAAAACCCACGGGCGACGGCCATTTCTGTCTGGGTGCACATTCTGCCAGTCAGGGAGGCGTTCTTAAGAAATCCAGACATTGCAATTTTCACGAGTTGTTAATTCCCCTCCCCAGCTTCGATTACAGAGGTGGGATTGTACCCCACACAGCTAATCAGAGCAAAAGCTTTGGGGTCACCTCTCTTTAATACATAGTTAATGCCTTCTCCCTGTGAGGAACAGGGTGGAATATCATTACTGTGAAGAAAGAGAGTTCAGCAGTTCTCTCCTAGCGAACGTGGGTGGAATGTTTGAGGATTACGAGCAGTAGCAGAACCGTGAAAGGATACGTGTGCATGGCCTCAACCTGGGGCTTCGTCAATGTCCACATCCCTTGTCTTATTTCCTCCAAACTCCTTTCCTTAGCGCATGGATGAACACTTCCGGGCTTTTTTCTGATGCGGTAGTCAGGGTGGGAAGCGAGGGGAAAGGCACACAAGTACAGGAGTTTTCAGGAGAAGCTCGGAGATGCACCGTGGCTTCATCCAGCTGGTGTTGGCAATGGGTGAGATTTGTAGGCCTGTCTCAGTTCCTCCGGTGAACTTCTCTGCCTTCTGTCCTCATTCTCCAGCCTTAGCCTCTCACCGTTTAGGAGGAGGCTAGAGATCCAAATTCAGAAGGTTGGGTCTAGCAGAAGGCTTTCTTCCTCCGTCGACTCTGGGGAAGGTCCCTGTGTCCTTCTGCCATCTGTGATCCTGGGGTTCACTGGAGATCTCCCCGTGTCTTGGTGTCAAACATCCCCTGGGTCTAGGAGGTTCTCAGCACAGGGGCCCCAGATGCAAAGCATGTACTTTGCAACCAGCTCCCCTCTGTGGTGGCTGTCGGTTTTTCTGCCCTCTGCTCACTTATTTAATCTCTTCAAGAGACTGACTCAAGGTCCATCCTAACCCTGTGGACCGAGCCCTGCCTCATGGGCTCCACAGAAGTGAGCACCGACAACACAAGGGTAATTGCACAAAACAGAGGATGACTATGTATGAAGAATCATGGCCCAGCAGTACCGAGCCTGTAGATGACAACAGTTCCTTAATGTGGGTCAGCTTATATGCTTTTTAAAGAGTAGCTTTTAAAAAACATAAGAGGGGGTACACCCCCCCAAAAAAAACTGGAAAAAGCTCTACTGGGAAGAGCTTTTATAGTACGAGCTTCCTCACTAGGCGAGCACCAAGCAACTCGCTCTGAGTTTGTGCACTGGGTTAGTCTCCTGGGAAGGTCCTCTCTGGTCACAGTGAACTTTTCTGTGAAAGCAGTTTCACTTGAACATCATTTTGTGTGATGGTCAATTTAAGAAAACAGTGTGAAGCTGAGAAATTATTTTTCCTGCTTGGGAAGAATGCCACAGAAATGGTTGTGGTGTTGAACACAGCTTACAAGGGCAGCACTATGGGAAAAACTCAAGTGTACAAGAGGTTTTCTTGTTTCAAAAAAGGTGAAATGTCGTTTGATGACAGACTTTGTTCTGGAAGTCCGTCAACTTCCCTAATGGACAAGAATGTTGATGCATCGTGTGTTTGGAGTTTGTTCCCCAGGTCAGACTGTCAATCAAGCTTTCTATTCAGAGGTTCTGAAAAGACTTCGTAACAGTGTGCGACAAAAAAGGCCTGATTTGTAGCAGACAGGGGACTGGTTCTGCCACCAGGACAGTGCACCTGCTCATGCAGCCATCTCAGTGCACCAGGTTTGGGCCCCAAACAGCATGCCTCTCTTGCTCCACGCATCTTACTCACCTGACCTCACGTGTGACTTCTTTTTGTTTGTTTGAATGCAGAGGGACATGAAAGGACAGCAATTTGACGACGTAGAAGAGGTGAAGGAAAAATCGAGGGAGGTGCTGTCAGCCATCCAGACAGATGAGTTTGAGAAATGTTCCCATGAATGGAATCTCATGTTTGACAAAGGTAGTTAATGTAAGGGAGAGTACTTTGAAGGCGACATGGTTGTTTGTAAAATACTTTAAACACATAGCTTTGGGAAAAAATCCATTTGGGGGGTACCCCCTGGTACTGTTGTTGAAAATAGACACAGCAGAAAACACCTAAACTCAACAATCTCCACACGTACGCTGCAGTGACATGGGTGGTGTTCTTCAATTGTGACAACTCGCTTACCATCCTCCTCTGAGCTGTCCCTCCCTCATTAACAGATTCACCGCCCCACCCCTGCAGCTTCCCACCGAGGCTTCTGAGAGCTTGTGACCCACTCGGTCCCATTGACATAGTGCTTTAGAAGAGGGCAGTGCTCCAGACATTCTCCCTGACCAAGGACCCCAGGGAGGCAGCGAGTGAGCAAGTTGGGCTGCAACTGCAGGGCCAGCGGTTTGGCTCCCCCAGCACGTCCTGTGGGGAAGCCGAGGCTCTCTGCTGCCATGAAAACACGCAGTCTCAGAGTCCCTAGGGGACAGCCCGACTCTGCCTGACGTGGGTCACCATGAGTTGGGATTTGTGCAGAGGCAGGTGTGTGGTTCTCTTTTTGGTTTAAGAAGACTCCAGGGGATATTTTTGTTTGTGGTGTAAAGATGATCCTGGGGGAATGTTTTCAGGGCCGCAACTGGCCTCAATGGTTTTAAAATGTCTGGAATCCACGAGAATCAGAAATTCCCCTCTGCGTTTCCCCTCCTTTTGATCAGGATTCTTCTGTGGAATCTTTGATCAAAGCGCTCAGCAGTGGTTGCTGGGCACCATCTTGCCCTGTGCTCTCATGGCAAGCAGGAAGACTGACTTTGTGGAACGCAAATCTTGTCCACGCGGTTCGCCACCTCTGGTGACATCCTCTCCACCACGCGATGCAGGAACGATTGCCGCCACTTTGTGTTTTTTCGTGTGTGGCACCTCAGACACAGACAAGGAGATGCTCCCCGTGCAGAAAACATCACCCTGTACCTTTGTGGACGCGGGTCTGCTGGCTGATTATCATGGAGACCATTCCGTGCTGAGTCATGGCACCCTCCTGATCCCAGAACCAAGTCCATTTCTGTTAAGTGGATCCCACCTTCCTGGGACCCTCCACAGGGTGTCTGAGGGTGTCCATTTCCACGGGAAATCGTCTACACCCTCTCCCATGGAACAGCTGGTGAGTTAGAACTGCTGACCTTACAATTAGCAGCTCAACCTTTACCTGAGGGTGCCGTCAGGTCTCCTCTACTAGTGATCATTGGAAGAAGCTTCTGGAAACGTCCATTGGACGACAGGCTAAAGCAGGTGGACTTTATTACATAGGTCACGTGGAACTTACGACGCTTTTGAGCCAACGCTTTCATCTTCACAGCGTTGATTTTGGGAGTGATTTCATGAACTGGAAGGGGTAGGCTATCATGGCCAGGTGGGAAAATGGAGGCAGAAAAGTCAATAAGAGGAATACGGCAGGGGCCCTTTGTATGCTGCGAGCGTGCATAATAAACGCGGAGTTACACGTTTCCTCTAATACCTCGGGAGTCCACCGGGGCTGAGGGCTGCGGAATTGATTGCTCCCATCGACTATAGTGCCTCCTTCTCAGGCCCAAAAAAGACACAGCTATTATTTTTGGTGATATCTCAAAAAACAACAACCACAACAGCAAATAAAGGAAACAAAACACCCCCCCCCAAAAAAAAATTATACTTAGGAATTAGAATCTTGTCCATTTACTTACAGGAAGAAAACTCATTGCTACCGTCTCCACAGTACGGTATTTGACTTCAACAGGATTAAGGGCATATTAGCAATGGTTTATGGGAGGTGGCCTGGTGCCAGAGTCGTTAGGCACTAGGCTGCTAGCTGAAAGGTGGGCAGTTCACGCCTAGAAGAGGCTTTCAGGGGCCAATATGAGACTGTCTGATTCCAAGAAGACTTTCAGCCTGAGAAACCCCATGAGCCCTTCTGCTCCGTCCTGTGAAACTGCTACCAGTCTGCATATTTTCATCACATGGCTCTATCTGAAATCAATATGGAGAAGAAATAGCAGTTTCTCTAGACCCTTGATATTTGGACTTGGATAATATTTACAATAGCAACATTTTAATTATCACTTGTTAAGCCTTGACTCCCACGAGACCATCCCCCCCTTCTGCCCAACCCCCATCCCCACTTGTGTCTTGTACATCCTAATTTCCAGTCCCTGTGGCTATAGTTCCATTTGGGAATGCATCTCCTTGTTTGCTAGTGAGGCTTCATTAATGTAGAGGTGTTTTTTTTTTCTTTTTCGATTTTACTTTTTCTGAACCCCTGTAAGGTCTTTGATCATGTCTAAGATGTTTGCATGGCTTGGCCTATTGCTTCTCTGTTATATATAACACTCAAAAACCAGACTCACTGCCCCCAAGCCCATTCCAACTCATCACGTCCCTACATAGGATTTCTGGGCGCAGACAGCCTCATCTTTCTCCTGAGGAGTGGCTGGTGGGTTTGAACTGCCCGCCTTGCAGTGAGGTGTCAGATGCTGACCTGACAGTCACATAGATATAAAGATGCCCTCCCCCTGACCAGCAAGGAGACAGGAGTGACGCCTGGGGAAGAGAGAGACAGTACCTACTGTGGATCGGTCAGCGGAGCATGGCCAAGGCAGGGGGGGGGATGCTGAGGTCACCGATGGTAAGTGGGGCAGAAACTGTACAAATAGGCAGCAATCGTAATGACAAACAACTTAGTGTTCCTTATTCATACAAGTCTGTTCTTTGTACAAGTGGGTGTACAGGTAGATGCCAAACTCAAAAATCTACCGCTTTCGGGTGGATTCTGACTCTGATCGGCCCCGTAGACAGAAGAGAGCTGCCCTGTGGGCTCCCAGGCTCCGTTCAGACCGCGCTACCCTGTCAGCCGACTCAGCTGCATGCCCATGGTGGCCAGGGTCTGCTGCTGGGCCTCAGATCTGCACCATGGCGGCTTCTGGGAGACGGAGGCGAACGAGCCCTCCCCAGTGGCATGAGAAAGAGTCTTGGTTCCCTGGGGCGCTCACCTTCGCCTGAGAGCGTCCAGGCAAGCCAGCCCATTGCAAGTGGCTCCACAGCGGCCCTTTCTAGGGGACATCGCGTAGCTCAAGGTCCACAATTTCAGCAGTGGCTTTGCCCCATGCCCATTCTTTCCCTTGCACAAACCACGCTGCTCCTCAGACTTGGAGCCGAGCAGACAGAGGGGAAGCGGCAGAAACTGGGAGATGACACTGGATCAGGCCTCCGTGTCCAAAGCCCATGTGCTTAGCTCAGCTGTGTTTTCCATCAAGAGTCCACGGTCCCCTCCAAAAAGGGTGTCCTCTGAAGGGAGACAGGATGCGCTTTCTGCTCAGATCCTTTTGAAGCTGCTGAAAAGGATGCAGCTGCCACACCAACACACATTTCCAGAGCTGACGCTGCTCCTACTGCGGCTGATTAAAACCAAAGCCAAATGCACCGCCATCGGGCCGGCTGGTTCAGATTCATATCGACAGGGGAGAACCGCCCCTGTGTGTGTCTGAGACGACAGCCCTTTATGGGAGTAGAAAGCCCCGCTTTCGCCCTTGGAGTGGCTGGTGGGTTCAGACTGTTGGCCTGGAAGTTTGCAGCCCAGCACATGTTCACTATACCACCAGGGCTTCTTCAGGAGAGGCTATCATGTTTGGCTAATGGAGCTGCGTCCTGTCGTTATTTTAAAAAGACCTTACCTAAAAAGATCAATTTCCCGCCAAGAATTACTGTGCGTGCACATGTTAAAGGCTGGATGGATGAAGATGGAACAAAAAAATGGCTGGAAGAAATTTGGAACTGATGACCAGGAGCAGCCTTAAAGAAAAAGCTATCGTTACTTGTTTGGAATAAGTTCAGAGCCCACCTATCGGATGACATAAAAAAATTGGCAAAATCTAGTAAAGTTACTTTAGCCGTTATTCTAGGTGGGCTTACATCTGTACTGCAGTCTCCGGATGTATCTTTGAATAAGCCTTTTAAAGACGGTGTGCGAAGGATGTGGCATGAATGGATGTCATCTGGTCAAGCCCGACTAACAAAAGGAGGGAATCTCATGAAGCCTGACATAGAGTTAATAGCAAAGTGGGTTCGAGATACATAGGAAGACCTTCCCGAAGACATGGTGCGATGTGCCTTCCAGAAATATATTATTAGCAATGTTATGGATGGCAGTGAAGACTGCACTTTGTATGAAAATGACAGCAGTGATGGTGATGAGGCGATCTCAGTGAGGACCGCGTCTATGATGACCTCACACCAGCTGAAGCTCTGCATTGGGATATGGATGATGATGAGGAATCCAGTTTTGAAGGATTTTAACTCTTTACATTTTAGCTTGGTTGCTGATTGAGCTCAGGGAATGGTACTCTTAAGCTATCATTGTTGATACCTTATTGTTTTTTGTTGAACCTATTTTCCACTCACCGTGCTGGTTTACTAACGTTAAATGACTTGTCCTTTTATTTATATTTTTACATTTAAAATAAATATTTAAATACATTACCCCAATGATGTCTCAATTTTTAGTAATTTTATTTTCACTTGTTTTGATTATTGAAACTCACCAATAGCTTCTGCATTTTCCACCCTAGGCTTATACTCGAGTCAATCAGTTTTTCTGGTTTCCCAGGTAATAATTAGGTACCTCGGCGTATACTGGGGTCAGCTTATATTCGAGTATGTACGGTAGTCCTCCCCCTCCCTCCCAGCCTCTGCTGCCCTATGCACAGCCACCCTCCCTCCCTTCGCCATCAACTCCCCTCCGCTGCTGGGCAGCTCCAGCACTCCGCTCTGGTTCGGCCCAATTCACCACCCTTCCCCCCATCTCCTCTCCCGTGTCAGCGCATACTCCTTCCCACCTCCTGCCGCTTAGGCAAGTAGCAGGGGCTGAGGGTGTGCCACAGGTCCATGTTCCGTTTTCTCTCCAAGACCTGTCCCAAATCAACAAGCAACTTAAAAAACGTCGTGGTCCCAGCGGTGTAAATCTCGCACTGGACCGTACCCAAATGCGCTGCAGGTCTCCAAGGTGAACAGCCTCTGGCATGTTAAAACAATGTAGGTTAGGGAAGTTGGCAAGCTGAACCCGTAACTTCAGAACAAAGATCGCTGTAAGGGCTAGGGCACGAAGCGGGAAGGGCTCGGCTTGCCCACAAAGTCGCCGCAGTAGCAACCCCGCCTCCTCCCCGTCCGGGCCGCGGATCCCTTCCCCGCCCACCGCCGCCCGCAGTGGGGCATCTCCAACGCCCGCCAAAAGGAAAAGAGGGAGCCATGTGGGAGTGAGCTGGGTGGGAGTGGCCTGGGCATAAAAAAAAAAAAAAAGAAAACAGCGCAGGTCCAGCTGCCCCGTGCACGCCCAGCCCTGCTTAAAGCTGGTGTGGACCAGGGAAATCTGACTGTTCAATTAAAACAAAGTATCACAAGGGCTTGTGGCAGGTGTTGACGCGATGTGATTTCTGGCAAGTACTCTGAAAGTCAAAAAATGCGCAGGTAAACGGCCGGAGTAACTATAACTCAAAATAATCAACTTTGAAAAACTTAAAGAGGTAGTACAGTGGAAGGATAAAAATCCTGCTCTTTTCCTAAACCCCCTCCAGGAGGCCCTGACCCAGTTTACAAAACTGGACCCCCAAACCCCTGCCGGGGCAGCTGTTTTGGCATTCCACTTTATCTCTCAGTCAGCTCCAGAGATAATGAAAAATATAAAAAGCAGAGGAGGGACCACAAACCCCATTACAGGATCTGGTGAAAATGGCCTTTCCTGTCTTTAACACCGGAAGGAAGTGGCTGAATCTGCCCAGGACAGTCCACATTACGGCAAAAGGAGACCCTGCAACCCAGGTTCTGGTAGCTGCCTTGAGGCTGCAGGGGAGGGGCCGAAAGATCCTCGCACAAAACTGGATGCAGACCCGCTGGGGGGCTTGTTTTACATGTGGTAAGGACGGACATTGGGCCTGCCAATGCCCAAACCCCTGACTCCCACCCCCCCAAGCTGTGCCCGGTGTGCCTCCAGAAAGGGTACTAGAAGTCTGACTGTCGCTTGCGAGCTCCCCCCCCCCCTCGACTGCCTCAACAGGCGGGGTCAGCCGGAGCCTCACCACAGTGTTTCCCGGCTGGTGAGCTTCTGTGGCTTGCTGAAGAAGACTGAAGATGCCTGCACCCGGACACCCCAATAACCCTAGCCGAGCCCAGGTACACCATCCAGGTAGCAGGTAAGTCCACCTTTTTTTAAATTGGACACAGGGGCTACCTTCTCTGTCCTTCCTTCATATGCCGGGCGTAGTCTCCCTTGCACGGTCACTGTAATGGAGATTGATGGCACCTGAATAAAACCCCCTTCTTGCCCTGCATCTTAAACCAATACCCTTTCTCCCATTCATTCCTAATAACCCCCTCATGTCCTGTTCCATTGCTCGGATGAAACATTTTACAATGCTAGGCCTCCATTTCCCTAATGCCTCAGCAGCTTCATGCTGCCCATGTCCTTTTGCCACTGTAGCCACCCTGGGGCCAGACGCTCCTCCCAGAGAAATATTCAGCTTCTAAAAAACCTCTACCAATTCCGTGGGCACCTCCCTGGTAAAGACTGGTCAATTAATTTGATGTACGTGCCTAAACATAAACATCTTAAATATTTGTTAACTTTTCAGGGTGAATTGAAACATTCCCTACCAGCCGGAAAGCAGCAGATGTTGTCGCTCAAACTCTTCTGGAATCTAAAATTCCTAGGTTTGGCCTTCCACACTCTGGACCAGTCTGACATTGGCCCAGCCTTCATTTCACAGGTGTCCCAACAGGTCTCAGCTGCCCTGGAAGTGGATTGAAAACTACATATTCCTTATCGCCCCAGTTGTCAGGCAAGGTTGAGCACACCAACAGACTTTTAAAGTCCCAGTTAACTAAGCTCTCCTTAAAGGACTGCCTCTCTTGGCCAGATCTCTTTCCCGTTGCCTTAACCCGCCTTCAGGCTTCCCCCAGGAAGCCCATGAGTCTCACCCACTTAAAATTCTATATGGCCGTCCATTTATCCTAAATTATTCTCTGCCTCAGAATGAAACTCCACTTTCAGCTTACTTACCCACTCTACTTTTGCTCTACAATTTACTCAGGTCCTATACAGACCAACATCTTCCGGACATAAAACACACCTCTTCTGGGCACTCAACCCTTAACTTCTCCCCAGGAAACCAGGTCCTAGTAAAAACTCGTCCTGTGCCTAGCCCTGAACTCCAGCCATGGAAAAAGGGCCATACATACATCATAATACTCACCACCCCACCGACAGTCAAACTGGTATAACTGATGGGGTGGGATCATCTGATGCGGTTCAAGCAAGCACCCCTGGAACCCAAACCCACGTAAAACAACTAAACTTCTAACCTCATTGGTCCAACTTCACCCCGCCTAACTAAACCCTCCCCCTAAATGATTTCGGCATGCCTCCTCCTATTTTTATTTTTTACCCCTTACTATAATTTTTGGAATAAGCCTTGCAGCAACCAGTCCGGCCAATAGAACCATTGGTCAAAAGGTCTGTTTGGGGCTCAGTTATGTTGCGATTTGTACCTGTTTTTTCCTCTTCAGGTGTTGGCTTCCGTAAACATGGAATTGCGGTCACCCAGCCACTGATGGCAGTTCATAGTTACCGAAACCTGGACCGATGATTCAGGAACCCATTCATTGTCAGGTTCTCGGCAAAAAGTATTGTCATCCTGAAGTTCTGCCAATCTCTGGTGTCGGTTCATGTAAAACCTTTCACTGCACTCCCCCAATGTGGTTCCACCCCTCCTTTGTTTCCTGTATGACCAAACCAAATCTAGAGGTTACAGCACTAAATGGGTAAAACAATAAAAACTGCCCATGAAATTCCTGCATAATACACAAATACCAAATGGATCTGGAAGAAAAGTGGAAACAAAAGTATCATCTCACTGGTAACTATCATAATGGTACTTTTAAAATTAACATCCCTGACCCATGGGACACTTGTTAGGAAAAAATGCCCCAGAAAAAAAATCTACCGGTATTAGGGTTCCTCTTACCAATCTCTATATATCTATCATGCTTACGTACGCACTGGCTGGCCGATCAAACCTGGCTAATCCAGAAAGCCAATGAAAACTTCAAAGACAAGTTACAGGGCAGGGGTCCAAGGAAAAACCTTTTTCTTGGTTCACCATTATCCATGAAGGGTCAGCCCTTCTTAACAATTCCAACCTGGTTAATCTTTCCTCTTGTTTCCTTTGTGCTGCCCTCAATAGGTCTCCTCTGGCAGCAGTACCTTTACCTCAACTGTTCAACTACATGGAAAAAACAGGTGCTTTTCGACCAGTAATTGAAGTTTCCCTGTTCCACAACCCACTTCTAAATAATGGCCCATTTGCTATTCCGACCCAAAACAAGGTTGTAACAACACTGCAAGTAACCTCACTTTCCCCCTCAATGCCCCCACAGGCAGATTCTTCTAATGCAATGTCACCCTGACAAAAAAAACCTTTCCACTCCTTCCATCCCATCTAAATGAGGAGTGTTGTTATTATGTTAACGAATCCTGGTTGGTGAAAATCAGTATAAACAAACTTCGTAAGTTGAAAAAAAAAGCTATCTGGTCAGAACCTCGGTATCCAACAAAAAGGTTGGCAATCTAATCCATTCATTGGTTGAGTTGCTTCCTTAATAACCCCTCTTATAACCATCTGTACTCTGCTAGTTCTGGTGCCATTTGCTGAACTTTCTTCGCAACCAAATGCAAACAATTTCTCGTGTTGCCGTTAATCAAATGTTATTGCACCCTTACAGTCCTCTCCCACAGGAGCCAGACATTCCTAACCCGTAAGCCCCTCCCATGCTGTCCCAGTACCCGCAGGAAGTAGCCAGAGGAGTCGTCGCCTATATCACCAAAGAGTTTGGAATGTATGGCTGGATCGATGTCAGGCTGGCTTCTAGCAGCAAGTGACCTTGAATCTCCCCCACCTGTGCAGAGCTGACCAGAGCTGGCTGACACAACCAGCAGTGAGTGGCCCTGAATCTCCCACACACACCTGCAGAGCTGACCAGAGCTGGTTATGTAACCTGTCAGCAGCTTTGCAAGTTTTTTTCTTTCTTTTACTCATGGCCCGTTTTGTTCATGACCCATTTGGCTCAGTGCCTGCTTTGTTCTTGGCCCACCACTCTGTACCCAGCATGAATACACCCGGGATCAAGAAGACACCTTACATTCCAGAAACCCACACATACCTGCATCTCCCAATCCCTGACTACTTTACCTTATATGGACTCAAAACAGCCCAGTCACATGTTCCCTGGCCATATAAGCACCACCCCTGTAGCCTGGGGCATGACTCCCCCGGCCCAGACACTGTGGACTGTGGGACTTTGCCAAGGCGGGGTTTTTCTCCCCAATAGAGCCTGTTTGCTCTAATTTGACTGATTTGGTCTCTGGCGCCTCTCAACTACCTTACAGACATCATCCAGGTGGGCCTAACTCAGCCAATGGGGTCAACCAAGCCTGTTCCCAGTCAGGGGTGCAGCTAGAATAAAGGCAGGGAGCAAGCTCTGGGATGCTCTCTCTTACCCCCCTCCTGGTTAGAGGTCTCCTTCCCCCATGTGGGTGCACATGTGCCCACTCTGGGCATACTGGGGGCCACAGCATCTTGGCCCATATGCTCTCGGCCTCTAAGGGTTCTTGCACTTCTGGCCTCCCAGGATCGCCCCAAGATCTGCACGTGTGGGTGGTTGTTCTGGTCCAGTGTGACTCCCTTTGAGACTGTAAAACCTGAAAGTGTCCTGTCCTTCAAAAAAACCGACTTGGATTACACAACAAGCTTCGGTGTGAGTTCTTTCATCGAGTGAAGCCACTCTGGAAAAACCCAACAGATTCAGTGGCTGTAACCTTGGGTTCAAACCTAAGAAGCCTGGTGAGGATGACACGGCACAGGCCAGGGCAGTGTTTTTCTGGGATCTGGATCTTTCTGTCCCAGAGTCTGTGTTCTTCCCACTGTGCCAGACTGCCTCTTGCCACTCAGAGTCCAATGGCTGGGATGCCATCGATGTCCTGAAGTGGTTGGATTGGTGGGGGCTTTGCTCTCTCAATTCCAGCAACACCAACAGCAGAAGGGTCCCAGCTGGCTGCTGGACTTGGGTGGAAGGTGGGCAGGGGCAATCAGCTGCCCCCTTTGGAGAGTTAAGAAGCACTCCCTAGCACTGAGGACCAGCACGCCCACCAAGTGCCCTCCTCACCAGCTCAGAGTTGGTAATATTCCCACCCAGCCTGCTCTTCTCAGCTGGGCCAGGGGTCACAGCCCCTTGCTCTCTGCCGAGTCACCCCACCGTTGTCCCTGTGCAGAGTCTGTTACTGTCAGCAGAGAACAAACCTGAAGTCTATGTGTGATTAGGTGGACGACCAGCTGGTGGCAACCGGAGAAAATAACTTCCTGCGTTTCCTCTGAAGGAATTGGAGGTGGTAGTTCCTGCAGGTCCCCAGTGCAGGCTCCTCAAAGCCAGGGAGGAGCTGGGGAGGGGGCGCTTGGGGAGAGCTGTGCAGGGGTCTTAGGCCCCAGGGCCAGCCTCAGCTCCAATCTTGTTTTATTGAGGAAAGGGATGTGAAAGCCATTGTGCTGCACTCCCACCCCTCCACCACGCAAAGCAAGCGAGAGAGGGCAGGGACTCCAGGACAAGGAAGGATTCGATAGATACATATGAAACTGGAAATGGCTCACAGCCAAGCAGTATAGCCCCGCTGTGTCAAGAATCTGAATTCACTGTTAGATCAGTTGGCTTTCTAATCAAACCACAGCCCACACAGCCCCATGCCTTTCTCCTCAGAAATCCTCCTGCCGGTTGTGCCCTGGGTCAGGGGTGGGGTCAGCCCTCCCTTTCCAGAGGCCATGGCCCATGCTTCTGTTAGGCCCTGTGGCCTGGGCATTGCCCTCCAAGCTGCAAGTTCAGAGGCTTCCAGAGAGAGGCGGCTGTCTGCTCCTGCAGAGATCAATAGCCTCAGAAACACACAGGGGCAGCTGCACCCCTTCCCAAACACCAAAAGCCAACCTCGAGGCCACCTAGTCCACGCCAACCCACAGCGCCCCTCCCCTCCCCTCCCCTGTGGTCTCCAATATGTCAGTAACTGCTGACAGGAGTAGACAGCCCAGTTGTTCTCCCTCGGAGCTGCTGGTGGTTTTGAACTGCCGACCATGTGAATGTAGTCCAACGGGTACCCACGACCCCACCAGGGCCCCTCTGCCATCGGAGTTGACTCGCTGGGAGTGGGCTCTGAGTTTTGAGATGCTTCTGGTGGACGTGCACGGATCCTCCATTATCACCCCCCACCCCGGTCACGCCAGTTGTTTGGTGACTTCTTTATCCCAGGGTGGTGACAAGGATCTTCCCTCCACTGTGAAGCCAAGCGTGGTGGGCAGCCCCAGGAAGAAAGGCCTGGTGATCTGTCCCCTAGAGCCCACAGCCGGCAAGACCCTGTGGGTGGAGCTCAGTTCTGCTCTGCAGCACGGGTGGCTCTGGTGCTTGGATGGGCTCGATGGGATTGGGCGGCACTAGCGGGCAGTGCTCACACACTGGTACAGGAAACACAGGCACACACTCAGACACGGCAGTGCATCCCTCAGTGTCTGCTGTGGTCGTTGCTGGGGCTGCCGGGTGGATTCAGAACCAGTGACTTTGAGTGACACCTTTATGAGAGCAGATGGCCAGGTCTTTCTCCCATGGACCAAGAACAGGGCCCCAGCCACCAGCTCTGCTCTCAGCGGCACACTAGTATCCTGCATATCTAAGGCGCCCTGGTGGCCCCGCGGGCGTCTCGTTGGGTTTTTACCCTCAAGGTCGGCAGTTTGAACTCACCATCCACTCCACAGGAGATAGATGAGGCTGTCTGTTTGCGTAAAGATGGCCATCCGCAGAAACTCACAGGAGCAGGGCTGCTCTGTCCTATAGGGTCCCAGTGTGGGGTTGGGTGTTTGTGTGTCTAGAGGGAGCACTATCCTACAGGCCAGTGGTTCAAACCTATCAGGGGCTCTGAGGGAGACAGGTGTGGCCATCTGCTCCCATCAGGATGGCGGCCTGGGAAACCCTGTGGGCGGCCCTCCCTGTCTCACGGGGCGCTGTGCCAGTCTGGACACAATGGCGCTCCACTGCCCGGCTCGTGCCTGTGTGTGTGCTAGCCTGCGCAGGTCTCCATCCACACTGCACCCTAGGCTTCACCTCCTCCCTTCAACTGCTCTTGTCACCAGCCTCCTCTGGTGATGTCCCCAAGCAGACAGACCCGAGCCATGCCAGGGTGGTGGTCTGCCAGGACCAGTGTCTATGGAGTCCATGCCGCCTGCCTCCTGCTGGGGAGGATGTGCAGCTAAGACCAGACACGAGGTGTTAAGGGCGCTCTGGTGGCTCTGTGGCTTAAGCGCTCTGGTCGTCGGTGGTTCAAAGCTATAGCTGTCTCTGGGGAGAATGAGGGAGGCCATCTGCTTCTATAGAGGTTTTTGGCTTCTGAAACACGCAGGGGCGGCTCTGCTTGGTCTTGTTGGGTTGCTATGAGCCGGAATCCACTCAGTGGCAGTGTGTTTGAGAAGCGCTGTTGAAGGGGACCCTGGTGGCCCTGTGGGTTAAGCATCTGGCCACCAACTGATAAGCTGGTGTTTGAACTTGCCGGCCAGTTTTTAGGAGAAAGGTGGTCATCTGCTTCCAGAGAGATTACAGCCTCTGAAACCCCTTCTGGGACAGGTCTGCTCGGTCTTGCGGTGGGGAATGAGTGGGGGGCAATGGGTTGGGTTTGTTTGCGCAGTGATTAAGCAAAGGGCTGATAACCAACAGGCTGGCGGTTCAAACCCACCATTGGCTCTGGGAGAGAATTGGCTGGCAGCCAACAACAGTAAACATGACCATGCCTATCGGATGGTATTTTCCAAAAACGCCCGAAGTTTCCCCCTTTCTAACACTGTGCTTTTGACCTCGGGAAAGCAATCTGCGTTTTTTAATCTGCAGTGAGAATCGGAATGATTCACCGTGGCGCCTGGTCTATTTGACAGTTAAGAGACCCCCAGGCAGCGCGAGGGCCTCGATTGAACTGCAGGACATAAAACGCTGATTAATAAGTACTCCTCCGCAGCCGGCCTCTGTCACAGCCTCCTCACCCGAGATGAAGCTGTCATTTCTCAAAGAGCCGCCCTCCCCTGACCCTTGCGGGGCGTGCTGCTGCTGTCAGGAAGGGGTGTCCGCGGGGGAAATACGATCTCTCCTTCACTTTGAGGAGACAAGGAGGGGAGACCGAGCAAACCCCTACAAACTCACTGCTGTGAGTTGGTGCTGGCTCTTGGTAGCCCTGTCAGATCAGCTCCCGTGCACTTTTGGGGCGGCCTCCTTTTAAAGGAGTAGCAAGCCTCATCTTTCTCTCGCGGGGCGGCTCCTGGCTTTAAACTGCTGACCTTGTGGTTAGTAGCCCAACTCGTAACCACTCTGCCACCGGGGTCCTCTGAGTGTAACAGTCATTGTCTAATTCATAGACCTTGCTGCTGGGGCTGCCAGATCCATGCTGACTCACAGCGACCCCATGAGACAGAGTATAACCGTCCCTGGGGTTTCCGAGGTTATAAATCTTTACCGGCGTCAACAGCCTCATCTTTCTCCCTGGGAGCGACTGGAGGGTTTGCACGTCTGATTTTATAGTTAGCAGCTTGGCTGCCGGGGCTTCTTAAATATGCAGATCTGACGAATCCAAACCCATTACCACCGGACTCATCTCCAGCCGCAGGGATCTACTTAGAATTTCCAAGACTGGGTGGTCAGAGCTGGTGGCCTCCTTGTTCTTTGTGATCAGCAGCCCAATGCTTAACCTGCATCACCACCACAGGCTCCTTCTGTTCTCCCATGGGCTCTGCAGACAGAGGAAGGAAGGGCCATTAGGCAGCCACAGATCACTGATTCTGTGTCTGGAAACTGCGTGTGGATGGCAACCATCATCAAGCTAGGCACGGAGTGTCAAGAGAAGGCCTCTCCTCCGAAGCCACAGGCCAAATGTATTCCTAGTTCCACGTTCTGGAAGTTTCTTTCCTGCTTGCTCCACAGGCCTCCTTGGCCAGCCCAGATCATCCATGCAATATTCAGAACCAGGGAAGTCATTGCTGATGTCAGACGGATCCTGGCCGAAAGCAGAGGGCAGCAGGAAGAGGTTACCTGTGTTTCATTGACTGTGTAAAGGCATCTGAATGGGTGGGTCATAGCAAACTATGGACACCAGGGAGAGAAATGGGACCCAGGACACTTCAGTGTGCTCCCGTGGGACCTTGCTGTATAGCAGTATAGACTACAACCCAATGTAAACAAACAAATACCCCAATCTCCACAGTTGGGCCCCTGAGGACCTGCACCGTGATAAACCATCAGATAAACAGAGAGGAGAGCGTCGAGGAGAGCTATCCAGGGTTTTAGTTTACTTGGATCCGTAACCAACACCCATGGAAGCAGAGGTCCAGAAAGACCAATTGGCACGGGGCCACCTGCTGTGCAAGGACTCCTTAAAGCGTGAGAAAGCGCAGCTGTCATGGCGGGAATCAGGTGCTCCTGCCCGTGCCACGTGAGAGCCGGACAATGAACGAGGGACACGGGAAGCCTGGTGCCTTTGGGTTGCCGTGTGGGGGAAGGATGCGGACCGTCGGGAGGTCAGTCCAGCGGGTCTTGGAGGAGGCACAGTTGAGAAGCTCCTTACAAACAAGGCTTGTGCACGTTGTCAGAAGGGACCGGCCCCTGGAGAAGGAAGGCATGACCTCGGGGAGTGGCTGCAACAATGATCTCACAGCGACCGGTGGCTGTGACTGCAGGCCAGGACCGGGCAGTGCTCTGTCCTACTGTGATAGTGGTGCAGGATCGGGCAGTGCTGTCCTGCTGTGGCTGTGACAGTGGTGTAGGACCGGGCAGTGCTGTCCTGCTGTGGCTGTGACCGCGGGGCAGGACCGGGCAGTGCTCTGTCATGCTGTGGCTGTGACCGCGGGGCAGGACCGGGCAGTGCTTTGTCCTGCTGTGGCTGTGACAGTGGTGCAGGACCGGGCAGTGCTGTCATGCTGTGGCTGTGACCGCGGGCCAGGACTGGGCAGTGCTGTCCTGCTGTGGCTGTGACAGTGGTGCAGGACCGGGCAGTGCTCTGTCATGCTGTGGCTGTGACAGTGGCGCAGGACCGGGCAGTGCTCTGTCACGCTGTGGCTGTGACAGTGGTGCAGGACCGGGCAGTGCTCTGTCATGCTGTGTCTGTGACAGTGGTGCAGGACCGGGCAGTGCTGTCCTGCTGTGTCTGTGACAGTGGTGCAGGACCGGGCAGTGCTGTCCTGCTGTGGCTGTGACCACGGGCCAGGACCGGGCAGTGCTGTCCTACTGTGGCTGTGACCGCAGGGCAGGACCGGGCAGTGCTGTCCTGCTGTGGCTGTGACCGCGGGCCAGGACTGGGCAGTGCTGTCCTGCTGTGGCTGTGACAGTGGTGCAGGACCGGGCAGTGCTCTGTCATGCTGTGGCTGTGACAGTGGCGCAGGACCGGGCAGTGCTCTGTCACGCTGTGGCTGTGACAGTGGTGCAGGACCGGGCAGTGCTCTGTCATGCTGTGGCTGTGACAGTGGTGCAGGACCGGGCAGTGCTGTCCTGCTGTGTCTGTGACAGTGGTGCAGGACCGGGCAGTGCTGTCCTGCTGTGTCTGTGACCGCGGGCCAGGACCGGGCAGTGCTGTCCTACTGTGGCTGTGACCGCAGGGCAGGACCGGGCAGTGCTGTCCTGCTGTGGCTGTGACCGCGGGCCAGGACTGGGCAGTGCTGTCCTGCTGTGGCTGTGACAGTGGTGCAGGACCGGGCAGTACTCTGTCATGCTGTGGCTGTGACAGTGGTTCAGGACCGGGCAGTGCTCTGTCATGCTGTGGCTGTGACAGTGGTGCAGGACCGGGCAGTGCTGTCCTGCTGTGGCTGTGACAGTGGTGCAGGACCGGGCAGTGCTGTCCTGCTGTGGCTGTGACCGCGGGTCAGGACTGGGCAGTGCTGTCCTACTGTGGCTGTGACCGCGGGGCAGGACCGGGCAGTGCTGTCCTGCTGTGACAGGGGCACTGTGCTTCTGGAAGGGACTTGAAAGGTCCTAAGAGCCGCAGGGTGAAAATCCTACACACACAACTGCAGGACTAGCAGTGTACTTTTTTTTACAGAGAGTATCACGAGGGGTCCACCCCAAGATTACATATTGTCTGCTCCTTCCTGTTGAAAGATTTTATGTTACCGATTCATTTGTTTAAATATTATAAAGCTCCTCTGGCCTTTATTTATTTTTGAGCCAGATTTGACAAGTTATTTTATAGTAGGCCTTGAATCTAGCTATAAGAAGTTGTACCCAGCATTCTATGTGAGTTCTGAATCTGCAATTAGGCCTCTTCTTAAATTCCAGAATACAAGTTATTTGCACTAGTTTGGGTCTTTTTCTGACAATTTGTAATATTTATTTTAACACACTGGACACAGACCTCTAGTCCTGTTGGTTTGTTCCCAGCTGGAAGGACAGACAGGCAGAGGGAGAAACAGTGCCATCAAGTCAACCCTGACAGGACACAGGACAGAGCACTGTCCAGGATCAATGGTGTGATTACGTCTGCCACATGCTCCTGTGCCTTCTCACCGAAGGTCCCATGGGCCCGCTACCTCACCAAACACGATGTTCTTCTCCAAGACTTAATCCCTCCTGATGGCCTGGAGCCGTGTCCTGGTGGTGTAGTGGTTACGCTTTGGGCTGCAATCCACATGGTGAGCAGTTTGAAACCACCAGCAGCTCCTCGGGAGAGAGACTGGGCTGTCTGCTCCCGTCGACAGAGAGTCTTGGAAAACCCAAGAGGAGTCGCTATGAGTCAGCATCGACTCAATGGCAATGCTTTTATTTCTTTATGACCTGGCCAAAGCAGGAGAGTGGGGCGGTGTCTGCTTGTCATTCTTGCGGTCTTCACTGGCTGAGCTTTGGTAGCCAGATGCTAGGTCTTTCTTCCTAGTTTGTCTTAGGCCATAAATTCCATTGAGTTCTGTCTGTCATGGGTGACGCTGCTGGTATTTGAAAGGCAGATGGTACAGCTTCCGGCATCATAGAACACGTAAAGCACACGGAAAGACAGCGGGACAGAGGGCGGGTGGACCTGGGACCCTGTGATCAGGTGGTGGCTGAGTCAGCTCCCACTCCCAGTGATGCACGCGCAGCAGAAACAAACTCCCGCATCCTTTGTCCTTCTCAGGATCAGCGCCTTGTCCGGGCCCACTGCTGCGGCCCCTGCATCAGTCCGTCTCCTGGAGGCTAATCCTCTGGCCCTCCCTGGATGGAGCATGAGGCCCTCTCCAGGAGCAGGTCTCTCCTAGGAACAGGACCAAAGTCTGCGCCGAGGTGACGCCTCACTCTTCTCAGTTCTACAGAGCTCGTGGCCGGACTGCTTCCAAGACAGAGGGAGGGACTTGTTCTTCCAGAGTGGGGGAAATGCCACCCCTTGAATAAGCCCTTTGGGGGCAGGCTGGTCTTTTTCTGGCTCCAGAAGGGAACCTCTCTTTCAGCCTGTCTACCTTGGGTGTCCAGGGCTTTGTTGTCCCCCAGCTCTCCCCATATGTGTGATCTGGCTGCTGCCGCCAGGTGTCATCAGGTGGGTTTCAACTGGTGGTGACCCCAGGGCACTGGGTAGACCTGCCGCCCAGCCTTTCCTGTCATCTTAAAGGGGCAAGCCCAGGGCCGAGAAACCATGGTGGGTTCGAACCAGCGGCTTTCCCATTGGCCGAGCACTTAACCACTGTGCCACCAGGACTCCGGTGTGGCTCTGCAGACTGAAGTACGTGACACAGGCTCATGACATTTTCACTGTCCCAGCCAGCCTTTTCTCTGGGGTGGAGCTTCCAAAAGCTCACGGGGGGGGGGGGGGGGGGGGGGGGGGGGGAGAATTCCATTATCTTTTAAATTCCGTTCTTTCATACCTGCTCAGTCTCTCAGACCATTTCCTGCTATCTTTTCGGTCACTGGCTCTTATAAAAGGAGTCTTTTTTCCTCTGGATGTTAAGGGAGGTAACAGGGCTTTTAGGAGCTTCTTTGGCTTAACAGCGTTAATTCCTATCAGACTGATACTGTCTCAGTAGTTCCTGTTGTTCTGCCAGGCTCAAGGCGACTGCAGACAAGGAGGGAACTGTTTCCAAACTCTTGGAGCTTAAAGCTTTGGGATACAAGCCAGATACCTTGTGGTGGGTCTGGGTGACGTGCTGTTCATGTCAAAATGTGGCACGGAAATAGCTCAGAGTGTCTGTGACTCACTCTTGTGCTCCCAGCTAGGGGCCACCGAGTTGGTTCCGACCCAGAGCGACCCCAGAGAACAGAACGCACCGGGCCTGCACCATCCTCACCACTGCTGCTGTGTTCGAGCTCAATGCTGCAGCCACTGCGTCGGCCCGTCTTGTCCAGGGACTTCCTCTTTGTCTCTGATCCCCCACTTCACCCAGCAGGACGCCCCCTTTCAGGGACTGGGCTCTCTCAGTAACATGTCCACAGGACGGAAACGGCGTGTCCTCATCCTTGCCTCTGAGGAGCATTCTGGCTGCACTGCACGGTTCTCTAAAGACTGAGCAACGATACGGGGCTCCACGCTGGGGGAGCCCAGGAGTGCTGGCGGGGTAGTGGCTCCTCGCTGGGCTGTGAGCCCAATGATCAGCACCTCAAAACCACCAGCTGCTCTGGGGGATAGGGGCTTCCTACTCTCTGAAACAATTGCCGTCGTAGAAGCTCACAGGGGCGGTTTGACCCTGTCCTACAGGGACGGCAGGGAGCCAGGTGTTGGTTTGGAGGGAGCCCTGATGGTACTGTGTTGGGCTGTGAGCTGCAAGGTGAGGGGTTCAAATCCATGGGAGACCGATGAGGTTGTAGAAACGTCCAGCCTCAGACATCCCAAGGAGGGTCACTGAGTGGGAACTGACTCTACAAGAGTGGGCTTTTTCATTTTTTAATGGCCTTTAGCAATAACTTGAGGGCCGTCCTCAGAGGGGATATACGTGATCATCGACCTCACTGGGCAAGTGAGGAACAAGTGTGGCCGGCCCTTAGTCACCCTTCAGGTCTGGAGCTGAACTCGCCCCTTGTCCAGCTGAACTCGCTCAATGTCCAGCCAAACAATAAACCAAACCAAACACACGACCACAGAGTCCATTCTGACTCACGGCAATCCTGCAGGAGGGGCAGAGCTGCCCCTGTGGGTTCCCAAGGCTGTCACTGGACAGGAGTAGAAAGCCTCGTCTTCTTCCTGCAGGGCAGCTGGTGGTTTTGATCTACTGACCCTGCTGTCAGCAGCTCAGTGCATAAGAGCTATGCAAGGAGGGCTGGGCTCGTCCTTAAAGGGAACAAGAACCCCAGAGAGAGACTCACTCCTTGGCGCAGTCAGCACTGTCAGACCCCAGGGCAGCGCTTTCCCTGGGAGAGAAGGAGGGATGGTAACATGGACATGGAAGTCAGGGAGGAAGTGGGAGGAGGCTTGTCCTGCAGTGTGTTTGGGGGTGAGGGTGGCAACCAACGTCTTGAAGCAAAGCGTCTTTGCCCAATGTAAAACCAAGCTGCTCTGTGAACTTGTCCTCACGCCCCAATGAAAAGTCAAACCACAACAGAAACAAAGGCAAGAAACAAACACCTGGCCTCCCATCACTACTACACACCAGGCTGTGTCTTGGGCCAGAGGTCGGAAGCAGAGACAGTTCGTCCCTGACTTTGTGGGGCAGCTCGCCGCCTGCTGCAGAGGGAGACGTGCAGTCTTAGCTCTGGGGGCACAAGGCCCCGAGTGCTCCGCGGCTGAGGGGAAGGTCAGCATGTCAGACGTGGCGATCGGTCCCTGTGAAGAGGGCAGGTGACGTGTCCTCCGGGAAGTTCTGCGCTGTAACCCAGGGCCACAGGGAGTCCATGCTGTCACATGAGCTGAAATCGAGGCTGCAGCACTGTTAGCAACAGTGCCACCACCTGCTCTCTTCCCCACTTGCCGTGGGCACCTGTGATGAAGCACTTGGCTACTCAACCAAGGACTGTTGTTTTGTTTTTGTCATTTCGAGCGCCCACGTGTCTCCGAGGGAGACCAGCTGTGCACCTGCTTCCCTGGGAAGCATATCCGAGGACCCGTGGGGAAGCTCTGTTGTCCCAGGGGCTGCATGTGTTGGGATCGACTTGGTGGCCCCCAACGATAGCAGCTCATTGATAAAGCAGCCCTGGGGATGCAGCGGCTAGATGATGGGCTCTGAGGTTGTTGGTTCACACCCACCCATGGGCCCCACGCAGGACAGGCCTGGTGACCTGCTGCCGTCAAAACGAGACAAGAAAGGCCGACTCTGAGAGCCCAGCTCTGCTGGGTCACAGGGTCGAGATGGACTGAAATAGATGCGACAGCCTCTCATAACCGTAGCCGCTTCGCGATCGGCAGGTACAACACAGGCGGTGTGCAGCTTTGCTGGAGGGAAACTGAGACACCAGGAGAAATTTTTCATACAGAGGTTTGTGCTTGAAGCAGGTCTTAAGTAATATGTGGGGACTTGGGGGTGGGGATATAAAGTCATAAATGCTCCCCTTTTTGATCGGTTACCCCAAGACACGTGGAACGTGCAGAGGTGGCAGTGTGTCCCGAGTATGGCGGCTGCTCCGTTTCTCACAGTTTCCCTTGTCTGCTTCCGTTTCCTCTTAGGTGGCCACCCAGGAAGCAGACCGGGGAAATGGCTTTGCCTTTCCCGACAGGAAATGGAAGACTGATTCAAGTGTAGCTCAAGGAGGGAGCGGAGCGCACTGCTGTCAGGAATAGGGTGACGGAACATGATTTTGCTCTGATTTATGTAATGACCATCACCGCATGACTGTCTACTTACTCTCTCTTAAGGAACTCAGCTCCCCCCTCCTGCTGATTCATGTCACCCATCCTTGTTCTAGCAGATGCCGACTTACCCAATCTTTTCTCAGGATTCCTCCAATGCTCCTCCCTCCTGCTTCCCTGAGTCTCAGTCTCTCTCTCTCTCTCTTTCCCACTCTTCCTTCCTTCCTTCCTTTTTGCTGCTGGACTAGACAGCAACTCCTGAAACGGGTCCGATGCATCCCACATGCCCTCTTCACCTCTTCTCATTCATCGTGAGCAAAGGCAGGTGTCAGTCACTCCCACCCTCACTGAAATGCACTTGAAGAGAGCAGGCAGCCTGCCTTTGACCCTCAGTCATCTTTCATCGCCAAGGAAATGCTTCATTGTCCAATTAACACCCTTCAGGAGCTGCTTCTAGTGAATGAGCAGCCCATTCAGTTGAGTGAAGGCGCGTCTTGCGTGTGTGGGGCAGCCACCTGGTCAGGGGCAGCAGGGAGCCATGGAAGGAGACCGTGATGGAGGAGACACAGAATGCTTTCACAGGCAAGGGTTCTCCGCCCTGCCTGGTGGGCGCAGGAGCTGGTTCTGTTGTACCTGGTTCACGAGGAGCTGGACTGACTTGCTGGCGCCTAACAACAACAACTATTTTATCTATGGGGGCTTTAAAAAGTCCATGAGAAAATGGAGGTAAAGAGAGTGGAATTTCCACCTCATCTTGAAGCCCCTCCTGCCTGGTCAGGCCTCAGAGTGATTGCAGGCTCACCTCCAGAGCATGGGGATAACGGGGGGGGGGGGGCACAATCCAGCCAAGTGCACGCTGGGGTTTCCCAGGGCACTCCAAAGTGAAGGGGGTGGTGGCATGATGTCACGTTTAAAATGTCGTGAGAACCCCCAGCACGGGCCACAGAGACGGGAATGACCACGGCCTGTAGGACAGACGGCACCTGTAGGCTTGCTTGACACGGGGCTACCACGCCTCCAACGTACTGGAAAAGGAGTAGCGGATTATCTGGGAAGCACAGTAGTTCGCCTCACAATGAAACATGGTATGTATGTTGGGTGCACACGAACCCTCTCCCCACGAGCTGGTTCTGGGCTCAGGACGACACAACGTAGGGGTTCCTAGAGAGTATTTCTTTATGGCACAGACCCCCTTGTCTTCCTCCCACGGAGCAGCTGTGGATTCGAACCCCCAAGTTGGGGCCCGCCCAGCAGCAGTGTGAGACTCCAACCCAGCTTACTGTCGTCATGCAGATTCCACCCCACAGCCTGTAGGACACACTGCTCCTCAGGGCTCTGGAGTCTTTGAATCTTTGCGGGAGCAGACAGTCTAATCTTTCTCCCAAAGAGGTGGTGGCCTTGAACTGCTGACCAGGTGAGCCGCTGGCCACCAATGCAGCAGGTGCAGGACAGAGATAATGGATACTCCTCCAACTCCTTCCAAGAAAGACTGCTGCAGTGTGACTGCATTAATCTTACTAGAGCAGCGTCAAGTCCCCAAATGCCCCACGGATCCCTATTCAAATATAAAAGGAGAAATATAATCCTAAGGCAAACACAGCTTGTTTGGCGATTACCCAGCGTTGGTAAATATTCACATGCCGGCGCTCCTCCAGGGTGAGCCTGTAGAACATGCAGAGCCACACGTGCCGCCGATGCTGATTCTGTGCTTCTTGATCCTGCTCACGTGATCCCTTTATCTGGGACGTCCTCTCCCCATGCTAGAACGAAGAGGGGCTGTTACTTTGAGGATCACACCCACCTCCTCTGACCACATCCCACCTGGGGAAAGTTCTGCCTCTCGCTGGCGTTACAGTGAATCATCTGAGCCAACGGGACCTTCTGGCCTTGTTGGCCATTCCCAACCTTGAACACGGCGGGCAGTGTCAGGCTTCTTTTCCAGGTGGGAGAGCCCGGTTCTCTTCCAGCCCGGGCAGCACCACCTAGGGGTGAACTGAGGCTGGTGTGTTGCTGTGTGGCTGGGCAGGCTTCAGCAGAGCTTACAGATGGAGGTAGGCTGGAAGGAAGGCTGGGGATCCCCTGACAACCCGCCAGTGGGATGCCATGACTCCCCACGGTCCAATCTGCAGCTGATCACGAAGACGGAGGGTCTTCTCTCCCTTGTGCAGGCTGTCACACAGCCACTAAGAACCACCACCACAGCCACTCACAGCTCATGTGGCCCGTCTTCTCATGCCTCTGCAGCACTACGTTGTCTCCTGAAAGAGCTGTTGCAACATCTTCATTGAGGATGCCACTTGAACGCCCCCATTTGACCTCACCCACCCTCCTACCCACTCACTGACTCTTTCACTCACTCACTCACCCACCCTCCCACTGACTCTCTCACACTCACTCACCCACCCTCCCACCCATTAACTCTCTCTCTCTCACTCACTATTCCACACACTCACTGACTCACTCTTCCACCCACCCACTCACTGACTCACTCTCTCACCCACTCACACACCCACTCACTGACTCACTCTTTCTCTCACTCACTTACCCATCCACTCTCACTGACTCATTGACCACTGACTGTATTAGTCTGGGTACTTTAGAGAAACAAACCCACAGAAACTCATTATAAGAGAGAGTTTTATATGAAGGTTGAGTGCGCACCAAGAAAACATCCCAACCCAGTGCTGCCCAAGCCCACAAGTCCAACATTAACCCATTAACCCATATGTCCAACACCAATCCACAAAGTCCTCCTCTATCTCACAAAACAGACAGAATTATGCCGACTGCAGGCGGAAAGCCGAGTCATTGAATGTGTAAGCATCTCAGTGCTGGCAGGGGTCTCTGCACGGGTATCCAGCACCCAGGGCTGCATGGGGATAGGTCCATGTGGCTTCTCCATGGGGATGTCTTGTAGGAAGTCAGTTTTGCAAGCTGAAGCAGGGAACTGCTAAGGCAGCTGCACCCTGGTCTGACCATCACAGAGAGCAAGAGACCCGAGAACTAGAAAGCCGAGGCTCACCATTTATCCCTTCACCCTTCAATTAACCCCACATGTTTATTGGCCAGGTTGGCACAATAAACTAACTCACTGACTGCCTCACTCACTCACTGCCATTGAGTCGACTCTGCCTCACGTGCATCAGGTGATGAACCATGAGGTCCCACCAGCCACCGCATGGGAGGAAGATGGAGGATTTCTACTCCCGTGAAGAGTTTTAGGCTTGCAAGCCCACAGTGGGGTTCTACCCTGCTCTGTAGGGTTGCCATGAGTTGGGTCTGGCCTCTACACCTGCAACATTGTTTTTCTTCCCAAAGTCTTTTTTGGAGTACCTTAATCCTGGTGAGATAGTTGTTGAGAGGAAAGATGGAAGTCTCCTGAGAGAAGTTTTGGGGACATTCCACCCATACCGCCTGTCATAGAGAAACAAACCGAACACGAGTAAGGTTGAGACTCTTGAGAGTCCTAGAATGTGAAAAATAGTCTGGGTGTAATTAACTGGTTTTCTCAAACTTATTGAACCAGAGATGGTTGTGAATTTCTCTCTTAATATTATCAAGGTCCCTAAAAGCACTCTTTGAACATCACTGCATTACCTTTTCTGCGTGTGTGCTAAAAGTATCGTCATTCAGCATGGTTCTTTACAGACGTCACCATCCCATAAGGTACAGCCACTACTGTGCTTTCAGAACACATGGGTAATTAATGGACCATGTGAACACCCGTCTCTAAGACCCAGAGACCAGAAGAACTAGAGGGTGCCCGGCTACCACCACCAACTGCTCTGAAAGCAATCCCATGAGAAGGCCTTGTGTAAGTGGGAGAAGAATGTGGGCCCCAAACTTGAAATCATTAAAAAGAAAAAAAATCCCAGGCTTATTTGTTGGCTAGAAACTGGTAGAACTCTGAAGACTGTCCTGGGTCACCCTTCCGCCCAGGACCTGAACTCACTCCCCTGGCTCCATTTCAGCTGAACACAGGGCAGGTCTGTAAGGAGGGCAATCACACTAAGATCCGCACTCCTGAGAATCATCAACCATTCGAAATCAGGGGCAGCATTTCCCTGAGGGCAGGGATCCTGAGGGTTCAGAAAAGAGGAGGAAAATTTCGCATCTATTTCTTGACGAATTTCCAGGCACAGGAATGGATTTCTCTGTGATTCACCAATGTCAGAGCAGCTGACATCCCTAACATCTAAGAATCATGAACAGAACTAGGCAATCTATACTGTCTTCATCGCCGCCTCCTTGCCCCTCTTGCTGGCCCCGGCCTCATCGTCGTCCTTAAAGCCTTCTTCTGTGGTGTGAACACCAGCACCTGAGGGGTCTTCATGAGCACCATTACAAAGTGTGACTGTGGGCACACAGGAGCCAGCATGTCCGAGGGAGCCGTTTCCTGCCACTGGCCTGTGGGTCCTCCTGTAATCACCTGCAGGGCACCACTTCTGGGCCGCCCATCATGTGAGTGTCCACTCTTATGAAGGCCATCTCCGATTACCCCCGTGAGGTGCTGGTGGTGGCGCCGGTGGGGGCAGTTTCTCCCAAGGACAGTCGGTGTGTGTGGAGACTAGAAATCAGAGAGGCTAACTAAACCGTCCACTCTCACACAGCCAGCAACTGGAGCCAAACCCTCTGACTCACCACTTTTGGGGGGCCTGGGACCAGATCAATGAGAGAAGACCACCCTCTGCCCTGGAGCCAGCCCCTCCTCACCATGACCAGCTGCCCCGGAAGCTGCGGCAGGGAGAAGGCACCGTGTCATTTGGCTGCAGCCTAAGGTGGCTCCCTTCAGTACAAACACCAGACAACTGTGCGACACGGAACCACCCGTATGCCAATCAACTCTGACGTTCACGTAAATGAGGAGGTTCACTTGTTTAAAAGTTGTCCCAATGGCTGCATAGGGTAGACTTACACTAGGGAGGTAAGTTCCCCCCCACCCAACTGACACTTTTCTGGACTTTAAATTTAATTGGGGGGTGGTGTCTTTATTTTTAACTACCACCTGCCCAGTTCTCAACATGAACAAAGTAAAACTTGTTCCCTGACAGGGGAAAGCAAACGAACAAGCAAACACTGTGCTGAGCTGGGTCAGAAAGAAGGCGTGAGAGTTCCATGGGGTGACATCCTACTAACTAATGCTCCTGATTAATTTTACCCTATTAAAGGTAGGATCTAACCTGTACTTATTTAATGCATGTCACATACCTCAAGCCGAGGCGCCCTGCTGCCAAGGTGATGCTGACACAGGACAGTGCAGAACAACTGCCCCGTCAGGTGCCCAGCCTGCCGCTTCTTTCTCCCTTGGAGTGGCTGGTGGGTTCGAACCACTGACCTCTCTGTTGGCAGGTGACATACCCGAAGTACCTGAGATGAAGTCTCACCATCCTGGACTCCCCCCCCCCCCCACCCCAGACGATCACCAGGTTCTCTCCCGAGTCTGTCTTAGTCTGGGAGCTCCACTGTGGGTGACTCTGCTGGCCTCACCCTACTGCAGCAACGCAAAGGTGACTACTGGGGGACAAGCTGACAGGTGGGTGGTGGCCATCCGTCGCAGGCCCTGCTACATTTGCAGTCGACGAGTTAGTAAATGGGTTTAATAAGTGGCTTTTTCTACCACCTCCTGAGAGCAGAGTCCCCTATAAAACAGTCACGGTTTTGTGACCAATTCCTTTTGTTCCCTAGGCACCTTGATCAGCCATGTGCCACACACCCTTTGGGGACCCTCATGGCCTCACGAGGACGGCCTCTCTCATCAGGAGGGTTTGCCGTCATCCCTTTTTGCCTCCTCGGAACGGGGGTCACCTCCACCCACGGAGTCTACATTAGTGGAAGATTCTGCTCTCCACACAGAACAAAGACAGGAGATTTCTCTAATGGCCGGAAGACACCAGGTGAATGTCAGTAGCAGGTATTCGTCACACCACCTTTCAAATCCATGTCACCCAACGCGGACACGTTAGTCAAGCCATTTCCCCTCAGACTACCGCAGTGCTATATTTGGCGATTCCTTCCCAGATGCCTGGTGCTGTAACATATGTTGCTGTGTAGAATCTGTCATTTAGCTCTTGTCCTGATTCTCCTGAAAAGTGCTCCCCCCTGCTCCTCCTCCCTCCCTACTAGATCTTAGGTCTCCTGAGAGTGGGACCAGGTGTCATGTATATTTTTGCCCCTCCTGCGTCTGGCGGAGTGTCCCCGGGGTGGTAGCCAAACAAAGGCTGGTTTTGATGAATTCATTACTGGGACAAACCCAAGCCTCCCCAAGCCTCCCCTCAAGCAGAGCTGAAATCAGATGGAGTGAAAACTCCCAGCCAATGCCATCTGACAAAAGAAGAAAGTGTTCATTAAAAACTAATTGGTAAGCAATTTGCAAACGATTTGCAAATGAACAACTGGTCTCTCTCGCTCTCCTTTCCTTGGGATCGACGACGAGGCTGTGATGAGCATGCCAGGGGCATGCTCAGCATCTGCACTGCATTTTCTATCTCCTGCTGCCCAGTAGCCCAGGGGGTAAGTGCTGGGCTGCTTACTGCCAGGTCAGAGGTTCAAACCCACCAGCTGCTCTGAAGGAAAAAGATGATGTTGTAAACCTTTATGGGAGAACAAAGTCGAGCCTTTCTCCCTCAGAAAACCCACTGTGGTTCATGGGTTGGGTTCAAACTCTTGCCCTTGTGGTTAGCAGCCAAATGTGTCACCGCCATACTACCAGGACTCCTTTCCCACAGATTCATGGTCTCCAAAATGCCATCAAGGGTCGCTCGATGACATGGGTCTTTGCTTCTGTGTGTGGCACAGGGGCTAAGCAGGTGCTCACTGCCCACTCAGCAGCACCGGGGAGAGCCCTGGCCACAGGAAGATGGCGGCCGTGGAATCCCTGTGGGGCAGCTCCGCTCTGTCACACAGGGTGGTCATGGTTGGAATTGGCTCAATGGCACCCAGAACAACAAGGACCGCTGCCTACTCTTGGGTCCAAGGCAGGGCTTGTGAGCAAAATGGGGTGTCTGTGAAAACTGAAGCAAAAGACTTCCTCGAGGGAAGAGAAAGGAGGGAGAGGAAAACAAGGTCCATCCACAAACTGCAACGACCAGGTCTGGAGGGCTCTGCCCTGACGGACCCCGGGAGGAGGTTATACTGTGCAGGTTATACCGTGTGTCAGGCACCGTTGACTGGTTCACACGCCTGGTTACCCTGGAGCACAACAGAGCAAAGCGTGGAAACACCGCCCGGCCCTGCGCCGCCCTCACCATGGGTATGTTTGATCCCACTGTGCCAGCCACGGTGTCCATCCAGCTCCTCTTTTATGCCAAGCTTGACACCTTCCTGCAGGGCCTGATCTCTCCCGACAGCAGGGCCAAGGGCAGCCAGCCAAGTCTCACCATTCTGGCTTCTACGGCACACTGGCGGCACCCTCCTTCAAAGGCAGGGGGCTTCTCTGCACCCCCTTTAGCTTGCACACACATTGTCAACATCATGGCTTGGGTCAGGCAAACCTTAGCCCTCCAAGTGGGGCAGCTTCCTAAATGGGTCTGTTTAAAATACTCGAATTGGGGGGTGTCTTGTTCCCCTAGGCCACTGCCAACTTTTCAGTAAGCAGCCTAGTGATTACCCACTGCTCCATACCAAAAAACCAAACCCCGCTCACCGGGATGGAGTCGAGGCTGACTCACGGCGACCCTACAGGGCAGTCTAGAACGGAGAATCCTCTGAGACCATAACTGTTGGGAGTAGGTTTCGAACTGCTGCCCTTGCGGATCGCACACAGCCCACCTCAGCACCACTACTGCCCCCAGGGCTCCTTTCAAGCTGCTATCTCAGGCGGATGCCCTGGAGGGGGATGGAAAGGTGGGGGGAGTCATGACCCCGCCATCACCTCTCTGTAGCCAATGCAGGGCTGGGTTACACCTTGGGCCGCTGACCGAAGGCTGGCAGTTCGAACGCAGCAGCTGAAACAGGGAGCGATCGGCTTCCTTAAAGATGGCAGCCGGACACCCACTGCGTGGGACGCTGGGCGCAGGGCGGTGGGAGAGCCAGGGTGCGCTGCAGCTTGGCTTCTAGCGCGTGCGTGCGCTTGCCGCATGCGTGTAGCATGCGTGCGTATGGCGTGCGTGCGTATGGCGTGCGTGCGTATGGCGTGCGTGCGTATGGCGTGCGTGCGTATGGCGTGCGCGCGGCGTGCGTATGGCGTGCGTGGGGCGTGGCTGTTTCAGCCCCTTGGGTGAGGCGCTCACGGCTGGCCCGCTGTCGCTAACGCTGCTGCGTGGCCCTGTCTCCCGAATCACCGGCGGTGGGTCAGCGCCCCCCGCGTGTCCGCGCGGCGGGCGCGGGAGAACCTCACGGGGGCTCCGCCGAGACATCGGCTCGGGAAGGCTGCCGGGCGTGCGCTCCCACGGACAAGGCCGTCGTGGAGGACACGCGCCAGGACATGGCGAGCCGGGCTGACGAGGAAGACGGGTTCACACCCCTGAAAGCTGCCTTCGCGGCGGAAGGAACCCGGGAAGTACTGGACACCGGAACCTCACCAGGAGACCGCTCACCCAATGGCGCCCCCCACCCCGCCATCTTGCCCCGGCCTTCAGGCTTCCTTCTGCTCCCCAAACTTGCCGCCCGTGTAGAAGGAACACGCCCGCAGCCGCCCACTGGCTCAGCTGCCGACTGGACGTGGCAGTGACCGATGGCCCAGGGCTGGCAAGGCGGGCGCCCCGCAGGCCCTTTGCACCTTCTCCTTCCCGAGAAGGCCTCTCAGGCTTTGGAGCAACGGCCCCGGACTCACCGTGTGCATTTGCATATTTATGTCTCGAGAACTGAGTAATAGATCTTACAGCATAAATCTCTTGGTTGCAAATAAATATGGGCGTTTCTCTCCGATCAACTTTTCCACGGATTCCAATCAAATGCCTGCAGCCCCGGGCGTTCCAGGAAGAGCACACAGGCTGCTCTCCTTCCCGGAGCGGCGTGTGAATTATTCACATCGGTCGCCCTGCTCTAATCCATCCTAAGTAGCTCTTTCCATCATTAATGAGAACGTTGGATGCTGCCTCATGGGTGGCAATTAGAGAGAAACCCCGGCCCCAATCTGTGCTGGCTTGAATTACTTTTAGAGGAATAAACGCAGAGCCTGGTCTTAGCAAATTCAAACCACAGAGGCATCCTCATGCTGAGCAGTAGCTCAGACTGGCTTCTGCTTCCCCAATGTTCCAGAAGGTCAGCCCCAAGCTCTCTGAGAGGCCCGCACCTGTCCTGGATCCTTCAGTGCCTCTCCCTTATTTCTTTGCATCCTGATGAACAGGGCTGGGCAGATAGGGCACTGTGGCCTTGACATTTTTATTGTTGGATGCTATCGCATCGCTCTCCACCCATGGTGACACCATGTGACAAAGAATACATAGCACTAACCCCTGGGGTTTCCCAGACTGGGGTTTTTATGGCAGCAGAACACCAGGCCTCTTCTGGTGGGCTTGAACTGACGACCTTTTGGTTTGCAGGTGAGGGCTCTACCCATTGTGCCTCTGGGCTTGTGTAAGAGCCTCAGGCAGATGTGCAGAGAAGCCGCTCTGTGGGAAAGTCTCTGAGGATCCACCACACTCTGTTAGACCCTAAAGCTCCTTGGTTTGATGCTTTATCATGTTGGATCTTATTTCAGGACTTGTATCCCAAGTGCTTTTTGAAAATGTTTTAAGTAAGGCGTTAAATACCAGCCTGCTGACCGCCAAGCAAGGGTTCAAACCCACTAGCTGATCTTGGGGGTAGGGTAGGGGTGGGGAAGGCTATCTGTTCCTATAAAGATGTACTTTAAAAAATGACACCCCAAACACTCTTATCAAATGAATGCTGACTCATAGTGGCCTTACAGGACAGCGTAGAACTGCCCCTGTGGGTTTCTTTGTAGGTGTAGACAGCCTTGTTTTCTCCACGGAATTCCTGGTGGGTTCAAACTGCTGCCGACTTTGTAGTCAGCAGCCCAGTCAAACCCAGCAGACAACTGGCTCCTTGGAAACCTTAGATATGATCAGTAATCAGAGGCGACTTGGCAGAAGCAGGCTTTTATTTTTGAAATTTGAAAATACTCTTTCATTTGAGGGTCTAGAAATTCTAAGAGATAATTTTTTATTTTGTGGTTGAGTTATAGCAGTTGGACCCAAATAATACAGTTAGAATTGGTCCTTGAGTACTTCTTCTGCACCCCAGGACATACACACACATCCACATGCATACACACATGCACATGCACATGCACACACACGTCCACATGCACACACATGCATACACAACCACATGGATACAGTCACCCATCCAGTCGCTGCTGTGATAGCGTGAACATGAGTGGTGACCTGTGCTGAGACAGGGAGTGGCAGTGACACGATGCCGCCCAAGCACTGGTGGTGTTCCCGAATGGATTGTTGTGATGACTACATAGCTCATCTTATTATGGTTGAACGAGTAAATTGTATGATATGTGAATTAAAAGCCACTATGAGCGTTAAAAGAATATTGAAAGTACAATGGAGTGTCATGAAAACAAACATCTGCCTTAGAAGAAGTGTAGCCAGCGGGATCCTTAGACATGAGGATGGTGGGGTGTAGTCTCATGTACTTTGGACGTGTTGTCAGGAGGGGCCAGTCCCTGGAGAAGGACATCACGCTTGGTAGAGAAGCAGCAGAGGAGAGAATGACCCTCAAGTGGATTGACACAAGGGCAACAACACGGCTCAAACCTCGGAACAGCATGAGAATGGTGCAGAGCTGGCCCATGTTTCCTTCTGTGGAATACAGGGTCTCTGCGAATCAGAACCTATTCAACAGCACCAAGCACAGCTGCTGACAAAAAAACAGCTCATTGGTCACCAGGCTGGGAGAGAGGTAGGGAAGAAGAGGAGGGTGAGATGACTAAGAGTGTAAATGTCAGATCCAAACACAGAATCTGAGATTCCCCAGGAGAACGGAACTCAGAGATGTGGTCCCAAGAGATAATTGAATTTGACTAATTAACTGGTTAGGCACTAGACAAAGATTTCAAGCACCTGAACAAAATGTCCTTGGGGCACATTGGCTGTGAGAGGCCAGCAATGACATCAATCACAGCAGGAAAACTGACACGGCCCTGGCATATCTATGCAGTTTTAGACATGCGCCAAGGAGAAGGTATGCCTGATGGAGAGTACAGCCCATGCATCCTGTCACCCACGAGTTGTCCTTCACTAATCCGTCCCCCTTCCCTAACCCATCCTCCTCCACTAACCCATCCCCCTTCATTATCTCATTACCCTTTTACCAACACATCCTCCTTCCCTAACCCATCCTCCTTTAGCAATCCTCCTCCTCCTCCTCGTCCACTAACTCTTCCCCTTCACTAACCCATCCTCCTTTAGCAATCCTCCTCCTCCTCCTCCTCGTCCACTAACTCACCCCCCTTCCCTAACCCATCCTTCAGCAACTCCTCCACTAACCCATCTTTTTCGCTACCTCATTCAATTCCATGAGCTCATCCCCTTTATTAACTGCTCCGCCTTCCACAATTAGTCCTTTCCCCTAGCTCACTGGTCCTCAACCTCTTAATGCCATGACCCTTGAATACAGTTCCTCATGTGGTGGTGACCTCCCAACCATAGCATTATTTTCATTGCTACTTCATCACTGTAATTTTGTTACTGTTATGAATCGTAATGTAAATGATATGCAGGGTGTATTTTCATTGTTATAAATTGAACATAATTAAAGCATAATGATGAATCACAAAACAATATGTAATTATATATTGTGAAATATTTATTTCTGATGACACATAAATGAAGTTTTGTCTGGAAGCATGGTATAGCATGGGTGACAACAGTCTTCACGCTGGGTACTCCACTGTGGGCGTATCTGCATGTGGGCGGACCCGTCTGGAGATGGATAGAGGAACGGTGTCTCAGTTCCTAAGACCATCAGAAATATGTGTTTTCCAAGGGCCTCAGGGGCCCCCTGTGAAAGGGTTGTTCAACCCCCAAAGGGTTCTCAACCCACAGGTTGTGCCCTAACTTGTACTCCTCCCCTAACTTGTCCTCCTTCAGTAACTCATCTTCCTTTGCTACTGCCCCAGGCTCTGCTTGCTCTGCTCAATGATCAGCACCTGCACAGCCTGTGCCCTCAAGCTGGCTTTGATTCATGGTGAGAGTGACCCTGCAGGTCAATGCCAGGCGCACCACAAGGGTTCCAGGGGTACAAATACAGCCACACAGCCCATCATTCTCCTGTGGGCACCCTGGTCCATTCCAACCGCCAAATTTTCAGTTAGAAGCTGAGGGCTTTACCCAATGGGGCCACCTGAGGCCCAAAACTAAACATGTTCAACTCCTGACTTGTGCTTACCAGCCCAACACCTACTCATAGTGTACCACCATGGCTTCTTTAAGACACCCTGAGACGCAGTGATGTAAACCACTTGGCCTATTTTACTAACGAGAGAGAGAGCGCGCATGCGTGAGAGAGAGCGAACTCCTTTTGCAGCATTATTTTCACTTGAATAGCAGCAGAAGGTGATGTAAGAGGATTCCAGGAATCTATGAGCTGGTCACACAAGTGGCAGTGCCTGGAAGAACAGAGATTCTTTCTGGCTCCCGAGCGCCTTCCACGTGCTCCGCTGCCCGGGCTCAATGTGAGACCGACGCAGAAACCTCTGCTCAGGCATTTCAGCTTTGTTTGTTTGGCTACCACACCGTGGACCATTTTGGAACATGCCCCAACCATGGTGACTGAAAATAGCAACAATTGTATTGTCTCAAGATTGGACACGCCATAAACTCAGGCCTGCCTGGATGTTGTGGGTGTTGCTGTCAGGTGTCCCAGAGTTGGTTCCGACCACAGCGACACCATGCACAACAAAGGAAACACTGCGGTTGTCTGCCCATCACATAGTGGGTCTTCCTCTTTTTCTCTGCTGCTCTACTTTCCTAAGCATGGTGCCTTTTCCCAGGGACTGGGCTCTCCCGACAGCACATGAGCCCAAATCTTCCCATCCTTGCCTCTCAGGGACACTGGCTAGACATCTTCCATCATAGACCTGTCTTTTCAGCAGCTGATGGTGCTCCCCCAGCACCACAATTCCAATGCACCGATTCTTCTTCTGTCTTCTTACTCAGTATCCAACTTTCATGTGCAAATGAAGAGATTGAAAATACCATGGCTTGGCTCAGGCACATCTTAGCCCTCAAAGTAACATCCTTGCTTTTCAGCACTCCGATGAGCTCATGTGCAGTGCACTTACCCAATGCACTGCCTCTTCTGCTCTCTCGACTGCTGCTTCCATCGGCAGCGATTGTGGATACAAGCAACACAAAATCCTTAACGATGTCAACCTCCCCTCCTTTGATCATGATGTTAACTATTGATCCAATTGCGAGGATTTTGGACTTCATATTGAGTTGCAATCCATGCGGTAGTATGGATCTTCACCAGCAAGTGTCTCAAACCTTCCTCACTTGGATAGACACTCTTATCCACAGTCAAGTGAGGTTGTGGTAGGATAAACACACCACCCACATACGTACAAACACACACACACAACAAGTATACCATCCACATTCACACCAACTGTACCATCCACACGTGTACACACACACACACAAACCAAATATACTGCTCACAGATGCACATACACACACACATCAAGCGTACCATCCACATGTGCACACACACTAGCTGATGTTTTCACCACGCACAAGTTCACCACCTGAGTGTGTACACACCTACATACAGAGCTGCTGCATTCACCACGCACAAGTATAACAGCCATCAAATTGATTCTGACTCATAGTGACCTTATAGAACAGGGAACAACTGCCCCTGTGGGTTTCCAAAGATGGGAATTTTTTTTTCACTGCAGCACTTTATTTCTCCTTACACAACGCCGTGTTGCTGGGGCCTATTGTTCGCACATAACAGTAGAAAACCAAAATTTGTTATGTCATCTCAAAGAGTTGAGAATTGCGTACAAAAAAAAGCCCTTACATAAATTAAAAGAATGAGTAAATTTACAGGTTTAAATGCAAACCATCTTCCAACTCAAGGCAAGTAACAGCCCCCGGGGTTCCAGCGGCCAACATCAGCTAAAGAAAGGACACTTGGTCCCAAGGCTCAGATTCTTCTGCCCCGCAGACCACACACAGCAAGGACTGGCTGCTTCCGGTCCCCTGCTGGCCTCCGGGCGATCCTGGAGCCCACAGCTCTTCCGTGAGCACCCTGCACACACTGGCCAGGCCTCCTGCACCCCGGTTGCCGGTGCTAGGGTTGAAATCAAAGGATGTACAGGGCATTGAACACAGACCAGGGGGACAGTTAATGTGAATACAAGGTCGAGATCAGCAACAAGTCTGACGATTGGTGCTTCAAGGACAATTCTTCCAAAGGCTTCTTCCAGTTTCACGAGCCAGCATGAGGGGCCGACCTGCGCTGTCATCGCGCTCAGGCGGCAGGTGGCAGCACCTGCAGGCAGTCTGTCTAGAAGCACTTGCGGTGGACAATGGAGGGGCCCGACTCGTCGTACTCCTGCTTGCTGATCCACATTTGCTGGAAGGTGGACAGTGAGGCCAGGATGGAGCCGCCGATCCACACGGAGTACTTGCGTTCAGGGGCGCAATGATCTGCGGAGAGAGGGGACACCGTCAGGTGGGGTTGGTTCCAGACTGGGCCCCGCCCCTGGGCGCGGCCCCCACCTTAATCTTCATGGTGCTGGGTGCTAGCGCTGTGATCTCCTTCTGCATGCGGTCTGCGATGCCAGGGTACATGGTGGTCCCGCCAGACAGCACCGTGTTGGCGTACAGGTCCTTCCGGATGTCCACGTCACACTTCATGATGGAGTTGAAGGTGGTCTCGTGGATGCCGCAGGACTCCATGCCCAGGAAGGAGGGCTGGAAGAGCGCTTCGGGGCAGCGGAAGCGCTCGTTGTCGATGGTGATGACCTGGCCGTCGGGCAGCTCGTAGCTCTTCTCCAGGGAGGGACGACGAGGAGGCGGCGGTGGCCATCTCCTGCTCGAAGTCCAGGGCGACGTAGCAGAGCTTCTCCTTGATGTCGCGCACGATCTCGCGCTCGGCCGTGGTGGTGAAGCTGTAGCCCCGCTCCGTCAGGATCTTCCTGAGGTCGTCGGTCAGGTCGCGGCCGGCCAGGTCCAGACGCAGGATGGCGTGGGGCAGGGCGTAGCCCTCGTAGATGGGCACGGTGTGCGTGACATCGTCAGCGGAGTCCATGACGATGCCCGTGGTGCGACCGGAGGCATACAGCGACAGCACGGCCTGGATGGCCACGTACATGGCCGGGGTGTTGAAGGTCTCAAACATGGTCTGGGTCATCTTCTCTCGGTTGGCCTTGGGGTTCAGGGGTGCCTCGGTCAGCAGCACGGGGTGCTCCTCGGGGGCGACGCACAGCTCGTTGTAGAAGGTGTGGTGCCAGCTCTTCTCCATGTCGTCCCAGTTGGTGACGATGCCGTGCTCGATTGGGTACTTCAGCGTCAGGATGCCTCGCTTGCTCTGGGCCTCGTCGCCCACGTAGCTGTCCTTCTGGCCCATGCCCACCATGACGCCCTGGTGCTGGGGACGCCCGACGATGGACGGGAAGACGGCACGGGGGGCGTCGTCGCCCGCAAAGCCGGCCTTGCACATGCCGGAGCCATTGTCGATGACCAGCGTGGTGATTTCCTCTTCCATGGCGACTGGAGAGAAGGGCGGTGGCGGAGTGGAGAAGAAGCTGAGAGAGGCAGCTGCGGGGACTGAGCGGGATGGGAATTTTTATGGGAGCAGAGTCTCATCTCTCTCTCTTGGAGCAGCTGGTGGATTCAAACTGTTGGCTTTGGCAGTTAGCATCCTATTGGGCCTCCTTCATGCCCACATGTGTCACCGACATGTGCCTGCACACACATCCACACATCAGCTAGTGTGTTCACTGTGTGCAAGCGTCCCACCCACTAGATCGATGGATGGATCGATCTATTGATAGATCGATAGATATAAGAAAGAAAGCAGGAGAAGAAGAGAAGGCAGGGAAGAGGAGGGGAGGGGGAGGAGAAAGGAGAGAGCGCTGTAGCCAAGGACACAGAGACTCAGGGCAGTCACATCCACCCATCTCCCCTCGTCATTAGACTCGCTCCTCGGGACCGTTAAGCAGCTCGTTAAGCAGGTCAAGGGCTGAGACGTGATTGCTTTATTAGAATTCTTCAGCGGGATCAGGAAGCTCAGCAGCGTGACTTATCGCCAGACCTGTCAGTCATCTGGGACTTCCAAGGACATCTTCTCTGGTCTTCCCAGATGTTGTCCACAGCCAAGCAGGGCTGTCTGTGACAGTGGACACCTGGCTTGAGAGGATTTTTTAACTGACCAGCCCCAGATGTTGGGTTCCAGGGAGAAGCCTTCCCAACTGACGTCCCTGACATTCCCATGGGAGGTTCAACAGCCCCCCTTGGAGGCAAGATGTTTCTCTGACCAGGTCTGTGGGCTATACTCTGCTGGGACTTCCCATGGGTGAACCATGTCCACATGGCATCCTTAGTGACTTGGACGGACACCAAGACACCCTGGTGCCCTGAAGGCGAGGTGCTGGGCTGTAAGGACAAGGTCAGTGGACCTGCCCATGGGGGAAAGATGAGGCTGCCTGGTCCTATAATGGTCAGAGTTTTGACAATCCTACGGGGCAGTTAGTTCTACCTTGTCCTGTGGGGTCATTGTGAGTTGGAATGGGCAGGAAAGTAATGGGCTTGGTTTAGTTTGGTTTCTTAAAATCCCTCTCCTCAGAGATGCGCCGGAGGGCGGACTGGAGTAACACCACTCGGCGGCTCGAGGAAGGAAGCAGCTGTCGGTGATGTTCAGGGAATCCGCACCCTCCCAGCGTAGGTCAGACCCCAACAAGAACACCCTAGCCGATACAGTTGTAATCTGAAATCATGCCCTGGTATGCTCTTTCCTCAAGGAGCATTTCCTGCCCCACCAGGTCCCTGCTTCCGCATGGACAGGTCATCGTCCCACTGCCTTTTGCTGCTGCTGTTCTGACCCATAGCGACGCCCCTGCCCCCTGCCCCCACCATGGTCCTGCTGCCGGTCATCCTCACCGTTGTTCTCATGCTCGAGCCCACGGCCGCAGTCCGGTGTCCATCACCTCACTGGGGGTCCTCCTCTTTCCCACCGCCCGCTCCTGGTGACATGCATGTGAGAGACTTGGCACTTTAGATACGCTCTCTGGAGAGACCTCCACACTTTGTCTCTCTACCTGCCATGAGTCCATTCCTGTCCGGGCCCCAAGGGTCTCCGAGCCTCGCCCTCTTCACAGAAATAGAAAGCCTCGGCTTTCTCCTGCAGAACGGCTGCTGATTTCAGACGCTGACCTCGTCGTCAGCAGCCCGATGTGTAACCCTTAGCCTCCAGGGACCCTCACTACACTCAGGTACAAAAAGCATTTTATCCCAAACAACCCGGGGGGCCTGGGACCAAAGGGGAGCCCTTCAGCTGGGAGACTTTGGTCTCTGTGCAGACACCCACAAACCCCAAGTGGCACGTAGATGCTTAGCCTGGCACAGAGGGTTCCTCTTGGGGGCAACGGGGGCGTGCAGAGACAGCAGCTGGCCCGTGAGCTGCGAGAAAGCACTGACCGTGGCAGAAGGCAGGACGAGTCCCCAGGAAGTGCTGGTGTGGGCAGGGGTCAGAGACTGGGCTGGTCAGTGACATTGATTGTTCCGGGGAAAGCTGGTGTTTCCTGAGGCGAGAGCCTGTCCAATCATGGGGTGCATCCTCGGGGTCCCCCCTGGAGAGAGCAGGGTCTGGATTTGGCCGGTGGTGAGGAACATCAGGGACCTCATGGGAAGCTTCCTGGGGGGCAGTCTGATGACTCCAGAGTTTCCTGAGACTCCTGCACCTGCCGCTCCAGATGCTTCCTCGCCGACTGCCATCACGTCGATCCTGACTCACTGCAACCCGGTGGGACGGAAGCTAAGCACCCCTGCAGCTCTCAGAGCTGTCACTCCCTCTTTCTCCCACTGTAAAGCACAACACAAGCAAACAGACTCACTTCCGCTGAGTGTATGCTGACTCCCAGCCACCCCGCAGGGCGGAGTGGGACTGTCCGAGGCGGTAGCTCTTTATGGGAACAGACGGCCTCATCCTTCCAGCTTTCTCCTGCGGTGAGGTTGAACTGCTCACTGGTCAGGTGGGGAACCGGATGCTTAACCCACAGCGCCAGCAGGGCCCCTCTCATAGACAGTGAACGCTTCTTTAACAGGCGGTTCATGTTCATAGAACCCGAAAGCTACAGCCTCACGCCTGGATAGTAGTAGTAAATGCCCTGTGCTCATGTTTAATCAGGCCACATAAAAAATAATGCACACTACTTTTGGCTTGTATGCGAGGGAGCTGGCCAGAGTACCTCATGATTCCTGCACTCCATAGGACAACTGCCAATAACATCACTGCTGAGTAAACACGCAACTGTCCCCATTAAACACTGCTCTCACCGTGAGTCGGCGTCAGCCTAATGGCAGCCAGCTTGGTTTGGAGCCCTGGGAGTCTAACTGCAAGGTCAGGTGTTCAAATCCACTGGCCCAGCGGTTCTCGACCTGTGGGTCACGGTTCCTTTGGGGGTCGCCAGATTCATAACAGTAGGAAAGTTACAGTGATGGAGTAGCAACGAAAATAATGTTATGGTTGGGGGTCACCACAACACGAGGAACTGTATGACGGGTCACCCACCGCATTAGGGAGGTTGAGAAGCAGTGTGCTAGGCGCTCCACTGGAGGAGGGGGAGGCTGTAAAAGTCGCCGTCAGGGAAAATGGGGCCATTCTACCCTGTCTTCTAGGGTGACTCTGAGTCCAAATCAGTTCAGTGGCAGTGGGTTTATTTATTTTTAGTTTGTTTTTGGTTGCTTGGCTTACAGAAGACGTCAAAGGATAGTTTTAGTTTAAGATTGAACCTTTCAAGATAAAGACACTCAACTTTTCGTACTTGAAGGAACTGGAACGATGTGTGGCCCAGTCTGTCGCCCTGAAAGTCACCGGCTCAGAACCTCACCCAGATGAGGTGAGCAGCACTCTCGTCTCCTTCCCTCAAGGGGACACACGGCAGTACCTCTCACTACGGTGTGGGCTGACTTCTGGGGCGGTGATACACACTGGGCGTCCAGCGACACCAGGTGGCAGGTTGGCCTGGAGCGTGGGTGAGGGAGGACAGCCCTATGTAGCATGGACGCTTCTGTTAGGCACGGGAAGAACTCAGAGGCATCTCAGTAGCACCAGGTGAATATCCCTCAGAGAGCGTTGGCTTTTAATGCCTGCTGAGTTTTACGTGACAAATTCTTGCCATGGGAGTCTGTAATTCCAAGGTTGTTTTTGGTTGTTGGGTCACATAGGGAAAAACAAACAAACAAACAAACTCACTGCTGTCACATCCATTCCAACTGATACAGCACCCCTACAGGACCCGGCAGAGCTGCCCTCCTGGTCGTGAGACTGGACGTCTTTACGGGACAGAAAGTGTCATCTCTGCCCAGGAGCAGCTGGTGGATTGCAATGCTGACCTTGAGCTGGCAGCCCGAAGCCTCACCCCTTGCGCCACCAGACCCTCCCCCAGGTGTTTAACATCCACCTCTTTCAATGATCCTGCATCGCTGCTCTCATTGCTTTCACCTCTTGGTTGACATCTTGTGGAACAAAATCCCTTTAGTCTCCCTGACCATTCTGTCTAAGTATCAGTATAATGGAGGATGGAGGAAAACAAGATCATTTTTTTGTTAGGTCAAACATCTCTATCCAGAATTTCTTTATGAGACTTCTGGCAAGATGGCACCCGGGTAAGCCAATTGGGAGCTCTGTCGCAATCAGTAAATTCACAGATTAGGAGACCGAGTGGGGGATTCAGGTAAGTGAATTAACTCCTGCGACAATCCAGAGTACTCCCTCGGCCAGGAAGGTGATGCTTCCCCCAGCTAGCCACATCTGGAACCCTGGGCTCTGCCCGAAGTTTGCCCACAACACCCACTGCTGCCAATAGCCCTCTTCACTCCATGTGGCACCCTGCCACCCCTCCTGGTACCCTCCTGCAGCCAGCCATGCCCAAGTGGCCACAGCTGGACCCTGTCTGCTGTCCTCTCAAGGCAAGCCCCACAGTGAATGGCCACACACACACACACACACACACACACAAACACCCCACCAGCACATGGCTGGACCCACTGTGGTTGGAACCCACCCCCACCTCTGTCACCTACATGCAGCTCAGGCACTTGTGCCCAGGTTTCCCTTAACTACCAACCGCATCCCATGCTACTGGGGCTGTAGCCCACAAACCATCCGGGCAGGGCTCCAGCAGCCAGGAATGGAACACTTCAATAACTACATGGAGTTCCAGTGTGACCCTTTACCTGCAGCCGGATCCCCCTGCAGTGAGTGACCATAGCTCTTAAAGCAAAGTCAGCACCCATCTGCCATCCTCTGCACATCGTCCTCAGTGCCAACCTGGACACCATGGCCCTCTGGTGAGTCTGTCTCAGACTAGTGGCTTCTCTGCTGGCCCACCCCCAACCCTGGGGCTTTCCTGCGGCTCTTCTGTGGCTCTTTGGACTCTCTGCCAGGCAGCAACTGACCCCAGGCACGACCCCCAGTATCTCTGCTAATCCATGCCTTCTGACAAAGTTAGCAGCCCCTCCACAGCACACCCCATCCCAGAAGTGTCCCAGCAAGCCCAGCCCAATCCCTTGGACACAACATAGGCATGCTCTGGCCTGGTCCAGAATTATACCCACAGAATTATACCCACAGTCACTGGCCGCAGGCCATCTTCTGAGCACCTCTGCTGCTGCCAGCCACCAAACTGCCATGGCACCCTCCTTACATAGTATCCCAATCCCCAAACACCGTAGGCCACAGGTAGGTCCCCACAATCACTCTTAGCAGCCCCACAGAGAGAAGGCTCAGGTTCCCCATGTCTTTTGACAAGAAAATGAGAAACAAAATGTACTGTTGGAGGTAGTTCTAAACCTAACAACACTCATAGAAGAAGCAGACATTGATCTGCCACAAAAAGAAATCCTCAGAATGTTTCTAAGAATCATACAGGGTATGAGAGAAGCAATACAGAATAAGGATACAACGATCGAGGAGATGAAGTCCATGGTGGATGGGATGAAATCCAAGCACCAAAGAGAAGTACAAGAGTTAGAGGGTGAAGTAACAGAAGCAAAAAACAAGGTAACAGACCTCACCAATAGAATAGAAGAGGTGGAGAATCGTGCCAGTGATCTAGAGGACAAACAGGCAGACTTCAACAAATGGGAAAGATAGTCAAACAAGATCATCAAAGGGGTGGAAGAAAACCTGAGATCACTGACAGGTGCTATAAAGAGGAACAATATTGAATAATAGGAATACTCGAACAAGATAAAGTGAAGAAGTCAACAGCTAAAATAGTGAGGGAATTCCTGGAAGAAAACTCCCCAACGTAATGAATGAGAATCAGACAATCATACAGGAAGCAGAAAGGACACCAATGAGACTAAACCCTAGGAAGAAATCACCAAGGCTCATAGTAGTTAAATTATCCAACTTTGAGGAAAAGGAAAAACTCCTAAGAGCAGCTAGAGAAATAAATGCGGTCACATTCAATGGTACTCAGGTAAGAATATGCTTAAACCTTTCAGCAGGTACCATGAAGAGGAGGAGAGAGTGGAGTCACATCTTCCAAAAGTTGAAATGCCAATCCAAGAATCCTTTATTCTGCCAAACTGTCTATCAAGATAGATGGAGAGGTAAGCGTCTTCTGGGACAAGGAAAAACTCAAAGAATACATTATAAGACACCCAACCCTATGAAAAATCCTTGCCAAGAGTCAGTAGCTTGGGAGCTTAGTGAAGCAGGTCTCGATGGGATATCAAACTCAAGCAATGCAAGGTGACAGGATCCACCAGCCTCAAGCTCAGGTGATGTAGGCACCACCTGTGTGTTGGTCAGGTTGACACAATAAAAACCTAGCTATAAGAATGGGTTACCAGGAAAGAAACTCAACAAGGAATCGTAGAGCTAAACACCCCAATTAGGCGACTCAACCTGATTGACATTTATAGAGCTCTCCACCCAAATGCAAAAATGATTCACCTTTCTTTTCAAGTGCACATGGCTCTTATTCAAAAATAGAACACATGCAGGGCACAAGTCAAGCCTGAGTAAATGAAAACACATAGAGGTCACACAGATGTTCCTCTCGGACCACCCAAAACAAACAATTGGACGATGAATAATGGTCTTTTGAGGAATGAGTGGGTACCGGCCCAAATTAGAGCAGAAATTAGGAGATTTTTAGAAAGTAATGAGAAAGTGAACACAATGTACCAAAACCTATGGGACACAGCAGAAGCAGTTATCAGAGGTTGTTTGATAGCAATTAATGCACATATGAAAAGGAAGACTCGTGATTGATACATTGTCACAAAACCTTCAGCATTGCTACATTGCCCTTGATTTAGCCCCACTAGGCATCCTATGCCTGTCTCTCCATTGATTGTAGTTCACTTGTTGTTCCCTTGTCCCTGGGTTGGTTCCCCCACTTCCGTTCTCCCACTTCCCCTTCTCCCATACCCCTGCCCCCAGAACCATTGGTCCCATTCTTTTCATCTCCCAATTATTTATTCTGCCTATCTTATCCAGAGAGACATGCAGATACATCAACAAGCGTAAAAGAAAAACAGGAAAGACAAATAAAACAACAAAGGAAGTCAAAACCAACGAAACAATACAACCACAAAAAACAAGATAACAATAACAAAAATAAAAGCCACTGACAAAAATGGAAAAGCCCATAAATAGTTCAAGGTCTGTTTGTTGCCCTTTAAGAGTGTTTTCCAGTGGAGTCTGATGGGTGCCACACTCTGTCTCCAAAGTCTATTTTTGGTATTCCCCGGGGGTTTCAACACACTGCTCCCCCTGCTGCTCTGCCGCATGCCCTTAGTGCCTCGCCCCAGCATGGTGGGAGTCTGACCTTGCACTATTTCCACCCTGTGTCTCCAGTGCTTTCTCCTGCAGCACTGTGGTTCAGTGTAGGACACAATGTCCAGTGGTGGGGCTGGCCCTACAGTCTCCCTGTGCGTTGTCTGCTCTGAGCAGGAACACCGTCCTCAGGACTTGGTGGGCCAGTATGTCCTCTCCTCCCTCTCCATCCCTTTTCGTTTCTCCTGTGTACTCTAATAGAGATGTGCCCCTCTCCACAAGATGTAGCCCCAGTGCTGTCCTCTGAAGTGCATTCTTCTGAGCGGGGTGGGGATGGGGATGGGGCCGGCCCCACAAACCTCTCTATTGGTTCCCTGGTACATGCCAGTATGTTGTATTCAGTCTTGGCACATTGGGTTGAAGCCTGGTCTCTCTCTTCCTCTCCTGTGGAGATATAAACAATATCCTCCCCTTGGGTGGCTTAGCGCCCTGCTCCTCACCACCCATGTCTTTTTTACCCTCTCTCTTTGTTTTCTCCTCTTATGTAGTTGGCTGCCATATGTATCCCTGGATTGGGTTTGGCCCCTGTCATAGTTGCTGGACCTCACCTCAGGGATGTGTGTACATAGTAGCTTTTCCCCCATGCCCCATTTTTTTAAAGTTTACCTCAGTGGACTCATGTCCTTGTCCTTTTGTGCTTGACTTACTTCACTTAGCATGGTTTCCTCCAGTTCTTACCATGCGACGATGTGCTTCATGTGTTCATCGCTGCCTTTTAGGGATGTGTAGCGCTCCATTGTATGCGTGTGCCACATCTTTTGATCCATTCATCCATTGATGGGAATTTGGGTTGCTTCCAACTCCTTGCAATTGTGAACTGTGCTGCGATGAACGTTGGAGCACAGATGTCTGGCCATGGTTCATTTCTTGCCTCTTCTGGGTATATGCCCAGTAGGGGCATTACTGGGTTGTATGGTAGCTCATTTTCTATCTGTTTTAGATATCACCAAATCGATTTCTATAATGGCTGTATATACCTACAGGTCCACCAGCAGTGGATGATAGTTCCTATCTCACCACAGTCCCGCCAACACTTGTTACTTTCTGATTTTTTGAATTGAGCTATCTTTGAGGGTGTTACGTGGTATCTCATAGTTATTTTAATTTACATTTCTCTGATGGCTAATGATCGTGAACATTTTCTCATATGTTTATTGGCCATTCGGATCTCTGCCCTGTGAAACGTCTGTTCAGGTCCTTTGCCCACCTCCTCAGTGGGCAGTTAGTTTCTTTCTTATTGTAAGCTTGCAGAGTACTGTAGATTTTAGCAATAGGCCTTTGTCTGACTCATCATTGGTAGAGATGCTTTCCCAGTCGGTGGGCTCTCTTACTACTCTCTCGGTGAATTCTTTCAATGCACACAGTTGATTTATCTTCAGTATGTCCCACTTGTCAGTTTGTGCCTTCTCTGTATTTGTGTCCTTCCCTATTTGGGGTAGCCTACGTATCCTCTGTGCCAAGGTTCTCAGGTTTGTCCCAATTCCCTCATTAATGGCCCTAAGAGTTTGGGGTTTTACCTCAAGATCTGTGATCCGCCTTGAATTTCTTCTTGTGTCCATGCAAGCTGTACACCACAAGTTAGGTAGCCACCTTTGGTGGTTAGATGGTTTTACGTCAACTGGATGATGTATGGAAGAGCAGAGGTGGACTCCACCCTGTCAATCAGGGCATAGCCCGAGGATGCTTCTGTGGGGAGTGGGGCCTGTCTCTGAACCGCCCTCTCTCTCCGCCCCTTCTCTTTCTTGCCTGCTGGGGCTCTGCCATTGACCCCCGGAGCTGCCATGTTTCCACCAACCTTGGATCTACACAACTCTGACCCATGGACCTGTGATCCCTCTGCATTCTGCATCGTGGTATGTGGTTATGTGAGTCTGAAGAGGGACTTGAGCTGGACTGGGCGGGGATGCTTTCTTGATACATAATTACTTCTTGAGAAAAAGCTCTTCCTTAGACCGACGTGGGTATCACTGGCTTTGTGTCTCTAGTCAACCTGGCCTAACACACGCTCTGACCACATCCACTCAGACTTTAAACCACGTTAGCCTTCTTGTCAATGGCCTTCTGCTTGTTCTGTTTCCAGTATTCTAATTTCCATGCCCCCTGCCTTCTCGTCTTTGCTTGGGGCTCATTGCTGACCTTCTGACCTGCTAGAGGTGGTTTTAGAATGGAAATTGTATTCAAGGGCAGCAGTATATGTTATTTTGTGACCCACCTGTTCTTCCACCAAGGAGTGACCTCAGGAGATAGTTTGGGTTAAAGGTTGAGAGAATCCCCAGGACAATGTTCTCAGACAGTCCAGTAAGTCTGGAGTGTTTACGAATTTGAGTTCCATTCCACATTCCCCCATCCATCCCATCCGGGTCCACGTAGTGTGGCCCTGACCAGCAGTCGGTAGTGGTGGCTGGGAACCATCGAGTTCTTCTGGTATCATGCAAGCTATCCGCTCTGGCACCAAGCTTCTTCTTGAGATGTTGGTTTCCCTTTGGCCTTGCTTGTTCGCAGGCACAAAACTAGGGGTAAACCATACTCCGTGGGCTTCAGAAGCAGCAACTATCAGAGTAGCTGAAAAAACAAGCAAACAAAAACTAGCCTGCTGCTATTTCAGAGGAGGGATTTATCGTTTGGCTCTTTGATGTAGAAAAATGCCAACGTGCTTTGAGAACACCCTGCACTGACACAGGCGAGGAGATGAAAGGGAGCAGGCGCTGTTGGCCGGAGGAGTTCACGTTCAGAGACAGGGCCATGAAGATGCAGTCTGTCTTATCTTCTACGAGCTGCTCACACCTGCTCCTGGGGGTTTCGTCTAGACTCGAGTCTTATGGACTGCATGCTGGATTCCCTTGGTCTACCTTTTATTTCCTTATTTCTGCAAGACCTCCTTTCTGTCTGCTGGTAAGAGAAGTGGGTTCAAACGTGTGCCTAGTAAGAGTACCACAAGCTCTTTGACCAGGAGGTGTTTAAATTCAGCCTGGAGAGAAAAAGGATGGCAAATCTGAATGCTGAAAACAGCTCAGAAGAAAGCATGGGGCACACATTGACTTCAGCCTTGGAAATGAAGAAATCTTCTGAGCCCACAGGGATGAGGCAAAGCCCAGAGCTCCGGGATGGGAGGAAGCGATCATCCCTTCAGCATGGCGTGGAGGTGCCCAGGAGCAATTCGATGATTTTTCTTTCTTCCTGGAGCTTGTCCACCTGCCTGTAGCTTTCTGTGATGAAGACAAAACACCGTTTTGGTTCAACAAAGACTCCCAGGGCTGGTTTTGGTTTGAAGATTAGCTCAGGACAGTTGTTTTGATGACTTGCTCAGTCTCAATGGCTTCAGAGGATCTGGATCTCACTGAGAATTTGAAATTCTGTTCCATTGCCCCCCTATTCTGGCCCCCCACCACACTTTTTGACCAGTCCTGGTAGCCGGGCACCATCTAGGTCTTCTGGTCTCACGATAGCAGAGGCAATTAGGCTCCTTCCTCTGATTGTTGACTCTCCTTCTTGAGTTGCTTCAGGTGAAAGGAGACCAATTCGTGTACCTTGGGTGACCTTGGGTGGCCATTTGCACCTTTTAAGAGAAAGGAGGCTGTAAAGGCGGAAACTTCGTGGGCAGCAAGCTTATGATCATGGTGGCGAGATCACTGCACTGTGCACGGAGAAATTGCTGAACTGATGTATCTTTGATTGTGCACACTCTTACCAAAATAGAGAGAAACAACAAAACAGAAATCCCACTGCAAGAAGGCAAGCAGGGAAGATTTCAGAAAGGAGAGGGCTACCTGCACTGAGCACAGGTATGAATGACAGGAAGATGTCAGATTAAGTAGAGAAGGTTGGGCATCCTACCCAGAGGAGATAGAGCCAAGATCCAATGGATAAGTGTGTTCAGGGAATTAGGAGGCACGATGGTAGATCAGAAGGTGAGATCAAGAAAGATACAGAAACCCATGGTGAAGGACTTCGAATAAATGCTCCGTGGCCCAGGGGTTTTAGACATTTTATCTGTCTGTCTATTTATTTACCCATTCATCCATCTATCCACTTGCCCACCCATGCACCCAAAATCTATTCATTCACCCACCCACCCATCCATTACCTGTCCATTTAGTTCATCTACCTGCTTGTCTGTTTAAACTTTGTCTGAATGAGATGTTATGAGGAAGCCTGTGTCATAACACAGATAAAGAAGGAGCAGATCTATTACATTATTGGGTTCTGTGCCACCATGACGATCGGGCACTTGGAGAAGGTCAGCAAATGACTGCTTTGGTTAAGGGAAAGCCTAGGCCAGTTTTGAGGAGTGAGCGGGCCCCGGCTGTACATATTTCCCTGGTGGTGTACCACGTAAGGGCTCAGTTCAGACCCACCCGACAGCTCAGTGGGGGAAAGAGCTGGGGGTCGACTTCTGCATGGGTGGTGGCCCAGGGAGTCCGATGGGGCCGTTCCACTCTCTCACGTGGGGTGGCCATGAGTCGGAACTGACTGCACAGCACCAAATACTCAGACGATATCTGCATCTCTGTAACACCGTCTGTCTATCTGCAGAGAGAATTTATAGCGAGCACCCGTAATAGGACAATATACATGTCATTCTCTGCATGCGCGCACGTGCGCACACACAGACTCCAGAAAGTTCATGGAAACATTCCTTTATCTTTCAATCCCACTCTTCATGGCCTTTTGAAAGCCAATCGATACGACAGCAGCAACAATGACAACCAACTCACTGTCACCGTGATTCTGACTCTCACTGACCCTAAAGGACAGAGTAGATGCCCCAATGGGCTTCTGAAGTCATAGTCTTGATAGAAGCAGACGGCTTCATCTTTTGCCCACGAAGCCACTCCTGATTCACACTGCCGGCCTTGTGGCTAGCAGCGCAATGTGTGACCCACTACGCCACCAGGATTTCTCACAGAAAGGAGGCAGCAAGTCTTTTCTTTCTCTCAGTGAACGGCTGGTGGATTTGAACCGCTGGCCTTGGATGTACCAGTCCAGTGTGCAACCCACTACACCATCTATCCAGTCACATGCAATATGAAATCTATATGTGTGTGTGCATATACAGGCTCAGAAGACTGACGTAAGGTTGCTTTGAGCTGAATTGCCCTGGGTGACAGTTGGTTACAGATATAGACACGTGCATGTGCAGGCTAGATAGAGGGTTGCCAACAGACCCAGACGGATCCTCCAATCCATCAAGGTTGGATGGAGTTCAGGAGTCCTTTGGAAGGACAGCTGCATAGTGCTGGCCACTGGCCCAGGGTGAGTGGGGAGTGGGAAGGACACACGGACGAGGGTCTTCCTCATTTGGTGTTCATGCTGAGCGGTGCGAGGCAGGGCGAGAAGCAGGATTCTAGGTAGATTCTGGATGAACAGTGAGGGTGAGACAGGAAACACAGGAAGGGAAAACTGGTCAGGTGGAGGTTGAGTGGCTGCCATGACACTTCACATCTGTCGGACTCATGGGAGCTGTCCACTGGAAACGTCCAGAAATGGGCCCAGAGGTCGGGAGCAGGTACATATATGAGGACTTGCTCATGACGACGAGAATTCCCCATAGAGGGCCCTGTGGGTCAGGATGAGCAATATGGCACGCTCTTCTCCAGAGTCTAACTTCTTTGATCATTTGCTGTTCGCCACAAAGTCAGCAGTTCAAACCCACTGACCACAACTCTCTCTGCAGAAATAGGAGTCTGTCTGCCTCGGCAGAGACGTCCTTTCTGAGCCCTGACAGAGAGTCAGTCTGCATTAGGATCGACCCGACGCCAGCGGAGTCGGTTGTGGTTTTGGATGCTGCTGTTGGTAGGTGCCCCCAAGTTCGTTCCTACTCCTAGTGACCCCGGTACAACAGAACGAAATACTGTCCGGTCCCGGCCGTCCTCCTTTCTGAGGGGTCGCTGGCTGAGCTCCTCTGAAAACTCTGTGAGCTGTCCACGGTCCCTCCCATACTCTTTGCCAGGACTGTCGTTCAAATGCAGTAAACCTCCCTTCTCAGTGTCCACCTTTTACATTTACAGGCATGTGAGCCATTGAAGACACCAGGGCTTGGGTCAGGTGCACCTTAGTCCTTAAGGTAACATCCTTGTTCTTCAACATTTTAAAGAGGTCTCGTGTAGCAAGATGTCATTTGATCTCTTGGCCGCTGCTTCCATGTAATCAATTCCAGATTGAATATGTATGATGTTGGACACAGATTGAATACTAACTGAGCAAGATTGACTCAGTGTGGCCAGAGGTTACAACCCTGCACACAGCTCTCCTGATATTCAACAAGGTAGTATGCTCTTGTTGTGCTCACACGGCACCTCTTGACCATGCTCGGGTTCCTCAATGAACACAACGAAGGGCTCTGGAATTCTCATTCTTCTCAAGTTATCCAGTTTGCTGTGACCGACGCCGTCAAGTTCCACTGCACAACCAATAAAGTGGAAGTAAGCACCACTCTGATATTCTCTGCTTCCAGCCAAGATCCACTTCACACCAGGAATGCCACCGCTGCTCTGCTTTCTCGACCTGCTGTCGATGAACTGCTGAGGCTGGATGCAGGGAAAGACTGCAGGAGAGTCCCCGGTGTGGCACCCGGCCAGTCCCCTGACCTTACCAGGCAGGCTGTGACTTGAGAGGGATGGGAGAGTGCCCCGGGGGTATTCCTGGGTGGGTGGCAAGCTCCAGGGAAAGTCAGAATAAGCGGTTTATGGAAGCCCAGGTCCCATGTTAACCACCAAGGTACACCTGCGGGATGCCGAGAACCAAGGGCTGCAGGCAGAGAAGGCAGCTAAGAGCAGGCAGCATCCTTTGAACAAGGTGTTCACTCATCGTAGTCACAGGTCCAGATGGCTGCCATCAGTGACCTGTGGGCTGGGCAGGCGGCATTGCAGCTGGAAATCAAGGCTGGGCTTTCAGGGGGATGGAGCTTGGGGAGATGTGTGTGTGTGTGTGTTCCTGTGCGTAAGTGTATGTGTACATGTTTGTGTATTTCTCTGTGTGTTCACGTGTGTGTCTGTACATGTGTGTTCCTGAGTGTAAGTCTCTGTGTGTAAGTACATGTGTGTGTGTGTGTCTGTGTGTCTATGTGTATGTGTCTGGTTGTTGGTATGTGTGCCTGTGTTGGTGGTGTGTCTATGTGTGTGTTGGTGTGTTTCTGTGTATTAGTGTGTGTGTCTGTGCATGTGTGTTCCTGGATGTGTGTCTCTCTGTGTGTGTAAGTGTATAGGTGTGGGTGTCTGTGTTTGTATGTATGTTCATATGTGGTCTGTGCATGTGTGTTCCTGTGTGTGTCTCTCTCTGTGTAAGTGTATGTTGTGTGTGTTTGTGTGTGCATATGTGTGTTCCATGTGTCTGTATGTGTGCATGTGCCCACGAACACAGTCTCTGAGTGGAAAAGACCACAGGCTCTCTGACCTCGTCGGAAGCACCCGCAGAGCATTGCATTCACAAAGTCCTTAGACACACGGACAAGGGGGAGCATACTGTTAGACAGAATCTGGAGAAGACCTTTTTCTGTCCCTTTTATCTGCCGAGGTGTTGGCGGCACCTCTGTGTAAACGACTGTCTCTGCTGTGAGGCAGGAAGATTGTTCTCAGAATGATCAGACAATTGCTGGACCTCGAGGTCAGGGGAGAAAAAGGAGAGTTTTTAGGACTCAGATTAGAATATGTTTTGACGATGGAATAAAAGCGGTTGTTATTCAAATGAGGTTAAAACTCTCAGTTTATTTTCATTTCTACAAAGATGACAGTTATATGACCTCATTTGAGCTAAACTGAAATAATAAAAGAGGTCATTGAAAGCTTCAGAGAGGAGGTCAGCCTGGCTTGAAGTGGAGGTGATCAGGCTTCCCTCACGCAACTCTCACCTAGTGGGGTTTTCTTCGTCTTCTTTCTATAAGGCAAACATTTGTCCCAGATTAACTGAAGAAGCGATGATTTTTGAGGACTCATCTTGCTTTCTCCATCCCTGACGAAAGTGGGTTCATAAGGAGCCTGCTCTTCCTCTTAACCACGGGGCTAACGGGCCTCTGCCCAAGGACAGGTCTTTGGAGCTGCAGGAGGCGGCTGAGTTAACAACCCAGACTGAAAACACAAGCCCATTGGCACCGAACTGAGCCTGGCTTAGAGCAACCTGATGAGGCAGAGTGGGACTGCTCCGCAGGGTTCCTGAGGCCGACAGTCTTCACGGGAGCAGACAGCCTCGTCTTTCTCTCTGGAGCGGCTGGTGAGTTTGAACCACTGACCTCAAAGTTAGCAGCCCGACGTGTAACCCACTGCTATGCCTTCAGGGCCCCTTGAGTCAGCAACAGCTTTGATCAAAGCACCCGACAGGGAAGGAAGGGTCTCCCAGTCCTGCACCACTTTGCTCCGAGGGCCTTCCACCCAAGGGCTTTGCTCCCGGCTCTCCTGGCTGTCCATAGGGCTTCCCTGGCCCATCTCTGGAAGAAGTTCCACGGAGGCCTGTCCACCCTGCTGACACTTGAAATTCCAGTGGCACGGCTTCCAGCTTCAAAGCAGCATGTGGCCACCGCAGGAGGACAGGTTGACAGATGGGCGGCGGATGGACCGAGAGGCCATCGTTTATTTGATATCTTGTGTGACATCCAGAATCTCTCCGAGGTTGTCTTTCCATGCATGAGAGTTACTTATCATTCTGCGACGGAGCTGGCAGAGGCAAAGTGGCTACAAGAATTAGACACTTAATTGTCCTTCGGGGGAGAAAGAATCCATCTTCTCCCTTCAATAATTTCTCAAGTTCATTTTGACAGGGGGTGGGGGGACTTACTCTCAAGCAGGGACTTTAAACTCAAGCTGGAAGAAGAACATTAAAAAAGCACACTAGTCATGAACAAAGACTCATGGCCAAGTCAGACTATTGTGAAAGCTGGTTAATCACACGATAGCGGATGCAGTGATTTAAAAGAAGCCATATTTTATGTCTAGCCCATTACTCCACGGGCACAGTCTTTGAGACGAGGCTCGCTGCCCCCGTTAAGACCTCTACTCCCAGGGACTCCCCGGCCGGCCTGCTCTGCGCTGTAGGGCTGCATGGTGCTGAAGTCAGCTCAGTGACACTGGACTCGGGTTTTGAGTGTGTACGTCTGAGGCCCTCTGCTCCTCGGCTTCAGCTCGGAGCTGCGGTTTCCATCAAGCCGGCCTTGGAAGGTATGCTCCGGAGAAGGAGGAGGAGGGCATGACTTTGTCTCTCGTGCGTGGTCAGCAGAGACTAGTCCCTGGAAAAGGACGCCATGCTCAGTCATAGCAAACAAGAGGGGCTCCGTGGGATGGGCGGGCACCGTGTGGCTGTACCGTGGGCTCACACAGGACAGCAGGGGTGAGGGCAGCGCTCCCTTCGGTTGGGCACGGGTCACTGTGAGCTGCAGCTGCCTCCACAGCATCTCACCGCAACAACACCCCCCACCCCCGCGCCTCTGTGGGGAGCGCAGAAGGTGAGTGCTGGACGTGGCACGTCTGAAGAGGTCCCCATTTTGCCTGTGCACCCCTGGCACCCTAGCCTGCCCCGTGTGTCCTTCTGTGCTGGAAACCGCCCTCCCTCGACGCTCTGGGGCCCCGCTTGTCCACGTCACTGCGGCTCTCGGCCAGTCCAACGTCATTTGGTTCCCTGACTCACCCGACAGACATGGGCTCACCTACGTGCAGAGAGAGGCGGACAAGGACTCTGGATGGGCCCCTCGGCTACAGCACTGGGCTCAGCCATGACCGCGCTGTGTGGCGTTGGATGCCTGACCAGGCTTCCCATTGACATCATCCGTGGTGGCCCAGCTGCCTGGGCGGGTGTCTCAGGAGACTCTGTCCCTCATTTTCCCAGTTTCCATGAGCTAGGGGCAGGCGAACCACCCAAGTGACATTCCAGGTGACAGATGACAGGTTTGTTGACAGCCACAACGCCTCTCTGACGTCCATCTTTGCCCTCAGCTGGACGTGTTGTGGGGGGGCCCAGGTCCTTGCAGGTCCAAGTCTGTTGAGAGGAAACCCCTCCACTTCCACTCTGCCAGGCAGAGAAGTCCAATGTTAATTGTGAACACGTGGCCCACTGTCCCCTTTCAGGGGACACAAACCCCAGTGAGTCAGCACCTCCCTTGCGATGAAGACCGTAAGTGCCCTAACCCAGGGTCCAGGCTAAAGGGCAGGCCCTGCTTCTGCAGCCCCACCCTGGATCGTCCCAGCGCTGCCCACCGGGCATGGGGTATGGTGGGGAATCCACTCTGGGGTCCACTGGCATATGCAGGCTTCCCCTAGACAGGCAGAGCTCTCACCTCTTTGAAACCAGCTCCCAGTGAGCCAATTCTGGCGTCAGCGCAGAGCTCCGGACCCCAGCGACCACCAGGCCCTTCTTCCTGCCACCCTATGCTGGCGGTTCACCCCCATCTCAGCCAGAATCTCCTCCAGAGACACCCGCTTCTGCTCCAGCTCTGTCCCGCGGTGAGCTAGGTCTCTAAGGATCAGCACACTCAAGGCAGCCTTCGTCAGCGAGTGGAGCTACATGCTAGGTGCTGTTTGGGGATTAAGAAGATTCCGCGGGTAGATTGGCATTCAGGTTTAAAGATTACCTTGGGGCAATGGTTCTGACCACACATCCTCCCTGGCTTCAGAGAATCCGCTTGTTGTTAAATGCCATGGGGTCCATTCCCATGTCCGGCACCCACGTGCCACAGAACAAAACACCGCCTGGCCCCACAATCATTGTCACGTGTGAGCCCGCGGTGCTGGCCACTGTCAGTCCACCTTAGCGGGGTCTTCCTCTTTTCCTCTGCCCCTCGGTTTCACCCCCCGCCGAGAAGGAGGGCGCTCGGGCTGGGTATGCAGCGCGAAGGACTCGTTGGTGCCATGGGGCGCTGACGTGGGGTCGCGGGGGTGGGTGCCAGCCTTGCTGTGCCCATTCTCCGGGACGGCGGCACAGGCAAGGGCCGGCAGGGAGGGAGAGCGGAAGCATCCCGGTGACCAGGAGCCGGTCCTGCCGAAGGAACCAGGAGAGTCCAGCTGAGGGCGGCGCCTGCTCGCGCCCACGTAGAAGGAGTAGAAGGTGACGGCCACAGGAGGTGATGGGCAGCGCCCGGCGAGGTGCCTTGAGCACCTCCCTTTCCTGAAGGACAGAGGAGCGTCTGTGGAACAAGAAAGACCGATGTGCCCTTGTTGCAGAGTCTCAGCCGTCCATGTCAGGGGCCCTTACACTTCCTTTCTCTCTGTACTCCCAGGCAGACAGTGAACTCACCCGTCAAGCACTGCCCACGTCCGGCTGTGCAGCCTTCAGAACCCGCTGGTGTTGATGTACAGACCGTGAGGTCTTTGGAACCCGGGAGACCAGCCTCTGCAGAGACTGCGGCCTAGAAAGTGTCCTGTGGGGTCACTCGGAGTCCGATACCATCGCAGCAACCCAGGATTCAGTCTGCCACACAGGCCAGATCCCTGTTCCGACAGCAGACGGCCCAACACTAGCCTCACCCACCACAGGGCCACCGAGTGGCTGCTGACGTGCCGTGAACAGGCCCAGAGCCCAGAGCAGCGCTGCCCGGTGGGTTTCCAGGGCTGCCCACTGTTCCCGGGGCACACAGCCTCGGTTCTCTCCCTCAGCCACTGGAGGAGTCAAACCGCTGACGTTTGGTTAGAAGCCCAACTGGTAACCTGTGAGGCCGCCGGGGTCCCTACTCCCAGTAATCTACCAGAACGCAGAAGCATTCTTCACACAAAGGGGTGTTTCCTACGAGATTTAACCAACGCAGTGCAAAGTGCAGCATCGTGAAAACGTGCCTGCGGAGCCCTTGAACAATAGGGTCCCGTTAGAGTTCTCACGCTGGCCTCTGTCCCCAGGGGACTTCAAAGAGGAGGCATTCCTGACACCGACATTTCTTACCATTTAATCTTCACTCACTTATTGTCCAAATCCAGACGCCAATTCCCTGGCCGGTGATGGATTCTCTAATAACCACCGCCCCATTGTTCTAAGCCCTGCCTCTGTCATAAGTCAGGTAGGTTTCCTGTTCCAAGTACTTCAAAAACGGAGAGAGCGTGGGGAGAGGGAGAGAGAAAAGAAGAAAATGGAGGAGGAGGAGGAGGAGGAAGAGAAGGGGGAAGAAGGATTTTGACATCGCAGTCGGGAGGGGCCCATCCTCCGGGAGCCTCTCCTCTTCCCTGACCTCAGGTTCTTGCTCTTCCCTGATGGGCACGAGCTGGCCCGGGGCAGGGAGCTCTGTCTCTGTCCACCATCCGGGGAGCCTGTTGGAGAAGGTGCTTTCTCTGCTCTGAGGTGGTCACAGAGAGCGGCATTCCTCATGGGAGGTTGGCCGGGCCGTTGGACTGCGGATGGGGTGGTTTCCACGTGGGCTGTTGTCTCAAGGATCCTCGGCCTTGTCCTGAGCAGCTCCCCCCCCACCCCCGCCCACCTCCAGGAGCTCGGGATCCCGAAGGAAGCCTAATGAGAAGAGACAGACCGTGACTGTGGCGTCATGGCAGCTCTGCAGGAGTTGACCCGTGGCAGGGACGAGGCCCAGCGGCCCGACCAGAAGCGATGAGTGCCGGAGCATGGCCCGTAAACTCATCCGTCATCGCAGGTGCAGGACAGAGACTTGAAAACACATCTCATGGGCTCCAAGTTACCTTGAGGGATGCCTTTGGCATGTAACTTCCTTTCTCTTCCAGAAGGAGTTAGACATTGGCTGGTCTTGAGGGAGGCAAGCCTTGCAGCTGTTTTTAAGGGGTTGGGTGTGGGATACAGAAGGATCTCTCCCAGGCTGTCTCCCCCAAATACATGCCAAACAGCTGCTTGCCAATGACAGTGCACTTGGAGGTCATCAGCAGTAGGTCAGGTGTCATTCTCCCTAAGAGCTATCAGCCATCTAGAGCAAGCAGACACCACTGTTTATCCCACAACAAGTAGGGTCCACTCCCTTCTGATAAGGATAGTAGTTGTCTGTTTCCTTGTAGGAGACCCCAGAGAGGTCAAACCTGCCCAAGGATGACTAAGGCTAGGCTGCCATCCTAAACCTAGGATCCGCCCATCTTGTCACATGTATACCCCCAATCCCTCCTCTTCCTATTGCGTGTATGTCCCTAGACCACCCCTTCTCATTACTGTATTACCTATAGCACAGCCCCTTCCTGTGACGTATGTCCGCACCTGTAATTAGGGGACTTGCATGTCCCAGAGAAGATAAAAAGCCTGGGCTAGCATTAAAATCTCTCTCTCCCTCCACGTGGACCACCAAGCGGGGGTGAGCATGCTACCATGAATTGTGTCTGACTCCATTTATTTCAATACTTCACTTCTATCTCTCATGCTCTCTATGACTTTACTATGATCTTTACTTATTAACGCTGTACAATTGCGCCTACCTGACCTGTAATGATGTGTTACGGGCTGGCTTCCCCTGACAGGTAGGGAGAGGGAATTCTGTCCAACTGTGTCCATATTCTGTGCCAGTGGTCTTCCTGGGGGCTGAGTGACTCCTGGCATCTCCGAGTGGTTTTTACTCACTGTTATCCAGGTGAAGCCAGCGTGGCGGTGTTGGGGACCACCCGGTGGCTTCCGTCTCGGGTGACTCTGTGGAGACAGGGTATAACCTATTGATAGGGTCCGTCATCCTCTCGCCGTACGTCCAGGCCTTGCTCCTGGGTGGGTTTGAACTGAGACCCTTTTGGTTAGCAGCTGAGTGTGTAACCTCTGCGCCACCCTGCCCCCTGAGAGTAACATCGGGGTGCGTTCAGTCTCCGGCAGGCCTTCATCTCCTTGCTGTTGTCGGTACCGCGGGGTCAAAGTTCAGCCTGTGGAGAGCCCATGTGGCAGAGCCACAGTGATCCCTACGGTAGCTGATCACCAGGTCATCACCAGGGGGCCACAGGGTGTGCTTGAACGGACAACCCTCCAGCCAGAAGCTGAGCGCTTCCCCATGCCGCCCCAGGCTCCTGAGGACGCTGGAAGCTAAGGCTCTGGTGTCTGGAACCCGCCTTAGGCCCGAATTCAAAGTCTGCAGAGCCGACCTCTTTACTCGAGCCCCACAAGAGGGACGCCCATTTTCTTAAGTGGTTTCTCAGCTTCCTTTGGACACCAAGCCTGGTGTGAAAGTGAGTATCCTAGGTGCCTTTTGGTCCCAGCATCCCTTTGCTTGGTGAGGATCTTGCGGGAAATGGCAGTCAGCCCTGGCTATGGTCCAGAGGAACTGCTGGCCTGTAGACATGGGGAACACCCCAACGCTTGTCTTCTTACTGTGAAGCACTGCCAGGCACGTTGGGGCTGCTGGAAGCCCCTCCGTGTACCATTGGCCTAGCCAACCAGCTTGCCTTTGCTCCGCTTGGGAGGGAGCGCTCAGTCCAAGAGAGGACCTACATTTCTTCATTTCCAGGAGGCAGACAAAGCCCACCACTCCCCTGGCTCCCACGCACCACCTCTCACAGAGGGAAGATAATTCTCTCTGATCACATCGTGGGGCTGACCGCCTCACTGCACCACCACCCCACTAAATCATCGAGTCACACCCGAGCTACATCAGCACATGACACACATGCTCACGTGGAGGCAGCTGTCTGGGCAGCCCGTGGGGCAGCTACAGTTGGCCACAGGGTCTGGACGAGCTGGGATGGACATGATGACTCCCAGCACCAATAGCGACCAGCTGTTCCTTGCAGCTGCAGCCCTGTGTCAGTCAGTCTGTTGGTCCTCACTTCTGCTGTTGACCCCCAGCTAGTTCAGGCCTCTCCAGCATCATTCATGAGAACCGCCCCCCTTCCCCCAGCACCTCCCCTCTGAGGCTAAGAGGTTTTTCTCAAATGTAAATGCAATCCCATCACTGCTCAGCATGAACACCTCTCCCGGCTGACTCCCTGTGTCCCCCACAAGGTCAAGTCCCAATTCCAAGCCTGCGATGATTCAGCTTCTGCCTGCCTCTCTCACACATACCTCTCCAGCCCCACGGGGCTCTCTGCTCTCCGCTCTCTGCTGTCTGCACCGTCAGTTCTCTGTCCCCTGCTCTCTACAAGCTTTGGTGGGCAGTGCTTGAGTTGGGAGAGTTGCCGCCCCAGAAATACACAGGGGGCGGCTCTACCCTGCCCTCTGGAGTGCCTAGGAGCTGCACGGACTCATGGCAGCGAGATTGGGTTTGGAGTTTATAGTGCACTGAGCTCAGCCGGCACAGGTGATGCACACGGGCTGGCAGGTGGAACCCAGGGGCCCTCCGTGGGAGAAAGACGAGGCTGTCTGCACCCTGTAGGGAGCAACAGCCTTAGGGCCCTGAGGCAGCAGTTCTACTCTGTCCCACAGGGTCCCTCTGAGTCAGGATTGACGCGGACTCTCACTGCCATTGACTCGATTCTGACTCTCGGCAGCCCTATAGGGTTGAGCTGCTCCTGTGGGTTCCAAGCCTCTACACAGGGAAACATTTTTGCAATAAATATAACTGCGGCATGATCTAACTTTACTTAGTGCAGCACTATTTATAACAAATATATCTGCAGCATGATCTAATCCACTTAGCACACAGCTATTTATAATAGACATCTGCAGCACAATAGAATTTTACTTAGCACACAGCTATTTCTTCTCCCATCGGGTCTTTCTGCCTAACCAGGAAAAAAGAGGCTAATTTTTGTGACATTGAAGCAATGTACAACAGACAGGAAGCAGTAAGGCTTTGTTTCAAATCCATTCCCACAGCTTTGCTTTCAGATAATTGGTTGAGCAGAGAGGGTGGCTATTTTTCATCCGTGGAATTGCACAGACAGGTGTTTGTGTTTGTGGACTAAGAACACCTCTTCCTTGTTGTCTTTGAGCCAACTGACGCTCACAGTGAGCCCTGCCCGGGAGGGTTTCCAAGGCGGTCGGATGGCCAGGCCGTTCTCCTGTGGAGCCCTGGGTGGACTTGATGCTGGCTGGCTTTGACCTTCGACTTTCAGTGAGCATCCTTGAGCTTAGGTGTTGGGCCACCAGGGAGCTGCTGCCCCCAAATACTCTTGCATCTCTTCCTTGTCCCCCGGGCGCATCGGAAGCTCCCTTACTGCACACAGTTTAAAGAGACGGGGCAGGTGTATGTGTGCTGCTAATATCAAGCCCTTGCGCCTGGGCTCTTATTAAAGTGACACAGTGCCTGGAAACACACTTTAGAAATAGCAGCCTTTGATAAAGAGCTCCAGCCAATGCCGGCATGTCCCCCCACGTTTCCCACCGAGTGTCTGTGGGGCTTTGTGCCCTGGCATGCATTACAGACTGGCTTGAGTGGGACTCGTTTTCTTTTTGTTCTTCAAGTTCAGGACCATATCTGACAGGTCGTACGCATCGACCAGGGGCTTTACTCCCTAGAGGCTGTTGATGGGTGCTCTTCCGCGGTTCTGATTCCTGGTGACCCCGTGAAACAGCGCCTCAACTGCATCATCCTCCCCTCCTCGATGGTGCATGGAGGCCGCGCTCTTTCTCACTGACCCGCAGGAGCGTCTGGCTGCACTTGCTCAGAGGCAGGCTGGCTCGTTGTGCGGACAGTCCCGCTCTGTCCATAGGCTTCCCCAGCACATCATCCGGGAGGATCGGTGCTCGTCTTCCTGACTCACGGTCCAGCTTTGACACGCATGAGATGATTGGAAAAGACCCTGTCTTGGTGCAGGCGCACCCCAGTCTTCACAATGACCGTGGTGCTCTTCCCCCATCAGTCGGGGCTCATGCAGCGAGGGGCCTGTGCTCACAGGCAGAAACCACTCCCCACTGATGGCCCCCTGGGACTGGCCTTGGTGAAGGTGAGGTTAGTTGTCTTGCAAATGCAAATAGGCAATTAGTTTTTATAGCTTCCATTCAGTGAAAATAATAACAATAGTAATAATAATAAAACATTGTCCCGCGAGAAATGGAACCGTAAAGATTGCTACGCCGTAAAGCGGACAGTCGGTTTTATAGAGGGAAGCCGGCACTGACGTCCCGGACATCCTGTGCACTCCCAGGCCTGGCTCAGTCTTGGTTACAGGGCGAAGGGAGGAAAGAGAGCTGTGGCTCTTGGGTGCCGTGAGTCAGTGCTGACCCAGAGTCGCCCTGGGGTTCCCCAGGCTGCCAGCTCTCGGGGCGCTTGCTCCCCTGGAAGCAGGTGGGTGAGTCCGAGCCATTAACAGCTCAGCCTTTCACAGCTGGGTCCACAGGGCTCCTTCTGTGTCCGGTGCTTACCGTCCAGTCATGAACGAGATTAGAATGAAATTCATCTACGGTTAGGGAATGTGTCCCCCTACAAGTTTGTGATTGCAATTCCTTCCTCTGTGCCGGGATTCAGCCACACGCACAGAGAAAACACAGCCAGAGAAAGAAAATGCAGCCACTGACATCACAGGAGCCCTGGTGGCCGAGCGGCGACAGGCTGAGCTGCTGGTTCCAAGGTCGGCAGTTCAAACCCCCAGGGGCTCCTGTGGAGATGTCCTGATGCAGAAAGCAGAGGGAGCAGCTCTGCTCCATCCTGCAGGTGGCTGTGAGTCGGAATCGACTTGGTGGCCGTCGAATAGCATTGCACCCAAGACTTCAAGTGGTGCGAGCAGTTACACACCCAGCTGCAATCAGAGAGGTTGGTGGTTTGAATCTAACCAGAGGCATTCTAAAGACAGGACTTGTGACCTACCAAAGGTCCCAGCCGCGGAAAGCCAGAGTAGCTCTGCTCAGAAGCACATGGGGCAGCTTCCGCTGGAGCCGACCCCATGGCAGCCAGTTGGGTGGTCTTCATGGTCTGGAGAGCCTTGGTGGTGTCGTGGTTACGACTTGGCCCGCAATCCGCAGGTCAGCGGTTCTAAACTACCAGCAGCCCCTGGGGAGAAAGACGAGGCTTTCTACTCCCCTAAACAGTTACCATGTCAGCAACCCACAGGGGACCACTATCAGACGGCATGGTGGTGAATTCGGTCTGGGGAACGGGTCTCCCAACTCTGACTGCCGGGAAGAATGAAGGCCATGGCTGTAGCTTTTCATATACACGTGGAAACTGGAGTAAGCTCAAATACGGAAGGCCCACGGAGAACAGGGGCGTTTGGTGTGGGATACTGAGAGTACCACGGACTGCCGGGAGAATGACCAGAACCTTCCTTTCTAAGGTGACCCTGTCTCTCGTCCTCTGGACAGGTCCTCAGGAGAGACCCAAATGCACTGCCGTCGAGTCCATGCTGACTCACAGCGACCCTCAGGGCAGGTCGAACTGCCCCTGCGGGTTTCCAAGACTGTACGTCTTTCTCCCAAGGAGCAGCTGGTGGTTCTGCACTGCTGACCCTTTGGCTAACAGCCGAACACGTAGCCACGATGCCACCAGCCCCTGGAAGAGAAGGAGGGTCAGCCAAAAGGAAGGCTGTCAATGAGAGGGATTGGCACGGGGCCACCACAGTGGGCTCAGACACTGCACCAATTGTGAAGGTGATGGCGCACTGGGACGGGAGTCCCTCTGAGTCAGGTGGGCTGAGGACATCTGCACCCATGGTTTTACAAGGAGTGAAAGAAAGGCTGGTAGGGGACCTCCTTGTCTCATTCTTGAACTTGAAACGGAAGGTGTGTGATGGACCCCTCTCGTGTGGTCCGGCATGAATCCTTTATCCAGGGAGGGAAGCTCCTTCTCATGGTCAGCCTTCAGGAATTGTCTTCTTGTCAATCAGAAAGAGAGGGTGGTCCACGGGTGTCAAGAGTTTTTTCTGAGTCTGTTCGGGAGTATCCGCTTCTTTATCGTCATCATTGATCTTTTATCTCCATCATTGCAGAAAGTGCCATCGATCGATTGTCCAAGGCGGAAGGATCTTCCTGTGTCTCAACCTCGACCTTGTCAGCTTGTGCATTTCTGTTTGCTGTGCTCTTCTGGCTGTCTTGGTCTCTAGCTTCTCGCCGTATCTTTTAGTATCACTTTACGTTTGTGGGCCTGTTGTTTACCCGTATCTCTTGTAAACATGTCTTTGTTGTTATCCTGCAAATATGCTCCAGGATTTAGGAAAAATGTGGGAGAAGGGAGAAATTGAGATGCGAACTAAGCACTAAGCAATAATAAATGCAAAGACGAAACAACAAATTCACTGCCAGCGAGCTGCTTCAAACAAGGGGCAACTCCCCCCACCCCTACCCCCCAAAAAACCACCGGATTTGCGCTTGTTGGAGATTTTGTAGTAAGCATGTTTGCCCACTAGGCGAGCATCGGGCAACTTGATCTGAGTTAGTGCACCCAGTGGCATCACCTGGAAAGTTTCTCTCTGGTCACAGTGAATTTTTTCATAAAAGCAGTTTTGCTTAGACTTCGTTTATTTGTGATGTCTGATTTAAGAGAACAGGGTGTGGCTGTGAAATTTTGTTTCCTGCTTGGGAAAATGCCACAGAAAGGGTTGTGATGGTGAACACAGCTTGCAAGGACAGCGCTATGGGGAAAACTCAAGTGTACAAGTGGTTTTCTCATTTCAAGAAAGGTGAGATTTTGATTGATGACAAGCCTCGTTCTGGAAGTCTGTCAACGTCCCGAGCGGAGGAAAATGTGGAATCTTTGTAGTACGTTTGGAGTTCATTCCAACAGGTCAGGCTGTTAATCATGCTGCTACTTAGAGGTTCTGAAAAGACTGAGTCACAGTGTGCGACACAAAGGGCCTGATTTCAACAAACGTACAAATGTGCTTGACACAACGGATGGATATATGGATTGTGATAAGAGTTGTATGAGCCCCCAATAAAGTGATTTAAAAAAAGGGGGCTATGCAGATGAGGGACTGGTTTTGCCAACCTGAGAACGCACCTGCTCACACAGCCATCTCAGGGCACCAGTTTTTGGCAAAAAACAGCATGCCTCTCTTGCTCCATGCCCCTGACTCACCTGACCTTGCTCCGCATGACTTCTTTTTGTTTCTGAAAATGAAGAGGGATGTGAAAGGACAGTGATTTGACGACGGTACAAGAGGTGACGAAATAAATGAGGGAGGTGCTGTCAGCCGTCCAAACAGATAAGTTTGAAAAATGATTCCAAGAGTGGAATCACAGATTTGGCAAATGTATTAAGTGTAAAGGCAAATACTTTGAAGGTGATAAGGCTGTTTTAAAAAAAATAGATACATAGTTTTGGGGGAAAATCCAGTTTTGGGGGGGTACCCCTTTGTAGCCACCCTCTAGGATCTGTGGGTTTTGAGGGTGTAAGGCTCTACCAGAGCAGAGAGCCTCTTCTTTCTCCAGAGGAGCGGCCGGTGGGTTTGAACTCTTCACCTTATGATTAGCTGCCCATCTAGGCCACCAGGGCATCCAAAACTCCTGGCACATCTAACTTAAAGATCTGAAAGGGCAGTTCAGGAGGAAGATGTGGGAAGCTGGAGCCAGAGAAAGACCCACTCAGTTTCTCAAAGGAACCACTGCTTTCTGAAGTGAAAGGGAATCTCAGGATTTGGCAACAAAGCAAAACAAAAACCCCTTAACAAGTCTAATTAGTGTTTTCACAAAGACACCATAATTATTGGTGGATTTACCCCCCCCCTCCACCCCCTGCACACACACATACTTGTTTATTATCCCTCGGCCTCCTAATTTGGAGAAGGGGGATATCATTAAGTGCAAAGACCAATTATCTTCTCTCCCACATCCTCCCGCCCACCACCACGCAGCCTCCAAACGGTCTCCCGCTCCAGCTGCCTGCATTTCCCTCCTGAGACGGTGCCTGTGCTCTTGTGAGGAGGACGGACTGGGGCAGATTCTACAATCCAGCTGCTCGTTGGCCCGGAAACCCCGACAGACCCACCCCAAAGGGAGAGGTAGGGCCACTCACTTCCAGGCAAGACAAGCCCAGACCACCTGCCTCCAGGGGAATTCTCCCATGTGCTCCCAGAAGTCGCCCCCAGTCCTGCAGTCTGTTCCTGCTGGGCATTCTCATGTCCGTCCCTCTCCCATGTTCTCCTCACTGAGCCACGGAGCCTTTGGGTCTCCCAGGAGAGCCAAGCTGACCCCAGCCACTGCGACAGAATCAGTCCTGACTCCCGGCCACGCCACCCCGGTGAGCAGAGCAGGACAGCCCAGTGGGGCTTTCCGCCATGCCGTCTTTCAGGCCCTGACCACCAGGCTGTGTGTGGGTCCAGACTGCTGACCTCTTGTTGCGTGGCTGAATGTGTAACTCACCACGTCGTACTCTGTTCTGCCACATGGGAATCGACACGGTGGAACAGGGTAGAACTCCTCAAAGGGGCGTCTCCCAGGCTGCCTGGTTTTCCTCCCGAGGAGCAGCTGGAGGTTTCGAACTGCCGACCTTGCGGTGAGCGGATCAGCGCACAGCCCACCGTGCCACGAGGATCACTCGTGATGAAGAGACGATGCACCACAGACAACGGAGTCGCCAGATGCCTGGGACTGGCCTTGCACGCCCCCTGCCCCCCGCCCCGGCTTCGATGGAACAAGGGGTGAAAGGCAGTGACAATAATACAGAGAGCCGCCCTGCCTAAAGAGCACCGCGTGGATGCGTCTTCCTGACGCGAAGAGGGGCCGGCGTGCAAATGCCTCCGCGTGCCAGGCCGAGGTCCCGGGGCGCGTGAGAGGGGCAGGCACACACTGCTACACAGCCGCCCAGCATCGACACAGGTGCCGGTGATGCCAGTGCAGGCACGGGAGCCACGACACTCAAAAGCAACAGGCCATTACCAAACGGAACAAAATCCCGGAAAAGACCCTGCTCCTCTACTGATGTGGGGTTTCAGGATGACCCTGGGGCATTTGAGGAGGTGGCCCTCGGGGCACACAACACCGGAGGAGAGGTGGAGGGGGTGTAAGAGCGACTTTCTTGGGCGAAGGGAGAAAGAGGGGCTTCCACTGCTGGCAGGACGGACAGCCTTGGGGCAGTTCCACTCTGTCCTGCAGGGTTGCCCTCAGCCTGATGGCCGTGAGTCTTGCATGGACTAACGGAGTCTCGATGGTGCTGGGGTGAAGTGCTGGCTGGTAACGGCACGTTCAGCTGTTCAAACTCACCAGCTGCTCCCAGGGAGAAAGATGAGGCTGTCTGCCCCCGTGAAGATTTACAGCCCTGGAAACCGCGAGGAGGAAGTAGTTCTATCTTAGCGAGCAGAGCCAACCGGGTGCCCGGCGGGCGTGGTTTGGGCGGGCGCCCGGATTAGAGTGCGGACAGTTCAGGTGAGACGAGTTGTCTGGTCCTCCGTGGGTGACTGCTGGTTCGCATCAGCCTGATCACCAGCAGGTCGGCCGGCATTGCGATCAGGCAGTTTCTAAACAGGAAGTGGGCAGTGAGTTCCTTTTGATTGGTTTCCTGTCATTTTGTCTTCCCAGGAACCGCCCCCCCTCCCTTTCCCTTCCTCCCACTCTCACTCCTGGAACAGGCAGGCCTCTCCTCTCCGTCCCTGAGCGACACAGGGGTGCAGGGACAGCCCTCCCCAGGGGCTCTCTGTAACCTCCCTCCCTCCTCCCTCCCTCCTTCTTTGCTGCAGAAAGACTTTCATTTGCTTTCCCTTGCAAACAGGTACCTCCTTTCCCTGACCTCAGAGATTCACCAGCCCCCCACCCCCACCCCTGCCTGGCCCCAAGCTCTGCCCCCCTCCCAGTGCGCCTGAGGATTGTGTCCACAGCCCAAGGAGTGTGGGAGGCAACCCTGTTCACAGGTGGAGACATGGGCGGGGGCTGTTTTACATCTGACCCCTCGGCTCCCAGGGGCCCCAGCCCGCCAGAATTCCGCAGAAGAGTGACCGGATGCTTGGCTTTCCTAAAGATATGACTTCACAGCCCCCTGCGGGCCAGCACGGAACTACTCCAAAGAGTCCCCAAGGACGCCGTCTGCGTGTGAATCTGTAGATTGTAAGAACATCCCTGTAGCAGCAGAGTATCCATAAACCACATCGATGTGTAATGAGCAACGCTATTAATTAGCCATGTAAGTAGTGATGTCATCAGGGATCGATGTTTCCATGGTGATGCCGGTGCGAGAGCAAACTGGCCCAGGTCTGGAGGAGACACCACACCTGTCCCTAAGTGGGTGGTCACGGGCCACTGTCATTTCTTGGCTTCATTTCCTGGCTCAGAGGGGAGTGCTCTCTGGGGACGTTTATTGCCTCCTCAGTGGGGGGAGCAGGGTGGGGTCCATGCTTGTCTGGTTAAGAGAAGGAAGCCGACTCCGGGGGTCTGAGGAGGGGCAGCCTGCAGGCACGGGGCCTGTAGGTAGAGTCCTGGTGGTCCAACAGCTAAGCACTCAGCTGCTAACCAGAAGGTCAATGGTTCGAATCCACCAGCCACTCCAGGGGAGCTTGTTCCTATGCAGACTGCAGCGTGGGAAACCGTGTGGGGCAGCTCTGTGCTGTCCCGTGGGCTCACAGCGCATCAGAGTGGACTGGGCGGGGTGGGAGACGAGATGGGGAGAGAAACTGTGCACCGGGCACCACACCCTTCCTGAAAGCCGCTGCCCCCAGCCGGGGCGCCCGAGCCGCCCTCTTTGTCATCTCTGCTCGCGGGTCCCATACGCTGAACAGACACAGCATGTGGCTCTCTGTCCTTACTGTTATCCGGCTCATGGAACCCCACCTGGCAGAGCCAACCGCCCCAGGGGGTTCCCTGGCTGCCAGTTTTGGGGTGCCCATCCACAGCTCATCCTCCGGGAGTTGCTGGGTTGGTTTGAGACGCCCACCTGGTCAGCCGTTGTGTCACCCGTCCTCCAGCTCACTGTCATCGAGCCGATGTCCACGCACAGCCTCCTGCAGGATAGGGTGGAACTGCCCCCAGGGGTTCCCAGACTGCGACTCCCTAGGGGAGCGGACGGCCTCATCTAACTCCTGAGGAGCAGCTGGTGGGTTTGAACTGCCGACTTTGGGGCTCATAGCCCAACGCATAACCCGCCGTGCTCCCTGTCTCGTGCTGAGGTCAGTCATCAGTCAGTGTCTCCACACGGATCACTAGGAAGCTTTGGGAAGCAGGGTGGGACGGGTCCAGGCATCCTTGAACGAGCAAAGGAGGACCGTCAGAGAGCTAAGAACATCCCAGAGCCGTATGAGAGCTGAGCCCTCTCTCCTGTGTGTGACACCTTAGAGGCGTGGAGTTTATGAGGCGCGATCTTATTTGCTGCCTGGTTTGGCTTTGTCCTTATCTTTGATCAATCATAAAATATGACAGTGACTTATTAGGTCACAGAACATCAGGTCACTATATATATAGAACGCATTGAACACACACACTCACACTTACACACTACACATACACTCACACACACAAACACACACAATGAGCTAAACTCTAGGCAGAACACCCTCTGAATTGATTGAGAATTTTATTTTTGTTTTCAAACAGAAACCGTCTCGCAAAGAAAATATTTCAACCTCAGTCTTATTCTGTTTCCTCCCTCACTGTTGTGTGCTCGGTGTATTTGTGAAGCCTGTGTTTATGTGTTTCTGTGGTCTGACCTTCACCGGAAAATCTCCAGAGAGATTTGGGGAGTTTTAATTTACCAGCCCAGGATGCATTGTAATTTTCCAATGACCTTGCATTACAGCTTAAATACAAAGACAGTTTCCAGCGGAACTTCCTTAATACATGGAAAGCTGGTTCAGTAAGTCAGTCGCTTCATCCCAAACAACCAGCCCCCACTTGCTTCCATCTCCGAGCCGTCGTCCTTCACACGAGTCTGCCCATGGGTGTGATCTGCCTGCCATGGCCCGAAGGAGACCTGGTGGTGAAGCAGGGCAAGTGCTGGGCTGTCAACCCCCAAGTTGACGGTTCAAACCTGCCCCATGCTCCCCAAGGAGAAGGACAAGGAGCAATCTGATCCCACAGCCATTCATAGCCTCCAAACCCCAACGTGGGGTCCCCACAAGTTGATTGACTCTGTGGCCCTGGGTCTCGGTCTAGTGATGGCCATCTGCTGATCACCATCTTGAGTCAATGCTGGGCTTCCTCTGGGCAGGCAAAGTCTGGCTCACATGAGTCTCTGGGAATCATCGGTCAGGAATGATGAGGGACAATCATGGGGAAAAGTGGCATGTGCGGCTCTATTCCTGGTAACTCCCCACACCCGATGCCCGACTTCCGCCCCCCTGTGAATGGCAGCAGGAGTTAGCCTGCCAGTTGACGATTCCTCTTCTTCAATCCCTCCCAATGCTGCTCACGTTGTGCAGCTTCTCTTTCACATCACAGATATGTTTTTGTTACTGAAGTAACCAACACAAGGGGAGAAAAATGGAGCATCTCATCAGAGGCATAATGAGTTCTATGCAATGAGTAAACACACAGCACACTTGCAGGTCTGTCTAATTTTTGTTTCATATCTATGGACGGAACGAGCGTCCCTGCGGGTGCTTGCACGGTGCCGTTGTACAGATGAGCATCGACGAAGAGGAGGAGAGAATGCCAACTTGTGATTCCTGCCCGGAGCCACCCGCCTTAGACAGAACCCTGAATGCAACCACACCTTCGCCGACCTCAGCAAAACGTTAGGTATCAGTTCTGCCGAAACGGTGCAAGCCAGCCAAATCCCTCACGAGCATGTCCAGTGTAACTGGAAGTGCAGTGGGAAAGATCCAAGCCAATGCATACTGGTAATCAGGAATCAGACTCTACTTTAATTTAATTTTGGGGTGGTGGTGGTGAAAACACACAACCAAAGATTTACTGTTTCAACAAATCCCACACAGACATTGTAGGGATCGTGACTCATCTTGCCACCCTTTCCCCAAGGATCGCCACCCTGTTAACCTACCCTGGGACCTCTCAGCCTCCCACGGAGCCTCTCAAGGTACTGCTGCCAACTTGGTCTCATCGGGTCAATTCTGTGGGCGCCCCAGTGGCACTGGGGTTAAGTGCTTGCCCACTAAGCACCAGGTGCACGGTTGGAAACCCCCAGCTGCTCCAATGGAGAAAGACGAGGCTGCCTGCTCCCAGGAAGATTTCCAGTCTTGGAAACCACACCGCCGTTCTACTCTGTCCTTCGGGGAGCTTAGGGTGGTCGTCCTGTGGATGTGCTGCGTTTATAGCCTCGGTGAGATGATTCTCTGTAAGAGCTCAATGCTCAGGGCGGACGTATTTGACTAATGAAGCCGAAGCGCTGGTTGGGTCAAAGCTGACTGCTGCGTCTTACTGATCCACCTCTGGTTCTTTGGAGTTGAGTCAACAGCCTGCCATACTGCCTGCTGATGCCGGGAGTCCTCTGCCAACCTGGGATTCGCTCACCTCTGCAGCCACAAACCTGAGCTGCTGCTCTGGGTTCCTCTTCCTCCACAGCCACCAGCCTGTGTCCTTCCTGCTCATCATCAGCCCCCATGGCTGCCAGAGTCAGGAGAGACCTCCAGCCCAGCACCTGACCTCAGACTTGGACTACCAGCGTCCACAACGACGTAGAAGCCGTGCCCTTGAGAGAACGTTCTGTGCATGCACACGTAAGCAGCACGGGTTCCTTTTCTTGGGAGAACCCAGCCTAAGACACCCCACTGTGCACAGAACCCAGTCTCAGTGCCCACAGCTGGCAAGCATGAGGACTGACCGCCACATCTCCAAAGGGATTGTCTTGAATAGGAGGCCACTGGGGGGAAATAGAACCAAGTGGCCGCAGTGACATGAGTGAGGTAGATACACAAGGGACATCCTCTAGGTCTCCCCCAGAAGCTCAGCCACAAAGGAATCTGATGGAGGATGCCCACTGCAACATTTCTTGTCACTGAAGGACCCTCTCCATGCGTCCCGTGGTGTCTTCCAGCACATATATTTTGACGTTTGTTTTATTGTAACCCCTGAGTATGGCCTTGGCCTTGCCAAGACCCCCTCTCTTAGCCATTTTAAAATGTGGCTGCTGACTTGTCTCCCACCCACGGTGACCCCCCACGGCGCAACACAAGGACACCACGCAGTCCCGCGCCACCCTCAGTGTCATGCCTGAGTCCGTGGTTGCAGCCACGGCGTCAGTCCATCTCACTGAAGGCCTTCCAAGCACGGCGTCCTTCTCCAGGGACTGGTCCCTCCTGGCGACACGTCTGAAGTACATGAGGAGTCTCGCCATCCTCCCTGGGGGCCTCCCGCACGGCTGCACAGCTTCTGAGACAGATGTGCTTCCTCCTCTGGGAGGCCGTGGTGCAGTATGGATGGACACCCCTTTCCTGAAGTGTCCCGCCCCACGTGCTAATTTCTCGGGCACAGCCTGCGTTTCTCCTAGGACACCTCTTCTCTCCCTCCCGGTCCTCCACGTTCAGCTGCCGAGTCCACCCTCTGCCGCTTCTCTTGACTTCCCAAGCAAGGCTGATTGCTCCATCCCCAGGGTCCCGGGGGCTTTGCTGATTTCCTCGTGGCTTTGTAAACCCTTACAGATCATTTCTCGCGCTTCGTATTCGCACGCTCGGCAGCACGCGGTCACACTCGGTTAGGTGCTCAATCGGTGTGCATGTGTGCGTGCGTGCGAACAAGCAGCTGGGAGGGCGGGGCCCTGCTACTTCTGCCCCTGAGCCGCTGCGTGTGGAGCTGCTGTGCCACGGGCTGAGGTGGCATCTGAGGAGAGGCCCGGGCAGCGCCCACCCTTCCCCGTTACCGAGTGTCCAGAGCCCAAACACGGAGCAGGAGGCACTCGGAGCACCATGGGTGCAGCGACGGAGGGGTAGGTCACTGATGGAGGTGCAGCACTGCTTGCCATCCTGTGGCAGCCGGCAGGGCCGGAGTTTGGTCGGCACTGCGCCCTGAGCAAGCAGGGTTTCTACATGGTGGGGCTGCAATGCAAAAGATCAGCGGTTCAAAACCACTGGCCTCTCCTTGGGAGAGAGACAGGGCTCTCTGCTCCCGGGAACGGCGCAGTCCTGCCCTGTTCTGCAGCATCACTTTGAGTCGGCATCGGCTTGCTGGCAGAGTTGGGGGTGGGGCAGGAGGAGCTGTGTGGGCAGAGTCTCCCCGAACACTGCCCCAAGCACTGCCCCTTGGTAATAGCGCGTGGGTTGTCCGTGGTCAGCGCTGGTGCGACGAGTCGACTGGGAGGGCTTGTCTCGGGAAGCTCATGGATGGGTCATGGAGGGGGGTGCTTGATAGCCCTCCAGGCACACCTGGCGGGCACACCTGGTGGCACGGTGCTTCACAGGCTCTGTGTTCTGCACAGATGGAAGCTCAGGGTGCCACCTGCCTGGGCGTCATGTTCCCAACCACCTGTGCTTGCTGCGTGCCTCGGTGCCCTATGATACCCGTCTTCCCATCACGTACTGCACTCTTTGAGGGCTCCCGGTGGCACAGTGGGTGGCGAGTTGGGTGGCTGCTGCCCTCAAGGCCAGCATTGTTGCCCATCAGCTGTCCCCCGAGAGAAGATGGAGCTGTCCGCTTTTACAAAGACGGACGGTCCTGGAACCCTGGCCGCAGTTCCACTCTGCCCCGCAGGGCTGCTGTGCGGCAGCATGGACTGCATGGTGCAGGGTTTGAGCTTGGGATTGTGCACTGAACAGCCCATGGACTACCTAGAACCTGTACACACACACACTGGGAAGCGGAGAAGTCACACGACCAGCCGCCTTTCCCGACCCCGACCCCCCCATTGTGGTGTATCGGACAGAAGCCACCTTACCTCTGAGGCCTGCACTTTCTACAGAGAGGGTCTCAGACCAAGAACACCTCATGCTGCTGACTGATTACCCAACTCACGGTGACCCCGCAGGACAGAGGATAACTGTCCCCATGGGGTTTGCAGGCAGGTGGCCATGCGTGTCTCCAGGGGGGGCAGCTGGTCCACTCTGAGCTTTCAGTAGTGTAGTCAGCCCATGCTGAACCGCTGTGCCACCAGACTGCACAGTGGTCCAAGGGTAGGATAAACAGCCATCAGCATCTCATGATGGCGCCCTGTCAGGCTCAGGAGCTCCCCATGTCCTGGGCACATGGTGACGCAGCCTCGGCGGACGTCATTCTATGAAGACCCTCCACGCCCGGCATCCAGTTTTCATTCCTGGCTGATGCCGGAGGCGGGGGTTGCGATGGGTAACACCGCACACAGGCCTCGCGGTTTCAAGGGGTGCATTGCAGACCCTCAGACCTGGTCTTTCTTTCTTTCTTATATCCTTTTATTGGGGTCTTATATAATGCGTATCACAATCCATACATACATCAATTGTGTAAAGCACATTTATACATTCGTTGCCCTCATCATTCTCAAAACATTTGCTCTCCACTTAATCCCTTGGCATCAGTTCCTCATTTTTTCCCTTCCCTCCCTGTTCCCCTTCCCTCATGAACCCTTGATAATTTATAAATCATTATTATTCCATGTCTTACACTGTCCTACATCACCCTTCACCCATTTTTCTGTTGTCTGTCCCCCAGGGAGGAGGTCACATGCAGATCCTTGTAATTGGTTCCCCCTTTCCACCCTCCTGGTCTTAAAGGGTTCATTTGCTCTGGATTCCCTGTGTTTCCAATTCCTGTCTGTACCAGTGCACATCCTCTGGTCTAGCCAGATTTGTAAGGTAGAATTGGGATCATGATAGTGGGTGGGGAGGAAGCATTTAGCAACTAGAAGAAAGTTGTATGTTTCATTATTGCTACACTGCACGCTGACTGGCTCATCTTCTCCCCGTGACCCTTCTATAAGGGGATGTCCAGTGACCTACAAATGGGCTTTAGGTCTCCACTCCACACACGCCCCCTCATTCACAATGACCCTATGGACACCTTGTGGTCACGCAAGCTGGTGTGCTTCTTCCATGTGGGCTTTATTGCTTCCCAGCTAGATGGCCACTCATTTACCTTCAAGCCTTTAAGACCCCAGACACTACAGTGTGAGACTTTGCGGTGGTCAGATGCCATCAGGTCAGCTCCAAGTCATAGCAACCCGTGTGAGAACAAGGCAAGCACTGTCCGGTCCTGCACCATCCTCCGTTGTCCCCATACCTATGCCCACTGTTGCTGCCGCTGTGTCCATCAATCTCCCCGAAGAGCTCTCTTTTTCACTGACCCTCAGCCTTACCAAGCACAATGTGTTTAGTTCTGGTTCTCTAGAGAAACAAAACTACAACACTTATGATTTATATATATTTATATATATATAACAGCTAATTAGTCCAGGGCTCAGTTCCATTCACTTGTGTGGACCAGCTAATATACTGGAAGTCCTGACTCATGTGAGCTCCTGGGTCCAAGGTCAAGGAAGCAGACAGCAGAGTCCTCCCTCAGGCAAGGCAAGTCCAGCAGGGTGGGTCAGCAGCAGTCACTAGTTCAGAATCTTAGTGGCCAGGCCCTAATTGGAATGTCAAATTCAAGCAAGGTGACATGATCCACCAACCCCTAGCTCAAGTGATGTACTCACCAGCAGGTTTGAGAAGCAGGTCTCGAAGGAACCTCAAGTTCTAGCAACCCGATCCATGGGTTGGCTTGGCCCACAGGTAGTGTAGCTCACAGGTTGAGGCAGAGAACTAGCTACAGCAGCTGCACGCTGGTCCAGTCACCAGGGAGCAAGATAGATATGAGATGCCTGTTGTCTTCATTTATCTCAGTCGCCCTCCAAATAAGCTGTGACCTGATCAAACTCCACCCACATGCTCCTATTGGCCTAGTTGGCACAATAAGCCAAACTACTACACATGGTATCCTTCTCCAAGGACTAGTCTTTCCTGACAACATGTCCAGAGTATATGAAGTTTTGAAAGTTAGTAAGCATCTGAGAAGTAGACATTTTAAAAAAACATTTTATTAGGGGCTCATACAACTCTTAGCACAATCCTTGCATATACATACATCAATTGTATAAAGCACATCTGTACATTCTTTGCCCTAATCATTTTCTTCTTCTTTTTTTACATTTTTATTAGGGGCTCATACAATTCTTATCACAATCCATACATATACATACATCAATTGTATAAAGCACATCTGCACATTCCCTGCCCCAATCATTCTCAAATCATTTGCTCTCCACTTAAGCCCTCTGCATCAGGTCCTCTTTTTTTTTTCCTCTCCCTCCCCGCTCTCCCCTCCCTCATGAGCCCTTGATAATCCAGATTGTTATTTTGTCATATCTTGCCCTATCCGGACTCTCCCTTCCCCCCCTTCTCTGCCATCCATCTCCCAGGGAGGAGGTCACATGTGGATCCTTTTAATCGGTTCCCCCTTTCCAACCCACTCACCCTCCACTCTCCCAGCCTCGTCCCTCACACCCCTGGTCCTGAAGGTATCATCCACCCTGGATTCCCTGTGCCTCCAGCTCCCATATGCACCAGTGTACAACCTCTGCCCTATCCAGTCCTGCAAGGTAGAATTCGGATCATGGTAGTTGGGGGGAGGAAGCATCCAGGATCTGGGGGAAAGCCGTGTTCTTCATCGGTACTACATCGCACCCTGACTGACCCGTCTCCTCTCCTAAGTAGACATTTTTAACTAGTACCCCAACTGTGGATTTTAAGGAGCCCTGGTGGCATAGCAAGTGACAAATGGGGCTGCTAACTGAAAGGTCGGCAGTTCAAACCCACCAGTCACTCATGGGAGAAAGACGAGACTGTCTGCTCCTGTAAAGATTTACAGCCTGGACACCGAAGGTGGAGGTGCCACAAGTCAGAATCCACTCAATGGCATTAGGCTGTAGCTTGTTTTTGGTGGCAGAATGGTTCAGTGCTCGGCTGCTAGCTAAACGTTGATGGTTCAACTCCACCAGACGCTCTCTGAGAAAAGGACCAGGTGGCCCGCCCTGTAAAGATGGCAGTCTCTGGGGCAGCTCTGCCTGCTCCGGCACACGGGGTTGTGATGAGCCGGATGACCCCGACAGCACCCCACAAGTGACAATAGCCGTGGATTTTCTCTCTTCTGCCTGCACAGAGAACTTCACAGCAGTGTTGAGGGCAAAACTGTTGCCGGTTTCTGCTGGTTCGTTCAGAGTTACAGCTGCCCCCGCCTCGGAAACGGGGCCGGATTAGGAGGGCACACGCCATGCAGCGCTTCTGCTCCCTCATCTCGTTGTGTCGCTGTTCACCCCCGTTGCGCCTTTCAGACACGCCCTCTGCCCAACTTAGAAAGGGCTGGCCAACTAAGCCTGCACTATGTTTTGCACAACGTTCTAAAGAGACTTTGTCTGTTTTTGAACTTGTCCTTGTGATCTAGTGGGTGTGTTCAGGTACACTGGTCTTCCATTCCACACGTCTCACCCTGGCAGGTCACTGCACTCTGCCCACCTCCCTCAAACATTCGGTGACCTCACAGGGCGGAGTAGAAGTGCCCCGTAGGGGTCCCAAGGCTGTCACCTTTACAGAAGCAGAGCGCCTCATCTGCCCACCATGGAGCAGCTGGTGGAGTTGAGCCGTTTAACTTTTGGTTAGCGGCCACGTCCTGTAACCACTGTGCCACCAGGTTTCTCTGAACCCCCATCTCCATTTGTGAATGATTGCTTTTCTTTCCCAGGGAGGGCGTGTTGGTGTACGGGATGCCTTACGCCTCACGATGCCCGAGACATAAAGAGAGAGCAGACGCGACACAGGAGCCTGCACAAGAGGGAGAAGACCCATCCTGTCTGGTGATGGGGAGTAGGACACACCTGCAGACCTAGCAAGTCGCTGGTGTTGCCGACTAGACACGGAGACTGGCAACAGGAACCTCTCTCCCCAGCCAGACCCTGAGTCAGGACACCAGGCTGCCTGAGGGGTGAGAAAATAAATCTCTCTCTTACTCTGGGCTCCCCAAGACTATGGCCCTTAGCTCCACGTCTGGAATGCACTCTCTCCCGCGGCTCATGTTTCAGTCAAGCAATACAGAGACACACACACCTCAGAATCATCAATCAGGGGAGGTCCAACGGCAGCAGTGACCCAAGGGTCAAGTTCAGAAGTCTGGGAAGCAGGAGGAATGGAAACAGGAAATGTAGAGAGGTGGGGGGTAAGCGATACTATAGTGCAGGGATGGCCGTCAATGACGTGAAGCAAATGTGCGTGAATTGCTGAGTGGACACTGATCAGGACTGTCAACCGTCACCCAGATCACAACACACACACACACACACACACACACACACACACACACACACAACCAGTAAGTCAATGACAGCACCTGCATGTGGTAATTCTGTCACAGCTGCCCAGGAAAGTGAGGCAGATACCTCACGTGGGTGAGAAGTCACTTGTTGGAGAAACCAGCGTCACATACCTGGCCCAGCGCCAGACCAGAGCGTGTGCTATGGATGGAACTGTGTTTCTCCAAAATAGGTGTCAGCCTGGCTGGGCCACGGCCCTCAGCGCTCTGTCACCACTCTCCATTTTGTGATTCGATGTCATTGTCCCCGGGTGACCATGAGGCAGGGGTAGAGGCGTCATGCCCTCTCCCGGATCGAGTCAGTTTGCTTTGAGGACTAACAGAGATACAGCCAATGAGCGAGGAGCCCTGGTGTTGTAGTAGCTGTGAGCTGGGCTCCGGACTACAGGTCAGCAGTTTGAAACCACCAGCCTCTCCAGCGGGGAAGGATGAGGCTGTCCACTCCTGTAGCGCGTTAGAGTCTCAGAAACCCACAGGGGCAGCTCAACTCTGCCCTATGGGGTCCCTGTGAATTGGAATGGACTCGATGGCAATGAGCTGTTTGTTTGTTTTGTTTTTTAAGCAAATGAGCAGAGATGAGAGAGACCTTAGGGCCACCGAGGGAGACGATCCAGGAGCAGAGCGCACGCTTGCACCGGAGTCCCTGTGCCGGGAAGCGCCTAGACCAGGGGAGATGGATGCCAAGACACACGGTATCTCCAAGGGATGCTGGTGTGGAAAGGAAACTGTTGGGGTGCAGCTCCCAACAGCAGGATGGATCCTTGGGAGGGGCTTTGCGAGTGTGGGGAATCATAAAGACAGCTTGGCGTAGGGGCTTCTTGTTCCTATGTCAGGCCCGAGAGAGAACACCTTTGTATGCTCACAGAGATGCAGGTCTTTCCTGAGGCCACCCGCGTTGAGCAAACAGGTTACCCAGTCAATGAATATGACTACGTCATGCCATAAGCAGGATGACTTAGAATACCGTAAGTGGGTAATGTGGGGAACATGATAAACAAGCAACGAAGCGAGTCAGCGTCTCGACCTGGTGCTAGTTGACCTCGGAGGCCCCGAGTCCTCCCCAGGGGAGCACTCTGTGATCCGTATCAGAAAGAGACGTCAGAAGAGGACTTGCTACATTGCACAGTGGGCCGGGCTATAGAACCTGATGGCTCATATCTACAGATAACCTTCAGGCATAGTGAACAGCCAGATGCAGGAGGGACGGTGTTCAGTCATGAGCATGTGTATTACGATTTATTTATAGCTCATCACCGTGAGGGCCTTCCCCCACCAGAGTCGGCTTCCCAGGCCCATAATTATGAGCACAGAGGATTGATGTGCATGACAGTTTCACCCAGCTCCTCAGTTTACCAGAGGAAGCAAGGAGCTGCCCCAGAGCCGGCATGCTCAAGCCCAACTTCTGTCCTGCTGAGTGGGGAGAGAGCCGCTGTGTTCTGACAGCCGCCACTCGTGGTGTTTCTGTCGTGGGCGAGACCGGCTTCTTTGCTGCTGCTGCGGCTTCAACAGCCTCTTTCCCTTGGCACAGGTACAGGAGCCACCGTGCCCCTTCCTGCCGGGCAGACAGGCGACAAGGGCATCCTTTCATTTCCAAAATGCGTGAGCAGGTGGCCGCGCTCCGGGAGCAGCGGAAGGCCCAGTGTTACTAAGGAGAGTTGGAGAAGTCGCCAGGCCGAACCTGCAGCCAAAGGGATGTGCCCAAGCCTGATGCCGTACTGAGGGGGTCCCTGTCTCCCGAGGACTCACTGGGGCTATGACTGGTTAGACACGGGTCCTGGCTCTCTAACATGTGGAAACAATCATGTGCCTTATTTCATTGTTGGGCGTAGACGCAGCAGAACACAGGTTATCCTTTGGAACACATCAATTTGGTCACGTGGGTGACATCCCTCAGGCTGAGCACCAGCCTCACGCTCCTTTTCCAAGCGGATGCACCCCCAGGAGGATCAACACGCTGCCCCCGAAGCTTTCACCCCACCTTTCAACTTGATGTTGTCAGCTTGGTTCCATAGAGCTAGATCTTTTTAAAATAAGAACCATTCCAATTTTTATTCATAAAAGTGTTCATCAAAGTTGCAAAGAGAGTGACAGAGCTACGCAAATCAGTCAGAGAACAGGAGGGAAACGCACCATTCCGGATCCTCTTGAGAAAAGTGGCCGAGAGACACGTACGAGGGTCGACACCTTCCACTGAAGCCTGGTTCCCAAACAGGGTTTATTCACCGTGCCATTTTCCCAGTAAGTTCTTCCTCAATTGTTTTTCTGTTTTCCAACCTGTCAAGCTCGATCTGCCCTTTCGTTCAATGAATTCCCACCCCCCACCGGTCTCTGTCCACCTGCAGCCTGGTGAGGACCACCGTGCTCTGGCGAGTGCCCGGTACCGACAGCTGTGCCACTGGCTTCCTCACGGTCCGTGGACATGCTGTGCTTCTCTCGCTTGGCACGCCTGACGGCCTTGCCTGTTTGCTGGCCTTTGAAGTGTCCTCTCCGAAGGGCACCATGCTCAAGACAGACGTTGTTTGTGAGCCAAATTAAACCGCTGTCTGATTTAAAGAAGACTTTGGGGGTGGGGG